>NC_088912.1:42120951-42773868 GCF_963576675.1 Euphorbia lathyris | reverse complement strand
TTGATCCCCTAGGCAGCTTTACTTCCTTCGATGGAATAAAACAGCTTCTAACCTTCACAAAGGTTCCTACTATGGAGTACGGCTGGCCACCTACTCCAGAATAAATCCTAGATGCCTATATATTTACTTACGCAAACGTAACAGTAACATAAATAGCTGCCATAAAGGATTAAACAAATTGTACTTAACGATTTTTTACAAATCAAAAGTAAACGACTAAGTAATAGTGGGAGCATCCTCCTTTGCACTCTTCTCGCTTGCGGCACTTGCTTGAGAAGCCTCCTTCTCCACAGCCTCAGATACGCCTACCAAGGGTACCTCCTTTTCCACGGAAGATGTGGGACCAAGAGGAAGGGTGTTATCGTTGATCGGTTCTTCACCCGCCTTAGGGGGCACTTCCTCAAGCTCCACTAGTTCAACATTAGTGGGGGGTTTGCTTTCTTCCATGGGTCCCTTCATCCATCTCCGAATGTAGTCACAGAGGTAGTCTTTAGCGTCAGGCATTTTGTTATATTTGGCCACATCATCTGGGTCTGGAACGGCGAACTGCGGGTCTGTGAAATCAACCTCGGGATGCACTAGAGAGAAGTACGCCATAAGTAGTTCGCCATAGTAGAAAGCTTGCTCACCAGCCGTGTACTCTGCTTCTCCTATCGCCACCTCATAGTTCTTCGCGTCTGTCACGATCTTTTCCTTCAACTTCTCGATCTCCGCGTCTCTAAGAACCAAGGCAGCCGTGGCAGAGGCAATGTTCGCATTCGCAGAGGCGATCTTCGCATTGGCATCCGCTACCTCTTTCTCCAACTTTTCAATGGTAGCCTTATCACCCACGCTCTGGAGAAGCTCAGCTTCCATGGCACGTATGCGAGTATACATCTGTCAAAAACAAACGGTTTCGTCAAAAGAAAAGAACAAAAGAACAACTTTTTCAGCGAAACGAAATCCTTTGTAGTGAAGGGGTTTACCGTGAGGAGCTCCGTCTTCCCCTTTTGTGCATGAATGGAACCGGGGATCTGGTTCTGATTCCTTTGCACTTCGCCCAACTGGCCCAGGGCCTCATCTAAGTCGTTTATGACGGACTCATTCTCCAAAGTTCCTTGGGCACCATACTTGGCGGACCAGTATCCGCCCAGATCAGGCTTCGCCATCTGCACAAATATTCAAGGATCAAAACTCAGATCCAAAATTTGATGAACAGATAAAAATAAAAGGCAACTTACCTGTTCTATCTCCCCTACAGGCATGGCGGACCTCATGGCATCCGCCATAAGCTTAGGGCCTCCAATAACTATAGGCTTCATCCTTTTTAGTGGCGGTTCAACCACTATTCCAGCGGGACGCTTCCCGTCATCCTTTTGGGGATTCGCCGCTTGATCTTTCCTACGTGCCTCAGCCTCTAGAAACTTCCTACGCTTCTCTGCAATAGCGTGATTGGCCTTAGATAAACCCTTACCAAAGAAAACAATAAAGTAATCAAAGTTCAAGAAGAAATAAAAGTTACCTTGGTCAAATTGCGCAATCTTGGAGTAAATGAACTGCTCCCCCTCTCAGCGAATCAACGGAATATCACTCATCATGAAGGCTAAAGCGTCTGCTTATGTCCATGCATCCGCCTTGACCTTCTTCATGAGCTCCACCACCACTTCATCGCTATCGGTCAATATTCGCATATCACCTGTCATGTGTAAAGGCTTGGGATTCCAAAACGAGGGAAAACCCAGTGATTCGCCCTCTTTTATCTTCACATAGAAGAATTTCTCATCACAGCAATGGACATTGGACATTTTGTCACTGAATGGCGAATATACTCCGAATTTGGCGAAAGTGAGATAAGACTCGGACTTCCGTTTTGAGGGTTTATGGAAAGCTCTAAAAACACGACCCGTATAAACCACTCCTAAATTTGAGGCGAGGTAGCAGTCTAAAGCAATATCCAACCAACCGTTAGGGTGTAGTTGGCTGGCAGTAATATCAAAGTAGGAGAGGATGTCCGCCATCATCTTTGGGAGAGGAAGTCGGAACCCTCTCTCCACATGACTACAATATACGGTCAGAAAACCGCTAGGCGGACATGAGGGTCGTTGATGGGCTGCGGCTAACTGAGTCTCGTAATTATCGATCCAAGGGAAGCGATTCGCCAGATCCGCTAGATCCGCGGCACTCATACGAGACGGAGTTGACTCCGCTCGAGGGTTCTTTTTCTTAGGTTGATTTGAAGAAGAGGCCATTGCCCCCGAAAAACACCTAGACTTAACGGCCGGAGCGGCACCGGAGACAAAAGTAGAAAGAACATGACTTCTGGTTGAACGAGTCTGATAGCGATTACGCGCCGAGTTACACAACCCAGCTAACTCAGAGCTAACAGAGGCCTCGGAGGAAGATGAGTTCTCCGATGACGAAGTGGTCCAACTAAAATTAACTACTATTTCAAGAGAAGGGGTCGAATTAAAAAGCTCCGAAGTTGATCTAGAAGATGATGAAGAACTCCTAAACATTCAGAACAAATCGAGTAAGGAAAGATGAACTTACATGAAATCAAAAAGCTTTGAACTCCGAAATTCCCAGGGAAAAAAGCTTCACGCAGATGAAAATGAAGATGAAATGAGGAAGAGGGAAAGAGAGAAGGAAGAAGAAGGCGTCTTTTCTTTCTTTGAACAGAGCGCTCCTTACACGTGTCACTCTACGATTGGCATCGAACGGAGTGTTCATTAATGCAGGTAATCATGACGGCGCCCAGAAGATCAAATGCCCTAAAGGACTTTAAGGGAACTTTGGGGGGGCTTCTGATAACATTGAGATATTATCCTAAGGACCAAAAGGGATATTCACCTAGAGAACGCCGCGTATTAATCCCCAAAGGAGATCCGGATGGCGGATCTCCACGGTCCCACTCAAAGAGATCCGTTGGCGAACCTATAAGGCGGATCTCCTCATCTACTTGATTCGTCACTGAAACAGCTAAAGCCAACTCGGCCATAAAGGCCATTAATGAGCTATCAATTAGCTAAACCGCCAGTTTAAGGATAACTTATAACCGCCATTAATGGAGCATTAATGGAGACTTTCTGGTTGCCAAAGGTTACGACTACCACTCTATATATAGCCTACATCCTTAGGCTATCAAGGTACACTTACTGATTCTCCACTTTTGTGCTTACAGTTTATTCTCAGAAATATTACTGACTTTGGCATCGGAGTGTCCCCGGCCGATCCCAACGGCGCCTCACAGGGAAGTGCTCCGATCAAGGATTTTCCACAAGTTATCAAACCTTTTGAAACTCATGCGAAATTTGATGAAACATTTGTGTTAATGTTGTTTTTGGTTCAATCAGTTTTAAACGAGTTTCAACTGATTTCATCTACTTTTATTCAATTTTATTAGATGTGCAATGTAGAGATCAAAGTTAAAATAACTGTTTCTAGAAATGTCTTGAATCCTTGTATTTTGAATTCAAATCAATTCAAAGAATGCAGGTTGCTTTCGTTATATAGAGATCATAGTTGAAATATAGAGATCAAAGTTAAAAATGTTGTTTCTACATGATTTTTATCGAGATTTTTTTATAGGGATATATTGTGTTATGAAATGAATATGAGATTGATTTTCTTAGTAAATGCTTATATAGTATTTTTCGTATATTGGAAAACTCCATCTAGTATCTTTCATATAATTTGTGTTTGACATTTTTCTTTTGAATAAAAATAATATTCTTTTGGGCTTTTTATATGAAAATCATATCTTATTATAAATCACAATTAAATCATATTACAAAACTTAGTTCTCAATCCATCATTATATATATATCATAAATAAAGTATGATTTTATGCTATAATTTATACATTTTAGATATCAATTCATAAATTCTAAACGCTAAAAAATATATCTTAGACCCCTAATTCATATAATATAGTTCTTAAAATATATAAAAAATAATAAATTTTTAATTTGATATTATTTAAATTAGTACTTGTCATAATTGTAAATAATTTTTCAAATCTGAATTTCGGTGTAAATTTTCATGTTTTTTTTTTTATTGTGTTCGTTAGTTGAATTCCCCTACTTTTGGTCCATAGGTACAAGCTGAAACAAGGCCTAGTAAGGCCCAAACAGACATTAATTATCTGGCCCTCTAAGAATGTTAAGATTTGGTTGCCGAAATTGAACGGTTATTAGTAGTTACTAACTACTGAACACTCCCGCCATTGTTTCTGTGCACAAATGGCCTCACATTTCCCACCTAATTCCCCTCCTCTGCATTCGCTTTCTTCCACTTCTTCCCCTACCCAGGTAACAATTCACTCTTCCTTTCTCAATTTTTTTTTCCAGTTCTTTCTTCATTTATGCAATCTCAAACCCTAACTCATTCTCCTCGCTCGGTTGCTTTGAAACTAAATTCTTCCAGCAATTTCCCCCTTTTTTCCTTTTCTTTTAGACATTCAATCAGCTTCTGTTGAGTAATTTTTTGTTTTAATTTTGGTGCTCATAGTTATATTTGTTTGAAGTGCGATTGTGTCCTCCTTTAGGTTTGCCCTTGCTTCACGATACCGCATTCATCAGTCCAAGGATGGAATTGCAGGCCCTTCAACGTTCTGAAGTTCAAGCCGTATCTTACAGACACTTCAATGAAATCAAGAAGGAGGTAATTGCTTTCTCGTTGGATTTGTTTATCCTGATAAATGATAATAGTTCATGTGCTATTTGTTTTCACTTGATTTTCTGCACATGCCATTTTATTTTATATTTGATTTCATTTATTTTCTGCTTTCAGTGGACTTATTCAAACCAGATTTATGCATGAAAAGAAAAATAACGTAAATTGATTGTTGTTTTGGATTGGGATTCGCTTTGTGAACTTGAAATGAACCTAGTTTCAGCAAAGTGCTCTGGATTTTATTGCTGTCTCTACCGTGGTACATTTGATGTGCATTGCTTCAAATTTAAGTTGTTTGGTGAAAATTGATGTTTTGATTTCCATGCGGGTCTCATTCTCTTGGCTCATATTGTAAGAAAATAAAAAATTATGATCATCGTTTCATAGCATATCACTGGTCTATGTTTAGGTTGTCAGCAATAACTGTTTGTATAGCTCTCTCTCTTTCTTTTTTTTAACCTCAATTTTCATATTGCTCATCAGAGTTATGGGATGTTAGCTTGCTACAATTATTAAAGCTGTATATTTCAGCTTCAGTTGTGCTTGTGCTGTGATGATTCTTTCACCAATCTAGAGTTTTACTGTTCTCATTTTGTGAAATGATCTATTTGGATCAAATAAAACAGGAAAACTTTGATATGTGCAGTCAGTCAAGATGCTGAGGAGTCATTCAAAAAGACTGTGGAAATTGATAGGCTTATAGATATGTTGAGGGATGCTAATCCAAGAGAAGTGAGTAACTGTTAGATTAGCTCTCGATTTATGTTATGTGCCCAAATTCCCTCTCTTATGTTGGAAAAATAAGTCAATTATATTCTCCAGTTTTAGTAATGTAAAGTAGTACTTCTGTTTTTAGATTATTCATGTATGTCAAATAATTTCTTAGGAAAAATGAGTTAAGATTCTGTCCACATTTAATTTGGTATTTTGGTCATTTTCGTTTTCTGAGTTGGAATGGCTCTGACGAATATGTTTTATGGAGTAAACACTTATAATGTTGAAATGTGCTATAAGGTCACCTTATCTTACTTGAAGCAATATTTTCAACATGACTGTTGGCCATCAATCTACTGATATTGAACAATTTATAATTTCTCCAAATGGAATCATATTTGTCAACTAATTATATATATATTTGCATTGATATACACATCCATTTCGCGGAATTCATTCTTGCTTGTATTTTCTCCTTGTGAACAGCTTCAGAAGCTTGTTGTTGAAAATATCCTTGCTTTTACTCCTGATCTTTGGATACGACTAGCAGCAAGAAGTGATACATGCAAATCAGAGGATGATAAAGCATGGTTTTTTACTTGATCAATGCTACTCTCTTGCCGTATGTTCTTGTCTTGAATTCTTTCCTGTTTGTGCTTTTTAAAAGTACTGGTTTTGTTACCCATTTGCAGAAAGATTATGAGGAATTGGCAGTATCAGTGATGAGCATTGTGGATTGTCTTGTCCACAAGACTAAAGTACCTCTCTCTTACAAGCAAAAGTTCAAGCAATCTCAGGGTTTTCTTAGGCTTTTCATCTCCAACAGCTTTCTTATATATTTTTCATCACTGTTTGTTTCCTGTAGGAGAAGATTGAATCAGCTACTGATGTTCTGAAGGAAATTTTGAAACCTGTGGTTCATGATGAGGAGGAGATTCAATGGCCTCCTAGAGACCCTGAGGCACTCAAGCTGATGGAGAAAGTAAACAAATGTGTTATTTAATTCGCCTAAATTTCATCTTTGTCCTTTCTAGTTTTGGCAATGCATTCTAAGTTCTAAAAGAAGACACATAAACATTTTGGATGAGTTTTGAGTATATTACACTAGTCAGTCCTTCAATTTCTATAAATACATTATGGAGTCCCTGAGTTTGTCTTTTTGTTTAACAGATTTATGGATGGAGGGACTAAGTAGTTGATTTTAACAAAATTCAGGGACTTTTGTTTAACAGAATTATGGATGGAGGGACAAGTAGTTGATTTTAACAAAATTCAGGGACTTTATAATGTATTTCTGAAAGTAGATGGACTGACTAGTGTAATATGTACGAAACTAGGGACCGATAAATTGCTTACCCAAACATTTATGTCCTTTTATGTTCTCCCTCTGATTATTTTAATATCTATTTGGAATATGAGGTTACTCTTCAAGTTTCCTAGACCCAGAATCTGCATTTTTGCGTTATATTAGAGCCTATTTAAATGAATGTAGTTTCATCATGGAACTAATTGTTGTTTTATGATTGAGGCATAGAACCTTTACTTTTTTATCCAGGAGAATCCAATGGAAAATAAAGTATTTTCTTCTTTCAAGAATGGGAGGGTAGGGAATCATTAAAATTCATCAGGGTAATGAACTAGAGAAGGTTGTTCTTCAATCTTCATATTTGCCTTTTTTTTAGCAGGTTTCGATTGATTGTTATCTGGTCTAGCATACATATATTGCACGGAAACTTCCTGTTGAGATTCCCTTGGGGGGGAAAGGCAGGTTGTGCATGGGGTGGATAGGACTGTGGACGCATTATGGTTTTTCTTAACAAGCAAAAGATGGAGTATCTGGTTGGAATAATTTATGATGAACTTTGTGTAACTGCTATCCAATAGCATCTAGTCAGGCATAAAGATAAATGTAAACAGTTTCTTAGATGATTTTATCCCTTTTCTCAACAGGATCATCCTCATTTCTCTACTTTTACCTTATTAGGTTCCTAAAATATTACCTGTTGGAGCTTCCTAGCAATGTTTAGTCACACCTGTATATCTTCTCAACATATACAAATATTCAAATTTTACTGTTTCATCAATTTGTATTAATTTCTCTTGATGCCCCTGGTCCTCAGGCAATAATCCAAAGGGAGCAAGAAGGGAAACTAGATGAAGGGTTCCTTGCAGAAGTTAGTGCACAATTACGACAAGTGAGTGTGCTTTATCATTTTTGTTCAACCACGTAATATCTTTTCGTCTTTTTAGGTAGGATAATAACACCTATATTGTCAAAGATCATGTGCTAATTCAAAATTAGTTAGAAAGATGAATTATATATATATATATTAAATTAAATAGGTTGGGAAGTGAGAAATTATGTTCCCAAGCCCCAAAGAGTTATGGCCTTCCTTTGTTAAGGCTGGACAAGGCAATGGAGAACTTTTTTATGTTTAAACCCATAAAATATATGGACTAAAGATAAGCAAGCCCATTAATAGGATGAGTGCCGTGTTGCAAGCTCTTTTTTTCTTTTTCATGTTCACGCTTACATCGCAGCTAGTAGAAAAATTGAGTGATTTTGGCAGCTCTAGACAAAATGGGCAGATCGCTGTAGAAGTTATTGCACCGCGTTAACTGTTATACTTATACTGGCCATTTTCTTGATCCTTCAGGATTCCTGTAATCATATAAAATCAATTTCTTTTAAAGTTAAATAATGAAAAAAAAAAACACAATATCATTGTGGTACTAATTGAGAATGTGATCCTTTATTTTTTACAGAAAAAATATCTAAAGTTTGAGTAACTAATGCAGGAGATTTATTCCATGTCTCTATTATCAAATTGAAACACTGCCACACTGGGCACATCTTTGAGTTTTTTTAGCTTAAATTAGGAGAAACCTTAGTATAAGTAAAGTTCATATGGAGAAGGGGGTATCAACGTGACATATAAAATCTGAATATTTTAGAACCAGTGACAACCCTATGAATTATTCATTTCAACCTAACCAATTTCTTCTTAAAACATTTATTTTATTGCTAATTTGCAGGCAAAAGAAGACAGCGATAAGCCAGGTCTAGAGGCCATGTTGCAAAAGGTCTTGCAACTTTATGCTTCTAGTGTTCTCTCTAAACGTAGTTATGCAAAGAAAGGTAATTTTATCATTGTACTTGGTATATCCATGGAAGTTAAAACTGGAAATTGTTATTGTTGCTTACTGTATCTATAGTTGGTTCATTTGTCAGAGTTTGGATAACATGTTGAAATTGCGGTGATAGTCTTCAGGCTATTTCTAATTCTTATTTATTTCTATAGAGCTTGTTTTGGTTATTGCTTCTAAGACCTGGAGCGGCCTGTTGAGTGACTGGTAAATGTTTCTGCTGATGGTTGACTGCTATTGCAATTTGCAACCGTACTTAATTACTAAGTTTGGGTTTCCATCTTAGTCTTAAAAACAAAAAGAAAAAGATTAAAATCCATATGCAAATATTAGATTGTGGCAGTGTAAGTACAGTATTGCTGCTTACATGTTATGTCCATATGTTTTCGAGATGATATTGTTACTTCTTAACGATCAATTTAGAGGTATCTATCTGACTATGCTATATCGACCCTTTGAAGGAAAGTAGTTTACTATAACTTGAATAAATTTAGTCGCCTTTTCAAATGCTTGCTGTAGCCTGAGTCTCTTAGATTGACTTAATCTCTATTTCTTGTATTAAATGGATTATATGTGGGGTAAGTTGCATCTCTCAGGTTCACTTTAATGACTGAATTTTTTTTATTAATTTGTCTAATTTTTATCGTAGAAATTGGTGCAGTTTAAAATCTCTGCCACCTATACTTGAAACAGCTAATTCTGTTTAACTTAACCCCCTTTTTGGGTGTGATTATCTTTTCTTTTCCTATTCTTGCTGCTCTCATGCTTGTGTGTCTTTGGAACAGGAGATGAAATTTTGAAAGCTGAGCAGTTTCTTGAGACTCTTATTAAAGGTTTCTACTATCCCCTCTATTCCTATGATTCATAAAACTCAAATACAACATTTATATGATTGTCCTCTGATTCTTTGTGACAAATGGAAATAAGATACATAATGGTTCAGTTTTGTCATTTCACAATTACTTCGATTTGCATTCTATTACTCTTTTCTTTTATAGTTATTACAGGCACAATAAGACGCAAGGGGGTCGTGGAGCCTAGGCGCAAGGCTTAGGCTTGTGCCTGAGCGACACAAGGTGCATTAAAGAAAAAAAATATGTAAAATCATAAATCACAACACTTAACATTTCTGAAATGCAACAAATAGTCAAATACTAAATCATCTCCAAATTATCCATAATCTTAATAATAAAATGCATGAATAAATCCAAATTAACTACTAACTCTTCCAAAATTATAATTCATAATAAAAATCTAAATGTAGAGACTAAAGTTAACTAACTATCAGTCTAATAACTATTTTTCATCAAGACTAAAGTCTCCATTTGCTATATTTCTAAACTCTTCAAAATGGAGCAACATTTTTTTGTTTTGTTCTTTGCTATGTTTCTGCTGTTCAAGTCTTCTTTCCTTTTTATTTAGTTCTTTTTGTTCTAATTTAATTTCAGCCATACATTATAAAGATAGGAAAGGCCTAAGGTTAAAACATCCTATTTTTAATTTGGAACCCTCAAAAACATTGGGTAGCATCTAATTTGAGCCTAGGCGCGCCTAGGCTCAGAAAGGCGCACTTAGAGGGCGCCTATTGAACAGATCCTGCCTTTTGGCTTCTCAGGCGACATGCCTGGAGCCTAGCGCCTCAAGCGCGCCTTTGATAACTAATGTATTTATTCCTCTATTTTATTTGCTAAAAAAAACTGATGCATGTTAATTATTTTAGACCTTGTAAGCAGCTTCCTTTTGAAGCCCACATTTTCATCCTGAGCAGAATTATCGTTTTGAGAGTATTAAATTGTGTGGAAGGAATTCCCTTTTCATTGAGTAGGAATGTCAAAGGTGTTATTATATCAAATACAGCAAGAACATATCAGAATCAGGAGCAAATGTCTACTGTGTAAACAAGCGGTCTTCTAGGGCATTCCAAAATGCTTTTCATATACGGTTATACTTTTAGCTGTGCCATGATTTTGATGGTGTGTAAACCATCACAAAATTATGTAAGATATTATAACATTTCCATGAGAATCCCGCTTACAAAAATTGAACCTGCAGCTCCGGAGGAAGAGTGGAGAAAGCTTTTGGTTGATGGCCTGACAATTGGCAAGGGAGAAATATCTCCTGAAGAATTATATGCTGTCATTAATAAAAGAATTGAGCGGATGTTGATCAGAACAGTAAGAAAAACTCCGAACATTGGAACTCTGTCGTTTATTATATTATTATTTCTTGTTACTAGATCTCTCTGTCTCTCTCCTTTTCTTTGTTCTACATTTTTCACACTGTTCTTTAACTATCTTAGGAGGGGGGTTCCTACCAACAACGCATTCTTAACGAATATCTTAAGGGCATCCAAAAAAGAGCAGAGGAGATTGTTCTAGTGCTTCAGCGAAAATTTTAATGATAACAAGATTACATCAAAGTATTTATACTGTAGAAGATCTGAGGAGCAGTTTCTCCTTCGAATGAGAGAACAAAGAAAGTGAGAAAGACGCCATAGATTCTGTGTATAATGTTTATTTTCTTCTGCCCCCAGATATCCTCTTTTTGGTTATTAGATTTATATATGGCATGCATGACTTATTCTGCTACCATTTTTATGTATACATTTTTCCCCCTAATAGTGGCTCATCCACATTTGTAATCCACCCTGCAACGGCTATTTGCATGGGCTGAATATTGTGTCTTGTACAATTAGTTATCATGACTGGCAGTTTTGGAATGAACCATCTGCAGTTTCTACTGTTTTGTTCTTTTTGGTGTCATTTTATGAACTGTATGAAATATATTGGTGCCTGATTATTGTTTCAGCTAGGAATGCAGGTCACGTTTGGTTGGAAGAATGGTGACTTAACGAATTTAAAGTTACTATTAAACTAGTTTTTAGTGTATTTCTGTAGTTTATTTTAGAGAAAGTACTCAAAATTTGTTTTAAGTATTGTTGGATCCGGTCTAAGAGACCGATAGCTAACTCGGTGTGGGCCCCTAAGTACACTCTGATGTCAAAGTAAGTAAGATGTAATGGAATGTGAAATCTGTCCTAAAAGAGAGGAATGGTGGGATGAATTGAAGATGAACTCATGTTTAGCAAATTAGGTTTTTCAATTGAAAGCTAAAAGACGGAGAAGAGTGTGTGAAAAGAAACTTGAATGGGACGAACTTTACTTGAGAACAAAAGATGAAAACACAAACTAATGTCAAAGCTTGCTTTAACTAAACGAGGGATGGAACAAAAACAATAGACTAAACTAAAGAAAAACAAATGAAAATCGAACTAAATGCGAAAGTATGTGAAAACATAAAGTATGACTAAGCTAATATATCAATTACAATAAAAGAAAAAGTTCTTATTTGTAGGGAAAGACCCTAACGTCGCTTGATCCTTTAGTGAGTCTTCTATCATTCTTCTTGTTGAATCAGAGTTGTAGGAGTTCGACAAACCGAGCCTTTTTATGTAGAGTTTTAATGGAGTTTGAATTCTATTTTCTATCGTAGCTCGTCGAGCTACCTGTTACTAGCTCGTCGAGCAACTCTGAGTTATCGTGTTCTGCGACTTTGACTAGGAAACATTTTGTTAACTCCGAGTAATGGATGCTCGCCGGGTAGCATGCTCTCCGCTTATTGAGGAGACAGATCTAGCTCGCCTAGTAGCTGTTGTTGAATTTGCCTATTTTCTTTGTTTAAGGTCTGAAACTACCTAAAATAACTCAAAACTCTAATCAAGACTTGAATAAGATTAAAAAAAAACACTTATAACTATGGAAACCATATAAAATGACTTGAAATCACTATAAAACTCTATAAAAATGGTGATAACACATATCACTTGGAGGCCCCTAGCTCTGAGGTTTGTGCGAGCGTCCTTATGCCTCCCAATGCATGTGTGATATACGAGGCATGTCTTCAACAAGGCTTGCAAGTTCCCATGTTGCCCTTCTTTAGTGAGGTCCTATGAGAACTGCAAATGGCTCCCTCACAGCTTACTCCCACTGCTTGGGCGCAACTAGTTACTTTTTTATCAGCATTGCCGACAGAGTGAGCATATGTTGTCTGCAACTACTTTAAGATAGTTTTGGCATCCTTCTCACGACCCAAAATCATGTCATGTCTATTGGAAAACACAGTGAGCTGCTAAGGGCTTCTTGCACAATGATATAGGAAATGTGCCCGAATGGATAGATAAGCTCTTCATAGTTCATAAAGATTCTTCTTTTCCCTTTCCAACCTGCTGGAACCTTAATCCCAAGAGCGTCACAGGCCGTCATCTTAGGCGGTGCTCGCTAGATTTTGACATGGATGTTTATAACTAGCTTATATATTCTTGAGGGAGGTCGGCTCCTGCCGCCAGCATTGTGAGTGAGTTGGTTCGTGAGTTCATTGGGGAGTTCAACTGGATGTGGAGGGGATGGAAGTTCCTGATGGTTGAGAGCCTAGATGTTAGGCATGTTTGTGTTGTTCTATAGAGGCAAAGATTCCCCATAGAGTGAGTAAGGCTGCTTGAGCATGGCGCACTAAGGCGCAAGGGGTCCTGGAGGCATGGCGCATGGCGATGGCGCGCGCCATAGTGAGACAAGGCGCACTTAAAAAAAATAAAAATTATAAAAATATAAAACTAACATAAAACTAAATCATGAAAATATCTTAAGCATAAATAAATTTTAAAATGCAAAATAAACCCCATATTAGAAAACTTTAAAGTTGAATACTAATTCCTAAGTTCTACTCCTAATCAAAACTCTACAAATCCATCACTCCTCATCATCACTATCACACTCCTCATCTAAGGCATCATCAAACTATTGATCATCAAAGTTGAATTCCCTTTGGCTTCTTTGTTTCTGTTGTTTGAATCCGTTTAATGTGTTTTCTTTCTAGTAAACTTCTTCCTCTTTTAATGACTCTGTCTCTTACTCTTCAAATGACTCTGTCTCTTCCTCTTCAAAGAGTCTCTTCGTCTTCTACTTAGTTTAAAACCTATAATCTCTCTCCTTTTTAATACTTTTTGTTAATATAACATGTGTTCCATTCCAGATATATAAAGTAACTACCAAAAAACTGCCCATAACTGCCTCTAACTGCCAAGGCGCGCCTTGGTGCGCCTTTGGCAACTGCATTTGGCGCAAAATGGCGCACCAGGCGCGCGCCATGGCGATTGCGCCTCGCCATGGGGCTGCCATGGCGCCAAGGCCTGCGCCTGGTGCGCCATGCGCCATAGGCGCGCCTTAGGCGCGCCTTTAATAACTATGTGAGCAATAGAGTAGGGCCTTCTCTTCCCCCTCTCATTTTGTTTCTTATATGTCGGTGTTATGCGCTTTCTTGTTTTACTCGGGTTGTCATCCCCTTAGCTGTTTTGAGTTATAGGCTAACGACTTGTTCCTGAAGGTGTCATGAGCGATCAAGCTAAGGAGGACTGGTGCTTGGAACTTGATTTGATCGAGGTGGATTTCACCCTCCCAACATCATACGAAAGGCATTGCTCCTACCTCTTGTGGCCTACCGGCCTGAGTCGTCTTATGGGTGCTACTAACTTGGGTGTTGACTCCCTCCCCGAGGACTGGTTATATGGGATGTAGTAGGGGATATGGTGGGATCCTAGGAAGGGTCAGAGTTTGTGGAGGCGAGGGATCATGTTGACCCTTCTCAATCTTCACCAGGTAATGATTCTGGTCGTCTTATTTATTCATTTTGTGGGTATAAGCACGAATTTTTCCACCTCCACGATGTATCAACTGTTAACCTTGAGTTGCAACTTTATTAGGGAAAGGTACCCACATCTGAGCCGCAAGCAAGTATTGAGAAGTCGAGTAAGAACGAAATAAGAAAAATGAGTCTTTTGGAGTCGAATGAGGCCGATCGGCCTCTTTCAAGAATGGTCACCCTTCTTGGGAAATTGCCTATGTTGAATATTCAACGCTCGAAGGAGGGGTGCCATGTCAATGAACAAGGACGGTCAACCTTCTCCAAAAACCGAGGGAAGGTCGATCAGCCTTTGATCCCAGGATTGAAGGGATGTAACAGCTCCATAGTTGGTCATAACCCCTCTCCTATATATGCATTTGAAAAGGGTGTCCTATAGAGGGCTTTTGGCAGGCAAAAATCATTTTATCCCAACTGAAAAAGGAGTGAGAAAAAGATAGAGAGAGAAGGGGGAAGAAAGAAGGAAGGAAAGAAAAGATAGAAAACTTAGAGAGAGAGGGAAGTTCTTGAGCATTCAAGGGTTCAATCCTACCCAAAGCACTTTGATACTTTAATTTCTAAGTTCATCCAAGCATTCACAAAGCCGGGTTTGTTAAGATAGCATCTTCAAACTAGTGAAAGCAATCTTATATCACAAAAAGAATCATTTCATTCTTATTCAGGTTCAAGAAGCTTACTTGAAGTGAAGAGAAAGGGAATCACCCAAATCTAGCTCATTCTAAGCTCTGGATTCACGCTACAAAGGTAACAGACTGATAGGCCTAAGAATATTATGTGTTTGCTTGCTTGGCTTTGCATAAACTTGCTATTTTTTCTTTGTTTTCCTACATTCGAGAAGCGCTCGGCCTTGTCTAGAGGAAGACGAAAGTCGATCCCATTTCGATCAAGCTACGTGGAGTGAAAGTGGAGGTCGATCGACCACAACAAGATTTTTTCAGAGGTTAATCATCTTTGACCTTCAGTTCCCGCTCAAATCTCATAGATCCACACGGTGCTCCCCTAAATAAAGTCGATCTACTTAGGGATGGCAACGGGTACTCTACCCGCTGGTACCCGGCACTACCCGACACTCATGGGACTACCCGTACCCTGTATAAAAGGGTATGGGATGGGTATGGAATCAAAATCATTACCCGTTAGGGTAATGGGACGGGTATGAGAAGACCCCCAGGGTACCCGTTACCTGTCATAAATTGTTTATATATTAAAAATTATTATTGTGTTTTAGATGTAAGATGCGAGATTTGAATACTAACCTTTTGTTCTTTAACCATTAAGTGATACCACTAAACTATTTTATTTTTATTGATTAAGGTTCAATTTGTTCAATTTTTAAATCGATGATTTATTAAATTTATACTTTGTTAAATTTGTAATATTTTTTATTTTATTTATTGATTCTTAACGGGTAAGGGTACCCGCGGGTACCCACGAATTAAATGGGAAGGGTATGGGATGCAAAATATATACCCGTTAGGGTAATGAGAAGGGTACGGGTAATTAAAAAATAAAAGGGTAAGGGTTTGGGATTGGGATTGGCACTACCCGCGAGTACCCTACCCGTTGCCATCCCTAGATCTACTCAAACCTTGAAGTTCAAAGGTAGGACAGTGTCATTTAGCTCATTTCTGTTATAAAAATCCCAAGGAGCTTTAAAACGAGATACAAAAAATAATAAATAAGGGCTAACTCCTGAAAACAGAGGTCGGTCGGGCTCAAGTGGAAATTTAAACGAGGCTGATCGGCCTTCATTGTCAGAAGCAACTCCTTTGCACCTTATTAAGTGCCAATATTTACTTTGGTTTGACATATCCCATGGCTCTCACTCGGAGTTTGGACATTGGACAATAAATATACCCTAAACATGGATCCATATACCTAATGCGTTTCGAGGACTAATAAAATAAGCAAAATGAACCTAAAACAGGTTAAACATAATTAAAACCTAATGATCTAACAAACTATTTGAGGGAATGATAGATGTAACTAAAGAGTTAAACTTATTATCTTATCATCGTTTGATAGTTCGGGTTGGTGATAAGCTCATTATTGAGGTTAGGGATCAGTTTCCAATAAAAGATGTAAATTGGTTCGTTCAGGTATTTTAGACCATCCGAAATGAGTTGATTGACATTTATTATGGTATTTTGAAGATATCTTTAATAATCGGTCGAATCACTAATCATCTATAAACGTTTAGTTGCGGAAATTAGAAATCGATTTGCCATGACGAGTATTGATTCATTATTTCGTGTGTACGCCATATTCAAAATGGGCCATCCCACACTTGTCGTGACACTTCGAAGATATTTCCAAAGAATTGAATCGGTTATGGAATTATGACCTTTAGTCATGTAACACGACACCAATCATATGCACCTCAAAGCCTGCAACTCTAACTATTATTGTTTTGCAGGTTATATATACATATAATTTCAAAAGAAGATAAAATCCTTAAAAAATATTAAATTATAGAAACCTATACAATAGCAAAACATAATGATATACAAATATCTACCATAATAATAATATGTAAAAATAATTTATTTATTATTATTAAAAAAACATTACAGCAAGGGATATAGTGGTGAGGGGTAGGGGAAGATCTAAGCAAACTTGGAGGAGGGTGATCAAGAGTGATATGAGTTTATTGGGGATTGAGGAAAATATGGTAGTGGATAGGACATAGTGGAGGGAGAGAATTTGTGTCGCTGACACGACTTGATTTTACGGTTTTATATGATGGTTCATGTTAGCCAACCCCGAATCATTTCGGGACTAAGGCTTTGTTGTTGTTGTTGTTGTTGTATTAAAAAACATTAAAGCGAATACAAAACATATAACTATAACTCAGACATTATCATTGAAAAATAAATAAAATTTAAAAAATAATACGACATGTTAAATTACTAATCATAAAATTTATTAAATTATATTATATGTAACATTTTTCTGTAACAAATGGGTCTCGCTAATATAAATTGAACAAATATCTATATGATATGAAACAACATGTTATAACTATCAATTAATATTATACTTCTTTGTGTGCTTTGTGGAGGAGTTGAACTCTATGGATGTCCTTCCCACTGTTCCCAATTCTACGCCATGGGTTAAAAAGTTAGATGCAATTGATCTCCATAAGGAGGAATCCAAACTCTTCAAATTTCCTAATGGACTTGATGATGTATATGGTCCTCAACGCAAGGACTTGCTACTTCTTACACCTCTACATTCTATTGAGAATGCTTTTGTCATACTTCAAGAAGAAGAAGCTCAAAGAGAAATTTTTCATAATTTATGGAAAGCATCAAAAAATCATACTGATACTATCCACAACCAATCCCTTAAGTATGCAATCCAATACGAACAAATCTCGGCTTTGAACCTTAGACCCTTCAACACGCCCAAAAAGAGAATATGATAAAAAAAATTATGGAAATAGAAAATGCAATTATCCCTAATGAGCTTGCTTGAAGTGTTTTTTGGATTAAACCCATCCAAATCAGTCAACTGTTTCCAAACTGGATTGGTTTGAAAATTCTTAGGCTTAGCATAAAAATTGCTCGTAGGAAAACCAAACCAATTACCCATCTCTTCATACCTAATCACATATGTTCTTCTTATCATAGGAAAAGGTAACTAAAAACTCTATAATATCTGTTTCACTATGAGGAAAATGTATAGTAGCAAACCTTTCCCCCAAAGCCTTAAGAAAATCATTAATTCTTTCGGTGAAAGAAAAATTATGCACCGTGTCAAAATCCAAAAAGAGAATATCGTGAAACACGATCTTTTGGCCCGGAAAAGTGCTTATACCGCTTCCCTTCCTCATTCGAAGCAATATCGAATGGAGCTCTGTAGAGGCAACGCAACCGATTGGTAGAGGAGGTGGAAACCTTGTGGCCAATATGTTTAGGCATGGTGTTGAAGAATTTTGGATTTTTAGAGGGAAGATGAAATTTGGAGAAAGATTGAAAGAAAAATGAAGGTTTAAGTTATGGAGTTTTTGTTTAGGGAAGAAGATGAATAGTGAAAAGGTGTATGGGGAAGATCAAAATCTTATATGGGAAAGAGAGAAGTGTGTTGGAGAAATGAAAAGTTGGTAAATCTTAAAGGTTATTTGATGTGGAAGAAGAAAAGATGGTTTAGTTAGAAAGGAATAAGGGAAAAAGTCCAATTTCAAGCCAATTTTCGCCTGAAAAATCGTGAATCTCAATCGAGATTTTGGAATCTCGATAACGACATGCGATGTTCAGGGGAAAAAATCGCGTCCCCTTGGTTCTGCTCGGTCCGAGATTCCTGAAATCTCGTACGAGATTTTCGTGCTGTAGGCCAAAATCTGATATTTCTGACATTTTCAACAATTAAAAGTCATTTCTTCTTGCACTAATGCTCCTTTAATGTATTTTAAATCTGTAAAAACTCAAAAATAAAACTAAAATTAAATAAAAGGTTAGCCTTAAGGGCTTTCCTTTAACTAAGAGATATAAAAAAAATAAAAAAATTCATTAAAATGGAACATATGTACATAAACAAAAAAAATTGAAAATGCGTAAACAAAAACTAAAAACATGTGTATAGAAACAGATGAAAATAATATTCTAGAAACAAGGAAACAAATCTAATCTTTATCTTTATTAATGGCAATTCCCCATGCTCGTGCCCGGTTCATTTTGACATGAATGGATAATATTCTCTCTTGTTTAGAAAGAAACCGTGGCCCAAGACAGAACTCACGCTTGAGAAGACCTTCATTCTCCGAGAACTCGAAATCAAGGATGGGGAATGATTCATTCTCACTCTAAGGAACGGAAATTATGCCCTTAGCACCAAGAATAATTCCAATAATAATATTCTCATATCTAATTTTCTTGTTCTTCGAACGGGAGCCAGATATCAAACCTTCCATTAAAATTTGTGAAGAATCCACAACACTGCCTTGAAGAATATCTCCCAAAACATACAAGTATGTGTCACGGACTACATTTCAGTAGACACGCCCAAAAATACCATAACATATATATTTATGGAGATATAAAATGGAGTTAGAGTTAATTAGATTGTTTAATGCAAAATGTGGATTAAAACGCCACAATCCTGTCATCATCCTCCATATATCTCTAGCAGCCATATGTTTACCAGTATGGACATTAGACGCTCCATATGGCGGAAAACCAAACCATGCATGTAACTCGACATAACCGAATGTATATTCCCTTCCACTATTGCGAAAACTGAGATGCACTCGTCGATTATCGACGAAACGAACTATGGAAAAGAACTCTACTACCCAATTTCCTATAATTGGGAAACGCATGGAGGAAAACTTGTTCCAGCCTAAATTTGTAAGATAACGGGAAATATCTCAGCTGATTCCGAGTTCATCATTCAAGAACTCGTCCATATACATCATGCCACAAAACATGACATAGCGGAAGTGCAAAAAACGACGTCCCTTGTCTTCATTGAAAATTGGGAACCATGCACCGTAACATGTCGAGATATTGACAAGCTTTCCATGAGCGGGATAATTTTTCTTCAAATGTTTTGGAGAAGGAGCCATGATAACAGTGTTTGGTGTTTAAAACTGATTAATGATAAAATAAAGATTTCAGAAAATCTCAGAATGAAAATGTAAATATGAAAAATATGTGAAGAATTTTAATTTATAGGTTTCAAACCAAAAATCATGTCTATTGAAAAGTGAAAATGTGCCTTTTGGTGTCAAATAAAGTCAAAATTCAAAGTCAAAGGCCCAAAGAGAGAGAAAGAAAAACTGATTTTCTTTTCTGAATTTCACGAATCTTGATCGAGAATCCAAAATCTCGATCACGACACGCTCTGCCTCTTAGGCATGTCTTGCAATGCCAGACAATCATTTTTCTCTGTCGAGAATTTCAATATCCCTTTGGCAATAGAGATCTATTTTACCTTCAATACTTAACACAGATGAGATTTTTTTTAATCTCTAACGACACTTTTCTACATTTTATCACTAATATAAATTCAGAGGCTTTTGTAAGTCTCCGACTCAACTGTCCTAATACTAAATATCTTATTATATCTTTTAATGAACAAATCTTTTCCAAATTAACTAGTATTTCCCTAAAGTAAAAATAAAATAATGGGTATACTAAACTAAAAATGAAATGTGAAAATTAAAATATGAAAAATACAAACTTAAAAACGCCTAAACAAAATATGAAAAACAAAAGAAAAGTTGAAACAAACCATGAACAAAAGAAAATCAAAGTCAAGTAAAGGTATATGAGTAATTCTACTGACTCTACAAGTAGTCAATTCCTTCCTAGCGGGCAAGATAATTCCAGTTACTGTATTCCTCATTCCTACTTTCAAAGTATATGATCAGGGTGCTTTGAGAAGAGTCTCCATGGTGATGATCTGATGTTTCTTATTTATGAAGAAAAATATGGCACAAGATGGTGTTCGAAGGAAGAAATAATTTGAAGGAGATGAATATTGAGTAATGGAAGCAAAATTTCAAAGAGATGTAGGTGTTGGGCAGAATAAGGTTATGGTATAGGTAAAAAGTGAAAATAATTTGGATTTAACGTAGGAATGGAATTATTTTTAATGAAGAGTTATGATGTTTGGTCAAGGGTTAGGTTTACAGAGAAGAGTTAAAGGTTTGTTGGGAAGAGTAAAAAGGTATGTTGGGAAGAGAAAAAATTTCTCTGGAAAACCCATATGTCACATCTGACATGCTTTTCAAAAATTTCCTTTCCCTTCTATGATGCATCTGTATGTTGAATTTCTTTTCTGTAAACTTCTGATGTTAATTGTATTGATGATCAAATCTCCATTTTATTTTCTTTGAGAAAACTTCGTTCTTTTCATGTTTATCTGTAAACAATCTAAATGCAAACATTAAATAACAACAAGGATTTAGTCCTAATGACCATCCCCAATAAATAAATAAAACTATAAAATAAAATAAACAAATAGAACATAATCTGTGTATAAGTCTATAAACCAAGATTCGGAATAAAATAAAACAATAATAAAAAAAATCAAATTGGCGTTCCCCGGCACGGTTTCGCTTGTAGTATTTGATATTTTGATTAAAAATTACTGTTTTGATTAAATTCATTTTCACGAGGTTTATAGAAAATCGATATTTGTGAAATATTTTCTAATTACAGAAATTAAATCTAAGTTAAAACTTATTCCAAGTTTAATTTATGCTAAGCCAGAAACACAAGTTTAAATTTTGCTTTATTTAAACTAAATGTAATAAATTATCAATTGATTCAATTAAAGGAATTGAATTGTTATCAATCTTTACTTTCGATCTTAGATTGAAAACCTTAATCAAATTCGGAATCTAAACCCAATTACTCGAATTACCTCAATGACCAAATGTAAATCCGAATTTGCTTAAGTGTTCAACGAAGTTTGCATGTTCGAATACCAAATTGCTTTCTAGGTATTTTTACATGAAAACACCAATTAATATTACTTAAAGAATATTGTTAAATCAAACTTTAAGTAAAACAATAGTGAAAATGGAATTGAATTAAAAGATATATTATTAATGTGAGTCGTAAACATCACAAGTTTAACAGAGAAGAAGAAGGTTGAAATGCATTTGAAAACGAAGCATGAATTTCGGGTTGTCAATCCTTTACTCAACTTCATAGGTTCGTCACACCGTGGTTCGCCTTCAATTCTTGATCTTCTCGTTGAGTCTTCGAAATAGAAATCTTTCGATCAACTTCGAAGCATAAACTCTACTTGGGTAAGCCTTAATGTAAATAATAAAATTTGTAACTTTGTATCTCTAACTTTTTGTGTAACTTTTATGTGTATTTTTCTAACATCTTTTCACAGAATTTTCCCTCTATTTATAACCTTCCAAAAGGTATGTTGGAGATACATGTCCGTTGGTGAAGAGTTGCCTCGATCCAGATGAAAGGATGCGTCGTTTGGATGAAGATAAGGGAGGAAATATACATAAACTCCTTGTTGTCACTGTCGAGATTCAGGAATCTCGACCGAGATAAGGAGGGAGAAGGGAGAGAGGGGCACGCATCCCTTATCTGCGCGTGTCCTTGTTGAGATTCCGAGAATCTCATCAGTGACAGAAACTTCCTTTTCTTCCTTGTCAATGTGATTCAGTTTCTCGTACGTGACTTTCAATTCTCGGACGTGATTTATGTTGAAAGCTTGATTTCTCACTCAATTTTAATCCATTTTTGCTCCTATTTAGCATTGTCCAAATAATTAACACCTTGCACACAAACATCAAATACCCACATGAAATATTTACAAAATAAAGTAATTAACACATAATTTACATAAAATCAAACACATTTATGTATGCTAAATTAGGTATATTTTGGGCTTATCAACAATAAATGTGAAATGGTATCTTTTTCAACTATAAAATAACAAGTTAAATTTTTATTTGTTCTTGCTATATTTTTTACCTTTTAAGTATATAATAATTTTTAATAAAACATCAACATCTATTTGCAGGAAAATTGAATGAAAAATGAAAGATTTCAAGTGAGAAAACGATGTCTTTAGAAGACGGTTTCAGACAAAATAAAGACTGCAACTTATAGTTTGGATATCATGAAAGAGATTGATATTGATTTCGTGAGGAATGGTGTCTCGTGGCTACCAGAATAATTTTTGGAAATGGGTTGGTCAGAACAGTTGTTTGATGGAAATTATGAGTTTGAGTTCGATAATTGCAAAAGCTTGGTTCTTGGTGTTTTGATCAATTGGGATCAATGGATAGTTTGCAAATATGATTTAGAAAATGTTTACAAATAGAAAGTGTCATAAAAATAGGGTTTTGAGTGTTTCCGTTTGTGAGTTAGAGCTTGAAGATGATAATGGCAGATTCTTAAATGAACAGAATTAATCTAAATTGATGATTAGGAATCGTGTATTAGGCTCAAACTAAAGAGTTTGAATGATAAGATAGCAATTATATCGACTAGAATTGGAGAAAGAATTATCAGAAGGTATGAACTTAATTGAGCTATTCAGCTGAAACTGAGAATTGGAAATTGAAGAAGATGAACTTGAAATTGGAATTGAAGACTATAGGCACGAAATAAACGAGATAAACTATGATTTCGCTCAGCTTAACTATTGATAAATTTATTGTTTGATTTGTTTGGTTGTTGATTTAGTTGATGAGGATTTGAAAAGGAAGAACACAAGCTCTATTTATAGCCAAATTGGACATACATTAGCCTCCTTTATCTCATATTTTCAATCATCCTTAATCCTATTACCTCAATTGACTTCGTAGTGCAGATTTGAGATGAAAATAATGAAGTTTTATTGAAGAAAATGACACAAAATAGATGACCATGAGTTGGAATTGATAATTTATGCTCCAACTTCAAAATTTCATAAATCCTTCAATACTCATCCATTTTAGCTCAATAAGTAGTCCCTGGATTCGTATGCCTCCATAGATTGGTATACAAGGACAACGATGAATGTGAAATTGTATCTTTTTCAACTATAAAACAACAAGAGGAGAGGAATTAAGGAACCAGTATTAATTCTCTTTGAAAAAAACTATAAAACAACAAGTTAAATTTCTATCATAATTATTGAAAGAATAAGTTTTATATATATATATATATATATATATATGTATGTATAAAATTTCAAAAGAAGATAAAAATCTTTAAAAAATATTAAATTATAGAAACATATTAAATAACAAAGCATAATCTTGCTAATATAAATTGAAGAAATATCTATATGATATGAAACAACATGTTATGAATATCAATTAATATTATACTTCTTTTTGTGCTTTGTGGAGGAGTTGAACTCTATGAATGTCCTTCCCACTATTCCCAATTCTACACCGGGGGGTTAAAAACTTAGATGCAATTGATCTCTATAAGAAGGAATCCAAACTCTTCAAATTTCCTAATGGATTTGATGATGTATATGGTCCTCAACGCACGCAATTGCTACTTTTTACACCTTTACTAACTATCGAGAATGCTTTTTCCATACTTTAGGAAGAATACGCTCAAAGAGATATTCTTTATAAATTTCGAAGTAGATCATGATAACTAATATGTCATATCAGTATCAATCATATCGATCTCCATCATATCGGTATCAATGTCCATCATATCCATGTAAACCATATCGATGTCACCCATGTTGGTGTCAACCATATCGGTGTCGCCCATATCAGCTTCAACCATATTAACATCTATCATATATACATCCATCGTATCAGTGTCAATGAATCTTCTGTCCATTGGTTTCTTTAGTAAATATATTGTTTTAGGTCTAGATTAAGAATTTAATCTAACAATATGTGAATTGCATAAAAACAAAAGAAGTTTCTAAAGAAAAGACGAAGTAGGAGGAGAATATATGAAACCTAACAACAAAGCTCTAGGCCTTGTATAGAGACAGAGAGTTAATTTTGAATATTAGTAATTAATAATTATTTTGACCATTACTCTAATGAGATGTCATTTTGACTTATTTAGTCCAATCCAATCTTTATGTTTAGGTCAAATATATTTAATTTCGTCATATGCAATCTTTATGGTAAAGTCAAACATATTTAATTTAGGCACATCCAATATTTATGTTTTGGTCAAACATATTTAACTTAGTCATATCCAATCCAATTACCTCAATTGACTTCCTTCGGCAGATTAGGAATGGAAAACGTGTAACTTTCTTGAAGAAAATGACTTAAAATTTGTCATGAAAGAGTTGGACTTGGTAATTTCTGGTCCAAATTCAAAAATTCATATCTCCTTCTACTCGTCCATTTTAGTTCCATAAGCAGTCCCTGGATTCCTAGTTATTATGCCAAAATTTCGTAGTTTGATACCCCAAAAATATCGTCAAACTTGGATGCTCGGGTTTCCTAAAAAATAGCTTTTCTTTTCCCACTTTTGTATTTTCTTTTTCTTTTACTCTTTTTTTTTCTTTTTTGTTTTTTCTTATTTTTATTTTATCTTCATTTTATCAACTATACAATATAACTATAATCTATGCTATTTATTTACATAAAATTAAAAATAAAAATTACCCTCCAACAATCCCCCCCCCCCCCCCCCTCCCCTTTATGTGTAATGCAATTTGTATAATAAATTAAAATTACACATAAAGGAAGTCTTTCTAATTTTAACCCTCAAGTTTTTATTTTCAAAAAAATGACCCCAAACTCTCAATAAACCTCATTCACCACACTCTTACTCCTTCAAGAATTCTAAAATAAAAGTCACCTCTTCCCTTTCCTTCACTCATGTGTTTTAGCTCTCCCTCTCTTTAGAACCAGCCGAAAAAATTCTCAATCACAAACTCTCAAAAGCAACTATTTAAAGCATTTCCTTCAAGAATCACTTCCGAAATGGGTAAGTCTCAACTCTTCTTCTATTCCAAATGTGAATCTATTGTAATGCTTCAAGTTGGTTGCTCGAGTTTCCTAAAAAATAGATTT
This sequence comes from Euphorbia lathyris, assembly GCF_963576675.1. Classification (NCBI taxonomy): domain Eukaryota; kingdom Viridiplantae; phylum Streptophyta; class Magnoliopsida; order Malpighiales; family Euphorbiaceae; genus Euphorbia; species Euphorbia lathyris. Next base: position 42,748,184 of record NC_088912.1, on the reverse strand, counting down.
TCTTTTCCCACTTTTGCATTTTCTTTTTCTTTTACCTTTTTTTTTCTTTTTTGTGTTTTCTTATTTTTATTTCATCTTCATTTTATTAACTATACATTATAATTATAATCTATGCTATTTATTTATATAATATGAAAAATAAAAATTACCGTCCAACACAAAGATGTATATATAATATAAAACATCATGTAAAAAGTAAACTCATAAAATTTGAAAAAACATAATAATATTTGGTATACAAGTATCCGATAAATGTGAAATGGTATCTTTTTCAACTATAAAACAACAAGTTAAATTTTTATTTGTGCCTTACTATATTTTTTACCTTTTAAGTATATAATAATTTTTAATAAAACATCAACAACTATTTGCAGAAAAATTGAATGAAAAATGAAAGATTTCAAGTGAGAAAACGATGTCTTCAGAAGACAGATTCGGACAAAATAAAGACTGCGACTTATAGTTTGGATATCATCAAAGTGATTGATATTGATTTCGTGAGGAATAGTGTCTTGTGGCGGCCAGAATAATTTTTGGAAACAGGTTGGTCAGAATAGTTGTTTGATGGAAATTATGATTTTGAGTTCGATAATTGCCAAAAGCTTGGTTCTGGGTGTTTTGATTAATTGGAATCAATGGATAGTTTGCAAATATGATTTAGAAAAGGTTTAAAAATAGAAAGCGTCACAAAAATGGGGTTTTGAGTGTTTCTGTTTGTGAGTTAGAGCTTGAAGCTAAGGTTGAAGATGATAATGAAAAATTCTTAAATGAACAGAATTAATCTAAATTGATGATTAGGAATCGTGTATTAGGCTAAAACTAAAGAATTTGAATGATCGGATAGCAATTATATCGACTAATTGGAGAAAGAATTATCGGAAGATATGAACTTAATTGAGTTATTCAGCTGAAACTGAGAATTGGAAATTGAAGAAGAGGAACTTGAAACTGGAATTGAAGACTGTAGGAACGAAATAGACGAGATAAATGATGATTTTGCTCAGCTTAACTATTGATAGATTGATTGTTTGATTTGTTTGTTTGTTGATTTAGTTGATGAGGATTTGAAAAGGAAGAACACAAACTCTATTTATAGCCAAATTGGACATACATTAGCCTCCTTTATCTCATATTTTCACTCATCCTTAATCATATTACCTCAATTGAATTCATAGTGCAGATTTGAGATGAAAATAATTCAGCTTTGTTGAAGAAAATGGCACAAAATAGTTGTCCACGAGTTGGACTTGGTAATTTATGGTCCAACTTCAAAAATTCATAACTCCTTCAATACTCATCCATTTTAGCTTAATCAGTAGTCCCTGGATTCATCTGCCTCCCTGGATTGGTATACAAGGACCACGATGAATGTGAAATTGGGGAACCAGTATTAATCCTCCTTAAAAAAAACTATAAAACAACAAGTTAAATTTCTATCATAATTATTGAAAGAACAAGTTATATATATATATATATATATATATATATATATATATATATATAAAATAGCAGAAGCAGATAGAATTTATAAGAAATGTTTTAGAGGCTTTTTGGATGCGTTAGCACCTTAAGAACAAAGAGAATTACTTAGTTAACGAGTTTTAATTATATATATATATATATATCATGAGTACTATTTTAACACATTATTTATTGTCAATTACTAGCTTATTAGTTAAAGTAATAGAAAAAGTAAGAGTTGTAGGAAGATAAAAAAACACAAACTGGAAGAAATAAAAAAAGTCACAAACAACTTATATGTAAAGAATGATAGATAGCATTCCATCATTCTATTTATTTACCACTGAAAATCAAAGTCCTCCTCGACATTTAATTTTGATTATGTATTAGATTTGTTCTTCATACTCTTATAATATAATCTTATAATTTTGTTCTTACTTCAAATAATATAGTCTTATAAATTTTTTTCTTACTTTATAAAAAGATTCAGATTTGGTTAGGAGCAATTTCCATTGATAAACTGCATTAATAATATTTTCTTCAAGAATTTAGACTTTGATATCTCCAATTGAAAAAATCAGATAGAAATAGAAGAGAAATGGACAACTGAAATCGGGAAAAGCAAATACGTCAAAAGTTAAAGGAAATCGTTATGTTTCAGAAGGTAATTATTCGATTTTTTTGGTTCATATGTAGTAGTTATTTTTTTGTTCAGTTGTCTTTTTTTTTCAAAATGACTAAACTAAAGATTTTGTATATTTGCATTCTTTTTTAGTATATATCGTTAGGTGTAATCGTTTCGATTGTTAACTCTAACTAAAATTTGGATTTTCGTTTTTATATGAACTCAATTGTTAGGTTTAATTGGAGCTAGATTAATTTTCTAAATTTAGAACCCGGTGAATTCCACTGATTTTTTTTTTTAATTTGGGTTTATCTAACTCATATGAATTGAATTTTTTATTTTTATGCATTTTGGTATGAATAGATATAAAGTTTCACATAATAGTTGTTCAATGAAGTTGGAGACATATTTAAAAAAACAATTAAAGACGTATTGAAAATTTATACTCAATGAAGTTTATTTCAAGAGTTTTTATTAGTCATCTTTATTTAAGAAATTTCTTTGATGAACCATGTATCAAGTTGATATTTTTTGTAGGAGAATAAAAAGACATTCTTACATTAGTAAATTTATGGCTTAGTAATGAAGTTTTTACAATAGTTTGATGTGTACCGTAAATGATAATAAGTTAAATGCTAACTTCTTCATATATTCATTTCTATCTTCAATTTTTAAAATTTAATAATTGTAATTTTTATTTATTTCAAATGAAAATTATTTAATTGGGTTGTCATATCCCTTTCACTTATTATCTCTTAATATAATTAACTTTTTAAGTAGGTTGATATTGATGTGTGTGATATATAGAGATATGTCATATGCAATCTCATACTACTTTTAGAATCAAATTATAATCATTCGTTTTCATTTTTTTTATTCATGGATTTGATACTTCTCCCAATAAAAATTATAATTGTTGCTCATTTGATTTTGGGTATTACAGTAATGTGGGTGCATTCAATACATTCTTGTGCAGTTGATATACCGTTAGTTCAAGAATATTGACATTATGAAAAATCTATTCATGGTAGTATTCGTTTATATGAATAAATGTTATGCACATGGACATATCTACAGTGGGGATAATGGGGCCCCCACTGAGATCTAGAAATATAAAAAATCATATTTGTTAGTTTTTGAATTTTGAAGTTTGCCCCCACTGTGAAGACTCCATTGACAGAGTAAAAAGCTTCTGGTTTTGTGCACTGCGAAGAAGAAGAAAGGTAGTCTCGGTTTAATTCTTTTATTCTGATTTTAATTGCGCCGCACAAAACGGCGTCGTTCCACTTAAGTTGAACGACGTCGTTTTGTGCAATTACAATCCAAAGAAAACCCTTAAATCTCCTAATATCTCCTCCAGCAGCAAATTCTGGTTTTGTGCCTTTTTTTTTATCAAACTCTCACTTTGAACCAAAAGGGTGCTTCCTTTGCTGCTGTAATTTATTCTTGACTTTTTAATTGTTTATTATGATTGCTGAAGTATGCTTTGCTACTTTTGTTTTTTTATTATTATTTTTCTGTACTTCAAGTGTTTTTATAGGGTATTGCTATATACCGCAATTTTTTTTCCACCCACCGCACTCTTTTGACATTTATGCCCTTGTCATAATTTTTTATCAAAAACCAAAACTTTTTTTTCTCTCTTTTTGATTTTTTTTTAAATGGATTTGGCCTAAACGGGCAGCGCCCACCGTTCCACCGTACGGTGGAACGAGAGCGCCGTTCGTTCCACCGTACAGTGGAACGAACGGCGCGTGCCGTTTCCACCACGGGTGGAACGAGCATGCCGTTTCCACCACGGGTGGAACGAGCATGCCGTTCGTTCCACCCGTGGTGGAAACGGCACATCCCGTCCGTTTAGGCTAAATTCATACGGATTCCGACTCCGATTCGGAGGCGGAACCCGTGATTTCGGAGTAATTTTTAAAAAAAAAACCTTACGGGAGCATTCATGAAGCCTTTACCCGCTCATGCCTTTGGCGGCATGTCGTTTTAGGTCGGGTTTTTTGAAAATCCAAAAAGCTAGAGAGAATTTAAGAGTTTTGAGTTTTTGAGTTTAAATTATGAGGAGGGCAAAATTGCCAAAAAAAGTGCGGTGGTTGGAAAAAATATTGCGGTAAATAGAAGCCCACTATATTGTTTGATGTATTTGTAAATTCTAATTAGTTATAATTTAGCTATTTAGCATGTAGCAATTTAGTATAAGATTTCCAATTTAACAATTGAAGCAATTTTGCAAAAGTTTGATTTTGGGCGAAATATATGAATTATTTTTTTCCAACTCGTAGAAAGACAGAATATTTTTAAATTTTTTTCACGTCTAATCATATGTTTGTTACCTATTACTAATTAGTGATAAAAATGACACACATGTCAAGTATAGATGATAAGATAAATTACCAACACAGTTTGATGAATTATTTCTCAAATTGACCCAACTTGTTAACGTTACAGGAAAAATTGCTCTTAACTTCCCCCATCAGGGATAAAATTGCACTATTTTAGACGTTAGAGTGTAAAATTGCTCATGGTTATAAATGTTAGGGGTATTTTTCCACTTTATCCCATTTTTTATTCAGTATATATATAGTTTGCCCCCACTGACTACAAATCCTAGATCCGTCCCTGGTTATGCATGTTATAAATTTTTTAAATTTAAAATATGAGTATATTATTATTGTTTTATTGTTATAAATATATTTATTTTATTACATATTTATTTTTTGACATGTACTTTTTATTTTTTATATATTATATTCAAAATAGTGTCAAAAAATGATAAAGTTTTTTATAATAATATAGTCATTATTATTTGAAAATAATAATAAAAATTATAGCTAATACAAAATATATAACTATAACTCAGGCATTATCACTGAAAAATAAATAAAATTTAAAACAATAATACATGTTAAATTACCAATCATAAAATTCATTAAATTATATTATATATACACTACGCCAAATAGCCTCTCCGATGACGGTTAAAAACTGTCATCCCGCAAGATATAAATCTATCACGGGACTTGCTGCCATCTGATTATGCATCAGACGACAGTCATGTTCACTACGCGTCCCCGCTGAGCGAGGGTTCAGGAAATGATCCCACCACAAGGGTGTACTGGGGGCAAGACTTTCCCTACCAATTTATTTGGTAAGAGGCTGCTCCTAAGACTCGAACCCGTGACCTCTTGGTCACACGACAATAACGTTTTACCGTTGCGCCAAGGCTCGCCCTCATAATTCACATTACATAATTTGTATTAAATTCTGTTGCTGGAACGTAATTAGTATGGCAATTGGTTACCAATTCTGTGTCGTTAGATAGAAAGTAAGATGACATTTTCTTATAAGAATTTTGTCATTGTTTTTTTTTAACCTCTTTCATGAACCCGTATATATAACCAAAGTAGATTGCAAATAATGTGCAAATAACCTTTATATATAACAATAAGCTTGTACATATGTGAAGCTTGTTGGATTAAAATCCAACATTATGGGCTTTACATGTATAATTGTAATTATGGGCTATCATATGTATGAGCCCGATTAAGTGATCTAAATTAGTTTATGGGCATGTGGCATATATAATGGGTATGAGCTTAAATATGTGTAGATACCCAGTTGTAATTTACTAATACTATGATGGGCAGATTAGTAATTGCGACAATTAGGTTTTTAGTATAAATATAGGGTTATGGTCCCTAGGGCATTAGCATTCTAAATCTACAACCTCCCCCATCAAGTGTAGATGTGCTAGTTGCTTTTAGCCCTAGAAGACCAATCAACCTAAGGTGTCTCTGATTCTCTTCAATCTCTGCGCTATGGATTCAGGTACGCTTCCGCTTTAGATCTTAATGGGTTAACATGAGTTTATGATCTTGTGGTTTGTGGATCTAATTCCAATAAGTATTTCCAACAAGTGGTATCAGAGCTACTCATGGTAGATTCATTGAGATTTTATTTTACTTCGATGAAAGGTTTTTCTTTTGGTTTTCGCCAATCTTATGCTAACGATTTAGGAATCAATATTAATTGATTCAGAGACATTCAATTGAATATCAATATTCTTTTAAATTTGGTTTTCTTATGTTTTAGTTTATCAATGTTTTCAGTACATCGTTTTTTTCCTTTGTTTCTAAACATGGAAAAATCTTATGGTCTTGCTTTTGGATCAAGTTTTTTTTTACTTGTATGTTATGGATTGAGAATAGCTTATGATATCTATTTTTATTTTTGAGGTTTTAAACATTGATTCAAAGATTTTAATTTGATGAACTCTTCAAACTTTTCAGTTGATTTGTTTTATTACAAATCAAAATTTTTAGATATTAATGTCTTTTATATTGTTTTTAATTCATAAAAACTTCATAATTTTAGACTTTTGAAGTTTTTGTGTTTTAATATTTCGGTTACAAAAAATATTTGTACCAACTTTGGTATTTTGATCAAATTAAAGTTTTGGTTACAATTGTTTTTGTAACAACTTTGGTATTTCGGTTACATTAATAGTTATAAATTTTTGTAACAATTTTGGTATTTATTTCCTCATATTCATGTGTTGGTTATAAATTTTAATAATAACTTCAGTATTTATTTCTTTATGGTTTGGTAATAAGGTTTTGTAACAATTTCAAAATTTATTCCTTACATTAGTGTTTCGGTTACAACATTTTTGTAATAACTTTTGTATTTATTAAACATTAATGGTTTGGTTTTGAAATTGATTTATGATTCGGTTTTAAGTTCTAAAAAAATTTTCAAATCATGGTATAGATGTCAATTAAATATGTAACAACTATTTGAGTTTTCATGTAAATATTAAACTTATCCAAAGATATGTTTATTATTTGATATGATTTATTGTTAATATTTGATTGATACAATAAGATTACCACTTACAAGTTAATATTTATGTCCAAAGACAAAATATTAATGTTGTGCTAGGTGTCTTATAATGAGATTAACTTTGATTTGATTTTTTTTTTTATTTGCCCAATTTTCTGATAATAAACTTTTGTGATTTTATTTGAGACAAATATATAATATTGGGCGATTATGTGAATTAAAGAAAAAATAATTTGGGCATAATCATTTTATGCAGTTATTTAGTTTCGATGACCATACTTTTATTATGAGAGTTTGTTATGACTAAATATTTATATATTGTCAAAAATATTTTTGGTTTTTAAGTTACATATGACAATATATAAATATTAAAGTTTTTTTTATGGTCAATTATGTATACTTGTCTCATTTGTATTCAAGTCATGGTTATAGACGTTTTATATAAATTAGTTTAAGCAACATCCCGCCAAAGTGGGCTCTCTTGTGGAGATTAATTTGATATATAACATCTATTCGGTTTTGTGTGTCTATTAATTCATGCGGATATTACCCGGCCCATAGGAAGGCTAATATTTGGCCGAATTACATGCACACTTGTGGCAATAAATATGTAACAATTATCTAGTTTTCCATGTGAATAATAAATTTGTCCAAAGATGATTTATTATTTGACAGGACTTATTGTTAATATTTGATTGCTACAACAAGATGACCACTTACGAGTTAGTATTTTTGTCCAAAGATAAAATATTAATGTCGTGCTAGGTATCTTGTGATGGGATTTGCCATGATTTGATTTTTCTGTCCGCCCAAATTCAAATATATATAACTTATGCGAGCTTGTTAACTTCTTTGTTATTGAATTTGCTGCCATTATATTTGCTCATAATTCATTCAATTTGCATATTGAACGATGTTATTTAAGGTTTGAAAGAGAACATTATGTTAGTTCTCAATATGAAGTTTTGAAAGAGAACATTATGTTAGTTCTCAATATTGTTGATCTGGGCATTGTATTAGGAATTGATTAACTCACTGTCGTAATGACATCCGGTACTGATAATGATAAAATTCATCATTGGAAGTGAGAAGATCAAATTGCACGAGTCTAATGATCATGAAATGTTTCATTCTATAAGTTTTAAGGGTATTATATTGACTTATGAGGTATCTACAGATAAGGTTTCTTTGCTGAAATTGAGAAAAGATTTGCAAAGAATGAACATGATGATACCATTAAGGATAAGGAAAATGAAACATTATGGAGCACATTATAGAGATGTCTCATCTTGCTTTTAAGTTAAATACACTTTAAGTTGCAGTTGTCTAATGACATGCTTGTGTATAAGGTTGTAATTTATCTTCTTGTATAATTTGATAAATTTAAGATGAGCTATAGTTGTCATAAGGTCAAAAGGATATAAGATGGGCTCATTTTTTTGAAGTTAATTTATCTTCAGTACCTGGACATACTTTGTGGGTAGATTCTGGTGCTACTACTCACATTAGTGTGTCCATGCAGGGTTGCCTAAGCTGCCGAAAGCCAAATGATGGTGAAAGACACAAATATGTGGGAGATGGCAAGGCAGTAGAAGTAGAGGCAATAGGCATATTTAGATTACTTTTGAAAACTAGTGCTTATTTAGATTTGAATGAGACTTTTATTGTGTCGTCTTTTAGACGGAATTTGGTTTCTATTTCTACTTTGGACAAGTTTGGTTATTGTTCATTTGGAAATAGGAAATTGAGTCTTTTTCAAAATTCAGTTACCATTGGCACTGGTTCTTTATCTATTTATGATTATCTTTATATGCTTGGTGCTGTTTCTTCTTATAATGAAACCTAGTACACGTGGTGTGGTATGAAGAGAAAATTAAATTATGAGAATTCTGCTATTGTGGTACAAAAGATTAGGACACATTTCTCAAGAGAGAATTGAAAGGCTTGTGTCTTATGGAATTCTCAATTCCCTTGATTTCTCAAAATTTTAATATATGTGTCAGTTGCAAGAAGAGGATATACTTCAGCAAGAGAGATATGAATGTGTTTATAAGGCATCCACTTCAAATGATAAAGTTAAGAAAAGTATTAAAGATGCATGTATTGTGTCATTAAAGTGCAAAAGAGACAAAATTCAGAAACTACTTGTTTCTTATGCAATAAAGTTGGACATAATAAAAAGAATCATGTCAAAAACTGTGCTTGGCGTATAAAGAAAGGTACACTTTTTTTTTTTTGTTCTAAGGTTAATTTTTATGCTTGAACACACTTGATGAATTATATTTTTGGTATTATTATTCATATTGATGTGTTTGTGCGAGGTTGTCTAACCTAACATTCATTTGATGGTGAAAGATACATCTATATGGGAATGTTAAGGTAGAAAGTATTGACAATATACATATTAATATTACATTTGAGGACCGGTGTATATTCATATTTGAAGAAGACTTATTGCACCACCCTGTTAGGTGGATTTTGGTTTCTATTTTAAACAAATTCAAATATGTTTGTTTAAGAATAGGAAATTGTCTTTATCAAAATTTAGTTATGATGAACACTATACATTTATGCTTTGAGGATGTTGAGCTTGCAGGGGGAAATATGGTTAAATGATTCCTCATCCAGAAGAACAATCTCAACAACCTCAAGAATAAATGTCAGTAAAGTGAAATTCACTAGAGAAATGAGAAATACAATGTTTGATCATTATTTTGTATATCTCTAAGAACATAAAGATGGTATTGAGTTATTAATGCCTTAAGGAGTTCCAATTCTCGATTGTGGGTTGATGCCATTAATTTAGAGTTTTCAAATCTTGTCAATTTTCTCAAAGACAATTATGAAAAGATATAAGGTATTTATTGTTGTCAAAGACTTCAGACGAAAAGAAATTGTTTGTGAAAAACTTTCTTTCTAGCTTCATTAAAAGATTCTTTAAAGTTATAATGGCATTGCTAACTGGTTATGATCACAAATTTCATTAAGTTATTGTCTCATTGATTTTGAGATGAATTTGTTTGATAATTATGTATATTTTGGATTCAGTGGGAGGAAATTTATTTTTCTATTTGAGAACTCCAAATCAGGTGATACCCTTATGATTAAAGGGGACGATTTTAGTCTCAAATAGTGCCCAAACAGTTATACATTATTTTTGTGTGCTCAAGTACGTATGCATTCTGATATGTATTCATATTTGAGGTAATGAGCAGATATGCAAATATTTTAGTTTTGAAGTTTTAGAAAAGCAGCTAATAAGGTCATGCGCTATTCACATAGAATAAAGCTCGCATATAATATGTCAGAGTCAAATCAAGTAGAGATCATTATGTATACTGATTCTGATTATATCGGATGCTCATTTTGTTTAAAGTTCATTTCAGTTTATTAGATGGGTGAATCATTTCTTCCATCATGGCAGCTATATCTGTAGCGCATTATGAGGCATCTAGTTTTTTGGTTGACTGTGAAATTGTCATTAGGCTGCAATTCAGATATAGAAAGATAATATATTATGACAATAAGTCAACACTTATGTTCTACTAGTAATTAAATATCTAGTAGAGATTTCAGAATGGACCGGTGTCTAATGAGCATATTAGGACAAACTCCATGGATCCGCTCAGTTAATGATTATTGCCCATTATCTTTCATGAGCATATTGCTCATTTGGGTCTTGAATTGCTTAAGAAAATTTGAGTTTAGTGGGAGTTTGTATTTTGGATGCTCTTCAGTTTTAGACATGTTTGTTTATTCGGTACCGATTCCAGTTAATAAAGTTTTAAGTTTATTCCATTCTGGAAGTGTTATAGTCTTGATCTCACTAATGAGGACCAGTTGGAAATAGACATGTTAAGATCACATTACATGTAATTTCCATGCTACACATCCATACTTAATTCATGTCATTTGATTATGCTAACATATGTGATCATTGTTGGTAAGGTTACACTAAAGGTGATTGATTCTGCTTTGGTTCTATGTTAGTATGATTAATGGACGGAATTGTTGGTATATGCCTATAGTAAATATGATAGCATATTTTGACGTCATAAAGGATTCATAATTTACAGGAATATACATGTTTCGCCCAGTGGGAGATTGTTGGATTAAAATCCAACATTATGGGCTTTACATGTATAATTGTAACTATGGGCTATCATATGTATGAGCCCGATTAAGTGATCTAAATTAGTTTATGGGCCTGTGGCATATATAATGGGTATGAGCTTAAATATGTGTAGATACCCAGTTGTAATTTACTAATACTATGATGGGCAGATTAGTAATTGTGACAATTAGGTTTTCAGTATAAATATAGGGTTATGGTCCCTAGGGCATTAGCATTCTAAATCTACAACCTCCCCCATCAAGTGTAGATGTGCTAGTTACTTTTAGCCCTAGAAGACCAATCAACCTAAGGTGCCTCTGATTCTCTTCAATCTCTGCGCTATGGATTCAGGTACGCTTCCGCTTTAGATCTTAATGGGTTAACATGAGTTTATGATCTTGTGGTTTGTGGATCTAATTCCAATAAGTATTTCCAACAAAGCTCACAATCCTAACCAAAGGTTTCTCATTACAAAACTAGCATTAAATTATATAAGAAGTCTAAACACCTAAACCTTGAATCTCTTGACTTGTTATGCCCATTCTTTGCGGGTTTTCTTCCATCCATTTGCTCCTTGCAACATAAAATACACAAGTTAATTGAGTGATGCTCATAATGACAAGCACCTCTATTGTGCTACACATAGCCTAATTAGGGCCATTATATGTAATTCATAAAGACATAAACTGAGGTTAAAAGAAACGGCTCACTACATCAAAGCTGTAGGAAAAGCATGGTACAATACTATGATCTCCGACAGTGATTACACCGAGTATGATATTTTCTCCAAGTGGCTGAATGTTAGCCACTAATTTGAGGACGGATTGGATTAGCTTTAGAATTTATATTATCTGATAAATGTATATGATATTTATGAAACCAAAATTATACCGTGATAACTTTCAAAAAGAAATTGTAAACTATGTCATGACTGCATCATTAGCAATATGACCTGCCTCAATATTTGGAATTGATCCTTGTTTCAACTCAATGTCATTTCTTAAACAAGTAGATATCCTAAATTTATCCTACAACTTATAAGTGGAAGAATCCAATATAAATTAAATTAATCACTTTGCATATATCAATTCTTAACTTTTAGCTAAGTGAAAGAATCCAATATAAATTAAATTAATCACTTTGCTCCACTATTGCTAACATCCCAAAAACATATTGAAGTTTTATAAAATGGAATGAAAATGCAATATTTACTATATCAGTTATAGTAGCTTGTATTCTGGCATATTGATTACTTACTTGTGAATGCAAAATGACTTTGACCTTCTCGGGTTTCTTCGTGGAAATGAATTGGAGAAATCATTAGCAACCTTCATAAGAGAAAAGTAATTATTTCAATTAATTGGCACATAGAAATTATTCAAGGTAGATGAAGTAATTAACTTGTCTTTTAGTTAACATTAAACAAAGTTATGAACACCCTAAGAATCAACCTTTAGCTCAACATCAATGAAATCTGATCCCAATTTTCCATAGCCAGATGGAGTGCTACTTTACTCTTGCTTTCATCACCATAATACTCACCACCTTCCCATTTTGGCATAAAAGGCAAAAATAGTATATGTGAAACATCAATTAAAGAAATTCGAATTTAGTGAGGTGGTCAAACTGACAAAAAGATTGGAAACTTCAACGCATGAACATGTAACATTACAATGTTGCAGATCTAAAGTAACTGAAGTATGGAATGGTACAAAAAAAATCTTATGAGGCTGATTAGTTAATATTGAAAAGTCAGTTGAGTTTTCTATTATCTGGCAAAATGGAGAGATGAGAAGAACCCACATTTAACATCTACTGATAAATTAAGTAAAGGGTTATCTCTGCACTCACTTTTTGTAATTTATGATTCTTCCAGTGGTACCGTATTCCAATCCTAGGGTGCTTGGAGGTTATAGCCTTGAGATAGTTCTGTTAAATCTAGTAAAATGAACAAGTTATGAAGGAAGTAGGAAAAGCAGTTGCCAGTTGAATACTGGCTAATTTAAAAATTCAGAAACAATAACAAAATCAGGGCATGTATTATCACTAGAGTGCCCATATCCCAATCAAGTTATTTCTTCAATCAAATTTGCAAGTTTTGGAACTCCACATGGAAGTTGTGATACTTACAGTCACGGAAAATGGAGTAGCACTAGTGCTCTTTCCGTTGTAAGGAAGGTAAAACCCTATTCAATTTCTTAAAGCAGTTGCATATATCAATTATGATTTGGCGGTTCAGAATATTTCTTCGACATTTCTCCAAGTTTATTTCTTCAATTTCACCTACATCCAACCTTCAATTTATAGCAAACATTTCAGTAAATTGCTTCACATATACAGGAGTCATTAGTCAATATAGCTCATCATAGCTCGTTAATTAAGGAATGTGGGATATCTAACATATGGCTAAATGTCCCACTTATACAATAACAACCAAAATATCAGCCCCTAAAAAGTGCACAAGCTTTTAAAAAACAATTCAGTAAACAACATTAAAGGCATAACATTCCCAAAATGAGCAGAACATTTGGAATTGCATAATATCTACAAGTTTCTAAAAAGAAATGATACTGAACTCTTCTTTAAATCAGTACATGTATTTAAAAAAATATCTAAAGCAGTAATAATGATGACAAATAGGAGATGATTCCTCTTCTTACTCGCATATAAGCTCTTGGTGTTCAATAATATACTTCAAAAGTATCTTTAAGTTCCTTACCTAGTACAGAACTATGGCAAATAGTTTTGGAGTCCAACCAAATGTTCTAGGGGCTATCCTAGTCAACTCTCAACCTTACCAAACTGTGCCACAACAACCTATGTTATCAAACCAATATCCTCAAGTTCCTTACCTAGTACAGAACTATGGCAAATAGTTTTTTCCTCAGAACCCAGTAGTAAGACAAGTCCTAAAGCCCACTGTGCTAGTGAATCTGGAATACTTGGCCAACTTGATCGAACAAATGTTTGACCCTAGATTATAAAGAATTAAAAGGCTATAACAAAAAAAATAGGAAACCCTATCTTGATTACATAGATAGGGACATGATTATTCTGCCCTGCACAACATATCTAAAGTATTAAAAAAGCATCATAAATCAAAAGCCATCTTAGACTTTGCTCAAATTAACAAGGGAAATTGTGATAAAATGACAGTAATCACCTATACAGTTCCCAAAAGTAGGACAATGATGGTCAAACCCCTTAACACATACTTTGCAGCTCTTACAATATCTAATCCTCTTCAAATCTAGTGAACCCTGCAAAGCGTTATTACTCAATGGCAAGGAATTACACGTATCTTGAACAAGTTACTGTATTACTCAAATGCATTGGTCAAATATATCATTATCTTCTGCAAACTATCTATTATTAACTTTCAAACTCCCCTCTTTTAACCTAAATAGTTGTTATCTCTTCCAAATCTTATGAAAATGAGCATCATAAGTACTAGGTGTATAAGTAGTACCTGATTTGCACTTGCAGTAACCATAACAGAAGATTTCACCAGATCCACGAGTAAGGAGACTAAGGCCATCTTGGATCTTAAGATCAGCCTAGGGAGAGAGAAAGATAACAAAAAGATCAAACATATAGATGTCGTAGGTGATGATGTATAAACTCTAGAGAAAATATATGCTAATAGCATAAATTAGGGCAATGGCAAGACATGTAGACCATCGATTCAAAATGTGGGGAACCTTACTTCCAGTTTTAAAATTAATCCTCTAAGAGCTAAAGAAAAAAGAGGAACAAAGACAACATATACAACAAAGCAGAAAAGGAGACCATGGCTGCTCTAAGGTGTTGCCCTAAAAGCTTTGTTGAGATAAGGGAAGAGAGAGAAACTATTTGAAGATCTTTAGTTTGAGGAAGAAAGATGTAGAGACAGAAAAGAGGAGATGAAATTAGAAAAGAGAAAAGGGGGAATCGAATTTAGGATTTTTTGCTCATTTTTTCTCCACGCGCCTAAGCATAAAATTTTGGATTTTTTTTCTCTTTTACAACAATGACAGTGAAATTTAATAAGTGTCATCTGAAAATGATGGACATTTTGGTTTAAAATCAGGATTTTATAAGATGACAGCTGTAGACACCGAGTCGGAGGACCTGTGACGAAAACCTGAAACAAGACGGTCGAAGCGATTGATTCCGAAAGTTTTGAAAAATATATAAAGAATAATAAGCTGAGGAAAATTAACGGCACGGCGCGGGCACGCAACGGCATCCCGCACACGGACGACGATGGTCGAACGCCCGCTTGACGGCTCGAGACGTGCGCGCGGCGTCCGTCGGACGCACCGCGAGTGGCACGCTCTCGACGCCCGGGGCAATGCCTGGGACCGCTGGCGGTGCGTGCCCTCGTGGGCCGTTGAGCACACGTGCCTGGCAGCGCGAGGGGCGCGTTCGGCGGCCGCGACGTGCGAGCGTCTAGCTGCGCGGAACGCGCGCTCGGCGGCCACGGAGTGCACGCGTCCGACGGTGCGGGGCACGTCCCGGGGGTCGCCGGGCGGGCACCCAACCACGTCGGGCGAACGCCCAACGCGTCGGGCGGACGCCCGACGAGGGTTGGGCGCGGGCGCCCAACCTCGCGTTGGGCGATCGCCCAACAAGGTTGGGCGGTAGCCCAACACTAGGTTGGGCGGCCGCCCAACCACAATGGGCGACGCCAAATTTTTTTTGGGCGTCGCCCATTGTTCCGGGATCCGTTTCCCTATATAAGGGCACGGATCCCAAGGTGAAGGGGAGGCCTTTTTGGGGGAAAAAAACTTTCTCACTCTAAACATTTTTAGAGAGAGAGAGTGGATTTTTTTGAGAAAAATATTTTTTTTCTCAAAAATTCCGAATTTCCTAAGTTCAATTTTTACTAAATTTTTATTAAAATCGGGAGCTCGCGGCTCGTGGAATCAATCGGCTTCGACTGTCAGATACCGAATCAAAGGTATTATCCGAGGACTAGACTCTTTATTTTATTTAATTTATTCTCTCCTTCTATTTAATTTTTTATGCTATAGTTTTTATTCCTTTAGTTATTTATTTATTTTGTCACGTTTTATTTAATTAACGTATTTATTTAATTTTCGTTTCGTGTTAAATAAAATTCGGTTTTGTTTTAAAATAAAAACCTCGTTTTGGATATCCCAATACGAACCATGATCCGATAAAAAGGTAGTTCGGGTATCGAAAATGTTGTAATTATAAGTTTTTTATTTAAAAGAGGTTTCCAAATAACGTTTTAAAATAAAAACATCGTTTTAGGAACTTCCGTTTTCGACTATGATTCATCTTTGGTAGTTCGGAAGTCCAAAACGATTGAATTAGATTTAATTTAAAGCTTTTGAATAAATCTGGAAAATATTGGAGTGCTGCTGTAATTTGCCAATTCTGTCACTAAATTCTGTTTACCGACGGATTTTCCGTCTGTAAATCTGCCAAAATGAAAAAAATGCCATTTCAGTCCTTTTTTCTTAACTTTTAGACTTTTAATCCTTAGTATATATATATATGATTATGTAATACATTCTTTTCAAATTGTTTTAAAACTTTAACATATATAATTATTTTAGGAGATTGGTATTCCATTTTTATTCTAATTTTTTGTATATGTACATATTACTTTCTTTTTTATTATTATTTATTTAAATTACATTAAATTCTATTTTAAATGTTATTTACTTGGGCATTTTGGGAGATAATTAGTAGATATTGGGGGATGAACATATAGTCTTTTTGACATTAGGATTATATTAGTTATGTATATATATATAGTTTTGGGGTATATTTGGGTTATCTTAATTATTGTTAAATAAAATTATTTTGAGTGATAAAGGCTATTTTCCTATTTATGAATTTCATTCACTATTTTCTTATGTTTAAAGTATAAATATATTATTTTCATTATTCTTTCTTATATATGTATTAGATAGTATATTTTCTTTTACTCTTATTTTATGTCTTTTGGGCTAAAATGTTTAAATATATATCTATATTATTTTCTTTATTTCTTTTGGTCATTTATAAGTCCATGTTTCAAATGGGCTTCACTTGGAAAAATTAATTTTTGGGCCTAAATGTGTTTATTGATGTAATTATAATAGTTAGAGAGTCCATTAAATAAGTGGGGAAAATAAGTCACAAAAAGAGAGTTTTCAATTAAATTATTTAAGCTAATGAGCTTTCTTAGATCTCTAATGTAGATAAATAGAGTCATTTTGGTTGATATTTCAAATCGTCTTTAAAACACCACGTTTTAAAACCTTAGTCCATTCCAACGACGGATTAAGCGAACATTGTAATCAAAATCGTTTTCTTCGTTAATAATGGAGATTTTGAATCGCTTTCTTAATGAATTTGTACAAAATAAAATTGACTTGTATGTTTAACCACGTTTTCTTATTAAAAGGCTTTTACTTTAACGTTTTCAATTACTCGAGTCGTTCCAACGGCGATTCGGGTAAGCTTCATCAAACGGGGTTTTAAAACGTACCTAAATCGTTCCAACGGCGATTAAAGTGCGAACCATGTAATAAACATCGTTTTGGGGAAATAAGTTAATGTAGGATAGACACACAACATAACATTTGAATACGGTTGTAAATAAATCACTTCTTTCTTCCCCCTCTCTGTGTATGTATAAACATAAATGGGTGATTCTTTACTGATGTGGCTTTTTCAATATCATATGCTCAAAATGGTTTCCAAAAAGAGAAAGAAAAGGGTTTCAAATGAATTTTCAACTTAAAGAAGTATACGATTAGTCTGTTATCGCCTAACATGCTGAGTAGGAGGCCGGTGGTTCATAACCGGGCGATGTCGGGGTGCCTAGTAGCCTTTCTCCGGAAAGGAGCTAGCCTTCTCGGCTCGTACCTAAGTTTCCCGAACCCACACCGGTCTCCCGCAAGGGATCGGTGTTCATTTTCCCATTCGTGGGTGGCGACTCTTCCATATCTCCAAGCTCCGGTCCTGCCGAGCAGCTTGATTCCGCGATTGGTTGCTTTCGGCGCCAATCACCACTTACGTCGCCATGAGGTTGTCCACCCCCCGGTCCGCCTGGGAGATTAGGCCACGGCACCTCGTCTAACAAGTGGCGACTCTGCTAGGGAAGCGAGAAATTTGATTCCGGAAGGCATGCACTAAGCCCTTAACGGGGACGGATCGTTTTACTTCTTTTCGTATGCATTCACGAGCATTATTGCAAACCCTTTGGGTAATTTCCGCGAAACCTCTAGCGAGAGTCCATTCGTCGCTCGAAAGAGGATAGCGTAAGTTCCCCCTTACAGTAAGGCGCCATAGGGTCCCCATCCATTCGTTAGGGGCGAATTTGTGCGGTCCTGTGAGGTCCCACGGTCAGCCGTGTCAGCATATAGTAGCCTTAGAAGTTTCCATAGGATTACCCGTTACTATTTTTGATATGATAAATGAATCAGTTCGTGTTTTCAAACCGCCATGATACGTGTCTAATCCTAAACTATGTAAAGAAAATGAGACGATGCGTTAATATATACTCATGAATCGACATACTAGTTACCCTAAAAACATCGAAACGATTTGAGCTAAAAACGACTTAGTCATCTCATATGAATGAACATGTGCGACCCGCCTTGTCCCTTTCGGTGTCCCGACGAAGGCATGTGTTCAGGAAATACGTTATGACGTAAGCACGTATTAGTATGAATCGGTTCGGTGTTAAGGATAGTTACATTTCGATACAAGAGACTATATTAACGGTAGCCGTTATTCACATTCTTTAAATAAATTGGGATAAAACGAGATCACGATGAAACGAAAACGAAGAACATTTCTGTTTCGAACTACCTTGTTGTAACGTGAAAAGTTTCGCACAAGTAGCCCGTCCCTTCCGAATAAAAGACGAGCTTTTACGTTATGCCTTGCGTCATTCTTAAGAGAAATGGACGTGTCCGCAAAAGGTGACTAAGAAAAGAAAAATGAACTAAAAGACCAAAATCATTCCGAATCTGCGATATATGTCAATCCCGAGAGTAGTTAAAGAAAATAAACCAATACCGTTGAATATGTGCCTCGAACGAGTGTATACCCCGTTTAAAATCTCGAAGCCGAATCAAGCCAAACCATATAATTGCGCCATATGGACGAGACTGCGGGTTTTGACTAACGACTCGATCATTTCGACCGTTACCAAAACTGCAAGAAATATGGCCCGATGTACGTGTTTGCTTAAATCGTGCCTAAAGGAAGGAAAACGGTGATATCCTCGCTTCGAATAAACATGCGATTCAACGAAACGTTTATTTTCTATAACCACACTGAGATGATATATCCCGTGGAGTGGGAGGAACAAAGAGTTGTAATTAGCCGAAAGATTATCGTGCGCTCAAAATAAGACTCGCCGTCTTTTCACGTAGCAAAATGAGCAAACGGATCCTCGACGCTAAGAACAAACGCGTTACGCGATGAGTCCGTTCCCTAAAATAAAATCCAAAAGTGATTCCATCACTAAATAAACACGTGGTTACGTCTCTCGATAGATCCAAAAGGTCCCGTTGTAATCCAAAAATCGAGACACGAACCCACGCGAACAAAAGGGAACGAGTCATTGACAATAACGAACGATTGGACTAGAAGAATAACTCAAACCACGTCTAAAAACTGAGATGCGCTCAAAGGGAGTCAAAACCCGAATTAATGCGTCTCACGAAAGGACGACAGACGAGTTATTCTGAAAGAACAATCCAACTTGGTCGATTTCTTAGTCACTGAACGTTGATACGTCAAAACGAACTGTATTGTCTGATGAATGATTTATTTTCCCGTAATAATCGACGGCATCACGCGTCCCCCGGACCGCAATGTGAGCCAAAAAACCAAAATCCTAGGAAAGAGACCTGGACCAACGAGTGTGTGGAGGAATAAGGGTGGAAGAGAGATGTTGTGATACATGTAAATAGAACTAACGTTTGTTCTTCTTATCTTATAATCGTAAATAAGTAAACGCACACACCACGAATCATGCATATGAAATCATGCATACATACTAATTGATACCGTTCGCGCAGACGTCATCATTAAGCGGTTGTGGTTTCGCGAGAGTAATCGGCTTGTCAGACAGTTTGATCAGCTGCGAGTAGACAGTTTCGAATCAGTAGTTGTGGCTCCTGAATCATCTTCATCCGAGTATACTCAGTCTTCCGTCAGTATGTCTGCAACCGACGAGAAGGTGGCTGAATTAGAGAATTCTGTGAACAATATCAACGACCAGCTGGCCGCAATCTTGGCCCAGCTAGCTGAGTTAGCACTGAAGGACAACAAGAGTGGTAGTAAGCGTGCTGAGAATGAGGTGAACGATGGCCCTCGCTTTGGGAATGAGGAGGATTATCAGGATTATGTCCGAAAACAGTTAGAGAAGGAGAAAGCTAAGGAAGAGGAGTGGAGGCAACACATCACACAGGAAGTGCAGGACTTGCGCGGAGGAAGCTCCGGAAGTCAGGATTTCTATAACTTGAAGAATTGCTTGACAGCAACAGCTTTGCCTCTGAAATTTCGTCTCCCTGACATGAAAAAGTTCGATGGAACTGGAGATCCCACCGCTCACATGAATCAGTACGTTACGGTAATGAAGCACACGATCCTGACCGAGGATCAAGTCTTGGGGCTGTTTAACACTTACCTGGAGGGGGCTGCCCTCACATGGTTCCATGCGCTGCCAATGGTGACAAAGAAGGATTGGAAGGAGTTAGCGAAGTCATTCATCGCTCAGTATAGTTTTAACACCATGTTGGAAGTCACTTTGAAAGAGTTAGAGAGCACTAAGCAGCAGACTGGGGAATCCCTTTCAGACTTCGTAAAGAGATGGAGGGCTAAGGCTGCGGTCATGAAACAGAAGTCGCTTGAGCAAGATCAGATCCGAATGGTGATTGGCAATACGTTGCCGTATATTAAGAATGAGTTGAGATATATGCCGTTCACAGATTTCAATCAGATGTATAGTTGTGCCTTGACTGTCGAAGGCGATGGGGAGCCGAAGAAAGCTTATACCAAGTGGACGAAGTCTGGATATAGTGCCGGAGGGCCTAGCGCGAGTACGGAATCTGCGACAGTGAAAGTGGTTGATCTTAATGCTATCGAAAAGAGGCGGTTCGCCAAGTTCGATCAGACCTATGCGAAAGTTTTTGAACGTCTGCAGAAGAAGGGGTTGTTGAAAGCCCTTACCCCGTATAACAAAGCTCAACCTACTCCGCAGATTCAGGCTAGAGGGTATTGTGAATTCCACAGCAGTTATGGACATACGATTGAGAATTGCGAGAGGCTGAAACACGAAATACAAGATTTGATTGAGGAGAAGAAGATAGCTGATCCTTCGTCAGCAAACCCTTCCGTTAGGCGCAATCCATTGCCTAATCATAGGGTGAGCATGCTCGGAGTTGGTTTGACGGAAACTGTAGTGATGGAATCTTTTGAGGAAGATGTAGAGGAGTTATTGGACTCCGTCGAAAGAAGCAATGTGGGAAATGGTTTGTATGTGTCCTTCTTGGGTGAGGAACAAGAGGAAGAACCAATGGAGGAGGGATCAGATGATGGAGCACCATATGACGAGGATAGTGCCGAAGAGACCGGTGAAGGGGCGTCTCGGACTATCGTGCCAAATTTGGGTTTGTTCAGTGGAGGAAGGGATCCCGAAGTGCACTTGCGTGAGTATATGCACGACATGTTTATTGAATCCTTCGGGGTAGATGAAATTGCTCAGTGGTTCCACCATTCACTGGTAGGTGAGCCTTTGCAATGGTTCCATTCATTGCCCGACTCTTGCAAGCACGACTGGGATCGGTTGTCGGATTTGTTTCTTGAAAAGTATCAGAGAGCTGAGGATAGAACCGCGGAGCACTTTGCAATGCAGATTGGACCCATCAAGCGTCCATTGCCAAGGGTGAGCAAGTATAACGGCAATAAGGACCCTATGGAGCACCTTCACTTCTATTTGTCGGCTATGACAGCCTTGGGTTTCAAAGAGGAAGAGATCACTAGCTTGTTTTGTAATTCATTGATGGGTGAACCGCTGATGTGGTACATGTCGCTGCCTATGTATGTTAAGACCGATTGGGCAACTATGATGAAGAGATTTATCAAGGAATATACGGTATGGATGCTAGTAGAGCAAACTCCTGATTCCCCGTCTTACCAAACACCTGATGCGGTGTTAGCAATGCCTAGGTATGGTGGATACCGGGATCCTGTAGAGCATGCGAGGATATTCCGCGATCATATGTATAACGCTGGATTCCCACAGTGTGAGTTGCATGAACATTTTCCGAAAACCTTGATGGGAGAAGCCTTATTGTGGCATCAGGGTCTGTCAGAGGAAGAGATGTGCCATTGGATACCGCTCCGAAATGCATTTGTGGCGAGATATGAAATGTACATTCCATGGACGGGATCCCTGGATGATCTGGATAGGATTAGGCAATTCCCCGAGGAACATTTTGTGGATTATGCTAGAAGGTGGAGGCACCATTATGAGCAGTGTAATGAGACAATGAGCGATAAGGTGCAGCTTATGTGCATACAACGAGGCGCTATTCCGTTGGCCGCAAGGAGGATGAGCCGGGTGTCCCTCCGTGACTATGATGAGTTGATAGGTTAGGCCTTGTATGGATCGGCGGATCCCTTTTTCCTGAATCCGAGTGTTCCTCACGTCATGGATTTGATGGTCGTAGACATTTGGGCGAGTTCCTCGGACGAGGAGGATGCTAATCGAAGGGTTCCTATTAACATCTGGGACGAATCAGATGATGAGCCGGAAATTGCGATAATGACGAGATCAGGTCGTGTGGCCGAAGGAAAGGCACCAATGGTAGAGACTGAGATTGGAGAAGGGTCGGCTCCTAAGCCCGATGACCAAGTTCTTGAACAGTTGAAGAAGACGCAAGCTAAGTCTACGGTCTGGGAAGTTTTATGCCATTCTAGGTACCATCGGGAAAATCTGATGAAAGAGTTGCAGAATTTGGTTATTTCCACCTATACCGAGCCGACAGCGCTAGTAGGGGAAATAATGGCCCGAAAGAAGACTGAGATCACGTTTACCGATGAGGATCTCCCAAAAGAGGGGAAGGCTCACAACAAGCCATTGTATATCCGAGCGAAAATTAACGGGAAGAAGACTAGCTGTGTTATGGTCGATGATGGATCGGCCATTAATGTTTGTCCTTTGAAGCTCTTGTCCAAGTTGGGAGTGGAGAGAGGAGATTTGACAGCTTCTGAAACAGTGATCAGAGCATACGATGACAGCCGTAGGCACATTGAAGGAGTCTTCAAGGCCAAATTGAAAGTAGGGCCACATGAAGAAGAGACTGAGTTCACAGTGTTGGACATCCCGGTAACTTTTGCTGTGTTGTTGGGACGCCCTTGGTTCCACAAGCTGGGAGGTGTGCCCTCCACGCTCCACCAAATGATCAAGTTCCCTTTCGGGGAGGAGATAGTGACAATCAGAGCTGAGAAATTGAGCTCGGTGGCAGCATTAGGAATTGAGCCTCAACTTTTCTCCGGATTCCAAGTCTCTGGGATTTACGAGTCAAGCATGACCACCGATGTGGTGAAAATGATGAAGGGAAGTTTCATCCCGGGAATGGGATTAGGAGCACACTATCAAGGGTTGTCGGAGTTTCCAGATTTTAAAAGTTAGAAAATCCGGAGGGGTTTGGGATATGAGCAGGGTAGTCCATCCAACATGAGTGCAGAAGGAAAAATAGGCTTGAGGAAGCATTTTGTAAGCGAGGGGCATGGAAAGCCATACTCGGGAACCTCCGAGTCGTGGACTAGCACGGAAGGAAAGATTCTGCCAGGGTTTGAAATCTTCAATGATGTCACCGACTGGGGCAAAGGAAAGGCAAGCTGCTTTGTCGAGGAGATCATGATGCTGGATTCAAATGCCGAGGAGCAGGTCATTACCATTGAAGCGACTACAGGAGCTAAAATTGAGCCTAG
Organism: Euphorbia lathyris; assembly: GCF_963576675.1. NCBI lineage: Eukaryota > Viridiplantae > Streptophyta > Magnoliopsida > Malpighiales > Euphorbiaceae > Euphorbia > Euphorbia lathyris. The sequence continues at coordinate 42,724,179 of NC_088912.1, read as the reverse complement.
TACCTCGAGAGTATATGAGAAGTCCGAAGATATTGAGGATGAAAATTGTATTACTGCTTTGTTTGAGTCTGATGATGTAATCACCCACGCTATCAATGAAATGAATTCCGATTTTGCTTACTTGCTTGATGTTGATCATGATCATTCCATGCATTCTCATTCATATAACATGCCTACATTTGAAATCAATACAATAGAAATGTCAACTTTTAATCTTGGTACGGATGAAAATCCTAAACTTATACAAATTGCTCAAGAATTAACTATTGAAGAGAGAAAAGAATTTGAGAGAATAATTAAAAAATACGAAATTGTATTCGCGTGGACATACGAAGACATGCCTGGAATCGATCAATCAATCGTAACTCACCGTATTCCAACATATCCCGAGGCGAGGCCCGTAAAGCAGAAGCTCCGACGTATGAGACCCGAATGGGCAGATAAGATCAGAGAGGAGGTGAAGAAGCAGTTAGAAGCAGGATTCATCAAAGTGATCAACTATCCCCCTTGGGTCGCAAATGTAGTGCCCATTGCGAAAAAGGATGGCAAAGTGAGGATGTGCGTGGATTACAGAGATCTTAACAAGGCATGCCCCAAGGATGAGTTTGCCTTGCCTCATATCGATGTATTGATCGACAGTGCAGCATCCAGCGTCTTACACACAAATGTGGATGGTTTTATGGGCTACATGCAAGTTCAGATGGCCAAAAAGCACAAAGCGAAAACCTCGTTCACAACTGAGTGGGGAACATACTGCTACAGGGTAATGCCGTTTGGTTTGAAGAATGCCGGGGCAACTTACCAGCGAATGGCTACAGCCCTGTTCCATGACATGATACACAAGGAGGTAGAAGTCTACGTGGATGACATGATGGTCAAATCAGAGACGAGAGAAGGGCATTTTGCCGCACTCGAGAAGTTTTTGGCCCGAATTGCAGAATTCAAGCTAAGGTTAAACCCGAAGAAATGCTTTTTCGGCGTTTCGTCGGGGAAAATCTTAGGCTATGTAATCGGAAATAAGGGAATTGAGGTGGATCCCGATAAAGTGAAGGCTATAAAGGAAATGCCAGCGCCGAGAAATGAGAAGGAAGTGAGGGGGTTTCTGGGGCAAGTTCAGTATATCAGTCGGTTCATAGCAAGACTCACCACAATCTGCGAGCCAATCTTTAAGTTGTTAAGGAAAGACCAACCCGTCGTTTGGAATGATAAGTGTCAACAGGCGTTGGAGAGTGTCCGAAGTTACTTGTCTAATCCGCCAGTGTTGAGACCGCCTAAACTGGGAAAGCCACTTCTCCTCTATGTAGCAATTGAGGAGCGATCTATCGGAGCAATGTTAGCTCAAGAGGGAGACACCGGTGTGGAACACGCGGTGTATTATTTGAGTAAGAAGTTCCTAGAGTATGAGCTCAAATACAACATGATCGAAAAGACATGTGTGGCAGTGGTGTGGTTGACGAAGAAACTGCGGCACTATTTCCAATCGTATAAAGTGATCATTATTTCTCGGATGGACCCCGTGAAGTATCTATACCGAACCCCATCCTTGACGGGGAAGTTAGCCAGATGGTTGTTGCTTTTGTCCGAGTTTGACATTGAATATGTGACGAAGAAGGTTATCAAAGGAAGAGCCGTGGCAGAATTTTTGGCTAATCAACCCCTGAATACAGAAGAAGAAGAGATGAGCTATGATTTCCCCGATGAACATTTGAATGCAATCGAAGTTATACCGTGGAAAATGTTCTTCGATGGAGCAGTTAATTCGAACGGAGCCGGAGTAGGAGTACTACTTATCTCCCCGGAAGGAGAAAGAATCCCGATGGCGAAGAAGTTATCCTTCCCCCTTACCAACAATATGACCGAATACGAAGCATGCATTTATGGTTTGGAGTCATTAGCAGCACTGGGAGCGTCATATGTCAAAATTTGGGGTGACTCCAAGTTGATCATCGAACAGGCACAAGGAAACTGGGAAGTGAGAGAAGAAAGGCTACGTCCGTATCTAGATCAGCTAGGAGGGTTGGCATTGAGATTCAAAGAATGTCGCTTCTATCACATTCCTCGAGCTCAGAACCAGGCCGTGGATGCCTTGGCCACTTTGGTGTCAGTTTGGGACAACCCCCTGAACCTTGCTTCGAAACCATTGGTATTGAGAAGATCTCACAAACCGTGCTATGAAGACGTAATGCTGTTAGGGGCAGATGAAAAATCATGGTATTTCGATATCGTGAACTTCATGAAAGATGGAACATATCCGGCAGAGTCGGAACCTAGGGATCAAGCTGTGACTAGAAGGCTAGCCCATCAGTTCGTCATCCACAACGACTTGCTTTACAAAAGGCACGTCGATGGATTACAACTAAGATGCTTGGATGCGGGGGAAGCCCGTGAGGCGATGGAATCAGTACATTCGGGAATTTGTGGAGCCCATATGGGAGGAGCGGTACTAGCTAAGAAAATTATTAGGCAAGGCTTTTATTGGCTCACCATGGAAAGAGATTGTAACAAGTATGCGAAGAAATGTCACGATTGTCAAATCCACGGCGATTGCAGTCATCTTCCGGCCATGGAACTACATGTGCTAGCACCTATTTGGCCATTCGCTGCCTGGGGCATTGACATCATCGGCGAAGTAAGGCCTAACGCTTCGAACGGACATAAGTTTGTTGCAGTCGCCATCGATTATTTCACCAAATGGGTAGAAGCTGAGTCGTTTAGCAAACTGGGATCCAAGCATATGAGAAAGTTCATTGAAAAACACTTGATCACCAGGTTCGGAGTGCCTCATCACATGATCACGGATAACGGAGTCCAGTTTCAGGGGGAAGTAAGGAATCTTTTCCGAGAATATGGCATTGAACATCACAGGTCTTCTCCGTACCGTCCACAGGCTAATGAGGCAGTAGAAGCAGCTAACAAGAACCTTAAAAGGATCCTCGTAAAGACGGTGGAATCACATCGGAACTGGCATGAGCACCTCCCACTCGCATTGTGGGCTTGTCGCACGACAGTCAGAACCTCGACTGGGGCAACGCCATTCTCCTTGGTATACGGAACAGAAGCAGTCCTGCCGATTGAGATCGAAAAGCGATCGTTGAGAATCACAGTGGAAGCAGAAATTCCCGAGGCGGAATGGGTAAAGAGGCGATGCGAGCAGTTGGCTTTAGTTGATGAGAAAAGGATGGAAGCCCTTTACCATGTACAGTTGTATCAAAGAAGGATGGCTCGGGCTTTCAATAAAAAAGTCAAGACCAGCCCTATCAAAGAAGGAGATTTGGTGCTGAAACAGATCCGTGTGACGCACACCGACCCGAGGGGGAAGTTCAGGCCTAACTGGGAAGGACCATTCGTCGTAAAGAAGATACTAAGCAAAGGAGCGGTGAAGTTAACCATAATGGACGGCATGGAATTCTCCGAACCTACCAATCTGGATAGGCTTAAGAAATACCTTTCGTAAAAAAAAAAAAATAAAGAAAAATAAAGAAAAATTCCCGATAGGTTGAAAACCCGCAAAGGGCGACCTATGCAACAATAAGGGAAATCCCAATGGGTGAAAACCCGAAAGGGCACTCATTTAAAAATTCCGGGATAGTAAAAAGAGAGGAGAAAAATCGCCGGGATCCGAAAACCGAAAGGCAGGTCCTGGTAACAATAGTTATAACTTGAGCAATTACAAAAACAATGTATAAGAGACTAAGTATTTCTGTTGTTTGTAAATAAATAAAGGCATGAATATATTTGACGAGAATGATTGGAATCATTATAATCTACCGAATGCATGGTAATATGAATCGCGGGTTATACATTTCCTATCCTACTTTCCACAAAAAGCCTACCTACTATCCACCCCACTCCTTATACATCAGCTATACATCGGGGAAACTCTAATAAAAGCTACAAAGCAACAATGAAAGCTACAAAGCAATACATAACGAGCCTAATACGGAGGGAAGTCCCAATAGTTCTCAAAATCTCTCAGGTGAGATGCCCGCTCCGCAGATAGTGTCTCCTCGGCAGCACGCGCTCTCTCATCAGAAACTCACGCTCTCTCATCAGAAACCCGTGCTCTCTCATCAACAGCTCGTGCTCTCTCCTCTGTAGCAAGGCGTCTGATCGACTCATCGCGCGCCCTCTCCTCGACGGCAAGGCGACCCTCAGTCTCCCGTCGCATCACCCCCGACCAGTGGTCGTTCCTCTCTTGATACACACGACCAACTCGGGCATCAGCTTCCCGCACTAGCTCACTCTGTCTCCGCTCATGGGCATGAAGATCACTCTACAAAAAAAAGAAAAAAAAGATAAGAGGCAGCATAGGCAAAAACATAAATCATACATACATGCATACATTTCACTACACTAAAGTACAGTAATGATACATACCAGGTGGTCGGTGCAACGCAAGCTGAGGCAATCTCGTAGGAAGCCGGATAGATCCACGTAGTCTGTACAGGTCTCCCTAGTGGTCAGTGAAGCGTCCGAGGGATCAAACGGGACCCTCGAGGAGAAGATAGGAGGGGCCGCCTCGAATCCCGCATAAGGTGTCCCAGACTCGTTATAGCGGATCGTAGCATAATCCCTCCCGTAGCCTGGTATAGGCACGCCTATGGACGATCTCTCCGGTCGGGCTGCGCTGGAGGACTCGCCGACGAAGTAGGGCTGCTCGCACGCTGGTGTCTGATTCTGAGTGCCATCAAAAAAATCAGATAAGTGGGCACTCCTCCAAGATCCCTCCTGCAAAAAAAAAAACACACAATAAAACCTCCGAGCATATCGTGAATAAAATGAAAAGAGGGCGGAATCACTTACCGGAACCTCCGCCTGACCAAAGACGGCCTCGACCGCCTCTCTCGAAAACACGTCCGCCACTGGATCTACCTCCATCGCTGCCGTCGGGGCATCCCTCGCGCTCAGCAAAGTAGACAAATAAGGCTCGCGGCCCCCCGGCGTGAATCCACACCGCTCTACCAACATACCTACGGGTCAGGTCCCGACGAATGACCGATAAAGGCAGGGTCCGTACCGCGAACATAGAGATGGGGATCTCACCCGGCGTCCAATGAGCGTCTCCAACCCCGGTAATGCCTCGATCCCCTAGATACCACGCCCGCACGCAGGGGCCGGTGAGCACACACTGCTGCTCCTGGATCATCGACACGTATGCATACTCAGGGCCGAAGTCGAGGTCATCCCACCTGAACTGAATCTAAAGCAAAATACACAAAGAGAAAGTCAGAAAGGCTCAAACCAAAATCTGGCACGATGGGGCAAAATCTACCTGACTCAGGGTCAGCGAGTCGATCCGACCCAGAAGCCGCGACACTGTCCGACTCCTCTCAGCGCTCAAGTCGAAGTCCCTCCATCGAGTCATAAATGGCGGCCTCGGCACTCTCGGTCGAGGTCGAGACCGGCTAGGAAGGATGTGTCTCTCGTATGCCCACACCTGCGGTAAAAACAAGGACTAGGAGTGTGAAAAATGCGAAAAAGATAAGACGGATAAGTCAAGAAGGCGTCACGTACCAGCAGGGCAAAGGTATAACCGCCGAAGTCCTTGCGCTTCCGGCAAGTCAGATCCAAGAACTTGTAAAGAAAGGCTAAGCCTGCCCCTGCCCAATCATAAGAAGCCGCTGCATCCAGATCGCTAAGTGCCTGAATAAGACCTGCGTGTACCTTCCCGCCCTTCGTGCGGAAAATCGTCTCACTCAGAGCATATACTAAGAAACTACGAACCGCCAGGTCGGTAGCATCAGTCTCGCAGAAATCACGTCTACTCAAGAGGCTCGCGGTAGAGACAAACTTCGCCGGAGTAGACTTGGCGCATAGACGAACTCCCGGTCCAATCAAGGTAGCAAGCCTAGCAGGGTCGACCCGTGGTCGCATCATGCCAAAGTGGAAAGGGACGGGAGTGTTGCTCCCTCGCAATCCTGTCAACATCGAAAAATCTCGAGGCGAGATGGTCATCTCCCCAAAGGAAAGGTGGAAGGTGTGGGTCGAGTCAACCCACTGCTCGCATAAGGCCCGTAGGCCAAAAGGATCGCATACCCCGTTGGTGCGGGGCAGCGCTGTAATAAAGGGCTCGAAGCTCAACTCGTGCACGCGGGCTCTCGCCGCGGCGCCTAGCCTATCGTACCATGAGTGAATCTCGGCGGTGGTCCCCGAAATCTCAATGAACTAAAAAGAACAAGACAAGAAAATTTAAATACGGCTCCTAAAGCATGCATTTGATAAGAACGCGTCAAGAACAGGTATTCTTTCATTATCTAACCTAGAGACATCCGGTCAGTTAGGACCAATTTTCTGTAAAAAAAAATCTCTCATGTAGGGTCCTTCACGTAAGGTTGAGTCAATTCTTTGATCCACTCTCGTCTGCGGTGACGAGGAGCGTATATTAGGTTTTACTATTCACGTACGTTAACGGGCATTAGGTAAGTTTTTACTATTCACGTCGTTTTCACTATTTACGTGCATTAGCTAAGTTTTTACTATTCACGTTTTTACTATTCACGTGCACTATTCACGTTGTCACTATTCACGTGCACTATTCACATTTTTTACTATTCACGTCTACTATTCACATGCATTAGCTAAGTTGTCACTATTCACGTGCGTTAGCTAAGTTTTTACTATTCACGTGCGTTAGCTAAGTTTTTACTATTCACGTGCATTAGCTAAGTTTTTACTATTCACGTGCACTATTCACGTTTTTACTATTCACGTGCATTAGCTAAGTTTTTACTATTCACATCGTTTTTACTGTTAACATGCATAAATTCGTAGTGTACTATTCACATGCATATAGCGCGCATTCTTACAAAAACAAACAAGTGTTACGTGTAAATAAAGGAATTCACGTTTTCTACCTAAAGTCCTCTAAAGCAGTCTAAGAGTTAGCATGCAAATCATGTTCGTATAGAAATGCTAAAGCCTAGAGTTCAAATCAAATAAAAGTGAGAAACCACTTACCTCGTTGCAGCGTGTCCTGCTCAAGTGTGTTGTAGGGTCGTGGAAGGTATCCACCCTATCCAGGTTTACGTAAACCTCGTCCATGCCTCTGGTGCCATCCCATTCGTCTAAATCCATCCCGAGAATAATCCAAATTGAAGTCTAGTGAGAGAAAGAGGAGAGAGAATGTGTGGGGTTGAAATGAAACCCCACCACCTTATATAGGAAAAGGGAATGGCATTCCCGTAAATAGTGAAAAAGGTACGATTTGAAATAAAGGTAAAAAGTGAATAATTAATTACCAGATGCACAGACCTCCGATTTGCAGTCCGTTTCAGCCTGCATTTCTCCCAAACATTGACTAACATTGTCAAAACATCAATTTCAGACAACATCTAATTTTTACAGAACAGTGACACCAGTCGAAATACAGACGACAGTCAACAGAAAAACAATCAGTAGTCTATTTCATTTCGGACTCAGACCTGTGCCCATCGAATCGTCGAGATGATAGCTCTAGTGAGAAAATACAGACAACCGTGTGGTAAGAAAATCCAGAAACAGAACCCGCTTTTTAGCCATTTGACTCACGGTCGCAGACCGGAGTTGCTTTTGAGCCATTTGACTCTCGGTCGCAGACCGGAGTTGCTTTTGAGCCATTTGACTCACGGTCACAAACCGGAGTTGCTTTTGAGCCATCTGACTCACGGTCGCAGACCAGAGTTGCTTTTGAGCCATCTGACTCACGGTCGCAGACCGGAGTTGCTTTTGAGCCATCTGACTCACGGTCGCGGACCGGAGTTGCTTTTGAGCCATCTGACTTACGGTCGTAGATCGGAGTTGCTTTTGAGCCATCTGACTCATGGTCGCAGACCGAAGTTGCTTTTGAGCCATATTTACCTAAGATCGTAGACTAGGGTAGCGGTTTAGCCATTATCCCCACAGTCGTAAATCAGGGTAGCTGTTTAGCCATTATCCCCGTAATCTTGAAATAGGGTAGCTGTTTAGCCATTATCCCCGCGGTCATAAACTAGGGTAGCTATTTAGCCATTATCCCCGCGATCGTGAACTAGGGTGCAGCCCGAAGCAGAGTCTGATGCAGTCAGAGAGCAACGCTAGAGCGCGCAGTGCAAAGGTCAGGTATGTTTCCTCCTACTCGTTACGTGTCTTTTACTTTTATATGTTTTACATTGCATGTGTTACGTTAGCAAGAACGTTTTCGAACCACACACATCACTGTCAAAATAGAAAAGTAGGGGCAACTGTAGACACCGAGTCGGAGGACCTGTGACGAAAACCTGAAACAAGACGGTCGAAGCGATTGATTCCGGAAGTTTTGAAAAATATATAAAGAATAATAAGCTGAGGAAATTTAACGGCACGGCGCGGGCACGCAACGGCATCCCGCACGCGGACGACGATGGTCGAACGCCCGCTTGACGGCTCGAGACGTGCGCGCGGCGTCCGTCGGACGCACCGCGAGTGGCACGCTCTCGACGCCCGGGGCAATGCCTGGGACCGCTGGCGGTGCGCGCCCTCGTGGGCCGTTGAGCACACGTGCCTAGCAGTGCAAGGCGCGCGTTTGGCAGCCGCGACGTGGGAGCGTCTAGCTGCGCGGAACGCGCGCTCGGCGGCCACGGAGTGCACGCGTCCGACGACGCGGGGCATGCCCCGGGGGTCGCCGGACGGGCACCCAACCACGTCAGGCGAACGCCCAACGCGTCGGGCGGACGCCCGACGAGGGTTGGGCGCGGGCGCCCAACGAAAGTTGGGCGATCGCCCAACATTGTTGGGCGGCCGCCCAACTCATGTTGGGCGGCCGCCTAACCACAATGGGCGACGCCCAATTTTTTTTGGGCGTCGCCCATTGTTCCGGGATCCGTTTCCCTATATAAGGGCACGGATCCCAAGGTGAAGGGGAGGCCTTTTTGGGGGAAAAAAACTTTCTCACTCTAAACATTTTTAGAGAGAGAGAGTGAATTTTTTTGAGAAAAATATTTTTTTTCTCAAAAATTCCGAATTTCCTAAGTTCAATTTTTACTAAATTTTTATTAAAACCGGGAGCTCGCGGTTCGTGGAATCAATCGGCTTCGACTGTCAGATACCGAATCAAAGGTATTATCCGAGGACTAGACTCTTCATTTTATTTAATTTATTCTCTCCTTCTATTTATTTTTTTATGCTATAGTTTTTATTCCTTTAGTTATTTATTTATTTTGTCACGTTTTATTTAATTAACGTATTTATTTAATTTTCGTTTCGTGTTAAATAAAATTCGGTTTTGTTTTAAAATAAAAACCTCGTTTTGGATATCCCAATACGAACCATGATCCGATAAAAAGGTAGTTCGGGTATCGAAAATGTTGTAATTATAAGTTTTTTATTTAAAAGAGGTTTCCAAATAACGTTTTAAAATAAAAACATCGTTTTAGGAACTTCCGTTTTCGACTATGATCCATCTTTGGTAGTTCGGAAGTCCAAAACGATTGAATTAGATTTAATTTAAAGCTTTTGAATAAATCTGGAAAATATTGGAGTGCTGCTGTAATTTGCCAATTCTGTCACTAAATGCTGTTTACCGACGGATTTTCCGTCGTAAATCTGCCAAAATGTAAAAAATGTCATTTCAGTCCTTTTTTCTTAACTTTTTGACTTTTAATCCTTAGTGTATATATATATGATTATGTAATACATTCTTTTCAAATTGTTTTAAAACTTTAACATATATAATTATTTTAGGAGATTGGTATTCCATTTTTATTCTAATTTTTTGTATATGTACATATTACTTTCTTTTTTATTATTATTCATTTAAATTACATTAAATTCTATTTTAAATGTTATTTACTTGGACATTTTGGGAGATAATTAGTAGATATTGGGGGATGAACATATAGTCTTTTTGACATTAGGATTATATTAGTTATGTATATATATATAGTTTTGGGGTATATTTGGGTTATCTTAATTATTGTTAAATAAAATTATTTTGAGTGATAAAGGCTATTTTCCTATTTATGAATTTCATTCACTATTTTCTTATGTTTAAAGTATAAATATATTATTTTCATTATTCTTTCTTATATATGTATTAGATAGTATATTTTCTTTTACTCTTATTTTATGTCTTTTGGGCTAAAATGTGTAAATATATATCTATATTATTTTCTTTATTTCTTTTGGTCATTTATAAGTCCATGTTTCAAATGGGCTTCACTTGGAAAAATTAATTTTTGGGCCTAAATGTGTTTATTGATGTAATTATAATAGTTAGAGAGTCCATTAAATAAGTGGGGAAAATAAGTCACAAAAAGAGAGTTTTCAATTAAATTATTTAAGCTAATGAGCTTTCTTAGATCTCTAATGTAGATAAATAGAGTCATTTTGGTTGATATTTCAAATCGTCTTTAAAACACCACGTTTTAAAACCTTAGTCCATTCCAACGACGGATTAAGCGAACATTGTAATCAAAATCGTTTTCTTCGTTAATAATGGAGATTTTGAATCGCTTTCTTAATGAATTTGTACAAAATAAAATTGACTTGTATGTTTAACCACGTTTTCTTATTAAAAGGCTTTTACTTTAACGTTTTCAATTACTCGAGTCGTTCCAACGGCGACTCGGGTAAGCTTCATCAAACGGGGTTTTAAAACGTACCTAAATCGTTCCAACGGCGATTAAGGTGCGAACCATGTAATAAACATCGTTTTGGGGAAATAAGTTAATGTAGGATAGACACACAATATAACATTTGAATACGGTTGTAAATAAATCACTTCTTTCTTCCCCCTCTCTGTGTATGTATAAACATAAATGGGTGATTCTTTACTGATGTGGCTTTTTCAATATCATATGCTCAAAATGGTTTCCAAAAAGAGAAAGAAAAGGGTTTCAAATGAATTTTAAACTTAAAGAAGTATACGATTAGTCCGTTATCGCCTAACATGCTGAGTAGGAGGCCGGTGGTTCATAACCGGGCGATGTCGGGGTGCCTAGTAGCCTTTCTCCGGAAAGGAGCTAGCCTTCTCGGCTCGTACCTAAGTTTCCCGAACCCACACCGGTCTCCCGCAAGGGATCGGTGTTCATTTTCCCATTCGTGGGTGGCGACTCTTCCATATCTCCGAGCTCCGGTCCTGCCGAGCAGCTTGATTCTGCGATTGGTTGCTTTCGGCGCCAATCACCGCTTACGTCGCCATGAGGTTGTCCACCCCCCGGTCCGCCCGGGAGATTAGGCCGCGGCACCTCGTCTAACAACAGCCGTCTATCATCGTAAAGCCATACTCAATTTAAGGTTTTTTTACAATTAAGCTTTCAGATGACAGAATTTTAATATACTGTCACGAAAAACAATCAGACGACACGATGTCACACCCGACCCTAAATGACCCCAATCGGCATCGGGCGTGAAATAGAACGATCACAATCAATATTTAATAGACTCCAAATATCATAAATATCACTTTTCTTGGTATTCCTCTTAAATGTATATTCTAAACAAATCCATATTCCTATTACATTAAAACCTCAACATATTTACCAACTTCATCATATTACAATTAAATACTAAAGTTCTAATAATAATTCTAACAATAAGCAATAACTTCTGATCCTCGCCTAATCAGTCGGTAACATTCTCTCTATCATGTACGTTCTCACCTAAAAACATTAAAACATTTAAAAAGGTGAGACAAAAATCTCAGTAAGCAATTATCAACTACATAAAATACTTATACTCAATATAACTATATATATAATTTATTTTTCAATAGACATCATATAAAAATTCATATTCTTAAAAATGATCATTTTATGGATTAAACCATAATAAAATACTCAAAATAGTACATTTAACCAAATATGCAATTTAAAATATCAAGCTTGCTATCATTTCTCAAAATACCACACATAGTCAAAACGTAAATCAATGTATTAAAACACTTAATATAAAACTCACACTATGCCAAAAAAAACCTTCAGACGACGGTTAGAAACCGTCATCCCGCAAGATATAAATCTGTCACAGGGCTCGCTGCCGTCTATTGCACCTTCAGACGACGGTTAGGTTCTGTCATTTGAAGATACTATACATGACATCAGCCTAGTTTCGTACTATCATATGAACATTGTTACAATGCATCTTTTTATTTATTAACGTTACTTTTAATGTCGTCACATGACATACTAATAATTAAAAATGTCAAGTCGCTATATGGGAAATTGGCATATTGGTATTCGCGATGACCGTTTTTATAATAATTTATGTCGTAGTAACTTGTATCAGATGGCATATGTCTTAATCAATCATGCCAAGAGATTTATTTTAGATGACAGATTCTTTTAATTTAATGTCTTTTTATTGTTGTTTAGATGATATTTTTTTAAACGTAAATGTCACTCCTTGCCTTCTTCTTCGAATGATTCTGGAAATGAACAATAATTATCAAATGAACAAGAATTTTTGTATATCAATGATTTTAATTTTACTGGAGACTAATGCTCATAATCTGTTTACATTTGAACTACACAAATAACTGAATGAATGTAGGGTAAAAAAAATAAGCAATTAATGTACATCTCCAAATCTGTATATATAGCCAGAGGCGTGGTGGTGTTGATTGGAAAGCCAAATCCAACTTGAACTGAAGCATATCTAAGTCATCATCTCCTAGAATCCCCAAAGTCTTGATATCTGCAAAACCAATTGATGATGCTCATTAATTACATATCGTGTACAGATAGACCTAATTAATCTCCTTTTATCCTTTCTCCATTCTGAGACCCTTCACTTACCCACCCACATTATAAATAGGAAGCGTTTACCAATTCTCAATAGTCACCCAGGGCAACCCAACACTATACTTACAGTTTGTTATTTCGAGCATGGATAGATTTGTAAGGAACCTCTATTGTAATGTTGAGTTTCAGATTAACCAACTCCGATATGAGGCACCCAGGTGGCTTGTCAATATATATGGTCCTGACCGGCGGTAATGGACTGCCGTGATGAATGGCCCTCCAAACACCCGTTATGAAGGAGGTGTATTCATAGTCGACATGGAATTCCCTGTCGATTTCCCCTCCATACCTCCAGTTGTAAGAACATGCATAAACTTGTTAACACATATAAATCAGTTCATATCTTTGTAAATACACTCATGATATTACTATTGTTCGCAGGTCATATTCAGGACCAAAATTTACCATCCTAATATCGGTCCCTTGGGGCATGTTTCTATGCCCCAACTACTTGATCGCCCTGCCCATAGTATTGCCACGGTAAGATGTAAATCTATGTATTTTTTACCCGTAAATTTATCTATTCATGTTTGGGGTCTAGTTTATCTACTCATGTTTGGGGTCTAATTTAATTTATCTATGCATTTTATAGCTGCTGTGGAATATTTATGGACTGCTGGTAGAGCCCTTCATTGAGGGGCCATTTCCTGGCCAAGAGCGAATTGTTGAACGATACATCAGCAACAGGGAAGTTACATAGCAACTGCCAGGAGATGGACTGAAGAGCATGCAGTGGATATATGATGTGCAAATAGCAAGCAAGGGGGGCATTATGATGTGACGTGCGAATAGCGTACAAGGGAGGGCGTGATGTGCGAATAGCAAGAAAATTTGGATGTTGGGCAACCATTAAGTTAGATGGTGTGGACTACTAGATGGGCATAGAGCCAATCTTGAAGAACAAAATGATTACTGATTACAAATGTACTTGGTAATCAATCGGATCTTCAATGTTGGCTCCATGCCCCTCTAGTATTCGACGCCATTTAACTCTAATGGTTCCCCATCATCCCGATATCCTTGTTTACCATCTGCACATTCTTGAAGAAAGGAGATTTGGATGCCAAAGAAACACTGAGCTGGATGGTGTGGACTACTGGATGGGCATAGAGCCATTCTTGAAGAACAGAATGATTACTGATTACAAATGTACTTAGTAATCAATCTGATCTTCAATGTTGGCTCCATGCCCCTCCATTACTCCACTCCATCCATCCAGCTCTAGTGTTTCTTTAGCATCAAAATCTCCTTTCTAATCGCGCATCACTCCCCCTTGTACGCTATTCGCACGTCACATCATAATGCCTCCCTTGCACGCTATCCTTTTTTGATAGGCAATACAAAGTAGACAACTTATTCAAGTAGACATATATATGTATATTCAAGTGGATCATAACATGCTATAACAAAGTAGTCAACTTATTCGTTTATGTCTATTAAATTGAATCAGTTCTACTTCCTAACACATAACATGCTAAATTGATATGAAACATATGTCTATTCCTGAATCAGTTACTTCATAAACAGAACATAAAACAAGCCAACATGCTTCATACATAGACACATAACACATAACATGCTAAATTGACATGAAACATATGTCTCATCAGCATAACTCATGTTAAAATAGAAAAGAATCAGGCAAGTTCATCATTTTCAGCTTTAAGAGTATGCATGATCAGCTACCTTCCTAAACATAATATCAAGTTCATATGCTGATAGCATCGAAAACCCATCAACATCCTGAATGGTTTCAATCAGATAACAAGCTAAGTGGAAGGTATATTGTAAACTTATCTCATCACCATCCTGAATGGTTTCATAACATTTTTAGCTTTAAGAGTATGCCTAACATGTTATAACAAATAGACAACTTATTCGTGCATGTCTAAAACTTGTTCTTATAGCATCATAAAGCCACCACTATGTACTTGTCACTTGGATTGTACAGTTCATGATGAAGTTAGCATGGTGATGAAGTGTATGATACTGTCACCATAAGCTTAGTCATAAACTTGTGTTGTTAGAATCATACAACTTCATCACCATGTTAAACACTTTTCCATAAAGCATAACAAGCCAAGTGACATGATACATAGTAATGGATATTTAGGAGTATGCCTAACATGATATAACAAGTAGACAACTTATTCAAGCAGACATGTGTATTCAAGTGAACATGCTATAACAAGCATACAACTTATTCCTTACTTATTATCATAGGTCATGTTCAAATAAAAAAGAGAATGGTGATATCTTATCATTTGCAAGCTATATCAGTGTATGCAATTAGCCTAAATTTACCCTTTAATACATGCTTCATACATGCTTAATGACCCTTTTACAATGTTCCTCTAATACTTGATGCATGATTAATAAGCTACATGCCCAAATGAACAATCATACACATACTCATACAGAACCTCAAACATAAACATCAACAGAACATCAAACATAAACATGTTTCATACACATACACATACACATACTCAATCACTTCTATCAGTATAACTCATAGGTGTAAGAGTATTGCCAATCACAATGAACATTCAAAGCTTTAGAGTATGCCTAATCAGTTATATCTAACCAATCAGTTCATACCAATCATTTTATCATCACCCACAACATCATACATATATGTAATCGTTCAGTTCAAACCCACATAACAATATATATATATATATATATATGTATACTCAAAATCAGGCTAGTTTCCTAAATCAATGAGTTCTATGTTCATATACATACACATACTCATTTAGATAACAATCCAAGTGGAAGATATATTGCAAACCTATCTCAGCAGCACCACCCACAACAACATCATACATGCAACCAATCAGTTCAAACCAACATAACAACAATATATACTCAATAAGTTAAAGAAATCTTCCCATATGCTAAACACAAGAACTGAATGACAATCTCTTCAGTCAGCCTTCGCATGTAGCATTCTTACTATCCCTGCAAATATTATGTTCAAATAAAAAGAAATCAGAACATCTTCAGCAACCGGCACTGTATTGCCCTAGGTTAAAAAAGATAATGACCCAAGAATTTCAGCGGTGAATCTAACAATGAATACAATAAAATCAGTATCTAAACAAGAGATCTAACCCTTTAAATCATAGCTCTGAAAATCAATAGATCCTTATTCCAGCTGCTGAAATCGACATACACAAAAGTAAATCGGATGAGGAAAAGAGAGAGTAAGGAACAATGAAAATCAATAGATACTTACCAGTACCGTGTTTATAGCTCAACTAGTGATTGCATGTTCAAATAAGCCATGGAGATAAAGAGGGATGAGAGGGATGAAGCTCTTGCGTAACCTAAACTGGGGTTTGGGATTACAGAGAGGGTTTATATATCAGCTGAAATTTCAGTCAAACAAGAGCGCCTAAAATTTGGGGATTGGCCGCGTAAGTGAAATTTCATTTGCCGCTTTTTTGTTTTCGACAAACAATGACATTCATTTATTAGAAGTGTCATATGTTGAGTAAGTGAAATTTAATGAAAACACGTGTTTTCTTTGGATGACAGGATTATATAATCGTAATGTCATCTGAGAATCGAGCGCATTTTTTTATTTCGCTTTCAGATGACATACAGTTAAAATACTATCACGAAAAATATTCACACGACACGAAAACAAATGTATGTCATGTATCTTGTGTCATGTGAAAGGGAAAATGGCATAGTGTCATGTCCAAAATAGCTATATATATTGATTTGTTTAAAATCTCAACTATACAAAATAAATAGGTTTGCGATTAACCATTTACTCAAATCAACCGTAAATCAATAAATATTTCTCGAAAAATACTTCATTAACTGTATCTTAATAAAATACTTCATAAACTGTATCTCAATAAATTCTTCATTAACTGTATATCAATAAATACTTGATAAATCGTATATTAGTAAATACTTCACAAATCATATATCAATAAATACTTTATCAAGTTGTATCCATGACGGGTTTGTCGAAGCCCGACAAAATAGATTTATAATTTTATTACTGATTTCTCTATTGGACTACAATTTGATTTGTAGTAATAGTAAGACCAGGTCGAATCCCAAGAGAACAATTAACCTCTTAATTCAAATGAACAAATAAAATAAAAAAAGGGGGTTTTGATTTTGATGGATGATTAAATCAAATTAAACAAGTAAAGTAAATGGGAATTCAATAATGAGAAAGCCTGATTCAAGAGATTGAGTTCATTGGGTGTTTGTTGATCCTTGGTTTAAATGATAAACAAATTAAAATTCAAATCTTTGATTAAAGAGTATAAGGATTACCTAATTCACTCTTTCACTTTCCCTTAATTTATTAATTTAAATGAAGCATCTAAATCAACCTAGTTATTAAGAAAAGGGAATGAAGCATATCCAATTTCTCAATAACCGCATTAGGATTAAGAAAGTTTATCAAATCAATTCCTATTGAGAGGAACGTCGACAAACAATAGCAATTGACTGAATTTTCATCTCAATCAATCTTAAGCAAAACTCAATTACCCAAGATCGATTTTTGCTACTTGTTGTAATTCATTCAAGACAATTACGAATCAAGAATAAATACTTAGCAATAGAAGATTGAATACGATTCAATAATCATAAAAAGAAATGAAGAAGAAAATCAGAACTTGAATTAATACTTGAAGAATTTAATACATGAAACCTCACAACTTTCAACCTAATGAAATCCCTCTTGAATCAGAAAATGGAACTTAGCTACTCATAATGAAAACAATTCAATAATACAATTGAAAATCTGTAAAACCTAGTTCTCTTCTAAGGAATATTAAGCCTCTATTTATATGGGGAAAACCCTAAGAAGAAAGACTAAAATATCCTTAAGAGATAAGGAAAGAAACTAAATCTCTAATTAATTAATGATTAAATAGAGATAACAGGAAATATTCAAATTCTAACTAAAATAAAATACAATTAAATAAGATAATATCCCAAAATTAAATCTGAAAATATCTTCTTATCTCTTCCAAATTCGTCCAGCCACGTGCCCACGCCTTAACTGAAACTGGTCTCTGATTTGCAAATACTCCAAAATGCTCCAAAAGGCCACTAATTTTTAGATTTTTCACCAAACATCTAAACTTTCTCCCAAAACAAAATATGAGACAAAAACATCAATTTAACACCAAATGTTTCCAAATTACATAGAATAAGATAGAAAGTAACAAGACTAAAATGGTCTTGTCAAACTTCCATACACTTAAACTATGCTTGTCCTCAAGCATATAAAACTTCCAAAACTCAATTAAGAACTACCTACACGATCTCACTAGTGAGTATGCATCAAGAATTTCCATTAAGAAGAATGACTCATAGGCAAGTAATCTAAGCATTAAGTATTAATAGAGAAAACAAGCATTTAACTTCTTTCAACACTTTCCTTGGAATCAAAGCACACAATTTAACTCTCTCACAAGGGGAATTCACTCTATTCACTCAAAGTGTTTAGGGTAATCAATAAGCACTCGAATCAAAACATAAACATGTCATTACCATAAGTTTGCTCAAAGATCACATCGCCACCACTTGGAATGAAAGTATGCAATCAATTAACGGGTCTTTATTCAAGGTTGTAATGGGGCTTAGGTAAGGGTGTGAAGAGAAAGGAAATTTTGGGCGAAAATAAGAATAGTAAGCCAAAGTAAATAACATGAGTCTGCAATTAATGAAAATGACAATTCAGTCCCTTTTTTTTAAGATAACAAGACGCAAATAGAATAAGGAGATAGCTTTAAGAAATAAGCTACTGATAACAAGTGTTCATGCATAATGAGGATATTGGAATGATGTTTGAATGCTTGACACTTCATATAGGAAGAGTAAAATGAAACAAGTTCTTGTAGGATGAACTTTGTTTATTTATTTATTTATTTTTTTTTATTTTTTTTGACATAACATTAAAAGAAGGGGGTGGTGAAAAGTTCACCCCACCTATGTTAATAGTTGACTGAAAATATTGATAATTGCAGATAAAGGATTCGACTTACTATTTCTTAAAAAATAGGGTAATTTAGAAGGATAAAAGTGAAAGGGAAAATGATGAAATAAGGTGTGTTAATGAAAGAAAAAGGCTATTCTCTTTGCTGTTGTTTGTCACCAGGTGTGGCAGTGGAGGAATGCAGATATCTTTGGAGAATGAGCACCTACCTTTTCTAACTTTCTTGCCTTTTTTTCTAAAAAAAAATAATTCTATTATTGAAAGCTTTAAAGAGGAGGGTTTACCTTTTACTTACCAGAAGAAGGTGGTTCAGTTATTGGGTTGGAGCAAACCCGGGGAAGGGACTGTGAAATTAAATACTGATGGCTCGTGTCTTTCGGATGGAAGCTGGTGGAGTCTTGAGAGACACTGGAGGTGCTTGGGTGTCTGGCTTTGCTCAGAACCTAGGAGTAGGTTCTTCTTTCTCTGCTGAGCTCTGGGGAATATTCTCTGGGCTTAGACTCGCTAAGAACCTGGGTTTAAAAAGGTTGATTGTGGAATCCGACAACTTTGAAGCTATGAAGATTATCTCTGATAATAAGTCGTATTGTCTTGGCAGCTAGAATTTACTTAAAGGGATCAAAAGGCTTTGTTCTTCTTTTGACTCAATCAGTTTTGGGCATGTTTTTAGAGAACAGAACAAGGTTGCCGATCACCTTACGGCTGAGGTCCGGGAGAGGATGATTGGGGTCTCTACCTTCTCGTCGCCTCCGAACTTCATTTTGCCTTTACTTTCAGCTGATCAAGTTGGGGTTAGCTTTCCCAGGCTAATCCCAGGTTAATTTTTTCTGTTTTTTTGTTGTTTTTCTTCCTTTGCCTATCAAAAAAATGAAAGAAAAAGGCTAGAGGCTCAAAAGGGCTAACTGATGGACAAGAGTAGGGTAGGCTATTTAAGAATTCAAAATTGGCTATACCTAAATGCCCAAATCATTTTGAAAGCACACAATCATCTATGTGGTCTTGAAATGAATCAAAGAGCAAATTCTAGAATGAACAAGTTATGTTTGATTAAACACTCAACAAGAAATATGGAGCAATAAGTGATGAATTGCTCAAAAGGCTTAAAAGCTCACATATGTTAAATAGAGTTAAATGTTGCACTTTTTCATCCAATTCTAATGTCAAAATTAGCACAAATGCCCAAATTTTTGAAGAAAAACTACTTTGATACTTGCCTTCATCATTCATCAAAACTTAGATTTGAAGAATGCATATCACATTAAAAATCAATGCAAAACAGTTGTATAAAAGAGAAATGGAGTTCCAAATCTTGTTTTGATTTTTTTTTTGAAACATTTAGGCAATTGATGTAGATGTTGGTGACAATCACTAATTTCCCTCCCCACACTTAATATTTACATTGTCCCCAATGTATGCACAAGCAAACGGCTCAAAAAGATAAAGATAGAGACATAGAAAGCATCCCTTAACTAAGCCGATTCTGATAACAGATCAAAGAGTTGGTGGAGGAGGTGGAGCGAAGCCCAAAAAATTACAAAGCCCTTCCACAACGTGAGTTAGTTTCCTAACTTCAAGAAGGGACTAAACCCATCCTTTTTGCCTTTTGGATTTGCTCTTAGGAAGACTTTTAGAATCTTTTGCTTTGATTTTCTACTTGAGACTGGAAGAAGGGAGTGCTCCGATCATGTCCTCTGATGGGTCCTCCGGTGGTGCTGATCTTGATGGTGAAAGGACGAGTGGAACAACAACTTTCATTTTTTTTAGCGACGCACTTCCTTCCCATGACTATAAGAAATGAACAGGTAGAAGGAGGAGAAAGAAAAATTTGACAGCCAAACCCTTACACTCCGGTGATCGAAGATGTAACGGAAAGGGCAGAAGACCTGTTAGACGTCGCTGCAAAAGAAATTGAAAGAAAGAGAAGTAAGTTAGGTTGTTTAGAATTTGGGTATAGTACTTATCTCTTCTGATTTTTAATTTTTAATTCTTTATTTTTTTTGAATGAAAAAAAATCCAAAACTACCACACATAAGAATTAGGAAGTGGGTTTTCTCATTTTTAACCTTTTTTTAAATAATAATATAAATAAATAAAATACAATACAACTAATACTAAAAAGAAAGAAAAAAATAATAAAACTAACTAACCAATGTAAATCACGTTTTTTTTCTTTTTTTCAACAATTTTTTTTATAATAATGATATAAATAAATAAAATAAAGAAAACTAATAATTTAAATAAAACAAAATAAAAAAATGTTAGTGAAAGAAAAAAAAAGAACAGAGACTAAATTTGTTTAAGTCGTGGGCACGTCAATCGTCAACGCACAAATACAATAAAAGTTGTAACCAGTTTTTCATAAGCCATGGGCACGGTTTAAACAAAATTGGTTCCTGCTTCTATTTTGACAAAGGTTATAATTTGACACGTGGTCACGGCTTAAATGAAATTAGCTCCTGAAATTTAAACTAAAAATTAACACTATTAAAAAAAAACTATTTAATGGGTTGCCGCCCAATAGCGTAATTATTTAATGTCGCTATACTCGACGAACTCCCTTTTCTAATCGTTCTCATAATATGGAAGTCTCACACTCATCTCCGACTCTGGTTCCTCTTTGAAACCTTCATGGAACACTTTCAAGTGATGCTCATTTACTTTGAAAACTTTATCCATCTCGATGCTTTTGATCTCAACTGTACCATAAGGAAAACTGTTAATCACAATAAAAGGACCAACCCAACGAGAACATAACTTACCGAGCATGAGTTTCAATCGAGAACTATATAATAAAACTTTTTGTCCGAGTTGAAATTGTTCTCTCAAGATCATACTACCATGAAACAACTTCGTATTCTCCTTGTAAATTCTCGAATTATCATAAGCTTCCAAATGTAGCTCCTCAAGTTCTTGCACTTGCAATTTTCGATTTAAATCAGCTTCCTTCAAAAATATTCGATGCATGCAAGCGGATGGGCTAATGCCTTTAATGTTGGCTAAAGTCCAACCAATTTCCATTTTGTGCTCTTGAAGAACTTTTATCAAACTTTCTTCTTGCTCTGTAGTTAAGCTTTTTGCAATTATCATCATAAGTGTCTCATCTTCTCCCAAGTGGACATACTTCATATTATCCGGCAAAATGTTCAATTCGACTATTAGAGCCTGCAAAATAGAAGGTAACATTTTCTTGTAAGTATTGGGCATTTCAATTTCAAAATTTTCTATACCTTTTTGCATCTCATTCGATGAATCATCACTTGCTTGTTCACCTTCTTCCAACTCACATAGACTCTCTTTTTCTTGAAAATTTTCCTGCACAAGTGAGTCAATTACATCAACATGATAAACAATACTTGAATTTTCAGGGTACTTCATGGTATAAAAAATATTGAATTTTACAATCTCTCCGTCAAATTCTACGGAGAGAGTACCCTCATGAACATCAATCTTTGTTCTTGTTGTTTTCATAAATGGTCTTCCAAGTAGCAAAGGTGCTGAATTTCCAGATGCATCATTCTCCATTTTCAAAATATAGAAATCAACTGGAAAAATCAATTCATTCACATGCACCAAAACATCTTCCACAACTCCTTCCGGGTAAGAGTTAGAACGATCAGCTAATTGAATCACTACCCTAGTTTCTTTCAAAGGTCCCAAATTAAGAGCATTATAAATAGAATAAGGCATTACATTTATTGATGCTCCTAAATCTAGCATGGCATGTTCAATTCATTTATTTCCAATAACACAAGGCATCGTAAACATGCTTGGGTCCTTACATTTAGTAGGTAGACTTTTTTTAATCACAGTTGAAACATTTTCCCCCACCCTTACTCTTTCATCAATTTTCAATTTTCTCTTATTTGTGCAAAATTCCTTCAAAAATTTAGCATACATTGAAATTTTTTATGGCATCAAGTAGTGGAATGTTTACCTCTACCTTTCGAAAGGTTTCCAATACCTCTTTCTCATAGTCGTCCTTTGATTTTGTGAACCTTGAAGGAAAAGGAGCCAATTTAGATGGAATTAATGGAATAGGAGCAGATTTTACCTTAGGATCTTCCTTGGGTACAATTGGTGGTTCCTCTTGTTTCTCTTCTCTTTTTGGAGGTGGAGTTGATTGAACTTCCTTCCCACTTCGCAATGTGATTACAGAAGCATTTTCCTTTGGGTTCTCCATAGTTTGGGAAGGCAATTTTCCAGAATTTTGTGCCTCCAATTTATGAACTGAGGTAGCTAATTGAGTCATTTGACTTCCCAAACTCTGAATTTCTGCCTCCATTTTCTGTTGAAATTTAAAAGTACTTTCAGCTAGGCTTTTAACAATGTCTTCTAAAGGCATACCTGAGTTAGAAGTTGAAGGTCTGGATGGTCCTTGCACTTAAGGTGGTCGATTATATGACTGGTTTTGCAACCTTGGTTGTCCTCCTTGATTTCCATAATTAAAATTTGGATGATCCCTCCATCCCGAATTGTAAGTGTTGGAATAAGGGTCATATTTGCCTTGTGGTTGTCCTGAAAATCCTCCAATAGCATTTTCTTGTTGGAAATCTTCTTGTAATGATGGGCACTCATCAGTATGATGTCCCACACTTGAACATACTCCACATACCTTTTCGGGTTGCACTTTATCTGCAGCAATTTGACGAACCAAAGAAACTAATTCAGTAAACTTATTTTCAATGTTAGAATTACTTACCTCATTAACTTGTTGGGTCATTTTGTTTGATCTTGTTCCAAATTGTTGGGAGTTTTCAGCCATAGTGGAGATTAATTGTCTTGCCTCATCGGGTGTCTTGTTCACCAACGCTCCTCCACTAGCTGCATCAATCATGCTTCTATCAATTGGAGCTAATCCTTCATAAAAATATTGGATAAGGAGTTGTTCGGGTATTTGATGATGTTGGCAACTAGTGCACAGTTGCTTGAACCTTTCCCAATATCCATATAAGGTTTCTCCACAAGCTTGTCTAATTCCACATATCTCCTTTCTAATATTTGCTGCACGTGAAGATGGAAAGAATTTCTCAAGAAATAACCTTTGTATTTCTGTCCATGTCGTGATAGATCCCGATGGAAGATAGTACAACCAATCCTTAGCCTTATCTTTTAAAGAAAAAGGAAAGGCTCGTAGTTTAACTTGCTCTTCGGTTACTCATTCGGGTTTCGAACCGGAACAAACGACATGAAATTCCTTCAAATGTTTATGAGGATCTTCACCTGTAAGGCCATGAAAAGAAGGGAGTAAGTGAATTAATCCAGATTTAAGTTCAAAAGGTACTTCTGGATTTGGGAACTCAATGCAAAATGATTGGCGATTTAAATTGGGTGCTGCAAAATCCCTTAATGTTCTATTTCCAGCCATAATCTCTTCCTCACTTTTGAAAAACAAAATTTTCTCTGATTTCTTCAAAATTTTCTAAAGACGATGAACACACACTCCTTTGTTTTGTTTCTTTTCTTAACCTCCGTATTTCTTTTTCTATTTCAGAAATAAATATTCGTTCACTTCCACGGTAGGTGCGGGTCATAAAAAGTATCAAAACAAAGGAAAATGAATCAAGAAACTAAATTGTTCCCCGGCAACGGCGCCAAATTTTGACGGGTTTGTCGAAGCCCGACAAAATAGATTTATAATTTTATTACTGATTTCTCTATTGGACTACAATTTGATTTGTAGTAATAGTAAGACCAGGTCGAATCCCAAGAGAACAATTAACCTCTTAATTCAAATGAGCAAATAAAATAAAAAATGGGGTTTTGATTTTGATGGATGATTAAATCAAATTAAACAAGTAAAGTAAATGGGAAGTCAATAATGAGAAAGCCTGATTCAAGAGATTGGGTTCATTGGGTATTTGTTGATCCTTGGTTTAAATGATAAACAAATTAAAATTCAAATCTTTGATTAAAGAGTATCAGGATTACCTAATTCACTCTTTCACTTTCCCTTAATTTATTAATTTAAACGAAGCATCTAAATCAACCTAGTTATTAAGAAAAGGGAATGAAGCATATCCAATTTCTCAATAACCGCATTAGGATTAAGAAAGTTTATCAAATCAATTCCTATTGAGAGGAACGTCGACAAACAATAGTAATTGACTGAATTTTCATCCCAATCAATCTTAAGCAAAACTCAATTACCCAAGATCAATTTTTGCTACTTGTTGTAATTCATTCAAGACAATTACGGATCAAGAATAAATACTTAGCAATAGAAGATTGAATACGATTCAATAATCATAAAAAGAAATGAAGAAGAAAATCGGAACTTGAATTAATACTTGAAGAATTTAATACATGAAATCTCACAACTTTCAACCTAATGAAATCCCTCTTGAATTAGAAAATGGAACTTAGCTACTCATATTGAAAACAATTCAACAATACAATTGAAAATCTGTAAAACCTAGTTATCCTCTAAGGAATATTAAGCCTCTATTTATAGGGGGAAAACCCTAAGAAAATATCCTTAAGAGATAAGGAAAGAAACTAAATCTCTAATTAATTAATGATTAAATAGAGATAATAGGAAATATTAAAATCCTAACTAAAATAAAATACAATTAAATAAGATAATATCCCAAAATCAAATCTGAAAATATCTTCTTATCTCTTCCAAATTCGTCCAGCCATGTGCCCACGCCTTAACTGAAGTTGACTGCTGTTTCTCAATTACAGCTGAGACATGACGTGCCCACGCCTTAACTGAAACTGGTCTCTGATTTGCAAATACTCCAAAATGCTTTAAAAGGCCACTAATTTCCAGATTTTTCACCAAACATCTAAACTTTCTCCCAAAACAAAATATGAGACAAAAACATCAATTTAACACCAAATGTTTCCAAATTACATAGAATAAGATAGAAAGTAACAAGACTAAAATGGTATTGTCAATCCATCCGAGAGATAAATCCCTGTATGTATCAATCCCCACAATATAATAGAATCGATATATCTCATAATTTTGCCTAACTCGCATGGTCTTACTCAACACTTCTTTGCCATACCTGATAGGTCTTTCAACTGTGTACACATGCCGTATTTCTCACTAAATACGAACTTTAATTAAAGCCACATATCCGGATTACTCTTGATGGATACTAAAAATATTATAATTTCATAATATAATTTAAAATCAGAAATATATATATATATATATATATATATATATATATATATATATATCCCTCATAAATTCAACATCATAAATTTCTTAATACCTTTACTCAATTAATTTCCAAAATATTAAATCATAAATCATGATTGAACTAAAATCACCAATAAATAATTTATTGATATATTTATTAATAATAACTTCAATTTCTTGAAACTAAAGACATAAATCATCAAATATATACTTTATTTCAATAAATCATAATTTCATCAAAATTAATATTTTAACAACCTTTAATTAAAAACTCAAATTTACTTTGAGAAATAAATTTATAGAAAACCAATTATTATATATATATATATACATATACATTTGATCACAAACCAATTATCAATAAAGTTTCTCAACACTTTCCTTTGAATTCTACTCTTCAAAATATCAAATCTTATACAAATATTAATCAAATATACTAAGTTTATCAAAACAAAACCCAAATCATGTATACATAAATATATATTATAGGTTGAAATTGGAATGCAAATACATATATAATTATTTGAACTTAACTTTAAGCTCATCTTAAAAACTAAATCATAAAAACTCCAATTAATCAAATGCATGTCAAAAATCACCACAAAAATTCAATTTTCTGAAAAATATAGAGTTATATGTACATATATATACATAAAAACTTAAAAGGGTAGTTGATAGTTACTTACTTTAGCCATAATTGAGAAAATAAACACATTAAGGCTCAAATCTGCCCCTCTAATCAGCCTAGCTCGACCCCATTTAGAAATTTCCAAATTAAAATCATACCGACCATAATGTATATTAGGATGTCTAGAACCTACTGTAAAAAAATTAGCTCAATCGGACGGTGCAATCTCCGGATATCAAACGATCAGTGCTGCTAGGTACATTTAGGTGCATGAATGGAGAAGGAGGAGAAAGGCCATGAGTTTTTTTTTTTTTTGTGAACAATACCTGGATGCATCACGAAAATGCATTCTTAAATTGTGTGATTTAAGTTCCCAATAAGGGAAAAATTCCATTTTGATCCCCCTAAACTTTAACTTTTTTTATAACTTACCCTAAACTTTTAATTTTACACTTAGAGCACGAAATTAACCTTCAAACTATATCCATATTACCCAATTAACTCATCAATTAATAAATAACTATAATGTAACATAATATTAGGGTATAATAACTGAAATTAGGGACACAGATGTGACACACGAAAACAAATGTCTGTCATGTATCTTGTGTCATGTGAAAGGAAAAATGGCATAGTGATAATATTGTTTTTTGTGACAAATGGGTCTCGCTAATAAAAATTGAACAAATATCTATATGATATGAAACAACATGTTATGACTATCAATTAATATTATACTTCTTTATGTACTTTGTGGAGGATTTGAGCTCTATGAATGTCCTTCATACTGTTCCCAATTCTACATCAGGGGTTAAAAAGTTAGATGTAATTGATCTTTATAAAGAGCAATCCAAACTCTTCAAATTTCCTAATGGACTTGATGATGTATATGGTCCTCAATGCAAGCAATTGCTACTTTTTACACCTCTACATTCTATTGAGAATGCGTTTGCCATACTTCAGGAAGAAGAAGCTCAAAGAGACATTCTTCATAATTTCGAAGTAGATCATGATAACTAATTTTACATATCAGTATTAATCATATCGATCTCCATTATATCAATGTCTATCATATCCGTGTAAACCATATCGATGTCAACCATGTCGATGTCAACCATATCGATGTCACCCATATTAACTTCAACCATATCAACATCAATCATATATCCATCCATCATATCAGTGTCAACGAAGCTTCGGTCCTTGGGTTTCTTGAGTAAATCTGTCATTTTAGGTGTAGACTAAGAATTTAATCTAACAATATGTGAATTGCAAAAAACAAATAAAGTTTCTGAAGAGAAAGATGAAGTAGGAGGAGAAGATATGAAAACCTAACAACAAAGCTCTAGGCCTTTTATAGAGATAGAGAGTTAATTTTGAATATTAGTAATTAATACTTATTTTGACTATTACTTTCATGAGATGTCATTTAACTGATTTAGTCCAATCCAATCTTTATGTTTATGTCAAATATAATTTCATCATATGTAATCTTTATGGTATGTTCAAACATATTTAACTTACTCATGTTCAATTCCATTACCTCAATTGACTTCCTTTGGCAGATTTGGGATGGAAAACGTGCAGCTTTCTTGAAGAAATTGGTTTGATCTATGTGTTTGACATGTATATATGATACGTTGATGATGATCATGTTGGTAGGAAAATATTTGAGAATGATATTGACGATGATGACATGAGAATGAGAAATATATATATGGTAAATGTAATAAATTGGATTTTAGAAAATGCCAGAGATATGAAAATAAGAGCTTATACTAGGATAGTATATTCAATGGTTGCGATTGAAATGAGAAAAGTGAATATTATGATTGCATGAAATATTGACACCGGGTATTTGTTATGATATGGTGTCTGGTACTGGGTATTTGTTATGATAGGGTATCTAGAGGTATATTATTGGGCTACCGGGTATTTGTTACGATAGGATATGCCCATAATATTATAGATATTATGACCATACAACCATTGAGTATTACTAGACTAGGATAAGCAACGCCCTTAAATTAAATGACTATTAAATTGTAAATTGATAAACATATTGTTTGATAATGTATAAATTAAATGCACGAAACTATTGTATGCGCATGTTGTTGAACTGTGTATTTAATTAACTATCTCATTGAGTCGACAGCTCACCTCTTACCACCATCACTTTTCAGGAATAAAAAGCTAACGACGCTCGTATGGATCAGCCAGTATGTAGGGTCATCATTATTAGGTTTATATTACTAATAGTCTAGCTTGTGTACACTTTTGTTAAATTTAAACGTTTGGTTTCATTTATTTGAACATATTGGAGTGCATTTATTAACGTAATGGAACTGTGCTTTTAAGTTTTGTTAGTATATTAAATGGAATTCACTATTTTTTCTAAAAATTGACAGTGTCTAAAAAGGGGTGTTACATTTAATTGGTATCAGAGCCGACTCTCCATGTACGATGTGTGGTTCGGGGATGAACCAGGCGGAAGCTGGTGGGCTTATAACGACCCGGTCTGGAGTGGGTGGCACCGAGGTAGAAAGTCTAAGCAAGGAGCGGCCCTGAGAGATGGCGATGGGGCAGGAATGAACTGAATCCCACATCGGAAATGGAGAGGGAGTGATTGAGGCTTATTAGTAAGTTGTGAATCCAATACATGCTGTCACGTCCAGGTCTAAATTTTTAGAATTTATATCTTGATAGTAATATATATTATAATTATTAGGTGTGTGATTTTTATTTAGTGCTATAGGGAAAGTTTGGAGTTAAATTGATGGTTTTATGTGTAAATTAAAAGTTTAGAATAATTTTTTTGAGACATATATCTCAAATGTCATCAGCATCCACCGATTCATGTTCTGCTTCTTTTTCTTTTTCTTTTTCTTTTTTATTTTTATATTTATCATCAGTTTCTCTGAACTGTTCTCCACCGTTTCTTCGATTTACGGAGATTCGACCGTCCGAATCACTCGAAATTCGTCACCGTTTCTTCGATTTACGGAGATTCGACCGTCCGAATCACGCGAAATTGGAAACATAGCATCCTTATGTATAGATCTAAGTCTTAACCGAAGAGTTTTTGAGTTTCGGAAGTGTTTGGAGGGAAACGTCTTAGACAGAATTTAGCGGTGAATCGATCGGGTGTATTTTGTTCAATTAGTAGCCAAGGTAAGTAACTATCAACTATATTTTGAGTTTTATGTATATAGATAAATATATATCAAAGATTTTTCAGAAATTGATATTTTAGGGTTTTGCAGGAATTTTGTAAAAATTAGGGTTTTTCATGATTTTGTTTTTTATTGTGAAATGACGGTTCAAATGAAGCTATTGATTATGCTTCTATGTGAATTTCAGATTTTACTTGATTATGTTGATTTAAGGCTTAATTTGGTTGATTTACATATATACATATATGTTTTTGGTTGCAATATGTATCTATATGGAACAAAATGAATTTGATGATTTACTACGAATTGTTTTTGGATTGAGAAACCGGTTGCGGTTATTATTGTTATTATTTTGGATTGAAGTCCAAATATGATTTTGATGATACAAAAGGGCTAATTGTAGCCAAACGATTTATGATTATGCAATAGTTTGGAATTTGATTGTGAAAGGAAATTTGAGCACGTTATGATTTTATGATTTTATATCCATCGAGAGTTATCCGGATCGGTGGCTTTATATTTGAAGACCATGTTCAGTGAGGGGCATGGCCTGTGTACACAGTCTTAAGACCTATTGGGTATGGCAGCGAAGTGTTGGGTAAGACTACGCCCGATGCCGATTAAGGTCATTTAGGGTCGGGTGTGACACATGCAGACGCGTTTTAAAGCCGTGAGGCCCAATGTGTTGGATTTAGGCCAAAACAGACAATATCTACATGGTATTGGATAAGGGTGTTACAGACCGAGTCTGGGTAGGCTCGGTATTGGCTCATTAATTTCTTGAGTCGAGCTTTGACTGAAGCTAAGCTTTTAATGAATTTTGATCAAGCTTTAATCAAATTGATCATAAACGCATCTCACACGAGTTTAAAAGATTTATATATATAAAAAATAATCACACGTCATAGTGGAGAATAGTAAATGCTACTAGTAGTTAGAAAAGACAAAATCTCGGCGTGGTTGGGTATGGACGGTAGCTATTGGTACTATTAGTGTGGATGACAAACAATAACGGAGTCAGGAATTAAGACTTGGGGGGCTAATTTTAACCGTGAGGTTAAGGGTAAATTTTCAAAGTTTAGCCCGTCAGGGCTGGGCAAATTTTTTTTTAGTCTCCAACGCGTTAAAACTGTAAAAATGTTAATTATCATTTTTTAGAAATTAGCATTGAACTAATAGAAAATTAAATATGTTTACTCTTTTTATGCTGGACACTTTTAATGTTTTAGCGAACACACCATCGATGCGTTAAAACTGTAAAAATGTTATCATTTTTTAGAAAGTAGTATTGAACTAATAGAAAATTAAATATATTTACTCTTTTCACGTTGAACATTTTTAATGTTTTAGCGAACACACTGTCGGACACTTTTAATGTCCAACGTGAAATACCAAGTTATTTGAATCTAAAAAATAAGAAGTTATTTTTTTAATGGTAAAGACATAATAAATTCAAAAGCGTTATCAAAATAAAGAGAATAAAAATAAAATGAGATTAAGGGGAGTTTAGCGAACACACTGTCGGACACTTTTAATGTCCAACGTGAAAAACCAAGTTATTTGAATCTAAAAAATAAGAAGTTAATTTTTTTTTAATGGTAAAGACATAATAAAAATGAATTCAAAAGCGTTATCAAAATAAAGAGAATAAAAATAAAATGAGATTAAGGGGAGTTGAAACTAAGACATTTTGAATAGGAATATGCATCCTTAATCATCTCATTCACTCTTAAATATTGAAATAATACTACATACAATCAATATATACTAATTTTAGGGAGAGCTACAGAGGACGAAACAACAAATACTTAAGGGCGGAACCGATGGCCAGGGGGGCTATGGTCTCCCGAGCCCTGGGCTGGCTCCGCTCGTGATGATAAAGTAGAGAAAGAACTTGGGGAGAAAGAAACATATTAAATCTTTGGTGTTAGTATTTTGAACTGTGAATTTTGTAATTTTCGAATTAGCCTAAACCTCAAAGCATCTATTAAGTAGTTTCTTTTATATGAGTTTTGTGAGTTGTGGCTAGTTGAAAGTTAGAGTTAACACTAATTAATACAAAAAAAAATTGTATTAATATATATAAAACTGAGTCTGTTTGCGAGTTTTTAAGGTGAACTTAAGAAAATTCAGGCTCGACTCATTAATGTCTCGAGACAATTCAGAACTTGAGAGCTCGAATAATTTACAAAAAGATTGTAGCTCCTCAACCTTCCTAATTAAATGTAATACAAATACTCCAGAATTGTGGTAAAATTGTTGAGAAGAAGACGTTTCATAAGAATGAAAGTAAACGAAACCAATTTCGCAAAAAAGGAGTCAGGAAAGGAAAAAGAAATAAGAAATAAGAACCAAACAAAACTTAAGAGCAATGCATGACTCAACAGAAATTCTATGGTCATTTAACTTGTACTTATAATCACAATTATTGAAAATAACTTAAATTAGACATCATGAAAATAGAGAAAACTACCATCTCTTGCTGGTTTGCCCGAGAGATTAAGGGGGAAGACTTAAGATCTTCTGCACTGAAGTGCGCATGGGTTCGAACCCCATAGCCAGCATTTTTTTCCTAATTTTTTTTTCTCTGTTAATTTATAATCCTGCATAAATCGATATAAGGAAATACAAAAGTAATTTACTTTTTGCTTAATTTTCAAGTGTAGTACGGTTCAAACTCTACGACGACACAGAACATATCACAACCACCGATTTCTTATCCGACGGCCACTGTTGCTTTTGTTGACATCTACGATTCTGCAAGTAATTAACCATGAAACCTGATTTAAAATAGAATAAGAAGAATGCACAGGCCTAATTCTCCAATCTACCCTCGAAATTACATCATATTACTACCATATCCCTCTTCCTCCCAAATTAACACACACGTACTTTTACTCATCGGGACACAGATCTAAGAGAGAACTGAAGAACCCCTCCTTTATTCTCTCTCTTTCTCATTTTTCTTCTTCGTCTCTCCGATCTAGCTCTGTTCCTTTCTATCTCTTATATCGTCATTGCCCTACGGTCTTCCCCTCTCTGCGGATGCATACCGTCCTACATAGTCACAGCGTTTGCAGATTTTTCTCACGATTTTGTTTCATTCCTTGATCTAATCAGATCTAAGGTATTATTTCCTGCTTATCTTGGAATTTTTCTTTGGATCAGAATAGTGTCATCTAATGGATCTATTGTTCATTCTCAGTAACACCGTTTGGTTGCCAGGGATTTACAATCAAATCTTAAAATTTCAGGAATAGGAAGTTCAGATTTATCTATTGTGATTCAATTTCGTATTGAACTTCTGAAATTCGGTTGTGATTTATGTTTTTTCGAATTTGATCTCGTTTAAGCGGATTGATGTGATTTTTGAATGTTTTGTTCGTAGTGTAGCTCTTTGTGGGGAGATTTTTAGCTGATTGGATAAGATGTTGACTAAGTTCGAAACGAAGAGTAATAGAGTGA
The DNA here is from genome assembly GCF_963576675.1 of Euphorbia lathyris. Taxonomy (NCBI): domain Eukaryota; kingdom Viridiplantae; phylum Streptophyta; class Magnoliopsida; order Malpighiales; family Euphorbiaceae; genus Euphorbia; species Euphorbia lathyris. The sequence continues at coordinate 42,691,046 of NC_088912.1, read as the reverse complement.
AAGGGTTGAGTTTTCACAGTAAGAGACCGTGGATCCTTGCGAGTCTCCACAGTGGCGTGATCCAGCTATGGGACTATCGAATGGGGACACTGATCGATAGGTTTGATGAACATGATGGTCCTGTCCGCGGAGTTCACTTCCACAAATCTCAGCCTTTGTTTGTCTCTGGAGGTGCGGTGATTATCACATTTTTTATGCATGTGCTCTCTACGTAATGTTTGATGCTTATTTCTTTACGGTAATAGCTGGATTGCTTTTCATATATGTCATAAATTATTTGGTTGAAATCCTTGTTAGTGATTGAAGAATATTGAATCTATGTTTGTTTTGTCAGATGCTGGAGAATTTTTATCAGATCTATACATGTAGAGAGAATTACGTTTACATTCATGCTTTAATCCGTTTGTTGGATCCTTATTCAGAAAATGCCTTGCAAAACTTGTAATGATTCTGGTTCCATTTCAAGATTATTTGGCTAATAGTATATTAGAGTTGGGGATGGTAGGTGTATAACCTAGCACCATATTGGCCATAGCTGTAGTATCACCAGTTGGATTGTTGGCACAGTTTCTCTTCCACTTAATCTGGGAAGTTAAAGTAATCCGGCCACCTGATCCTGATGTTAGATCCCAATTTAGCATAGGAAACGATATTCTGGTTGATGTGAGCATGCCTTACTGCATACCACATTATACTTGAGCATGGAACATACTGTTTTCAATGCATAGCCAAACAGAAGAATAGCTCTTCCAAACAAACTCCCCCTCTTGTATAGTTGGCCGAGTCATACTTTCAGTACGGTACTATAAAAAGAACATAGCAAAATGTTTCTGCTAGAAGTATAGCACGATATTGTAGCTTCTCCGAAGCAATATCTTGAAACCTATGATACACGGACACTCCTCTTTAGTAGCGTTCCGTGGCCGTTTCCGTGTCCGCTTTGTGTCTGTGTCCATTTTCGTTTCAAGGCTATTTTATGAAGGTTATGATTTAGAAATAACGTTTCTCGTATCTGTTTCCATGTTCGTTTCCTTATCTGTGTCCGTGCAACATAGCTTGAAACCCAAGTATATCTCACCAAAATAGGCATTTAAGAATACTATGCTTATATTCTCAAATACTGTGAAAGATGAAAATGTCATTGCGACTTGTAGCAACAAGTCTGAACTTTTGTATATTTAAGTCATGCACCTCATCTCTAATCATACCCATCCTCAAGTTTGACAAAATCTTGGCAGAAGAAGGTGGAAATGAATCAAGAACAATAATCAATTTTTCAATGTATACCCAAATAAGGATCAACCACTGGATTATGATATGAATGTAGGCAAAACTCTCTCTCTTATATATATATATATAGTTGTTAATTAATTTTTAAAGTATGTGGGAATCTAGTTGTTAAAAACAATTTTCTTTTTCAACTCAGAAAATCTTTATATTTTTCTCTATTTAATCGGAATAGACCTAAGCTTACACAAGATAGTTTTAAAAAAAATTCCCATCATTAAATAAGTGCATGCTTTATGAACCATAGAAATTGAAGAACTTTCAGAAATGCAAAGGTATCAAACAATGTAGGATCTAAGAGAATCCAATTTCTTCAAATCATTTTCCCAGTAGCCCGTGTTCATTGTGAAACAATAACATATAGAGTTGGGTTTTTTTGCATGAATAAATGTTCCTCTGCTGATTGGTGTAAATTGAATCAATATTGTTTAATAATTACTAAACCAACAAGTAGGATATTATATTAAATAATATGATGCCTAATCACTAAATCATCAATAACATTCAGATTTTCATGATAGCATATGCATAAGAATACTGAACAGTAAGCACCATATGTGTTTGTTCTTTTGATTCCGATTTTGCTTTAGCTCTAGGTGATTGATGCTCAGTTTGGTTCAATCTGCATTCTATTGAAGTACTATGATTTGGTACATTAGTAATACAAACTAAAAAAAGGAGATTATTTTCTAGTAGAGAAATCTGTTATTTTATCTCTGGCATGTCTGTTAAATGGTGGATCTTAGCTTAATCAGCATGATTCTATCCCTTGCTTCCAAAGAAAAGAGTCCTGTCTTTTCTTCTAGCTGGTCTTATTCATTATACATCTGTCTGAGCACCTGCAATCATCTCAATACATGTTCTTGTGTGTGTAGTCCAACGCATCAATTTGAGCACCTGCTTTTAAATTCCATATTATCCTAAACAGTGATTATATACTTGTATGTACATGCGTATATATATACACAAACACACACACACACATATGCAGACTCTTTTTTATTTTATTTCTTGTTCTGTATGGTTTACTGAAAAGCCTCTTAGACTCATTTATTTTTTGTCGCTATCTGGATATATCCTAATAATTTCTAGCACTAATTGAGGTGGGGTTCGTTTTCCTGACCATGCTGTAGTAGAAAAGAATCGTTCATTAGTTGGGTCTTAGATGCAGATGCAATTTTACTTTGACTTAGCTTATTGATTTGAAGTGTATGCCTGAATTTGCAATTTTACTTGATCAGATTTGCCTCAAGTTTTTATGTATATGCTAATTTTAAAATGATGGCTCTCCAGGCGATGATTACAAGATTAAGGTTTGGAACTACAAGATGCATAGGTGTTTATTTACACTTCTTGGACATCTTGATTACATCCGTACTGTGCAATTCCATCATGAATACCCATGGATTGTTAGTGCCAGTGATGATCAAACCATCCGAATTTGGAATTGGCAATCACGTACTTGCATTTCTGTGTTAACGGGCCACAATCATTATGTCATGTGTGCCTCATTCCATCCTAAAGAAGACCTTGTTGTCTCTGCCTCTCTTGATCAAACTGTTCGAGTATGGGATATTGGTGCTCTGAGAAAGAAAACAGTGTCTCCTGCTGATGACATTCTGCGGTTGAGTCAGATGAATACAGATCTTTTTGGTGGGGTGGATGCTGTTGTCAAGTATGTCTTGGAAGGTCATGATCGAGGAGTCAACTGGGCTGCATTCCACCCTACCCTTCCCTTGATTGTCTCGGGAGCAGATGATCGTCAAGTGAAGTTATGGCGCATGAATGGTCAGTTGCAATCATGTGACTTATGTTACTAGTTACCTCTTAACTTGTCATAAAACTTTGGAATTATAATAAAAAGCTCCTCTGTTGTGTTTGAATGGAAGCATCCCTAATTCTAATGACAGTGATTTTTGGCAGCTCAGCAATTATGCCCTTTATTGGTAAATTTGCAAACTGATTTGTTTTCTTTTTTCTTTTGTTTTCAGACACAAAGGCTTGGGAAGTGGACACCTTAAGAGGACACATGAATAATGTGTCATGTGTTATGTTCCACGCCAAACAGGATATCATTGTCTCAAATTCTGAGGATAAAAGCATTCGCGTTTGGGATGTAACTAAGCGAACTGGAGTTCAAACTTTCCGTCGCGAGCATGACCGGTTCTGGATCCTTGCATCTCACCCTGAGATGAATCTCCTGGCTGCTGGTCATGACAGTGGAATGATTGTCTTTAAGCTAGAGAGAGAAAGGCCAGCATTTGCAGTAAGTGGTGACAATTTGTTCTATGCCAAAGATCGTTTTCTGCGGTTCTTTGAGTTTTCAACTCAGAGAGATACTCAAGTGATACCCATCCGGCGACCTGGTACCACCAGCCTGAATCAAAGTCCAAGGACACTTTCTTATAGTCCAACAGAGAATGCTGTTCTCATTTGCTCAGATGTGGATGGTGGATCTTATGAGTTGTACGTGATACCTAAAGACAGTATCGGTAGGGGTGATACTGTTCAGGAGGCAAAAAGGGGTGCTGGGGGATCAGCTATCTTTGTGGCTAGGAACAGATTTGCTGTGCTTGACAAAAGCAGCAACCAGGTTTTGGTAAAAAATTTGAAGAATGAGGTGGTTAAAAAGAGTGGACTGCCCGTTGCTGCAGATGCAATATTCTATGCTGGGACAGGCAACTTACTTTGCCGGGCAGAAGATAGAGTAGTCATATTTGATCTCCAGCAGCGGATTGTTCTTGGGGATCTTCAAACACCTTTTGTGAAGTATGTTGTGTGGTCTAATGACATGGAAAGTGTTGCATTGCTCAGTAAACATGCCATCATCATTGCTAGCAAGAAGCTTGTGCACCAGTGCACTCTTCATGAGACAATTCGTGTGAAGAGTGGAGCATGGGATGAAAATGGTGTCTTTATTTATACAACTTTAAATCACATAAAATATTGCCTCCCTAATGGGGATAGTGGTATAATCAGAACTCTTGACGTACCAATATACATAACGAAGGTTTCTGGAAATACCATCTTTTGCTTGGATCGAGATGGAAAGAATAGAGCTATTGTCATTGATGCTACTGAATATATCTTCAAACTCTCCCTTTTGAAGAAAAGGTATGACCATGTTATGAACATGATTAGGAACTCTCAACTCTGTGGACAGGCAATGATTGCTTATTTGCAACAGAAGGGTTTTCCTGAAGTTGCTCTACATTTTGTGAAGGATGAGAGAACTCGATTTAATTTGGCCCTTGAGAGTGGAAACATTCAGATTGCTGTTGCATCAGCAAAAGAAATTGACGAGAAAGATCACTGGTATAGATTGGGGGTGGAAGCTCTTCGCCAAGGAAATGCAGGTATTGTTGAATATGCCTACCAGAGGACCAAAAATTTTGAGAGGCTTTCTTTCCTTTATCTCATAACTGGAAACTTGGACAAGCTTTCCAAAATGTTAAAAATTGCTGAAGGTAAGAATGATGTCATGGGCCAGTTTCACAATGCCTTGTATTTGGGGGATGTCCAAGAGCGTGTCAAGATCTTAGAGAATGCTGGCCATTTGCCACTTGCGTATATAACTGCTAAAGTACATGGGCTAGAGGATGTTGCTGAACGACTAGCTACTAAGTTAGGAGATAATGTTCCATCATTGCCAGAGGGAAAAGTGCCCTCCCTTCTGATGCCTCCAGCTCCCATTTTGTGCGGAGGAGATTGGCCACTCCTGCGTGTCATGAAAGGCATATTTGAAGGTGGACTGGACAATGTGGGTAGAGGTGCTGTTGATGAGGATGAGGATGTTGGTGATGGAGATTGGGGTCAGGATCTGGATGTTGATGTGGACGACTTACAGAATGGGGATGTTTCAGCAATATCAGAGGATGGAGAAGTGGCTGAAGACAATAATGAGGAGGGAGGATGGGAGCTTGAAGACTTGGAACTCCCCCCTGAGGCAGACACACCAAGGGCTTCCATCAGTGCTCGGTCCTCAGCTTTTGTAGCTCCAAATCCTGGCATGCCTGTAAGCCAAATTTGGATCCAGAGGTCTTCACTAGCTGCTGAACATGCTGCAGGTGGAAACTTCGATACTGCTATGCGATTACTCAACAGGCAACTCGGGATTCGGAACTTCGGTCCATTGAGATCCATGTTTCTTGATCTTCACACAGGTAGCCATACCTATTTACGTGCAGCTTCATCAACTCCAGTGATATCTCTTGCCATTGAACGAGGATGGAGTGAGTCTGCTAGCCCTAATGTGAGGGGTCCTCCAGCACTGGTGTTCAATTTCTCTCAGTTGGAAGAGAAGCTTAAGGCTGGTTACAGAGCCACAACAGCAGGAAAGTTCACTGAGGCACTTCGTCTCTTTATCGGTATTCTTCATACAATTCCATTGATTGTAGTCGAGTCAAGGAGGGAGGTCGATGAAGTCAAGGAGTTGATAATTATAGTAAAAGAATATGTTCTTGGTCTAAAGATGGAGCTTAAAAGGAGGGAGTTGAAAGACGACCCAATACGCCAACAGGAGCTTGCTGCCTACTTCACTCATTGCAACCTTCAAATGCCTCATTTAAGGCTTGCTCTCTTAAATGCAATGACTGTTTGCTACAAGGCAAAGAACCTTTCTACTGCAGCTAACTTTGCCAGGCGGCTTTTGGAAACGAACCCCACAGTTGAGAACCAGGCAAAGATGGCTAGGCAAGTAATGCAGGCCGCAGAGAGGAACATGACAGATGCCTCAGAGCTGAATTATGATTTCAGAAACCCATTTGTCACATGCGGTGCAACATATGTCCCAATTTACAGAGGGCAAAAGGATGTACCTTGCCCTTTTTGTAGTTCGAGATTCGTGCCAACTCAGGAAGGGCAACTGTGTGCTGTATGTGATCTTGCAGTTGTTGGGGCAGATGCTTCAGGTTTGCTCTGCTCTCCTTCCCAGATACGATGATCATCGAGATGCCAAATCAAGAAGCATTATCAATTATCAATTATTTTTCTGCTCATCGATCGTGTTGGCAGCTCAAGTGGTGAGAGATACTGTAGAAGAGTTAAGTGCCAGTGAATTTGTTTGTGCTTTCTTTATTTTTGGCTTTCTTATCTAAATCTTATTACCCCCCTTTTACTTAGTCTTCTTTTATAATTTTGAATGCAATAAATAACTTGAGAATTTTGATTTTTTGCGCTATTCTTGTTTAGCTGTTGAGACAAGATAAGTCGAGGGCTCTTGTTAATTAGATGATCTATATGGGCAGGATATTTTACATATCAGTGTATGCAGGTTCCATGCCATTTGGCAAAAGTGGCTTGTTTATTTGTGATAAAATTGGTCTTTCTATTCGTTGTAAGGGAGTAATGTTTCTTGGTTTTAGGTAATTAACGTACTCGTGTTCATAGAGCCTATAATTGTTTTGGTGTTTCAATATCATTCAACGGGGAGGAATATATCTTGTAAAATTTTTTAGAATATTTTTTTCCTAACAAAATGTGATCATCGTCTTTTATGCTGAGGTGTCATAACAGGTAAATCCTCCCTTGCCGTTTGAAGTGAAACTGGACCATCTATTTAATAGACGAGTCAACCCAATCCATTTAGCAAATGGATTGAAATAACTTATTTATATATGTATGGTTGTGAGTGAGCTGAGCTGCTCATGAGCACTTTGATGGTTGGCTTGACAAAAGTTCAGCTCGACTAGATTCGATTTATATATAAGCAGTTTGCGAACATGATTTAGAAGCTTGTTTCATAAACGATCGAGTTTGAGCACGACAAAGCTCAGTTTAAAAGCTTGCGAATAGGTTCGATTATAGACACGTAAACAAGTTCATGAACAACTCGATTATAATGTTCACAAATAGCATCGATGGAGATTCGTGAACAAGCTCAATAGAAGTTGTTGATTAAGCTCATGAATAATATTGAATTTTATTTATATTAATTATGATAATTTGATATGTGGCCCATTATAAAATTCTTTTATTTGATATTATAGTAAAATATAAATTAGTTTAGGAGGATAGAGAATAGATTTAGGGTTCACTTATTCTCTTATTTCTTTTTTTCATTTCCACCTTCTTCTCTTCACACTATTTTTTTATTTAATGATTAAAACGAGATGTTTGATATTTATTCATATAAAATTGTAGGGTCCACGAGTTCACCAACAGCTCGACCATTAGTATGATATTGTCCGCTTTGGGCTAAGCCCGCACAAATTTGTTTTTGGGCTCCTTCCTAAAAGGCTTCATACTAATGTAGTTGGTGAACTTCTTTATAAACTATGTATACCCAACAATCCTCCTCTCAGACCAAGGACCACAAGCCTCCCCTTCAGGGGTAATCTGTCTAATCATCTTGTACTGCCGCTAACCCACGAAACACGCCACCTGACCACCACAATATCAGGAAGACTTTCGACACAAGGCACCAAACACCGATTTCCCATCGCGACGTCACATTGAGAGTCTCCCACAACTCCTTAGATCCATGACTCCGAGTATTGTATGCACGTTCTCCCAGCCGAACCATCGAATCTGATACCATTTGTAGGGTCCAAGAGTTCACCAACGGCTCCACCATTAGTATGATATTGTCCGCTTTGGGCCAAGCCTAAACGGATTTGTTTTTGGGCTCCTTCCCAAAAGGCCTCATACTAATGTAGTTGGTGAACTTCTTTATAAACTATGTAACTCCCTTGTATCTTTCCGATGTGGGACTTAGGATGTATACCCAACAAAAATTGTATTATTTTTTAAGCGAAAGCGGTACGCAAGAGGTAGAGCTAAACTGGCACATCCTAAAAAGGAAAGCACCAGCCGTCGAGCCTCCGGCCAACCCATTTATTAAAAAAGGAAAAATACAATGAAAATAAAAGAATGTAGTAAAGAAATGAACTTTAAATGACAACATGTCTCAGACAAGAAGCTAGATATATCTCCTATATCCCGTTTTATTAAAATCGTTAAAAACATATATAGGGCAAAAAGAGGGGAAGCTATCCCACCACTAATCAACAGAAACACTTGCCCCTTTGCGAGAAAGGAAATCAGCAGCCGTATTGCCCTCCTAGGGAAAATTAGCCGAGATAGAGGAGCAATGAGATCAGTCCATCAGATATCGAGGATGAGAGGAGAAGAAATTAACCAGAAAACCCTTAGCAGAGCCCTCCTAAAAGCGTCATCTATCTTGACTGGTAGACTGCGACATGGAGATCGGAGATGATTCCGGTCGTCACAGAGGCATGAAGACGCCATCACTGGTGTAGGACGAGTGGAGGAGCAGTGCCGGTCTAGGGTTTTTCCCCCTTTCTATCGTGATTAGAGAGATCAGACCAGGAAGAGAACGCATTCCATCTATTATTTAATTTGCTAAACATGATATTATTTTATCTCATATTATTTCATTCGTGAACACAATAAATGATTTTGTTCATGAACATACTTAACGAGCTATTCACAATCAAAACTCGTGAACAAAATAAATAAGCAACTTACGAGCTAAGCTCATGAACAAGCTAAATGAATCGGCTCGTGAACAAACGAGCTTCTAAACGAGCCGAGCTCAAACACAAATTTGAGTTCAAACCGAGCTCGTTAACATTATGACGACCAGAGCTTTAGCAGGCTACGGCTCAGCTCGATTATAACCCTATATATATGCGTTAATATGATCAAACTCATTTATTAAACGGGTTACATGGATTGACTCGTTTAACCCAATTAACTAAATATAATTGAAAATTGAAAAAACTATAAAAACAATTTGTTTGTTTTTAATTCAAGTGGAATTTCAGAAAAAACTGGAATTCTAGAATTCTAGAATTCTAGATTGTGGAATTATTCTGCAATTTCAGAAAATACTGAAATTCAATTCAAGAAAATACTAAAATTCTAGCATTTTCAGGAAGTCTGAAACAAAAAAAAAAAAACAGGAGGAAAATACCCATTCATTTTAATGGTATTTAGAGATTTGCCCCAGATTTGCTAACGACATAAATTAAATGGTTATTTTTGGCAAAAAAAAAAAAAACCTACATATACGATTTGTGAAAACGTGAAACTATAAAGTTTTGTTTGTAAAAAAAAAAAATTAACACTTGATTTTATGAGCTTAAAGTTTGATATAAATTTACGTTCCTATTTTAATATGATAAAGTATATTGTTCCTATTTTAATATGATAAAGTATATTTTCACGTTTTTCATTAGTACTGTTTTTTTATTCAGTTTTCACAATTTATTAAATAGATTAATATGATAAAGTATATTTTCACGTTTTTCATTAGTACTGTTTTTTTATTCAGTTTTCACAATTTATTAAATAGATTAATGAGTTAATCCAACTAATTCACAACTCAATCTATTTAAATGTGTTGATCCATTCATAATACAATTTATAAATGGATTAATCCAATTCATCTATTCTATAAGTTAAGTGGAGATCACCCATTTTTAGCCTGTATTATTATGCAGTGATGAATTATATGTTTCCAATCAAGTTTCTGGTGAATCAAAGTTAATCCAACTAGCATGAGCAATGTACAGTTTTACATCATTAGTTACCGTAATAGATGATGGAATATGCCACCAGTATCTCATCTCTATTCCGTTTTAATAAACAAATTTATATTCCAATTTTAATCAATTGGTGGAACCTTCTTTTCTTTCCGCCTATAATGATAATGTTTGCCTAATTAGAGATTATAAGGTATTCATGTGAAATAGGTTGTACAAACTACTCCAATTTAGTCAATATTTTACCTTTTGCTGAATGGCCTTATAAATATATTCCATTAAATTTCAAATAAGTTTATCCATTTTTTCATAAAAAAAAAAAAAAAAAAAAAGTAAAATGCAAAAATACCTCTAACGTTTTGGATCAAGAGCAATTTTACCCCTAACGTTAATAAATTGGGTCAATTTCAGACACTATTATAAAACACAGATATTTTTATTCTTTATTATGCACCAATTGCATAACAATTCGTTCTAAAAAAAGGATTTCATGTTTTCTATAATTTAATAAAAGAATTTGAGATTAATATTTATAATTCGGTGAATTTTTTGAATTTTTTTGTCTAATTCGTACAAAAAGACAATATATTTTTTTATTTTTTAATCTTTTTTCACATCCCAACGTATGTTTTTGATAAAATGACACGCATATGAAGTGTAGATAACAAGATTCATGATCGAGAAGACAGTTCGATAAATTATTTCTCAAATTGATCCAATTTATTAATGTTAGGGGTAAAATTGCTCTTGGCTTCCAACGTTAGGGGTAAAATTGCACCATTTTATACGTTATGAGTAAAATTGCACCATTTTATACGTTAAGGGTAAAATTGCTCCTGGCCCAAAACGTTAGGGGTATTTTTGCACCTTAACCAAAAAAAATCAAATAAGTTCAATTTTTTTTTTTTTATTATAAAAGTTGGTCATATCTTCAGAGAGCAGAGCCGGGTTGCTGATCGCTTGGCAGCGGCTGGTCATGAGGGGATGTTGGGCGTCACAACCCTTTCTGATCCTCCTATTTTTCTCTCTTCTCTTCTTTTAGAAGATAGGATTGAGGTTAGCTTCCCTAGACTTATCCCAGGCTAGGTTTCTTTGTTTTGGTTTTTATTTTTTCTTTTTTTTGTTTCTAAAAAAAATATAATAAATTGTAATTTTAAACATACTCAACTTTTAAGTTTGATTTGCAAATAATAATAAGTAAAAAAGAAAGATTATTATTCAAGTCTCAAGTTTGTAACTTTTGACTACATTATTGGGCAAAATATTCCATGGTCACCAAGCTTTAATCATTTCTACAATATCGCTCCTAAATTTCAAAATGTAATGTAAACTCAATTCTATATTTTCTAAAATTATAGCCACTAAACTTCAATTAACGTCTTAAAATAAAATCGTAAAATAGAAACGTTTAAAAATTAAAATTGATTAGAACTACATTTATTATGGAACCAGTTTTTTTCAAAATCATAATTTTTAGAGTTTTCTCTCTTTAAATATTTATTTTCTCCTAATCAAACGTCTTAATGATTTCAAGATAAAAAAATTAAAAAATTAAAGTTGCGTAAAATCTTATTAATTTTTAATTTTTTTTTATTTTGAGATCATTAATAATCATTTTGAAATTTAGTGACAATATTTATGTTATATTTTAAAGTTTAATAAAAATACATGAAATGAATAAGGTTCATTGGCCATGAATATAATTTAACCTCTATTATTTTACTAACTATTGTTAAATAAAAATAAGTTCTAACAAGATATATGTAGGGTAAAAGAAATTGAAGATATTGAAGAAGGGGGTGGTGAAGGTAAATAAGGAAGAGTAAACGTGGCAATACATGATTGGTAAAGATACGTGTAGCAGGCGAGGGTAGATCCCACGCCACATGATTCGCTAACGTGTAACTTTGCATAAAGAGCCCAAAGCCAAGACTGATTACTCCGGACATTAACTTCCGGATCACCATTTCCACTTCTTTTCCAAATCAATTCAAAAATGGTGAAGACTACATCTACTCCTTCTCTTTCTGCAGCAGCCGACGATCTCGTCTTCCTCAACGAACAAGAAGCAAACGATTCTTCTTTCTGGGAATTCATTAATCAATCCGATGCTGATTCCGATACCGACTCTTTGTGGAGCATCGAAAACGGATTCCTTTCTTGGTCTAACGTTCCAGCCCCTCCGCGACCTAGATCGTCTAATTCCAATCAAGAAATCGAAACGCATGTGGTTATTGAGGGCCAAGATGCCGTCGATGCTGCGGATTTTACTACGGCGCGTGTTGAAATTCCCGATGATTCCGAACGCAAAGAAGAGGGAAAACAGGGTAAAAAATATGAAAATCGAGATGGCGATGAAGAACATGAAAGGAATGATGATCTTGGATATGGGCTGGATGATGAACTAGTTCCGTGGAATGTGGCTGGGAAGTTTGGGAGAGAGAGGATGAGGAAATTGGGGAAAAGATTGTGTTCAAAAATGGTGAATTCGAAACGCAATCCTTATGCGTTTGTGAAGCCAGGGTGTGTCCATGGAAAGCATGGATTGGGGATGAAAGCATGAAATTGAAGGTAAATTTGGGTAAATAAATTGTATGTAGAATTGGGTTTAATTGTTCATGCTTGGTTGGATTGGGTGATTCAATTAGGCTAGGTTTAAAGAATATATAATTTTCATGGAATGACTTGATATGATGATGATCTTGTTCATATTAGTTTTAATGTTGAAGCTTTGGAGTGAATTGAATTGAATTGAATTGTCGATATTGATTGACATAGTTGAATTGAGGGTGTTGGTAGATTGAAAAATTAGTTCAAATCTACGATACAAGATTAATGATTAATGGTTTAGAGTTTCTTGTAAAATAAAAAAAATGGGGAAATGGATATTAATTTTCTTGGATGAAATGAAAGTAAGCTTCTACGGAATTTGTATGTAACGCCAAACTCTATACATTTTGATTTTTAGCTCTTTAAAAGGGAATTTGTCCATTTATCTTTTTGAACAGTTGCGTTCACATAGATCCTGATGACCACGTAAATTTGATCATTCACCGTTAAATCCAGACAGATTAAAATCTTAAGAGTCAATGTGAAGGTAACTGAATCTTTGAATATGTATTTTTTTAAATATCTACTACCCTTACTAAATAGATATATTCGAATACACATTCTTTAATGGGTGAAACTTTAATTTTGTCCATTAAGAGTTGTATTTTAGTCCAAGTTTAAAATTACCAATGTTAAAGTTGAAATTTACATGGTACAGAAAATATTGTTTTGGCCCGTTATACATTACTATACTCCTAACTAATCAAATAGCAATGTATATCACTTCATTTCATTGATTGGGGTTAAAAAATAAATATTTACAAATTGATTCTTCAAATGTATTAGGAACTATTCTATTGCTTCAGAAAAAAATAAAAATAAAAAGACAATTCTAAAATTTCTAAAAATCTATTATAAGAAAAAAAGAAAAAATACTAAAAATCTCATTAATCATCAGTTTTCATCTTTGTCGTTAACTGTTTCAATTTTCAATATTTTTTTTTTTTGTGTGAAATGGGAAGCAGAGCAGAGGTTTGGCTGAATCCAATTTGTGTGATGGGGACCCTCTATTGTGGTTTAAAATTTTGACAAATGGATGAAAAATGTTCGGGTGCTAAAAACTTTAAATCTTAACATAAAAGTTATTCAATTTTACATTTTTTAATATCTGCTGTCACTCAATTTTAATTAACTTTTCAAAATGATCGTTAACTACTGTATCAAAATAAAAATATTTAAGAATTAAAGTTAAATGATATTTACCATGAAATCACATTTTTTATTTTCCAAATTCACCACTTTTTAGAGCTTTTTTTTCTTCTAAAAATTGACTATTTCTCATAACCAAATAATACACAAATCACATCAAAACGAAAATTTTCAAGAATTAAAGTTAATTAGAATATCATTAATCCTTGAATTTTTTTTATTTTGAAACTGTCAACGGTCGTTTTAAGACGTTGAGTGGCCACATATATTTTTTTTATAAAATTAAATGACTTTTATGTTACGTTTTGAAGTTCAGTAACTATACCCTTAAAAAAGTAAAGTTTAATGGACATAGATATAATTTACCCCTAAAACAATTGTTAAAGTGTTTTAGTTACATTGTTATTTTACTACTCCCTCAATTTATTCCCATTCCTTTTTTTCCCTATTTTATCAGTATATTATGAGTTTAATGTTAATTATTTTGCTTTTAACTAAATAAATGTTAAAAATAAATGAGAATGATTAACAAATAGAAGTAAAAAGTATTTTGGTCCATTTTAACTAATAGTTAATGCAAATTATTTTTTTAAAATTATTAAAAGAAGTTTTTTTTTATGCTTTAAAAGAAGATTTTCTTAATATATATGATTTGGTCCAATTATTTGGGACCAAAATGAGTATTAAAGTTTTGACGATGCAATAATATATTTAAAGAAGATTATAAAATGTTCTTTTAATTTTATATATAAAAAAAAATTCTACATTATAATGACATTCTTTTATAAACATACGGTGTAACTGATACATATTTAATTATAGGTACATTATTTAAAAACATAAGGTGTTTACTAAAAAAAAATTGGATTGTTTTTTTAGAATATCTGGATGATGTGGATGGTCAAGTAGTTGGCGACCCCTATATCCATCCCAGGTTGGATAATCATAGTCCAGGGTCCTGCCTATTGCTTGCATTGCACAACTAAAATCTTCTTTAATTCCCTGGCTTTCATTTGATGGGCTGACTTTAGGCTTTAAATGGATGGTCAACTTTTATCATGAAATTATATTGAACTCTTTATTTAAAAAGAAAATAATAAAAAAAAAAATAGTTAATGTTTAATGAAGTAGGAATTCAATTAATAAGATAATGTAATGTAACGATTTACTCCAAACCAAATTATAGAGAGAGGAATAGTTTGGTTGAAAGTCTAGCACAGCAAATGAGACAGTAGACAAGGCACCAGAAAATTTGAGAAATTTTATTGAGTAACACTGATTCATAGTAAATTTTATTTACTGAAAGGTCCTTGTACGTTTCTTTATATTTACCTATTGTTTGGTTTACCCATAGAACCTACAAGTTAATAGTAATATTTTGACCCACCAAACATGGGTCGGTTACTGGGTTGCATCCAATGGTCACAAGTCTTGATCCTTCAATTTCATTCTATGATAACTTACTTTTTAGGACAAGACAAACTACGACTGTCCTTTCCTTCCAAAACCCAACCAATTTCTTTTTTTTTTTTTTTTCATTTCCCTTCTTTTATTATTTCTGCTCTCCCCACTAAATGTATATATACTAGAAAAAATTGAAAAAACATAAAATATGTGTAAAATAGTCTTGCTCATAAAGAAATTGCATCGGCTGAACAGCAGTGGCGAATCCAGGATTTAAGGGAAGGGGTAAAATTCTACATAAAATATTTTTAGACAAAAAATATAAAATTGTTCAATTTTTTATGACAAAAAATGCAAAATTGTTCAATTTTTGGTGACGAAAAATGCAAAATCATTCAATTGTCATGCATTATTTTCATGATTTTTTTTGATAAAAAACGTAAATTATATTGTTTCCGAATCGTAATCATCCATTTCCGGGATTCTCGGGTTGTTATGCATCAAATATCCCTAACGTTTTGGGTCAGGTGCAATTTTACCCATAACATCTAAAATGGTGCAATTTTACCCCTAATGTTTGTAGACAAGAGCAATTTTATCTCTAACGTTGATAAATTGGATCAATTTCAGACACTATTATAAAATACAGTCATTTTTTTCTTTATTTTGCACCAATTTTACCCATAACGTTGATAAATTGGATCAATTTTAGACACTATTATTCATGACCGAGAAGACAGTTTGATGAATTATTTCTTAAATTGACCCAATTTATCAACGTTAGGGGTAAAATTGCTTTTGGCTTCCAACATTAGGGATAAAATTGTCCTTGATCCAAAATATTAGGGGTATTTTTGCACTTTAACCCTTATTTTTGGACTAATTTTTTTTTTTAATGGGATGGGGTGCCCCTTTGACCCCTACATCCGCCCCTGCTGAACAAGCCCCCGCTCGGTGTTAGCCGCAGAAATTTAAAAACAATTTTGAAATCCCCTTATGTGTTGTTGCCAGTGGAAGGTGTGAGGAAGGAAAAGATAGGATTGTTGGATGATTCGGTGTTTAGAGAGAGAGGGAGGCCGAATCTTAGAGAGAGAGAGAGATAAGTTGAATGAATAATAATTCCCTTAATTAGGGTTCGTATTGATCACAGGTATATATATGACAGACATATGAATATATACTAATTAGGTTTTCTGAACCCTAATTAGTTGTATAGTTTAGATACAACTCTAAGACTTAATCCTAGATATAATGGAATCTTATCTCTGCACACTAAATAGACTTGTGTACAGACTACAATTCTATTTAGTGTGAGAATAATTATCTGTAGAGATAATACAGATATTATCTCTAACACCCCCCTTCAAGCCGATGCTGCGGAGAAACCAACAGTCGAGAGCGTAACTGCGTGAAGCGAAGACTGGGTAGCGGCTTGGTTAAAATGTATGCTACTTGATCATCAGTAGGAATGAATCTGACATTGAGAAAACCATTTGTGACTTGTTCACGAACAAAGTGATAATCCAGCTCAATGTGTTTTGTGCGAGCATGAAACACAGGATTTGAAGTGAGATAAATCGCACCTACATTGTCACACCATAATTGTATAGGGGGTGGTATGTGAAATCCCAAATCTTTCAACAATGATTTGAGCCAGAGTAATTCCGCTGCTGCATTTGCAACTGCTTTGTACTCACTTTCAGTGGACGATCTTGCAATGGTGGGTTGTTTTCGCGTTTGCCAGGAAACAATGCTATTCCCAATGTATACACAAAAAGCTCCAGTTGATCGTCTGTCATCCGGGCACCCCCCCCCCCAATCACTGTCCGAGTAGCAATGCATATGCGAAATGTGTTTAGGTGACATAAGGATGCCAAACTCAAGAGTTCCCTGAAGATACCGAAGCACCCTCTTTACACTCTTCCAGTGTTCATCCGTGGGACAGTGAAGGAACTGACATAGCTTGTTGACCGAGAAGGCAATGTTAGGGCGAGTGAGAAGAAGATATTGAAGAGCACCGACAACACTCCGATATTCATCTCCTGATGCAAGCAGAGTGCCAAGACTTTTTGACAACGTGGGAGTGGTACTCATAGGTGTCGTGATTGGTTTGGCATCCGCCATGTTTACACGATTAAGGATGTCGGCTGCATATTTTGCTTGACACAGGTGAATACCATCTTTTGAATACTGAATCTCAATGCCCAAGAAATATTCCGCACGTCCCAAATTGCGAATGGGAAATTCAGTTTCAATTGAAGAGATTATACTAACAATGTGAGCCGGTGAGTTACCTATGATAAGGATGTCATCCACATAACATAAGATGTATGTCTGAAGTTTTCCATTTGTGTGAACAAATAGGGAGTTATCAGCCAGTGACATGCGGAATCCAAGAGAAATTAGAAAATTTCGTAGGCGAGTGAACCATTCCCGCGGAGCCTGCTTTAGCCCATACAGACTCTTCTGGAGTAGACACACATGATCAGCTTTATCTGGATCACGAAACCCTTGTGGTTGTTCCATGTAAATTGTTTCAGTGAGGTTTCCATGTAGAAATGCATTCGAGACATCAAGCTGATTGATGAACCATCTGTTTACTGCAGCAATAGCCATAACTGTTCGTATAGTGGTTGCTTTTACCACTGGACTGAACGTTTCTTTGTAATCAATGCCCGATTTTTGAGTGAATCCACGTGCCACAAGCCGAGCTTTGTATCGATCAATTGATCCATCCGACTTTCATTTTGTGCAAAAAATCCAGCGAGAAGTAATAATATGTCTTCCTTGGGGTCGTGGAACAAGTTTCCAAGTTCCGTTGTCAATAAGGGCTTTGATTTCTTCTGACATGGCTTGCCGCCATTCTGGTAATTTGTGTGCTTTGCTAAAACACGTAGGATCGATCACCCCATTTTCATGTGACACTAGAAGTGCTTCAAATCTGTCCCGTGAGTGCAGTGTTGAGTGACGTAATTGCATTGTATGACGTCTGGATGTATCTGGTTCGATTTCCGATGTGGGTATCGTTGCCGTAGTGGTGCGCAGCTCTTGTGCCGCACCATGCCGAGTGTCGGTTGTCGCCATTATCTCTGTACCGGATAGGGGGCTGGCGAGCTGTGGTGATTATGATCAACAAGAGGAGCCCGCAATGTGATGTCACGAACTTGCGCGTCACTGTAGGCACAGTTCAGATTGTCACTTGGCTCGCTAATTGCGGCAGCCTCATCGCTATTTATGGCTTGCGGTTCCGACGATGCGGACTGATGTGTTTAGTGAGTCGCATTGGTCGGATTCGCTGATGACTGAACAGGTAGCACAGGTGGAGGAGAAGAGGATGGAAGAGAGACATGGATGAAGGTTTGAGGATTACCTGGATACGGTCCAAGAATGGAAGGTAGTTCTAGTGTCGTCGCATCCAACCCCGCGCTAGTGGAGAGAGGCGTGATGACCGGTTGAGCTGCCGGGAAGACTCCTTCATCATGTTTGACAAATTTACAGATGTAAATTCTGCCTGTGGATATGTCTAAACATAACTCGCCAGAATGATTGGACGAAGGTCCAAGATAAACACACAGTTTGGAACGAAAATCAAACTTGTTTTTGTTATAAGGTCGTAGTAACGGATAAATGCCACTACCAAATATTCGAAGGAACGAGTAAGCAGGTTGCCTTTGATAAAGCATAAAAAAGGGAGAGCGATTCCTAAGTGTTTTGGTAGGAAGGATATTGATCATGCGTACGCTGTGAGTCATAGCATAATTCCAGAATTTTAGAGGTAAATTGGCATTAGCAAGCATTGTTAAACACGTGTCTACAACATGTCTAATTTTTTATTCAGCTATGCCATTTTGAGCATGTGTGTGTGGACAAGCAATTTTGTGCACAATTCCTTTTTCATGGAGAAAGGGCTGAAGTTTTTGAAATTCTCCCCCAAAATCGGAGTAGAAGTTTTTAACTTTAGCATCATATTGATTTCTAATCATGGCAAAAAAAATTTGAAATGTTAAAGCTACTTCACTTTTATTCTTGAGACAAAATAACCAGCTAAAGCGAGTGAATTCATCAATGATAATAAAAAAATAACGATGTCCATTAAAAGAAAGAGTAGGGGCAGGACCCCAAACATCCAAATGCAAATTTTCAAAGCGAAAAGTACTAGAACGAACAATTGAAGGTAAAGAAGACTGAGATAATTTCCCTAAGGGACAAAAAGAACAAGTACTCGCAGGTGCGGATGATGATAAATTATTGTCTTTTAAAATTCTACTAACTGTCTGATTCTGACAGTGACCAAGTCGTGCATGCCACCGCTCAAAGGAAACCTTCTCTCCAACTAACGCCTCTTTCAAGTTGGGTGGAAGCACATAGAGCCCATCCTTACTCGGACCGCGTAACAGGATTTCCCCAGTAGTTTGATCCTTCACAAGAAAATGGTTAGGCCAAAATTCAAAGAAACAAGCATTATCACGAGTAAATTTCTGAACAGACAATAATGACTTTGTAAGTTTTGGTACTAGCAAGATATCAGAAATTTTAAGATTATTGATATAAGATTGACCAAGATGAGAGATTTTCAAACCTTGCCCATTGCCAAAGTGGACCGTATCATTCCCAGGGTAGGGCTGCATTTGTTGTAACTGGTTTGAATTAGCCGTCATGTGATTTGTGGCTCCCGTGTCCGGGTACCAGGATTGCGGCGGCCCACTGAATGGATCCATAGGAGTGTGCCATACGACATTTGCTTGTGCACTAGGTCGCGGTTGTTGTGTTGCAAACCCCTTGGGCCTCTTGCATTTGTCCGCCCAATGGTCAAGATCACCGCAGTTAAAGCATTTACCGCTTCTCCTCTTTTTTGTTTTGGATTTTGCATTTGTAGAAGAAGAGACTGTGGACACATTTGCTTCATGAGAGCTTAATTGTGGTACCGGAAGTGTGAATGTGGGTTTCTTTGTGGATTGAATCATCCCTTCAATAGTTTTCAGCTTGCTCAATAATTGATAATAATCAATATGAATACCCTTCTGAGTTACTAAATTTTGAATGCATGACTTGAAAGGATCCCCAACATTCTTGTAAAGTAATGAGGGTAGAAGGTGCATGGGATATGGATTGCCAGATGCAGCCAGATCATCAAGAATAGTCTTGAGTTTTTGCATATATTCACCAATGGGTAACTCATTTTGTTCAAACTCATGTAACTGAATGCTTAGTTGAAACTGTTTATCATCAGTAATAACGCCATACGCGTTTTCAAGTGCAACCCAAATATCATGTGAATAGTGAAAGCAAGTGATAATTTCATAAACTTCCTCTGTAATAGAATGTAATAGCAAGGACATCACATCATTTTCTAACTCATCCCACACAGTGTAGGCTGGGTTAAGAATAACATTATCATTGTTGGACAGAAAACCTCCCCTAGATAGAAATTTGGGTGGTGGTGGTATATTGCTTGTGATGTGATCAAAGTAGTGATGAAATTTGAGGCTAGACACAATTGCCATCGTCCATGCTTTATAATTGTGTGGTGTTAATTTAATATGAGTCTGAGTATGCGTAGGATGAGAGCGAGGCTGATTAACAGATTCACTACTAGGTGTGGAGTAAGCTTGATAATTAGACGAGCCAATGTGGTTATGATGTTGATTGGAGGGACGAACTTGAGGTGGATTTGAATACAACGAGTCATTGGACTGTATGTAAAAAGTAGAAGGTAATTGCGAACTATGATAGGACGGGGGAGGTCCAAAGCCAGGTCTGATAGGCGGTTGCAAAAAATTACCTGGAGGATGAAATAGCGGCGGGTGTTGCTGCTGAACCGTTGTCCGTTGCGGCTGTTCTTGCTTTCGCGGTCGAGGAAAGAGTCCTCCATCATGTTGTTCGAACAAATAAGAGGAGGTGGCCGACGACATTGGCGCCGTCGTGAAAGGAGACTTGAATCTCCAGCCAGACGACGGCTGAAGCGACGAGGCCGACGCCGTATCCACGGTGTATTCCGTGTTGAAACTTCTGATTCCGCTGTTCGACCGAGCGGCCGCGGCAGCAGGTGGCGGAGTCGCGAAGCTGGTTGC
This sequence comes from Euphorbia lathyris, assembly GCF_963576675.1. Lineage (NCBI taxonomy): Eukaryota > Viridiplantae > Streptophyta > Magnoliopsida > Malpighiales > Euphorbiaceae > Euphorbia > Euphorbia lathyris. Next base: position 42,670,018 of record NC_088912.1, on the reverse strand, counting down.
TTCGTCTGTTTCTGCAATTGACATGATCGTAGACGGAGACGCGTTTCCTGCGTTCGGATTGTGAGCCGCGATCGGCATTGATTCGGATAGAAAGATTGACGACATCTGTTGTTCTTGAGACAGAGGCGCGGATTGAGTGAGGGAATTGGGAGGGATTGATGCGGAAGCGGAGCCAGACGGATTTGAACCGTTTCCTGCTCGTGATACCATGTTGGATGATTCAGTGTTTAGAGAGAGAGGGAGGCCGAATCTTAGAGAGAGAGAGAGAGAGATAAGTTGAATGAATAATAATTCCATTAATTAGGATTCGTATTGATCACAGGTATATATATGACAGACATATGAATGTATACTAACTAGGTTTTCTGAACCCTAATTAGTTGTATAGTTTAGATACAACTCTAAGACTTAATCCTAGATATAATGGAATCTTATCTCTGCACACTAAATAGATTTGTGTACAGACTACAATTCTATTTAGTGTGAGGATAATTATCTGTAGAGATAATACAGATATTATCTCTAACAAGGATGACAACAACTTCAATGTTTACATGACAAGTTGAGCATGGTTATGAGAGGGTGTAAGAGGATCATGATGGTATTGTATTTGTGTAACTTCCTGTGATATGTGCTAGTGTCTCGGGTTCCTACTTGTAACATGTAATTATATTCCTTGACATATTGGTTCATGTCTCATCTAACATCCATGTAAAACTCGTTACGAGGGTATTTTACATAAAGCTCTTGTTTAGCTTGTATATGCATAAGGTATGCCCTATGCATAAGATGTCACCCTTCACCTTCTCATACCCAACCGAATTCAATGACACAAGAAAAAAAAGGAACTACCGAACGAAGGAGCAGGAATCAAAATGTAATTTAGTTTTAAAAAATTATTTTGAAATTCTCTTCTCCGTTGTTGTTCGCCTTTCAAAATAGGATGGATTTAAAGAAAGTGAGAATGAAAAACATGAATACACCATTGTCTAATTCAATTTAATATTTTTGAGACTAATTAAAATGACTGGCAGATTCGTAAAGAGTTACTTAGAATTCAATCATTGAAGTTTCAGACTTTGAAGGGACAATTTACTATTTATTTCATTTTTTCTAACAATTTTGGGTATACACCTAGAAAGGTATAGTGTGACTAAATTCATAGAATCACGGTTTACCTGAACACTTCTTATTGGAACATGGATCCTAACAATCTCCTAAACTCACAAATAAATAATTTTATATTTTGTAGGTACTCACAAATAAATTACAAATAAAAATTGGGAAAACATAAGGCAGCAAAGAAGAATATAGGTAGCAATGTTATGTAGAAAAAGAAAGTACATGTTGGAGCTTTAAAATATGTGCAAATATACCTATCAATTCGATTCCTTTACTATCAATTTAATAAGATAATAGCTGACATTATAATAAAATATTCATTCTGTGATATATATATATATATGCAGTCCATTCCAGGTGCTCTATATGACTAAGACTGACATATAAAATGACAACAGTTAACCTTCTTTTAATATATAAACCAATTTTCCTTTTCTTGTTTGTTTTGAACTATCCTAAAGGTTATAAATATATTTTCTATGAATTCAGTCTACCATACTGATGAACGTTTTACGTATACGTGCATGTGAAGGCAAGTGTACCTTAGTCGTGTATCAAGTAATAAAGTGAAAGTAGAGTATCGTTCCCACGAGGATGGTGATTATAAGTACTAATCTCTTTGCTTACTATCTATTATTTAAACAACCGAAATGTAGAGTTTGTTGGACAACCAAACTAAGACTTAAGCAAGAAATGAAACAAAAATTACACAAATTAAGTGAGAGATTACTTATAATAAAGAAACTAAGGCTTTTAGCTTCACTTAACCTCTTTGCTTGGTAATAACACTTAACCCCTTTTAAGTTTGTTATCCTTCTTAAGATGACGATTTTTCTTATTAACTATTAGTTCTCGAGATTGGTTCTAAACTCTTGACTAATTACTTTCCCTTGGTCCGGCTCAAGTAATTAATCAAGAGAAGCATTAAGTCTTCTTAGTTCCAAACCTTCGATTTATTACTTTCCCTTAGTCCGGCTCAAGTAATAAATCTAAGATTTGTAATAAGCTTTAATCTAAACCTTTTTAACCTACTTTACCTTGGTCCGGCTAAAGTGATTATTTAAGATTCAAGAAAAACCGCTCAAGTAATTAGTTCTAAACTTTCGATTAATTACTTTCCCTTGGTCCGGCTCAAGTAATTAATCCAAAGAAGCATTAAGTTTTCTTATTTCCAAACCTTCGATTTATTACTTTCCCTTGGTCCGGCTCAAGTAATAAATCTAAGATTTGTAATAAGATTCATGAAAAACCTTGGAAAACCAATAAGCCACACTAAATGGTCATTAGGTCCAACTTATGAATTTCGATTAATCAATTTAATCACGGTCAATATAAACGATTAATTATATCCAAGTAGAGAGTTGGCCCATCTCCTACAAGCATTAAGAATCATAAGTTAGTTCTCAAAGAGGATAAAGATAACTTAAATAGGTTAAACGTAATTACCACATAATTAAGGTTAAGATCCACTTTTAGCCTTAGTTAAGAGGGGTTTAGCCCATCATTAGATTAAAACACACTTTAGAAAGATAGATAATAGAGTTCATATTAATAAAAGAGATTAAAGTTTAGAAGAAACCGTAATGACGATTACCGAACGAACTTCTTCGGTAACTTGAAACTTACTTTTATTAGATGAACTTTTGCACAAACAACACTCTAACAACAATAACAACAACACAAATAACTGATTCTTAAGGAGAAGAATCAAAATAACATTATAGAGGGAGGAATTAAGCCTAAGCTTGGTGTGTCTTCAAATGGCACCCAAGGCCTCCTTTTATAGTAAAATGGTGCACAAAATTCCAAAGACCAAGTCATCCTTATGGCCTCCCACTCCTTATCATCTGAATTTAGCATTTAAGAGAGCATGGGGGGAAGATTTTAATAATTTAGGAGTTGAAATGTCAAAGGAATCTTAGGCTTCAACATATTCATCAACTTTGGATAATTTTCTGGGCCTGATGCACTTCGAATTTGGAGATGATTATCACTAGACATTTGTTCATCTTTCTCTTAGCTTTCCAACGCATTTTGAATCGCCTCAATCCGAGTCCGTATGAGGGAGAAAAGTTGAAAATACGAAAATGTGTCAAATCTGTCCTAGTGTGAACAATTAGACTCTTATCTTGCAGCACCTATCCGCGACGAAGTGCACGCTGGGTGTCACTAAAGATCCTCTTTTCTTGTCTCTTTTACTCCCGAGTTGCCGCCTTAAGCCCCGACTTGGTTATTTGTACCGAAAACCTTGTGAAAGTGCCTAGAAAACACACAAATTGGCTTAGATACATAAAATGAAGAAAATATACAAAAACCATTATTAAAATTTATTAAAATGGTACAAAATAACTAGTAATTAAATACTAAAAATGCTATAAATTACGACGATAACACATACCATTCACGGGATAATTAATTAAATTTTAATTCAAAATTCACTAGGATAATTTGATCATAACGTTTTCAGTAAAGTGTTAATTTAACCCTTAAAATAATTTAAAATTAATCCTAACATTTTCAAACAAGATGAATTTTAGTCCTACATTCATTAGGAAAAAAAATCCATGTATATATGAAAAGTTAAAATCAAACTATATAAAATTTTAATTCTATCGAAAAGTGCTAAAAAGTACTTGTTACATGTCACATCCGTGTCTTTAATTTTAGTTATTATACCCTAATATTAGATTATATTATAGTTATTTATTGATTGGAGAGTTAATTGGATATTATGGATGTAGTTTGGAGACCAATTTCACATTTTAAGTGTAAAATTAAAAGTTTAGGGTAAGTTTTAAAAGAAGTTAAAATTTAGAGAGACCAAAAGGAGATTTTCCCTTATTGGGAATATTAATCACACATATTAAGACTCTATTTTCGTGCATATCAGTTGCATGTATTCATCCAAAAACATTTTGATCTCCACCTCATTCATCTCCTCCTCCTTTCTTCATACATCTCAATTTACATAGATTCAATGATCTTATGATATCCGGAGTTTCCGTGGTCCGATTGAGCCGATTTTTTTACAGTAGCTTCTAGACATCCTAATAAACATTGTGACGGTGTGATTTTGATTTGGAGATTTTTTAGCACGGATTCGTCCTAAGCTGATTAGTGGGAAAGATTTGAGGTTTAAGATGTTTATTCTCTCAATTATTGCTAAAGTAAGTAACTAACAACTACCCTTTTGAGTTTTTATGTATATATCACTCTATGTTTTCCAGAAATTGATATTTTTTGGGAGTTTCTACCATGCATTTGATTAAATGGGGTTTTTATGATTTAGTTTTAATATGATTTTAAAGTATGTTCAAGAATATACATATATATGCTTTTGCATGCAATTTTCAATCCATAATATATAATTATATGTACATACATATTTTGAGTTTTGTTTTGATAAACTTGAAATATTTGGTTAATATTTGTATAAGATTTGATATTTTGAAGAGTTGAATTTAAAGAAAGGAACTGTATTAAGAAATTTTATTGATAGTTGATTTATGAACAAATGTATAAGTATATATTAATTGATTTGCTATAAATTTACTTCTCAAAGTAAATTTTAGTTTTAATTAAAGATTGTTAAAATAGTAACTTTGATGAAATTATGGTTTATTGAAATAAGTTAGTATTGATAAGTATATCAATAAATTATTTATTGGTGATTTTGGTCCAATAATGAAGTATGATTTAATATTTTGAAAATTGATTGATTAGAGGTATTGAGAAAATTTATGATGTTGATTTATGAGTTATATATATATATATTACACACATATATATATATATATATATATATATATATATATATATATATATATATTTCTGATTTTAAGTTACATTATGAAATTATAATGTTTTTAGTATCCATCAAGAGTAATCCGGATAGGTGACTTTAATTAAAGTCCGTATTTAGTGAGAAAACGGCATGCGTACACAGTTGTAAGACCTATCGAGTATGGCAAATAAGTGTTGAGTAAGATCATGCGGGTTAGGCAAAATTATGAGATATCTCGATTCTATTATATTGTGGGGATTGATACATACGGGGATTATCTCTCGGATAGATACGGCTTGTGAAGTATTTATTGATATACAGTCGATGAAGTATTTATTAAGATACAGTTTATAAAGTATTTATCGAAATACGATTTATCAAGTATTTATTGATTTACGGTTATTGAGCAAATGGTTAATTGCAAACCTATTTATTTTGTATAGTTGAGATTTCAAACAAATAAATATATATAGCTATTCTGAACACAAATTTTGTATTAAGTATTTTGGTACAGTGACCTACGTCTTGACACTGTGTGATATTTGAGTAATAATGTTTATAAACAAGTTTATGATATTTAAATTGCATATTTGGTTAAAAGTATTATTTGAGTATTTTATTATGGATTAATCCATAAAGTGTACATTTTTAAGAATATGAATTTTATATGATGTATTTTGGAAATTAAAAAAAATATATAGTTATTTTGAGTATAAGTTTTTTTTTTTTAATCAAACAGAAAAAAGCATTAATGTGCCAAATTTTGGCAAAATTGTAACAATGAAACAGAAACAATTGGCAAAATTTTGAGTATAAGTATTTTATGTACTTGATAATTACTTATTGAGATTTTTGTCTCACATTTTTAAATGTTTTAATGTTTTTAGGTGAGAAGGTACATGATAGAGAGAAGGTTATCGACCGATTAGGCGAGGATCGGAAATTGTTGCTTATTGTTAGAATTATTATTAGAACTTTAGTATTTAACTGTAATATGATGAAGTTGGTAAATATGTTGAGGTTTTAATGTAATAGGAATATGGATTTGTTTAGAATATACATTTAAGAGGAATACCTAGAAAAGTGATATTTATGATATTTGGAGACTATTAAGTGTTGATGGTGAGATTTCTATTTCACGCCCGATGCCGATTGAGGTTGTTTAGGATCGGGTGTGACATTACATATACTATATTACCGATAGATGTGTCTATTTTTTACAACATATGAGCTAACAATACATGGAAAATTTAGTTTTTGAAACCCCGAATTTTGCAAATGTTGCAAAATGGCTTCATTTTCAACATTGTTAAAAGCAGTATTCTCAATGTAGCACAACAAGCAATTTGTGAGATAAGCATCTCCCATTCGGTTGCGTAAATCTGTTTTAACAATATTCAGTGCAGAAAAACAGTTTTCAACAGTAGAGGTTGCAACAGGTAAAATAATTATATTATTAGATGTAAAATAATATTGTTTTTTAGATGTAAAATGTGAAATTTGAATCTCAACCTTTTATTCTTTAACCATTGAGTGATATCACTAAGTTACTTTATTTTATTTTTTTTAGAGAAAGCACAAAACTTCTATTCATTATCAGAAAGTGTGGTATCACTACATATTAGGTGCCAGACAATTGCCGGGGCATCCTCGATAAGATAAATTGGTTTAGTTAGCCCATTTGCCCATTGTGCAATCCCATGAGCCACACAATTGCTTATTCTAGATATGTGCACGAACGCGCAGCTACTGAAAGTGGAAGCAACTATGAGGATATCCATATAAATTTCCTAGAGAGCTGTATTCGGGACGACGTCAGTCTGTGAGGAAGTGCTGGGCTTTCGTAATACCTATTTCTGCTGATATCCACCTCCTTTTATGTCGCCATACATTCCGCCGGTACCAGGTCCACCAGGCGAGGACAGCAAGCATCTCAATATCTGGCCGTTGCAGCCGTTGCAGCCGTTCACAGCAAATCTCCAGCCAGCCGAAAGGGTCTGTAGCAGTAACTTTGTCCACTCGGAGCGGTAAAGGAGCTCGATGCCAAATTTCCTTTGCGTATAGGCAGCGCAGGATATAGTGAAGAGCATCTTCACTTCCGTAGTTATAGCACGGACATATCATCAAGTTTGTTAGACCACGTCGACCAAGAGCTTCCCTTGTTGAGAGCTTATTACGAATCATCCGCTAGAGGAAATGTTTGATCTTTGCTGGGAGTTTGAGGTTCTAGAGTTGCTTATATATCCTGTTTCTTGGTGTACTGGAAGTCGAGCTGCTACTTGATGAGCGGACACTTTCTGTAAGATAATAACAGGATTTAACAGAAAATGTACCTGAAGATGTGAGGCCCCAGTACAACTTATCCGGAGGTAGACGGAAGCTAATGTTGATTTTTAGGATCTCATGGATGTCCCCGTCCTAGAACACATAGCGGAGGAGCGCCCTGTTCCAACTGCAATTATCCTGATCGATAAGTTCGTGTACCAGTGTTGGCTGTCGCGTGGCCAACGAGTGCAGCGGTCGGCGAGCATTGAGTGAGGGCACCCACAAGTCATTCCATATCTATTTGAGCACTATACATTGCTAACATCAGAAAATGGAATAATCGGGAATCCCGAGTAATCGGCCAAGCCGCTAAAGTAGCTAAAGTGGTGATAAATCCTGTCAGTAAAATAGGTCCTAAAGAAAATCCATCTATTCCCAATCTCCAATACAAATCAAAAAAAGGGATCCATTTATAATATTCTGCTAATTGGATTAATGGGTCCTCAAATTGGAAATAATAAGAGAATACATAAGTTATTAAAAGGAGCTCCGCTATACATATATATAAAGTATACCACCTAATTAGCTTATTTCCTCTATGAGGGAAAAAGAAAATTAATAAACCCGCGGCTATCGGCAAAACTACAAATATTGTTAACCAAGGAAAAGAATTCGTGGTAAAGACAAGATATGCTTAGACTAGAAAAACCCGTGATGTTCAAGCTGTTCCCTACCCGCCAGTACACTCCTTTACGGAAGATAGCCCTTGCACTGAGTACTCCACGCCAGAAATAACTCAGACCACTATGCGTTGGGGCATCCAGGAAGTTACTACGATGGAAATACTTTGCCTTAAGGACCCTAGCGCACAAAGAGTCCGGGTTGCACATGATTCGCCAACATTGCTTTGACAATAGGGCTAAATTGAACGATTTCACACTTCTGAACCCCAGCCCCCCTTCAAACTTCGACTTGCACGCGGTATCCCATGCAATCCAGTATATTGGCTGTTTTTCTGCATTTCCTCCCCACCAGAAGCGGCTAACTAAGCTTTGGATTTCCTTACAGAAGTAATCAGGGAGCAGAAAACATGACATGATGTAGGAAGGGATAGATTGGATTACCGATTTGATCAGAACCTCTCTGCCCCCCATTGATAGCTTTTGCTTTTCCCACCCCCGCACCTTTCGGTTGATCCTTTCTTTAATTGCAGCAAAGACTGCTTTCCATGACCTACCAATCACTGTCGGCAGTCCTAGGTATCGAGGGAATGCTCCTGTTTCCCTGATATTTAGTAGGCTAGTTAGCACAACTTTCCTCTCGGTGGTGACCCCGCAGCTAAAGAACAGTTTCGACTTATCAAAATTAATCATCTGACCCGATACCCGCTCATACTCATCCAATATGCCCTTAATTTCACCCATTTCAGTGATGTTTGCTCTTCCAAAAACCAGTGAATCATCTGCAAAGAACAAGTGAGAAATGCTAGGACCATCACAGCTGGCCTTTACCCCATGTATTTTCCCTTCCGATTCCACTTTCCTGATGTTTGCGGAGAACGCTTCTGCACATATAATGAATAGGTAGGGGGAGATAGGATCCCCTTGTCGTAAGCCTCGATTTAGCTTAATTAACCCACTTGGTTGGCCGTTAATCAGGTAGGATAGGGAAACCGTAGAGATACACATCATAATAAGGTTGATAAACTGAGATAGGAAAAGCATTTGTTCAAGAACCTTTTGCAGAAAGGTCCACTCAATGCGGTCATAGGCTTTGCTCACATCCAATTTCAAGGCAAAATTCCCTCTATTGCTCTTGATCCGGGTTTTCATACTGTGGAAAGCCTCAAAACCAATAATTGCATTGTCTGTAATTACCCGGCCTGGAACAAAAGCCGATTGGGTATCATAAATCACACTGGATAACACAGCCTTCAGTCTATTTGACAGAACTTTAGAAATAAGCTTATATAGGACATTACAAAGCGCAATGGGTCGGAGATCCTTCATAGAAGAGGGTTCTTTCACCTTAGGTATTAGGATTACCAAGGTGTGATTTAGATTATCCGGCATCACTCCCGTTTCAAGGACACTTAGTACAAGGTCAGCTACATCATCACCAATAATCAACCAGTAAGTTTGAAAGAACAAGGATGACATACCGTCAGGTCCGTGGGCCTTTGTGGGATTGATTTGTTTAATAGCCACATTGATTTCGTCCCTGGTGTACTGTTGTGTCAGTGATTTCTGCTGTTCCGGTGTCAGTTGGCTGTTAACTACCTCAACAAATTGATCCATATTGTTAGGTCTGCAGCTTGTGAAAAGTTCTCGAAAATACTGAGTCACCACATCAGTAATCGTCGGATCCCCTTCTACCCAGTTCCCTTCCTCGTCTTTTATCTGGCTGATCGTGTTATTCTGCCGTCTTGCGGATGCCTTCGTGTGGAAGAAGGTCGTGTTACGATCCCCCAGCCGTAACCACTCAACCCGAGACCGCTGCTTTAACTTGGCTTCCTCAATTTCCTGCAGGTTTTTAATAGTTTTGGTAACTGCATGTTCTTCATCATGGAGGAGTGGGTCTGTGCGTCTTTGGACAGACTCGAGCTGCTGTATCTTCACATCAATCCTCCATCTCAAGTCCCCATAGTGCTCGCGATTCCATCGCGTCAAAGCCTTAGCAACATCAGCAATTTTACTCTGAACACATCGCTGTCCGAGGGGTCATTCATTCCACTTGGTGCTAATTAGTTCTTTGCATCTGCTATCCGCCGCCTAGAAAGCCTCGAATCTGAATTGTCTCCTGCACCGGAAGCTCGTGACTAAACCCTCAGCGTCGAGCAGTAGAGGGTTGTGATCCGAGGAGAGGCACGGTAGGGCTTTAACTACTGAGTTTGGGAAGCTTGCAATCCATTCTGATGTGGTTGTGAATCTATCAAGCCGTTCCCAAATAGCTTCTGAGCCGCTTCTGTTATTATACCAAGTGTATTGAGAACCCGAGCTTTCGATATCCACTAAGTTGCAGAAATCAAGACAATCTTGGAAGCATTGCATTTCAGTATTATCCCGAATTAGACCCCCTTTTTTCTCCGACGTTCACAGAATCTCATTGAAGTCCCCATAGCATACAAGCGGGAGGCTATCAATTGGTCTAAAGTGTTTAATCATCTCCCATGTAAGCTTTTTATTCTGCTTTTCAGGCCACCCATATACTGCCAAATTCCGCCAGCTCATGTTATTCAAGTGGAAAGTAAAATAAATGCAATGGCTTGAATAATTCAAAAAGTCTGCTTCTTTATTCCATCCTAACATCAAACCACCACTAAACCCCACAGGGTCAACAAAAAAGAAATTAAAATTGTTAAAACAATGATGAAATCTACTACAATCATTTTTCCTCACTTTAGTTTCCATGAGAAAAAATACGTCTAGACAATTTTTGTGAATCAATCGCTGTAGTGCATGGAACGTCTAAGCATTGCCCATCCCTTGGACGTTCCAGCTTAATATTTTTATGGCGTAGGGTGGGCCCGATCAACGTCTCCCACCCTCTGGTCTCGTGCGATATTTTTTAGTTTCTTCAGGTTCATGGCTTTCTCTATCTCCATACTGTCAAGCAAGTTAGGTCGCTTTCTTTTTTGTGCCTCCGGAACCATTTTACCGTCGCTCGGCTCTCTTGCTGCGTGGTTTGCTTGTCTAGCGGCCTGTTTAAACTTGAATTTTTTGTGCTTTGCCCGGTGCGGGGTTGGCTCTTTCCCAGCCACAATCGCCTCATCCATGTTGTCGAGGTTGTGTATAGCAATAGGCGAATCTGCACTCAATACGTTCTCCGCCTCCCTTTCCCCCTGCACCCGTTAAGTTACTTTATTTTTATTAATTAAGTTTCAGTTTGTTCAATGTTTAGATGGATGATTTATTAAATTTATATTTTGTTAAATTAGTAATATTTTTTGTTTTATTTATTGATTCTTAACGGATAAGGGTACCCATAAATTAAATGGAACAGGTATGTGATGCAAAAAGGATACCCGTTAGGATAATGCGATGGGTACGTGTAATTAAAAAATAAACGGGTAAGGGTTTGGGATTGACACTACCCGTGAGTACCCTACCCGTTGCCATCCTTAGTTGTTAAGATTATTTTAATTAATTTAGATTGTACTTTTTATTGGATGAATTCCAAATATAATCATATGGTTTCACAGATTTATAAACGGGTACTTGATTTTTTATTCCTAAAAGAGGACTAAGATCCTCGTTGTTAGCCAAACTATGAACTTTAAGGTTGACAGTGTTTTGACCGTTAACAACCTCAAATTAAAAAATTACAATAATTAAATTTGTTGAGTACCACATTTACCATGAAACTATGTTTTCGATTTTTCAAAATCAAAATTTTCAGAGCTTTCTCTCTCTAAACATGCATTTTCTATCTCTTAATAAAAAAACAACTAAATAACCTCAAAGTTAAAAAGTTAAAAAATTAAAACTGCTTAAAAATATCATTAATTCTTAGAATTTTCTATTTTGAGTTCGTCAACCATTAAAACCGAGAGTGTCAACCTAAAAATCTCTAGTTTTATTAATAACGGTGATGACTTCAATCATCTTTTTTCAACAAAAAAAACATAAGCACCAAATTACAAATCTACGAAACCACATTGATTATATTTGCAATTTTCTGTTTTTATTTATTTTATTTTTTATTGATTAATTTAAAATATATTTATATTGGATATTTTACATACTAATAGCAACAACTCATCGCAATTTTATAACACACTAATAATTAATCAGCTAATATAAACAGCTAACAATAACAACAAACAACTAATTATAATAGTTAACAACTAACAGCAACAATAACAACTATTATCTAATAACTAAACCTAACATATTCTTAATAAGGAGGGGAAAACTTATAAACAATTTGAAATTTTACATACTTAGGGGGCGTTTGTTTACTCCTTTTTCATACTCATGTTTGCCTTTTTATTTCAAAAGGGGGAGTTTTAAGTGTTTGGTTAGTGATCTCCTTTTTGCCTTTTAAATCTGAAAAGCAACATTAGGTGTTTGGTTAGTAACATCTTGTTTGCCTTTCACACCTGAAAAGCAGCCTTTTACAAAAGCAGAGAATCTCTGCTTTTTGGAAAAGTGTTCGAACAGCAAACAGTAAACCGAAACACCAAACAACAAATAGCAACAGCAAATGACAACAGCAAACAGCAAACCGTAACAGCTAACAGCAAACAACAACATCAAACAGTAGGTAAAACAAACGGACCTTTAGAATTGATAAGAGATAATTTAGAATATAATTTGTAATTATATAACGAGATTTTAATTAGAGATATAACTGGGGCGGGGATTCTCTGTCCCCATCGATGATCTGCCTCGACGGGGATGGGGAATCACCGATAAGAATCCCCATGGGACGGGGATGAGGATAATTTTATACCCTGTGACGGGGATGGGACGGGAATGGGGAATGGTATCCCCGCACCGTGGGGATCCCCGACTCTGTCCCGTTAATCTCCGATGGAAATTCCCCGACGGATCCCCAATTATTTCTCATTATAATTAAAATTATACTTTAAATATTATAATTTATAACATTTAGTTTAAATTAAATAGACTTATTTTCAAATAAAAAAAATTAAGTATGATAAATAAAATATTAGCCAAAGACTAAATGGATATTTCCTAAACTAAACTAAATTAAAGCATAGTATATATGTCGTTCTTTCAAACAAAACCCAGAATTAAAAAGAAGAAGATAAAAGAATATATACTGATTTCTTTTTAAATATAAATGGTGATTGCACGCGGGAACGAGAATGCGGAATAGGAAAAAAGTGTTTTTAAATGGGGATGGAGAACCAATCTGCTCCTGTCTAACTCACTGGGTCGGGGACGGAAATCCACGACTAGTCGGGGACGGGGATGGAAAATGCATTCCCCGCTCCGCTCGTCCTGTTTGCATCCCTAATTTTAATAGAGAAAGAGACTAATTTGAGTACTTTTTAAAAGAAAATTACCGAGGTTAGTTCCTCTCCCCTTGTGTACCGATGTATCTTATCGCCCCAAAATTATATACCAATTAGTTGCCATGAAATCAGAATATTATATATATAGTATTTTTTAAAGTTTTTTAAGTTTAAATAGTTAATTAATATGAAAAGATTTAATTTCGACTTAGTTTTATGTAAGTTTTTAAATATATTTCTCATAACGCTTCGATATTAAAAGGGTAGTGCCAAGATAAAAGATTTGAGCAATTTAGTCCTAAAGGATAACGAATATGGAAAGAAAATTTGTTGCCGTTCTTTCCCTTTATTTATCTTTCATTCAAACTGTGATACGTGATATATTAATTTTACTTTAATAAAATTTAATAAAAAATTATTAACTAATATTAAAGTGAAATGTATGTACAAGTAGCAGCTCTTAAGGATGACGATGGTAGCATAAATAAATTCAATTTCACATTAGAAATTAAAAAAGTGTGACTAAATCATACTAATAAATGTGATTTTAATATATTTAAATGCATTTTAAAATTATAATAAGATTTGGGTAAAAAATAGAAAAATTCTATATGGTATCGAGTTAGCTCTCACATTTGGCATGTGGATGAAAATGTTAATTATTTAGAATTTTTATTTTATTTTTTATAAAATTAATTATTAGAATTTTGAAATTAATCTAAGCATATTTTTCAAACGAAACTATTTAGCAATATTCTAAAACCCATCCCATATATATGGAAGAAAAATATAGGGCATCCAAGGCCCATCAATTTATATCTGTACATAAACAAAAGCATCTCATTTTTTTTGGTTACAACTGAAAACAAGAATGAAAAAACACCGAAAGAAAAACTAAACGAAAGGAGATGAGGCTACATTACGTAGCAACCAGACGAGGGAGAGCGACTCCCTAGAAATCATCTCTGAGAAGCTGAGCAATATCGGAAGGAGGCAGCAACCAACACAGTGACTCCAACATTCTGATCTGCTGCTTTGTTAGCTAGGAAATCCGCACATCTATTCCCTTCACGATACACATGAGCCACTTTATATTGATCAAGCTTTGTAAGAAGCTGTTGAACCGACCATATAAGACCACGGGCCGGATGGTGAGGAGGGCAACTATTCTTGATGAAAGAAATAGCTTCCACACAATCTGACTCGATTTCTAGCTTCCTGGCCCCTACTGCAATCGCCACCTGCAGCCCAGTAATCAAACCCCAAAGCTCCGCCTCAAAGGAATTCCCGGAACCAATATTGTGAAGGAAGCCTCGAACCCAATTGCCATCCGAGTCTCTGATCAAGCCACCAGCCGAGACAACATTTGCCTCCCCACGTCGAGACCCGTCCGTATTGAGCTTCTAGAAGCTCGCCGGGGCCTCCTCCAGTGGAGCCATCTCTCCGTTTATTTTTATTGCTTGATCTTTTATTTTTATTCATATTAAATTCTTGATAATAATAATAATAAAAAAAAATCAGATTTGAATATAAAACTCGATTAACAAAATATTATTTATTTTATTATGTTCTAACTTTATATTTTTCAAATTTTGATACATATAATGCGGCTATATTATGAAAACTGTAAATTATTTTTTTTCAAACTATAAAAATATAATTTCAAACATATAAATGTTCACAGCACAGTTAATTAGCTTGACAAGCAACGATTTAATATAATAAAAGATAAACTATCAAGGACTTAATAAATAAAAAATGAAAGATCAGCGTAGTAGGATACTTTTTGCCATGTTTATATCATATATATAACTAACTAGTCAAGAGAAGAAAATATAGATTATAAAATTTAGTAGCCATTTAAAAATAATAATTTTCATTATTCGTAGCTATTAATATTATTGGAGAATTGGAGAAACAATCCTCCATCTTCTTACTGCAGTTTTTGTATTTATGTCTGTCCTTTTCTCCAACATCTTTATGTTATGTTTCCTAAAAGTTTCTATTAATTTCTTTGCATCAAATTCTAGCCAGAAATATTGCCGCCGAGTAATCGAAGGATATGTGTAACTATGAGACTACATTTATAAAATATTTTTCTGATTTTTTTATATGTATTTATTTAAGAAAATAAGTTTATAGAAAATATTAAATTAGAAAAATATATAAAGAGTAAAACATTTTGCTAAAAAATTTCAGACTATATTATTTAATCTATTGGGTCATGACTTCATCATTTTACACTAAATTATATTGTTTTCATTTATTTTTCTCTAGTAAAAGATTGGAGCATTAAGGGTTTGTCAAATGTTCAAAGCAAAATATTATGTCAGGGGACTTTCTTAACATCCAAATTGAGCACTAATCTCAATTTGTTTGAAGAAGTGTGTAGAGTTCAATTGAGTTGTTGCAAGGAGGGTTACGATGGAGTATAGATAGAGGGGATAAAATCTCGGTCTGGCAGGATCCGTGAATTTGGGATGCTGATCAGTTTCGAGTTGGAACAAATGGTACTGTTGATAATCGAACTGCACGGGTAGAGGAGTTATTTGTGCCGAGAACCAGGCTATGGGAGAAAGGGAAGCTCACTCGATGGTTTTCTGAGGAAATAGTGGAGTTGATATGCAATATGGTGATCCCTTTATCTAACAGGGTTGATCGGCTTATTTGGCACTATACAGCTGATGGAGTGTATTCATCGAAGTCGGTCAATGACACGAGAGAGCAGTGCAGAAGAAGCAGGGTGGAAGAAGCTATGGAATCAGATGATACCGCCAAAGCTTAAGTTCTTTGTCTGGAAGCTTATCTCTGGGATGTTGCCACTTCGAACCAGGCTATCGGATAAACATGTCGTCATTTTGATAACTTGTTTATTATGCCCTAATGATGTTGAGCATGGGTGGCACTTGTTTTCTAGTTGTAGATATGCTACATAGTGTTGGATTACTGATGAGCTTGAACCTCCAAGTGAAGACTAGGAGAGAATGGAAGATTGGGTACTACACATGTGCATGGGTCTAGATGATAGCTTGATCCGGAGGAGTATAGTAGTGCTTTGGCTATATGGCAGTCCCGAAATGATGTATTATGGAACCAACACTGTAGGACTTCAGGAGAAGTTGTTGACTCGACGAGGAGGCTTATTAATGACTGGGTTGTAGCACAAGTGGAAAAGAAAGCACGTGCGGCTTCTACAGACTCAAATGTAGTTCATCCTGCACATGCAAAATATGTAAACCTTGTAAAAACAGTAGCAGGAATCATACGAAGCATAGAACAACGGCCAGTTGCAAAATCAGTTATACATGGAGTATCAGAACCTATTACATCAGTAGTTGGGAGGACTTGGGAAGAAATAAGGCGACGGAGTGCCGTACCTGTTCCGGGCGGCCGTGACCCTTATGTTGCTGATCTCATCAAAAACTGCAGATCATCTGCTGCAACGGAACAAAGATATGCGGCTGACAGAATAGGACCTACACGGAGAACGACAAAGGATGGAAGGCAGACGGTTGATGCTTCGGCAAAAAGATGGGCCACACGATGGAGAAGACCCCCAGTCGGAAGTTTTAAATGTTATACTGATGCTGCTATGTTTGCAGAGATTGGGATTTTTAGATCTGGAGCGGTATTGTGAGACAGTAACAACAATTTTATTACTGGATTAACTAGGTATACCTATGGCTCTGTTTCGGTTAAAATGGCAGAAGCATTAGTACTTAAAGCAAGCATGGAGTGGGGCATAACCATGGGGTACCAAACTTTCATTTTCGAGTCTCATGCGCAAATTATGGTTAAAAATGTTTTGTCAAAGCATCGTGATCTTACGGAGTATGGCAGTGTTATTGAGGAGTACGTTCTCTTCTTAGTCACCACTTAAGTTACTCGGTGGTTTTTGTATCAAGGTTGGCGAACGGTGCAACTAATCTCATGGCCCGTAATGCACGTTTCTATGCTAATTCTTTTATTCATTCTAATAGTCTTGTATTCATTGAAAGCAGTCTGTTTAAGGATGCTTCCATTTTGTTGTAATAAAGTATTATTTTTCTAAAAAAAAAGGGTTAAAGCATTTGTAGTTTTTTTTAACTCTTTGTATCTCTAATGTAAGTATACAAAGAATTTTATCAGAGTGGATGCTTCAAGGTGTTGAGTTGCTTTATGAAATATGTACAATAAACATTGACATTTATTTCATTTTATTTATCAAATCAGTAATAGTTTTTCCTCCTTTCAAAAAAAAAAAAAAATCAACATGAATTATATATCGTAATATATCGTATTAATTGTCTTGAAATGTATTCTTCAAAAAAAAAATTGTCTTGAAATGTAAGGACCATTTTAGGTATATATACTTTAATTGAATTATATTACTTGAATTTTGAGTCAACATGTTGTAAACTAAATATAACATTATATACTTTTTTTTTTTTTTAATTTGCGTACAATGCGCTTACATTAAAGAAGAAAGAAAAATCCTCACCCACCTGGATGTGATTCGAACCCATGACCTCCCAAGTCATAAGTAAACTCTCAACCACTTATATACTTTAAGTTGGTGATAAAAAAAAATATTTATCTAAGGCATAAATTGAATATGGCGTGTGAGAGAAGTTGGAATCACGTTTGTCCCTTCTTTTTGTTTTTTGTTTTTTCAATTTTCACAAGTTTTTCTTTTTTTTACCACTTTTTTATTTATTGTAATAAATAAAATTTAGTTGCAATAAAAAATGTAAATAAATATAAATTATATATTTTAAGTTAGTGATAAGAAAAAAATTCCTATAACATAAACTATAACGATCCGGTCCGGAGTGGGTGCCGCTGGATTAGAAGGTCACAGGAAGGAGCGACCCTTAGAGATTGTTTGGATGGTGGTATTTGAAGGTAGACGAGCGTACGTGTAATTAGGTAACCTTGTTTGTAAGTGAGGATAGGTGAGGGTGAATTTTGGGTGCTTTTCCTTACACCCCAAATTGAAGGGGAATCATAGTATGTATCTTTTTTTTTTCAAAATTACCCTTTTTCATTTATTTTATTTATACAAATGAAAAGAGTAATTTTATATATATAACTACATTATTAAACCATCATTTACCTTACATTTCATCCAAACACAATAAGTTAATTCATCATCTCACTTACTTCACCTTACATTACCTTACTTTAATTACACTTCATCCAAACAAGGCCTAAGAGATAGCAATGGGGGTAGGAATGAACTGAATCCCACATCGAAAATGGAGAGAGAGTAACTGAGGCTTATTAGTAAGATGAAAATCTAATACATGTAGAAGCGTTTCAAAGCCGTGAGGCCCAAGGTGTTGGATGTGGGCCCAAGCGGACAATATCTACATGGTATTAGCTCAGGATGTTACATAAACAAACATTGAAAAATATTTTCAATATTTTTCGATGTTGTAGTCAAACACCAAAAAAATATTTTACTTTTTAACCATAAATTTTCCTTTACCCATAATATACATGGAACAATGAGACACCCCTCCCTCAACAGTAACTATCGAACCCACATGGACCAGTCAAATGAGACCTATTAGTCTTGGTGATATCTTTGTGGAGGTAAAAGATGTAAGTCTTTAACCACTGTACCATGAATATAAGCATTGTTCACATCAATTTGATGAATATTCCAACCTTGTGAATGCCAATTGGCAAAAAAGCCTGAGTTGTTTGTGTGCATCCAGTTTTGATTGCATTCTTTCTGTTGGTCCCGTGTGATTAGTTCCAGGGGGGTTAGGAACTAATATAACTTTTTCGTTAATTAATCTTGCTGACTTAATAGTTTTGATGAGTTTGGTAACTCAGCTTTGGTCAGCTTGGCCAAACTTAATGTAAGACAGCCTTAGTCAGATGCTGACTAAGACTGTTTCACTTGAGAGTTGGGAATTGACACTTTTGTGGTCAGCTTCCAACTCAGCACTCCAATTTACTCAGTGTCAGCTTCACACAGTTTATATGCTGAGTAAATATAACAAGCAACACATTCACATATATATATTTGAGAGAGTTAGAAATTACTCAGTATCACTTATCCTGGTTCGGCCTCTCCGCCTACGTCCAGTCCCCAGAATCCTTCGGGCTTTTAGAATCCAATACTGAGCTCTTTAAAGGTAGAGCACAAACCGATTACAGACAGTTGAATATGCAAGAGTACCTTCCTCTATTCGTCTACTCAACTCCTACCAAGCGCTACAACCCAGCACTTAGATTTCTCTACAACTAAGTACTTAATACCAAGTACCCAGCATACACACTTTCAATATTACAATTGATCACAAACTTGCTCTTTTTAAGATAAAGAACACTTTAGATGATTACAGAAAATCAATCTAGCATTTACACAAAGAATAGAAGGTTGGTGTAAGCTTTCTTTCTTGTTTTTGAGTGCTTTGAATTTGTATCTTTCTCACTTGTAATTTTCTGTAAATCGGCAATCTTCCAAATGATATCTTTGTCCCTTTTATAATTGAAATGTGAGGAACAAATCATTTGAAATTGATTTGTCCATTGAGTCCAAAACGGCTCTTTTGGGGGGACAAACTTCTGGTCAGCTTCAGATGTGCAGGCCAATCCTGTCTTCTGAATTCTTCAGACGTCAGACTTGCCTTCTTCCTACAGACTTTGTCTTCTTACGACAGTTTGTCTTATAGCATCGAATAGTTGACCCATGTATCTTGGAATTTGGCTTTTGCATAATTCAAGGCTTCAATTATTAGTGCAGACAGTTGTCAAATTTGTCTTTTAGCTAACGGATCATACATGCTGTCCTGAAGATCACTCAGCTTCACTTTAATAATCATTGTCTTTGATTTTCACCAAGTTTCATACTGAAGTCTTTTTCCACTCAGCTTTCATGGTCAGCTTCGTTCTGTAGGATCTATTTCTTGAAGCAGACTTCTTTTATGCTGAGCTTCATTTCACTCAGCTTCTTTGATTCATTCTGAAGCTGTTGTTCTGAAGATGACTTATCTTCTCTTATGCTGAGTTGCTCTTCACTCAGCTTATGTTGTGTTCTCATGCTGACTTTGTCCTGTCTTATTCTTTATTTCATTTTGCATTTATATTTATACTCAATATTGAACAAACGGGTTAGTACAATTAAATCAAAGCACTTAAATTTAATTGTCTCTTAATCATGGATTAAACTTAAATGATTTTGTCAAATCAAAATCTTGTGGAAAGGTGTTTCAACAAACTCCCCCATTTTAATGTTGGCAAAATATTTAATTTATGGAACTCAGTATTGAAATTCCCATGATTGAATTGCATTTAATTCTTCTGAAATTACTCCCCCGTAAGGGTTGCATATATTGTCTTAACTCAACTCTAATCCTTTTAAGCAGTGTTCTAAAAGTCGGCCAAGTCGGCGACTAATCGGCCGACTAGTCGGCGAAATTCAGAACACTGACCGATTTTTTATAACTGTGCGGGTTAAGTCGGGGGTCCGATATATTTCCGCCTAGGCGGTTCAAGTCGGGATAAATCGGGGCAAGTCGGGCTAGTCGGGCAAGTCGGGCTAGTCGGGCAAGTCGGGTTAGGCGGGCAAGTCGGGTTAGGCGGCTAAAAATCGGGTCAGACGGCTAAAAATCGGGTCAAATCATAAAATTATAAAAATTTTGCTACAAAATAAATAATACAAATAATTAATGATCACAACAACAACTAAAAATAATAAAACTAATTTACATAACACTAAATAAAATTAATTTCAATATATTAGATTACGAATATTAAATATTTTGAAGAAGAAAATAAAGAATTATTCGATGAATATGGAGAAGGTAGTAGACATATTTTTTTTATGAATATTTATGGATATTTTATTATTTATTTAAAGAAAATATTTATAATATTTATTAATATTATTTTTAGATGTGATAATTTATATTTTAAATGTGTATATATAATATTTATTTAATTATAAATATAAAAAATAGAAAAATACATATCCGATTAATCCCCGATTAATCCCCGATTAATCTTTTGAGGTCTTGTCCGGCCGACTAGCGCCTTACGACTTTTACAACACTGCTTTTAAGTAATTAGAGAAGACATGTTTATACTGAATTAGTTCAATCCTAGACTTTCGAAGATCTTCTTCAGATGAACCTAGGTCAATTTTCAGAAGAGTTCAATGTTTACTCAGTTTGATACATGAATAGTTTTGGTATCAGAGTTAGTGTGTACTGAGTATTTTTAATTTGAAGTTATTTGTTTGTTCAATTTTTAGGCAGGTCAGCATATATCGTAAATTAATAAGCATCGCATATAGTTAAGTCAATTTGAATGAAGGATACTTAACGTATATATTCAAGTCATCAAGCATAAATACATAACAAGCTAAGTCCTAAGATTTACTAAGCTATTGCTTCTTGTTAACTTGTGCTTGATGAGCAGCCTGATACAATTTTCCTTTGCCTTTTTCTTTCCGCTGCTTACTGCCTGAAGCTTCACCTGTGTCTTGCTGAGTTCCATCATCAACCTGTTCTTTCTCCCCCGTTTTGCCACCATCTGGCGGAGGAGGGATGAATGTATCATTGAGAGCAGCACGAGTGAGTTTGACTGAATACTTCTTAAGTCGTTCAGTACTTTCCCTTAAACCATCAAAAACGGGCACCCCATCATCTAGGACAGCATGAGGAATTCGGATGGATTTACTCAGCATGATCAGGATGTACTCTTGAGATTTGCTTACCCAAGAGATGGCTTCAGTAAGCTGAGCATACGATTGATGATACATCCTCAGGACAGCTTTGTCATAGATTTCTCTCTGAGCGTTTGTGTGACGCACATGTCGAAAGAGGCTTTGAGAGGTTTGCAAAATGGTGTTGGTTTTGACCAAGTCTGTTTCCATTTCCTCTTTGCTCAGATTTAGAAGACGCACAGCTTCACTAATCTCATCCATTGTGCATTGGGAAGTTGAGGAGAGAAATTCTCGAGTGCCAGTTAGCTCGGAGGTCAGCTTAGAAAAGCAATGATGTAGCTCAGCTGAAGTGGCATACCCTATATTGACTGTTGGAAGAGCATTGAGCTGACTCTGAAGTCCATGGATTTGACCTTGAAGTGAATCGATGTGATTTACCATGAGTAAGTGCAGCTCGGCCAGTTTGTCAATGGAGTCTTGCTTAGGTTGCTTGGTTTGGACCGTTGTCATTACACAGACCAGATCCTTGAGAGTTTGAATCTCATGAAGAAGCTGAGTGATTGATGACACGGGATGTGACTCAGCGTTAGCAAACCGAGCGGCATCAGCAGAAGATGTGTTCAAGTCCTGGAGAATTGTTTGAGCTGAGTCAATGATGCGACGTCCAGACTCAGTGGCATGAAGATAGGCGAATTGTGCCTCAGAACTTGGCTCAGTTGCCGGAATTTTGGTAGCACCAGAAGGAGAAGGTGTTTGGTGTTGTCCATGAGTGGAAGTGCCAGCGAGGTCAGCAGCTGGACTTTGATGTTGATTATCAGCAGGAGCTGACTGCTCAATATTCTGCGTATTTAGAGAAGGAGGTGGATCTGCAGAGATATTTACTTGCTCAACGTTGTCTTGAGGAGATGTATGAGCAGGCAATTCAGGTTGAGCAGGGTTTTCCTTAGCTTGTGTGGCTCCCTGAGTAGTTTGGACTTCGAGCTCTTGCTCAGCATGAGTTGGATTTTCTGGAGACTTGGCATGTTGCTCAGCATGAGTAACAGAGGCTTGATTTTCCACATCATTGGAGAAGAAATTGAATTGTAAGTCGGTGAGGTTGGTAATGGGATCCCTTAGGGGAGAATCGCCCATGAGATCTATAACTGGAATCTTCTGAGCCTTCTTCTTAAGCCTTTTGAATTTCTTCTCCTTTGGAGGTGGGGAGTCAGCAGGAATGGACTCAAGAGATGATTCTACCTCAGGGTAAACAGTGAGATCTTCCACAGCTATTTCCTGCTCAGCATCAACTGTGTTGCTCGGCACAGTCAGATTCTCAACTTCATCATTTACTGTCTGCTCGTGCTCAGCATGATCTTCTTGATGTTGCACATCATCCTCAACATTATCATCATGCTGATCTGCAGTGTTTCTCTGTTCTTCTGCTTCTTGATCAGCAGGGATTTGTTCAAGGTCAATCTCTTGACTTCTCACACAGTGGGAATCATCTGGAACTGCAAAACCGAGAGGGATAGCATCAACTGGACTTGAACCAGAGATTCTCTTCTTCTTCTTTAGAGGGGTTTCCTCACCTTCCAGTTCCTCAGGCTCATCTTGCCTTTTTCTCTTCTCTACTGACTTAGATGCTTCCTGACCTTTCTCAGCATCAGTTTTCTTTTCCCTCAATATTACCCGAAGTTTCTTTGGGATAGCATGGACATCTTTTGATGATGTTTAAACAGCTTTTCTCTTCTTGTCTTGCTTAAACTGGTCAGCAGGGACATTCGTAGCTTTCTTCCCTTTCTTGGTTGCCACTTCTTCAACCAAGTCCTCTTCTACCTCAGCTTCCTCTTCTCCCTTCTTTGATTTTATTGGCTGGTTATATACTAAGCCGAATAATAGAGCAGCAGTTATTTCAGTCCCACAAGTAGTCACTTCCCGAACTGTATCAATTTGTTGGTCCTCAAGTATTCTGGTGATGAGTGAACCTAACCTGAGTTTAATAGTACTTCATTGAAGGGCACCAACCAAAAATACAGGCATATTGAGCGGGATGTAGGTCAGCATATGCCAGATAAAGCACTGCTCGAAGTTTGAAGCGGATGATGCTGCGTTGAATTTTGGGAAGATAAAGTTGGTTAGTATATAGTGCGCCATCTTTTGGTTTTGCCCCATACACGTGCTGGGTATTTCCCCTTTGTGCCCCGTAGGTTTACAGAAAGTGGCGACGTGGTCAAGCTTCTCCTTGGTGGTTCTAAATTCTTTGCCCTTGGTTGGAAGCTCTAACAAGGTTGCTAGATAGGCCGGGGTGATTATTATGCGTTGGCCACTTTAAGGTTAGAGTAGAATTCTTGTACTAACCTAAGGTAAGCATCGCCAGGAAGGGAAAACAGCTTGGTCCACCCATTCTTTAATATCCACTAACATAAGGGTTTTTCGTCCGATATAAAGCTTGGAGAGAACCACCTGCAGCGGAGGACCTCGCGATTTTTGACGCTTGTGTATACCTGACATAGTACCCTCTTCTGTGGTTGCTTATCCTTCTTGCTTTTCTTTTTCGACGAGGTAGCTGGGTCAGCATGGCCTTGCTTGACCGGAGTTTGGTCTTGCTGATCGCGTGTTTGGGGCTTAGTAGGAGTGTCTTCATACTCCTTCTGAGTGGGAGATTTGGGATTTTCATCGGAGCCGAGATCATTGTAACCGGCGCCGGAGAGATTTTGAGAGTCCGACATTTTTAGGATCTCTTTGAGAGGTTTTGGGATTTAGAGAAAATGAAAGAGGTTTGGATGCCAGAAATTCGAGAGTAAAGAGTTTTGAGTGGAAATGCTTCCATTATTTATAGGCGTTCAAATTGATCCTAAGCATTGAACTAGCCGTTTTACCTTGAGATAATCAATCGACAGAGATTCTGACATTTATGACACGTTCGGCGCATGGGTCTTCTAATTATTGATTGCATCATCCTAGGTAGCTATTTAATGTGCATGCCAGCATTTAATGCTTTAAATGGGTTTTACTCGGTTTTGAGAATGTCAAACGTTTGAGATTCCGAGTAGTCAGTTTTACGTAGGATGATTGTTTGTGGACTTAGTAACACAGCTTAGGAAAATCACTTAGCATGTATGTCTATTCAGCTTAGGGTGATTTCATATTTTTAACTCAGCATGCAGTGGTTACTAAATTATCACAAATCACTCAGCATGGTAATCACTCAACATTCAATTTAGCACACAGAATTATTGAAGAGGATTAGACATACCGATAGCTTCCCGTAGTATGTTAAATTGCTCACGAGCCAAGGGCTTCGTAAAGATATCTGCAAGCTGTTCATTTGTTGATACGTAGGTCAGCTTGATCTCACCCTTGAGTACATGATCTCTGAGGAAGTGGTGTCTTATGCTGACATGCTTCATCCTGCTGTGTTGGATTGGATTTTTAGATAAGTCAATGGTACTTTTGTTGTCACATTTGACTTCTATTGTTTCTGTTTTGACACCATAATCCTCAAGATGTTGCTTAATCCATAGGACTTGGGCCACACAGCTTCCAGCAGTAACGTACTCAGCTTCAGTTGTAGACAAAGCCACTGATGACTGCTTCTTACTAAACCACGAAACCAGATAGCTTCTTAGGAATTGACATCCTCCTGAGGTGCTTTTTTGTTCTAGCTTATCTCGTCCATAGTCAGCATCAGTATATCCAATCAGTGTGAAGTCACTTGTATTTGGATACCATAAACCTGCATTAACTGAGCTATGCAAATATCTGAAAATTCTTTTTACAGCTATTAAGTGAGATTCCCTGGGGTCAGCTTGATATCTTGCGCAATAACATACTGAGTACTGAATATCAGGTCTACTAGCGGTAAGGTAAAGTAGAGATCCAATCATACCTCGATATAGTTTGCTATCTACAGATTTACCTTTCTCATCTTTGCATAGGACAGTATCAGTACCCATTGGGGTTGATATGGGTTTACAATCTTCCATATCGAATTTCTTTAGCATTTCTTTGGCGTATTTGGACTAACTAATGAAGATGTCGTTCTTACCTTGCTTGATGTTAAGCCCAAAATATACCTAAAATATCATCAATAATTACATCAATATTGCTACGAATTTATGCTATTTATAACTGTTTGGAAAGCTTTTACTCTCGAATATGTTTCTTTCTTGTAAGGTACATAAATATTTGGTAAAATCCAAATAGGAATGAAAAAAGCTCAAAAACAGAAGAAAAACCCTACAAAAGGAGTCGAAGACGACGAAAATTAATAACGCCAAGTCAAGGATGAGAACGAAACCCGAAGAAGTGAAAAACGTTCCGTGCCGCGACCGCGGCCCCCAAATTCTCGGTCGGGACACGCGTTCTTCAGCTTCTCCTTCCCTTCGTTTGAAGACCAATTGATGCTCCCCCATTCTCGGTAGAGAATTTAACATTCTCGGTACGAGCAGGAGTCTGTAGAGGCCTAGTTACACACTTTCGTTTTCGACGAAACACGATCGTTTGGGTGGATAAAGACGTCCTTTCGCAACGGATACGACTCTCCACAACGGACACGACACTTCAATTAAGACTCTTCAACATCTATAAATAAAGAGTTGATGGAGAGTTGAATATATGTAGAAGAAAGAGATTAGTATAGAATTTATGCAGAAATTCCGAGTCAAGTGATTCAGAAGTTAGATTTCGATTCTGTAAAAAGCAATATGATGTACACACATTGTTTATTCAATAATAACAAGTTTAGTAGCGTTTAGACATTGTTCCAATTTAGTTTTCATTTTGGTAGTAGACCGACCCAGTCTCTATTACGAAGATTAAACGAGAAGATTGAGTAGAGGATCCGCCCCTGAGCCTGACAAACTCTAACGAAACCCAAGGAAAGGATTGACAACCCGTTCACTTGCAAGCCGTCGAATGTTTCCATGCTCCATGTTCTCTGTAAACTTGTATCAATTTATATTTCATCTAATAAAGTCTGTTCTATTCGACAGATTGTTATGCAGCACTTTGGTAAAGGATCCGGAGTGGATGCTGGTGTTTTCATTAAAACGTATTTAATTCAAAATCTTTACAAGGAAACTTTGTTGAACACTTAGGCAAATTATTATCTCGAAAGAGTTTTAATTTGATTAAGGGCAATTATCCCGAATAGGGTTTTGTCATGTTCAAAGCCAAATAATTAGAGGTTCCGTCATTTATTTCATCTTTATAATTCATACAAAGTTTAAAGTTGTTTTCTTTGCTTAATGCAAACAAATACATTTGTTTACTTTTCTAAAAAGTACTAAACGTTCCTATCTTGCAAATTCATTCTTAAATCAGAGCATTTTCTAACGTTTTCATACTCTAACCTAATTCTCATTCTAGAAATTTCAAAACCAAAACCGATTAAACGATTTTCCATATTATAAACCTTAAAGTAAATTTAACCAATTATAAATAAGTTTTGTTTCGAAAAACATTCCCTGTGGGATCGATATCTTTTATTACTACAAGCGTATACCGTGCACTTGCGGAAATCGCTCAACACTTGATTTGAAGTCCAAGGAAGAAGTTGAGTTCTCCCATCATAGACATCTCGAACTCAGTCTGCATCTGTTTACTAAACTCTTTGCACAAAGATTCGTCAGTAGCACCAAAGATTATATCGTCTACGTAAATTTGTGCCAACAGGGTATGTTTACCCTTTTTCTTAATGAACAAGGTTGTGTCAGCTTTGCCTCTGACATAATTCCTGGTCAGCAGGAAGTTGGTCAACCTCTCATACCAAGCTCTTGGAGCTTGCTTTAGGCCATATAGGGCCTTTTTGAGTTTATAAACGTGGTTTGGAAATTTTGGATCTTCAAACCCTAGAGGCTGACTGACATATACCTCTTCGTTTATAAAGCCATTAAGAAAAGCACTTTTAACATCCATTTGATATAACTTAAAATTCATATAGCTAGCATATGCACACAGTATGCGTATAGCCTCTAACCTAGCAACGGGTGCAAAGGTCTCACCGTAGTCGATGCCCTCTTGCTGACTATAGCCTTGGGCTACAAGTCGGGCTTTATTTCGGACTACATTGCCTAGCTCATCTAATTTATTTCTAAAAACCCACTTTGTTCCTATGGTTTTTTGATTCCTAGGTCTAGGTACTAAATCCCATACCTCATTTCTAGTGAATTGATCAAGCTCTTCTTGCACAGCGTTGATCCAATATTCATCGTGCTCAGCATCAGCGAAATTCTTTGGCTCATGTATTGAGACGAAGGCAACATTACTGAGATACTTCCTAAGCTGATCTTTTGTCATCAGCTTGTTGTCAGCAGCATCAAGAATGGACTTCTCCGAATGTCCTCGTGGGATTTTTATTTCTTTGGGCAATGCTGAGTTGTTTGGAATAGATGTTTCTACAATCTCTACAGGAATAGACTGGTCAGCAAAGGTTATTTCATTTTCTTGCTTACCTTTGGTCAGCTCTTGTATTGATAACTCAGAAGCTCTATTTTGTTCAGCGGAAGCTGAGCTTGGTTCATCTTCATTGAGCTGAGTTGTCTTTCCTGCAGGGTCAGCTTCATCGAACTCAATATGGACAAACTCTTCTACAACCTGAGTTCGTTTATTATATACCCTATATGCTCTGTTGTTAGTTGAGTACCCTAAAAAGATCGCTTCGTCAGCTTTGGCATCAAATTTTGCAAGATTGTCTTTTGTATTGAGTATAAAACATTTACACCCAGAGGCACGAAAGTAGCCAATGTTGGGCTTTCGTCCTTTCCAAAGTTCATATGGGGTTTTCTTAAGAATAGGTCTAACTAAAGCCCTATTGAGAATGTAGCATGCTGTGTGGACAGTTTCACCCCAGAAATACTTTGGAAGCCTATTTTCACTCAGCATTGCCCTAGCTATTTCGACAATTGTTCTGTTCTTCCTTTCAACAACCCCATTTTGTTGATGTGTTCTAGGAGCAGAGAAATTATGGTCAATACCACTGGTTTCACAGAATTCATCAAACTGTTGGTTTTTGAATTCTCCACCATTGTCACTTCTAATATGAGCTACTCTTAGGTCTTTGTCATTTTCAAGTTTCTTAATCAATATGGTGAACATCTCAAATGTTTCATCCTTGCTACTCTGCAAGATGATCCAAGTGTACCGAGAGAAATCATCTACAATGACTAAGGAAAATTTCTTATCTCCCAAGCTGAGTGGCTGGACAGGTCCGAAAAGATCCAAGTGTAGTAATTCCAATGGTCTTTTGGTTGAGACAATATTTTTACTTTGAAATGACTTCTTAGTTTGTTTGCCTTGCTGACAAGCATTACACAATTGATCTTTTTCAAATTTAAGTTTGGGCAATCCCTCAACTAGTTGCTTTCTAGCTAGTTTGGCAAGAAGGTCCATGCTTACATGACCAAGTCTTCTATGCCACAGCCAGGAGTTATCCTCTTTAGACACTAAGCATATATTTTTAGTAAACTGTTTTTCTAGACTCAGCATGCATACATTGTCTACACGGGGGGCAGTTAAAATCACTTCGTTTGTTTTTCCCTCGAGTATTTGACACTGAGTATCATCAAATACAACCTTTCTGCCGCTCATGCAAAGCTGAGCTACACTCAGCAGATTGTATTTGAGACCTTTAACTAAGGAGACTGACTCAATAGTTGGGTTACCTCCGATAGTACCTGAGCCGACTATCTTACCCTTCTTATTGTCTCCAAAGCTTACACTTCCACCTCGTTTAAGCTCTAGTGTGATGAACTGAGTTTCATCACCAGTCATGTGCCTCGAGCATACGCTGTCTATATACCACAGTTTTGATTTCTCCACGCATCTCAGGCTCACCTGCATTTTAGACTATTCATCTTTAGGTACCCAATTCTTTTTGGGTCCTCGTTTGTTAGCATAAACAGGTGCAAAGTCGTATTTTAATTTGTGACGGCATACTTTGATAGTGTGGCCACTTTTACCACAGAAGTTACAATGAATTACCCTTTGAGGGTGATGTTGAGTGTGGTCAGCATTATTTTGCTGAGCATGCCAACATACCTTAGTGGTATGTCCTTTCTTTCCGCAGAAGTCACATTGGACAGTCCGCTTATTGTACCAACACACTTCTCTTGTGTGCCCCTTTTTCCTGCAACAGTCACACTATGTGAGCTGTTTATGCTGATTAGTACTTGAGTACTCGGCATGGGATTTATTTTTATTTGAGCCTCTTATTTGGCTATGTAGAGTAGTGACATCCGTTTTCAGTTTCTTTGAATCTGATTGGACCTCCGAGACCAACTTGTGCATAATTTCCATGTTGCTATGCAGAGTTGAATTGTCTTGGAGAAGATATCGGAGGTCACTCAGCTTGACCTCTTCAATCTCATCACACCGCCTGCTGAGTGCTTTTACGTTCTTATTGCACTTTTTAATTAGTGCATATAAATCACTCAGGGCATTTATCATCTCATTTCTAAGCAAAAGTACTGGTCAGTTTCATCAGAGAGGTCAGCTTGCTCAGATTGAGAGTGGTCAGCATCATCGGCCATGAAGCATATGTTTACCGTTTCATTTGCATCAGCTTCGGATGACGTTGACTCATCACTGTCACTCCATGTTGCTACCATTGCCTTCTTGTTTCCCTTATTGTCTCTCTTGAGGTTCGGACAGCTTGACTTGATGTGCCCAGTTTGGTGGCACTCAAAACATGTGACAGGCTTGGAGCTGTCCTTCTTGTATTTGTCACTGGACTCAGCTTTGTACCTGTCATTTTTTCTGAATGGCTTTCTGCTGTTCTTTTCACTCTTTCTAAACAGCTTCTTCATTTTTCGTGTAAACATGGCCATCTCCTCATCGTATGATGAGTCAGCTTCGGTCGAGTCAGCTTTCATGACAAGTGATTTTTGTTTCTTGTCTTCTGACTTTTCTTTCTCTTTAGCTTCAAAGTTTTTCATTGAGATCTCATGAGTCAGCAGAGATCCGATCAGCTCGTCATACTTGTATGTAGTCAGGTCCTGAGCTTCTTCTACGGTAGTTTTCTTAGCTTGCCAACTCTTGGGTAAGCTTCTCAAGATTTTCTTCACTTGCTCTTCTTCAGTGAAGTTCTTGCCGAGTCTTTTTAGCTCATTTATAATATTAGTGAATCTAGCATTCATTCCGGAGATGTCCTCGTTGTCGTTCATTTCGAACAGCTCGTACAATCTCATGTGTTGGTTCACCTTTGACTCTTTGACCTTGCTTGTGCCTTCATAGGTCACCTCGAGCTTTTTCCATATCTCCTGTGCTGACTCACAACCTGATATTTTATTGTATTCTACAGCATCTAGAGCACAGTGAAGCATATTGATAGCCGAAGCATTGTTTTGAAGTTTTCTGAGGTCATCTTCTGACCACTCAGTTTCACTCTTAACAACTTTCTCATTGTCAACAGTTTTATATGGCACATATGAGCCTTAAACTATTGCAAGCCATGCACTCATGTTTGTGGCTTGAATAAAGTTCTTCATCCTGTTCTTCCAGAATGTATAATTAGATCCAAAGAATAGGGGAGGCCGACTAATTGATAATCCCTCAGGGAGTATCTGTGTTGTTTGGTTCCCGGGAAGGAAACGAGTGCTGTTCTCAGCCATTTATCGGGATCAACTCAAGATAGTTATATCTTTGAGTAGTGAGCTTAGTCTCTGATACCACTTGTTGGTCCCGTGTGATTAGTTCCAAGGGGGGGTTAGGAACTAATATAACTTTTTCGTTAATTAATCTTGCTGACTTAATAGTTTTGATGAGTTTGGTAACTCAGCTTTGGTCAGCTTGGCCAAACTTAATGTAAGACAGCTTTAGTCAGATGCTGACTAAGACTGTTTCACTTGAGAGTTGGGAATTGACACTTTTGTGGTCAGCTTCCAACTCAGCACTCCAATTTACTCAGTGTCAGCTTCACACAGTTTATATGCTGAGTAAATATAACAAGCAACACATTCACATATATATATTTGAGAGAGTTAGAAATTACTCAGTATCACTTATCCTGGTTCGGCCTCTCCGTCTACGTCTAGTCCCCAGAATCCTCCGGGCTTTTAGAATCCAATACTGAGCTCTTTAAAGGTAGAGCACAAACCGATTACAGGCAGTTGAATATGCAAGAGTACCTTCCTCTATTCGTCTACTAAACTCCTACCAAGCGCTACAACCCAGCACTTAGATTTCTCTACCACTAAGTACTTAATACCAAGTACCCAGCATACACACTCTCAATATTACAATTGATCACAAACTTGCTCTTTTTAAGATAAAGAACACTTTAGATTATTACAGACAATCAATCTAGCATTTACACAAAGAATAGAAGGTTGGTGTAAGCTTTCTTTCTTGTTTTTGAGTGCTTTGAATTTGTATCTTTCTCACTTGTAATTTTCTATAAATCGACAATCTTCCAAATGATATCTTTGTCCCTTTTATAGTTGAAATGTGAGGAACAAATCATTTGAAATTGATTTGTCCGTTGAGTCCAAAACGGCTCTTTTGGGGGGACAAACTTCTGGTCAGCTTCAGATGTGCAGGCCAATCCTGTCTTCTGAATTCTTCAGACGTCAGACTTGCCTTCTTCCTACAGACTTTGTCTTCTTGTGACAGTTTCTCTTATAGCATCGAACAGTTGACCCATGTATCTTGGAATTTGGCTTTTGCGTAATTCAAGGCTTCAATTATTGGTGCAGACAGTTGTCGAATTTGTCTTTTAGCTAACGGATCATACATGTTGACCTGAAGATCACTCAGCTTCACTTTAATAATCATTGTCTTTGATTTTCACCAAGTTTCATACTGAAGTCTTTTTCCACTCAGCTTCCATGGTCAGCTTCGTTCTGTAGGATCTATTTCTTGAAGCAGACTTCTTTTGTGCTGAGCTTCGTTTCACTCAGCTTCTTTGATTCATTCTGAAGCTGTTGTTCTGAAGATGACTTATCTTCTCTTATGCTGAGTTGCTCTTCACTCAGCTTATGTTGTGTTCTCATGCTGACTTTGTCCTGTCTTATTCTTTATTTCTTTTTGCATTTATATTTATACTCAATATTGAACAAACGGGTTAGTACAATTAAATCAAAGCACTTAAATTTAATTGTCTCTTAATCATGAATTAAACTTAAATGATTTTGTCAAATCAAAATCTTGTGGAAAGGTGTTTCAACACTTTCCACCCATGATCGATCACTTGCAGCCTCTTAATAGTTCTTTGGTTCTTTGTGTTGCATAATATTAGCAACAAAAGCTTTATGAGCTGTGGAGAATTTTGTATTTTGAAGTTGAGAGATTCTATTTTAGGATCAATCATTTTGGAATTGGAACAATGACTAGTAAATTGCTTCATTTTGACATATGTGAAGATAATAGTTAGTAGGCAAAATATTAACACTCTGCATTTTCTAATGAAGAGAAAAGTGGATAGTATCAAAAGTTGTATGATCGGAACATGAAGTATGGTGTTGTTAGTCAACTAGCATTCTTGGAGTTATGTAAGGAAATATATTTATCTTCAAAAAATGAATCTTTGGAAGCACCCATCTGATGTTTGGTTAAGTCAAAGACTTTATAGCCTTTTTTGCTAGGACTCAACCGCATAATGATCCCTTTCTTTTCTCTAAATGACATCGACAACTGTATAATTCTTATGAAAGCACAAATAACCAAAAATGTGATAAGTAGAGTAATTTTGTTTCTTGCCATGAAACTAAAAATAATGGCTTTTCCATCCCAACACTTTGTTGGGTAAGACATTCATAACGGTTGCAACAATTAAGATTGCTTCTCTCCAAAACTTTTCAAGCAATGCAACATATAGTGTAATAGCTCTTACAAGTTCGATAAGTGCCTATGCTTGCACTCAACCATTCCATTATGGTATGGAGTATATGAAAAAATTCTTTGGTGAATGACTCATTTTGCGTGAATAGTTCACTACATTGTTTATTGACAAATTCCCCTCCATTGTCACTTTTTTTAATGAAAGAATATCTTTATTGAATTAAATTTGACAACAAGAAATTATTAAGAAAAGAGGGTGGATCAAACCACTCTCGACAACCAGACCTAGAACTAGTCACTCAGGCAAAACAATGAGCTGCATAGTTCGCTGATCGTTTAACAAATGAGATTGAACAACTATCTAAATCTCTCAATAAAATGACACAATCCGGAATAATATCAGCCAAATAGGAAAATGTAAGCGATGACCTCTGAATGGCTTGGACAACTGACAAACAAACTAACAATTTCCCCTCCATTGTCACTTATTATTATATATCTTGATAGATGCATTTTATTGTGTTGAAACCATTAACATAAAATTTCAATAGCCTTAAGAACTTGAGACCTGTTTAGTAATAAAATGATCCTTGTTACACATGTATATTAATCAAATAGTGTAAGAAAATACTTAGCACCAAAAATAACAGGTCTTTTATGAGGACCCCAAACATCCATGTGTATTAAATGATAAATCTATGTATTTCTAATTTCACTCTAACAAAATAAAATCTATGCGTTTTAGCTTATGAGAAAACCTCACAATTCATAGAATTAGATTTCAATTTTATATCTTCAATATGACTTAAAGCATCAAAATATGCAAGTCATATGCATGCATGTCATACATCAATCTCATTTTGTGCCTTATGTATAGTTAAAGCTTTGCTATTACATTTCTGAAAATTTTCAATGACTGCTAAGGAAAAAGATGTATGATCCAACAGATACAATCGACCAGCCATCGAACCTACAACAATCATTTCATCTGTTTTGGATTCCTACAAGCAACAATAATTATTATGAAAAACAATTTCAATTCTTAATTGTTTCAATAACGTCCTCATTGATAGCAAGTTATATTTGAACTCCGACACATATATAACATTATTATGGGTCATTATCATGTAGAAACACAAAACCAATATAGGTTACAGATTGTAAAGTTCCATCAATCAGTGTAACACCTTGTTTTCTTATTACTTTATACATTCAAGAAGACCATTTCTAATCTCAACACATATGGGAAGTTTCCCCACTATCAATAATATTATAACCAAAATTCACACCATTCTATGATGAACATGATACAGTATTACATTTAAAACTTGCAGAAGCATTAGAGTATGTTTCTTTAGAATGGTGAATCTACAACCATATTATTTCCCTTCATATACTTGTCTTTCTTGCACCATTATTTCCATTTGTTTCATGTTGCCAACCTCAGATTCATCCCATGTATCACTCATTCTTTTATCAACTTTCCCTTGAACAAAATTATGGTCAAATTGTGTTGCATACGCCATTGCATTCAACTTATTTCCCTTGAAATAATCACCCCTAGATTCACCTTTGGATATTGACTCTTTCACCGAGTCTAGTTGGCCAATTAGTTTGAAACAAATTGTTTTAGTGTGTTCATGATTGTTATAATTATCATAGAATTAATCCATTCTCTTTATTCATTTTTCCTCTCACCTCATACAGTTTAGTGGAATTTCTTCCAAAATTTTGATATTTCAATGTGTTGTTCACCAAAAATTTTCTTTTCAATGCACAAAATCATTAAATAAGCTTTATTTATATCAGGCATGGAATCCATAAGGAGTATTTGACTCCTCCCATAATCATGATGATCATTCAAACCCATCAAGGTTTGAATCAATTTATCTTACTTGGTTAAGTCTGCAATTTGCTGAAAAACATTCCACACACATTGCCTTGTTGCATTACATTTACAACTTGGCAACTCAGTACATTTTCAGTGGATTGAAATATATCATTAAGGTAACTGTTGGCCCAAAATAAAATAAATTTTATTTTTATGTATATAGAAAGCTTATGTTTAATTTAGGGTATAGTTTCTATTTTTGTCTAGAAAATAATGAAAAATACACTTGTAAACTAACCGCCAACCGATGAGAAAGTCCGACACTACGCAGGGCGTGTCTTCCAATACGCGGGGCGTAGATCAAGCAACCAGAGAAAGTCTGCTTCAGAGGCTCCAATACGCGGGACGTAACCTCAGAGACGCCACGCGTAAAACTTGGCAACAAGGCGTTTCGAGATCAGAAGCTCCAACACGCGGGGCGTCCATTCTCATATGCAGGACATACTTCCTTACGCGGGACGTAATGCCAAGTACGTCACGCGTATGCACCATCAACAAAATGCGCCAACTCTAGAAGCTGCACTACGCGGGGCGTAGTCGGACACACGCGGGGCGTAATCAACATTACGCGAGGTGTAACCAAGAATACGCGGGGCGTATCGTCTCTTCCGACAGCAGTTGGAAGGAGTCAACAGCAGTTTGTGGAAGTTGAGGTAGTGGGATGATGTGGCATTGGTGGTTAGTGGTAGTTGGAGGAAGTTGAGGAAGTTAAGTTAGTTGGTTAGAGTTAGTTGGAGTTAGTTGGTGAATAATTACCAAAATTTCACTCCAAAATACTATAAATAGACCCCCTCCTCTTCATTAAAAATCACACTCAACACACAACAAAACCCCTCTCTCAAGCTCCAATGCTTAATCCTTAGTTTTGCTCTTTAGTTCTTAAGTTCTTTCGTTCTTAGTTCTTCAAGTTCTTCCTTTCGTTCATCATTTTTCATATCTTCAGTCCCTCCTTTAGCTTCCTTTAGCTTCAATTCAAGTTCCAAAAGCCTCTTTTCAACTTTCTCGACTCAAATTAGTGTTTCTAAGTCGTTACTCTGCTCAAGTTTTCAATTAGAATTTCCTTTCTAAAATAATTTTCCAGATTCGTCCATCCTTTTTCAAAGCCCAATTCTGTCCATTTAACGTTACTTTTTGCCTTCGATCCCTTCGACAAAGTTGTTTCTAATTTCCTGAATTTCGATCTAGCCTTTTGATTCACTCAATTCCGTGTCCAGAAACTCCGTTTACAAGCTGATCTTTGTACCCCAAATTCTTTTAGCTATTCTGCCCAGAATTTCCCAGATTCGACTAGTTGTTTTCAAAGCCAGATTCCGTCCATTTAGAATCCGTTTTAGCTTTCGATCCCTTATAAAAAGTTGTCCCTGGCTTCTCGAAGTTAAATTTAGCCTATTTACTCGTCCAATTCCGTGTTCTTAAGCATCCAAACGAGCCTCCCGAAGTTGAGGGTTAAATCTACCCCATTTGCCTACCAACGTTTAGTCATTGCACAAAGCACATACCGTACGGGCCCGACCGGTTGCAGCTCTCCGAGGACCTCGCACCTATACCAAAATTCAACTTCAATCCGAGATAGCTATTGTGGCTCCGAGTTTGTTGTTGAATTTCAATTTATTTTATCGCATTTCAATTCTTTGTATTGATTTGTTTGTTCCAATTCAATTGATTACCTATATGTTTAATATAGAAATTTCTCAATTGTAATTCATTTCCAATTTCATGTTTCAAACACTTATTCATCAATAAAATACCAATTTTCACTAAATCTTGTGTCAATTTCGCATCTTTCAATTTCTTTATTTTTCACGTCTTCAATTTATTCACATTAGCTTAAATAAAACAATTTATCTAGCAAAGTTTCTATAACGGCGCTAGAGACCCAAGAGGGACTTTTTCAATCCTCGCGTCCCTCGCCAATTGTTTCGTTTAGAATTCAAGTTTTGGCGCGCAAATCCATAAACTTAACCAACTTTAATAATTGAGAAATAATTTCTCTGGCACGCCCGCACCCTAACTACACGTGACAAGGTTGAGATTAGCATATTCGCAAAATATCGATAACAATTTTTGGCACGCCCAGTGGGACTTACAATTTTTATTTAGGCTTTGCCAAAAATTTCAAAACTTTTCTTTATAACTCGATTCACATTTATATTTTTTTTTTTTTGCCCCACTTCCACTTTACCAAAATTTATTAGCTAACGCTAACAATTTTTGGCACGCCCAGTGGGACCTTTTGTTTTTTTAGCTTAGCCAAAAATTCTAAAACTCGTTTCTTTTTTCAGTCAGTTTTTAAACCACTTGTTTTTCATGCTTTGCTTTAATTCCATTAATAAGTATTTATTTATTTCTTTGTTCTTTCTTTTTTCAACACTAGATTACTAACTTAATTTCATCATTTTTACTTATAAGTACTCACGGAGGATGCCTCCTAGGAAGAACACCGGGAAAGATCCAATTCCATCGGAATCCGAAGAGAGTCAAAATCAGAACCGAGATCATGACAATGAGCCCGGAATGCCTGAAGGCTTTGTAGCCGAGACCGTGAACAATAGCGGAAGTGCAAGCCAACAACCACCTCAAGGCCCACCCATATTCGACATGACACCACTATTAGCGAGTATGGAGAAGCAAATCAGCCAATTCCTACATGGATTTTCACAAACCATGAAAGAGAATCATGAGGTTATATGCAACGCAATGCAAGCTATCAATGAGACCCTGTTCAAAACTAACAATGAGGCGGTAAACAATTCCAACAAGGTTCCGGCTCTCGAGGAGAGGATTGTCGATTTAACCGGAGAAATCGACAAAATCCCGAAAAAATGTGCCGAGCTGTTCTCACAAAAGTCAACATCTCAAGGACCAGCGGACAATGGAAAGGGAACACCGATCTCAGGTGCCGGCGAAAGGTACATCCCGCCACTAGTCCGAGAAGAGAGTCTCAGGTTCAATGAGCGCGGCGATAGGATCAGCCCAGAACCCGTTCAGGTTCCACCACCTCAACAGCATTTTAGGTCTCATATCGAGCCTAGTAACCATGCCGAATACTATGAGGAAAACCATACTCGTAATATGGGGGGCAATGGGAGAGGAACCAGCTTTCACCCACAACGGACGATGCACACACGCATGGAGCCTGCCAACAACTTGGGAGAGGCCTAACGCATAAGAAACATCGTCCAAGAGATTTATGGGCCAGCCGTAAGAGAGGTGTACCGACCCGAGTTCCAAAAACCATATCCACGGCAGTACGATCAACTATATCCCTTACCTCACAACTTTAGAGTCCCTGATTTCACCTTGTTTTCAGGAGAGGAAGGGCAATCCACTATAGAGCATGTGGCACGCTTCACCTTTCAATGCAGTGGTTTGAGCATGGCTATGAACTTCGACATGTTGCGCTTACGCTTATTCCCAGGATCATTAACAGGACCGGCGTTCTTTTGGTACACCACTTTGCCATCCGGGTCCATTCATGGATGGGAACAAATGGAAAGGCTTTTCCATAACCAATTCTATCGAACGGAGCCCGAGGTCTGTGTGGCAGAACTTTCCTATGTAGTGCAGCGACATGGGGAACCGGTCGAAAATTTCATTAATAGATTTAAGAAGATGCGACATCGATGTCGAATCAACATTCCCGAAGTCGAATTTGTAAAAATTGCTCAACGAGGCTTGGAATTCGAAAACCGAAAGAAATTCCAAGGGATCGACTTCCATGATTATTATGAGTTGGTAGCTAAAGTATCTGAGTACGAAGAGTTGATGAAGGAGGATCATTGGCGAAAAAAGAGCACTATGGGGAGCTATCAAGAAAATATGCAAACACATGAGGTAGCTATTGCCGATTTAGCAAACACCGGATCTCGGATGTGCCCCAGTTTGTTAAAGAACCCTAAGACACCAGACGTAGTCAAAAGGAGTCCAACCACTCAGTACACTTTCGACGTCTCAAAGACGGAAGAAATCTTCGATTATTTGTTGAAGGAAAAGTTCATCACACTACCACCTAGACATGTGATTCCAGCTAAAGAAGAAATACGTGGACGAGACTATTGCAAGTATCACGACAACTGGAGCCATAATACTCAAAATTGTTTTAGTTTTAGAAATGCCGTGCAGGATAGGATAAACTGCGGGATACTCCAATTCCCGGAAAAGAAGGAAAGCATGTTGATCGATGATGATCCATTCCCGGTGGCCAACATGATCAATTCCACTTCACTAGTGTGGGGGGGTAAGGGAAAAGAGTGTTCCAACCCAAGGACCCGGCAAGTTTGGGTACCAAAGGCGATATCATCAACATCTAAGTCGAAGGAGAGTTGGAAGGGCCCAAAGAAGAAGGATACGCAACAACAACGACCACGTTTTGTGAAGCCTCCAAAGACATCACCCATCGACCAATGGCAGGTAATCAACCATAAGAAGTTCCCAATACCTCTCTCAAAAAATGCGAAAAGAAAATTAAGAAAAAAAGAGGCAAAGAAAAGAAATAGTCAAAGGGAATCATCCAACATTAACTCTAATGATGCGAAAGAAAAAGGGAAAAGCCAAGAAAAGAGCATCCAAATCCGTGTGGGGGATTTCATCATACAGACACATTGTGCGACCACCTCTTTGATCTTACCTCCAAATTTTAGAAGTGAAGGCACTAAGAAGGAAGCCTCTAAGCGCGAGCACAAAGAGCAAGAAGATCTAGCGCCAAAGGCGTCCGTCGAAGACGCCATGAGGGGGGTTTACTTTGACAAGCCCACTCCAAGGATGACTCGCCACAATAAACCTTTATACGTTAAGGCTCATATAGATGCCAAGACAATATCCAGAGTGCTCATCGACAATGGATCAGCTGTTAACATCATGCCAATGAAGACGGTCTTGGCCCTAGGCAAATCGGAGGAAGACATAATCTCATCAGAGGCATCAGTTTCAGCCTTCAAGGGAGAAATCACGAAGACATACGGTGTCCTACCTTTGGAGCTCACCATTGGCTCTCACACCACCACGGTTGCTTTCTTCGTAGTAAATTCAACTGCAAGCTATCAAGCGCTTTTAGGAAGGGATTGGATTCACTCCAACTCATGCATCCCATCATCTTTGCACCAACTCCTTCTATTTTGGAAAGGAGAGGACGTGGAAGTTGTCCGGGCAAACGAGAAACCATTCAAAACCTACTCAAACGGAGTCGAAGCCTCCAGGAGATTGATGCAATTGGTATAACAAAAAAAAATAGTTACAAAATCAATAAAAAAAAGAGAGAGAAAGAAAAAATCCTAAATACATTCTTTTGTGTACAAATTTTCAATCCTAGTCAATTTATACACAAAAGAGGGGGGCAATTGTTGGCCCAAAATAAAATAAATTTTATTTTTATGTATATAGAAAGCTTATGTTTAATTTAGGGTATAATTTCTGTTTTTGTCTAGAAAATAATGAAAAATACACTTGTAAACTAACCGCCAACCAATGAGAAAGTCTGACACTACGCAGGGCGTGTCTTCCAATACGCGGGGCGTAGATCAAGCAACCAGAGAAAGTCTGCTTCAGAGGCTCTAATACGCGGG
Organism: Euphorbia lathyris; assembly: GCF_963576675.1. Lineage (NCBI taxonomy): Eukaryota > Viridiplantae > Streptophyta > Magnoliopsida > Malpighiales > Euphorbiaceae > Euphorbia > Euphorbia lathyris. The sequence continues at coordinate 42,628,993 of NC_088912.1, read as the reverse complement.
GCGTCCATTCTCATACGCAGGACATACTTCCTTACGCGGGATGTAATGCCAAGTACGCCACGCGTATGCACCATCAACAAAACGCGCCAACTCTAGAAGCTGCACTATGCGGGGCATAGTCGGACACACGCGGGGCGTAATCAACATTACGCGAGGCGTAACCAAGAATACGCGGGGCGTATCGTCTCTTCCGGCAGCAGTTGGAAGGAGTCAACAACAGTTTGTGGAAGTTGAGGTAGTGGGATGATGTGGCATTGGTGGTTAGTGGTAGTTGGAGGAAGTTGAGGAAGTTAAGTTAGTTGGTTAGAATTAGTTGGAGTTAGTTGGTGAATCATTACCAAAATGCCACTCCAAAATACTATAAATAGACCCCCTCCCCTTCATTAAAAAAACACACTCAACACACAACAAAACCCCTCTCTCAAGCTCCAATGCTTAATCCTTAGTTTTGCTCTTTAGTTCTTAAGTTCTTTCGTTCTTAGTTCTTCAAGTTCTTCCTTTCGTTCATCATTTTTCGTAGCTTCAGTCCCTCCTTTAGCTTCCTTTAGCTTCAATTCAAGTTCCAAAAGCCTCTTTTCAACTTTCTCGACTCAAATTAGTGTTTCTAAGTCGTTACTCTGCTCAAGTTTTCAATTAGAATTTCCTTTCTAAAATAATTTTCCAGATTCGTCCATCCTTTTTCAAAGCCCAATTCTGTCCATTTAACGTTATTTTTTGCCTTCGATCCCTTCGACAAAGTTGTTCCTAACGTCCTGAGTTTTGATCTAGCCTTTTGATTCACTCAATTCCATGTCCAGAAACTCCGTTTACAAGCTGATCTTTGTACCCCAAATTCTTTTAGCTATTCTACCCAGAATTTCCCAGATTCGACTAGTTGTTTTCAAAGCCAGATTCCGTCCATTTAGAATCCGTTTTAGCCTTCGATCCCTTATAAAACGTTGTCCCTGACTTCTCGAAGTTAAATTTATCCTATTTACTCATCCAAACGAGCCTCCCGAAGTTGAGGGTTAAATCTGCCCCATTTGCCTACCAACGTTTAGTCATTGCACAAAGCACATACCGTACGGGCCCGACCGGTTACAGCTCTCCGAGGACCTCGCACCTACACCAAAATTCAACTTCAATCCGAGATAGCTATTGTGGCTCCGAGTTTGTTGTTGAATTTCAATTTATTTTATCGCATTTCAATTCTTTGTATTGATTTGTTTGTTCCAATTCAATTGATTACCTATATGTTTAATATAGAAATTTCTCAATTGTAATTCATTTCCAATTTCATGTTTCAAACACTTATTCATCAATAAAATACTAATTTTCACTAAATCTTGTGTCAATTTCGCATCTTTCAATTTCTTTATTTTTCACGTCTTCAATTTATTCACATTAGCTTAAATAAAACAATTTATCTAGCAAAGTTTCTATAACAGCGCTAGAGACCCAAGAGGGACTTTTTCAATCCTTGCGTCCCTCGCCAATCGTTTCGTTTAGAATTCAAGTTTTGGCGCGCAAATCCATAAACTTAACCAACTTTAATAATTGAAAAATAATTTCTCTGGCACGCCCGCACCCTAACTACACGTGACAAGGTTGAGATTAGCATATTCGCAAAATATCGCTAACAGTAACATTATCTTGATTGAACAAACCAATTTCCCTTTTGATCTTGTGGGAGCATATGGGGTATTGATATCCCTAAATCTACATTTTATCTCCTTCTAAAGCTCCCTAGCATAAGGTATGTAAAGAAAGCCTTCAACAACATCTTTAGAGATAGTATTTGTCACGTCCGTGTCTAAATTTCCAGAACTTATACCTTGATATTAATATATATTATAATTATTAGATGTGTGATTTTTATTTGGTGCTATAGCGAAAGCTTGGAGTTAATTTGATGGTTTTATGTGTAAATTAAAAGTTTAGGGTAATTTTTAAAAGATTAAAGAAAGATTGAGGATCAAACTCGATATTTGTCAAATTTGGGATATAAATCCCAAATTCTTCCAGAGTCACTCAAGCATCTTCTTTTATTTTCTTTTCTGTTTCTTTCTTCCTTCTGCATCTTCATCTTCTCCATCGCTCCTGAACCGTTTCTCTACCGTTTCTTTGATTTACGGAGATTCGACCGTCTGAATCACTATAAATTTAAACCATGGCATCCTTATATATAGTTCTAAGCCCTAACCGAAGAGTTTTTTGAGTTTCGAAAGCGTTTGGAGGGAAAATGTCTTAGATTGAATTTAGAGGAGAATCGATCGGGTGTGTTTTCTTCATATAGTAGCCAAGGTAAGTAACAATCAACTATATTTTGAGTTTTATGTATATAGAAATATATATAATCAAAGAATTTTCAGAAATTGATATCTTAGGGTTTATACAGGTATTTTGTAAAATTGGGGTTTATCACGATCTTGGTTTTTATTGTGAAATTATAGTTTAAATGAAGCTATTGACTATGCTTATATGTGAATAACAGATTTTACTTGGTTATGTTGATTTGAGGTTTCGTTGGTTGATTATCTTTGGAATTTTTATTGATTAAAGATTGATATTTTGGAGAATGGAAAAAATGTGAGTTTGATTATGAACAATTGAAGTATATACATATATACATATATGTTTTTGGTTTCAATATATATATATATATATATATATATATATATATATATAGAATAAAATGTTTGGTATCCATTAAGAGTAGTCCGGTTGGGTGGTTTCGAATCTAAAGACCATATTTAGTAAGAAATATGGCATGTGTACACAGTCTGAAGACCTATCGGGTATGACAGAGAAGTGTCGGGTAAGATCATATGGGATAGGCAATGTTAAGAGACGTCTCGTGTATATTGTGAATTGTGATTGAATTATAAGGGGATGAACTCAAGAACGGATACACGATTATATATTTTTGATTTTTTGTTTAGTACTTTGACTATATTATGAACCTAAGTTTTGAGTATATTTTATAAAGTTTTGATTAAATCCTTTATAAATGTATATGTATATATGTTAAGTAAAGTTGGTTTTTATAGCTGATAGCTTCTTATTGAGATTTTTGTCTCATTTTTCCAAATGTTTTTAATGTTTTATTTTAGGCGAAGAAGTGCAAGGTACCGAGAGGGGTACTCGATCTTAGGGCGAGGTTCGGTTACAGCTACGAGGTTTAAGTCGTCTCTGGGGTATTGCATCCATTTTGTTCATGTACATATATGTGGATAGTATATGTTTAAGGACACGTGTATAACTTGTTTTTGGTAGTGTCCTTTTGTTTGATATGTATTATCTACATGTATATATATATATATATATATATATATATATATATATATATATATAAAATTAGCTAAAGTTGAGAACTTGTGGAGTAGTGTGATATGAGATATGAGTAAAATATAACTTTGAGTTTGAGATAGTAGAGAATTGTCTATATAGGTGCTGCGGAAAAATATGATTCGTGTTGGAACATTGTGATGCATTTTTCGACCAGATATAGGCTGAATCTGTCATGGAGTCTTAAATGAAAGTTCTTTATTTTTGTCTTACGTTTCCAGGGGGTTTTTAAATCGCCTCAATCGGACTCTGTATGAAGAAGTTAGGCTGGAAACGACATATATTGGTCATTTTAGCTTTAAACCAGAATTTGGTTTTTGTTTTGATTTTTCTCCTTATTTGAGAGACACTGCTACTGGTTTATATAATAAGTCAGTGGTAATGTCTCACCGTCTCATCTGATCTTATTTTAGGTCGGGTTTGACAATATTAATGATTCAATAAGACATAAGACTGTCATTCTTCTTCCATTTCTTATATTTTAGTGTTCCATTCTTTGGTATATCGTCATCTTTAAGAATGTAATGAAGTTCTCCTATCGCACTTAGTACGTGAATCATAGCATTGTTCCATGACAAGTAATTATTACTTGTTAGAGTTATATTGATCAACAACCATCTATGATTTTTAGAGGATGTGTTCGAGAAATTGTGATTTTGATTGCTTTTTGAACTTTCTTCTTCATCTTCTTCAAAATCATCTAGAAATGGATCATCCTGCATTATCTCTTGATTTTTGTTGTTCCTTCCTTGACGCCTTACCTTTTTTTGTTAAAACCTAGTCCTCTAATACCATATGAAAGTTATGAAGAAATGGTTTAAGTGTATATTGAATAATCTTGAATGTACAAAAAAAAAAAACTACATGTATTATACAATTAAATAAGAGCTAGTCAAAGATAAGAAGCTGTTGAAATCAGTTAAGGAATTGGGCACCAAAATAGTTGTAATCTAACAAATTGTCACATGTATTGGCTGAGCGAGCGTATCTAATTTTTCTTCTTCTACGTGGATTTAGCACCTTTAATAAGCAGCAGAAAACTTTCCCAATCATAGTGATATAGTGACACAATGCGACATGAAGATGAGATAGATGAACGTAAAGGTGAAAAAAGGTGAAATAATAGGAATGTCAACAGTCTCCGCTCTTTGGTTTTCATATGTACTTTTAATTTAGTTATAGGGAGAACAATAAGGTAACTTGTTATTTTCTTAGTTGAGTAAGAACTTTTAGTTCTCATGTTATCTCACGTGGAGGATTGTCAGAGTGTAGTTCGAACTCTTATATGTAATGATGTTTTTAGCCGTTGATTTATAATATGATTTTTTGCATCAATATCTTTTAAAAACATGTACATATTAGAGATTTAACATAATAAAAATAAAGTTTCACCAAAATTTTATCAAACACTAACTATCAAACAACTAATTACAAAGAATTAATAACAACAGTCACATCTATTACCTAATAGCTACACTAAACAAACCCTAAATATGTCAAATTATGAACTGTAAATTTTATTTTTTAATTATAATAGCAGTAGTATATTTTTCAAAGTGAAGAAGAAGATGTTAGGTTAAAATCCATTTATATTCCTAATTACTACTCCAACTTATTAAAAAGAAGAGTAATTAGCATATTGAAAATAAATGTGATTGAAAAGTGAAGTTGATGGTTGAAAAGAAGTGGAAGGAGAGGAGAGGGGAAGGGATCTAGACCAAAGACCTAATGCCCTAAACAGTGCCAATTAAAGATAGCAGCTTTTTATTGGAAGCTGTCAGTCTGACTCTTAGTTTTGATTTTGTAAACACTAAACATTGCCTTGCCTTTGCCTTTGCACACGACCATTTCTTTTCTTCTTTTTTTTTTTATCCTTTCTTTGCCTTTGGATATATTTGCTTCAGAGATGCCCTTTCTAGTTTTCTTTATACATTGCATCCTAAACTTTACTCTTATTATTATTATTTGATTTAGTATAATATCGTTACAGATAACAATAATTATTATTAGACTATATTTATCAGTTTAAACATTTAGGGTAAGTTCATATACTAGTATTACAGTTATCTTCCCAGATTTAAATAATTTATTAATTGAATTTCAAGACATAATAAGATAAATTTATGTTGTATACAATTCAAGTTTAGAGAACATTCGCTTAGAAAAATGCGTCAAAAATGATAATAATAATATAGTTTTAATCATTTACTATATCATATCATGTGTATGAGATAATATATTTTACTCTAAAGCTTTATTTTCAAATTAAAATTTTAAATTCATTAATTTCATGATATGTTATAGGGCTTCCTAAACATACAGTCAAATTTAAATCCTAACAATATAGATTTGTGTTACATATACTTGAATAGAGAAGAAGTGTGCAAAAATTAATATAATATGGAAAAACTATCATTATCTTATCTATAACATTATCTGTAAATTTAAATTTAGAAAGTGAATTAAATTCATGAACATAGATATAAAATTATGAATAAAGTAAATACATATTAGAGTCACATGTAAATAATTAAAAAGAAAGAACATAAGGTGCCAAATGGATGTATCCATATAATTGAGTTTTGGTAGAAAGTTCCAAAGTGGAGTTATTAAATCATGTACACATGGGGTTGAATTGAAAAAAATTATTGAGTTTTTCTGTCCAAATAATCAAATACCCACCCCAATCAATAGTTTTTCTGTACTTTGTTTGAATCATAATAAAAAAAAAGAACTGTAATCAATTGTGGTAACAAATATGAAACACATTCAGATTTTCTAAATACTTTACACAGTATTTACCCTCATAATGAAAGTCTGTTTTTAAGGTATTCTCAGCAGCAGAAACAGAAGCAGAAGCAGAAGCAGAAACAAATTCTTGATCTCTTGCTTCTTTGATGATTATGAAGTGAAAGTCTGAGAAAGTAAGTGAAAGTAATAATTAATTAGGTAAGATTTTGAAGAAGAAGAAGAATGAGGGGTAATAATGTGTAATGATGATGATGATGAGACAAGATTATTTAGGTGGATCAAGATGCCAAGACTGTGGAAACCAGGCAAAAAAAGACTGTGTTCATAAGAGATGTAGAACTTGTTGTAAAAGTAAAGGATTTCAGTGCCAAACACACGTCAAAAGCACTTGGGTTCCTGCTTATAGGAGAAGGCCCAGGTCTCAATTTCTACCTCCTCCTCCTCCTTCTGCTTCTGCTGCTTCTTCTTCTTCTCCAGCTGCTTTTCAACTGCAGCTACAGCAACAAAATCACCTTCAACAGAACCCTAAAAGGCTCAGAGAAATTCAAAATCCTTCTTCTACAGGTACAAATCTAATAAAATCCCTTATTTTCTTCTCTTTAGATCTATTTTACTATTCACTTCTAATGATGGTTTTTCATAAAATTTGACACAAACCCTAGAAATGTGGTGTAATCCTGACAAGAAAGGTTGTTTCTTTTTGGTAAAGTTCTCATCTTTTTTTCTTTTTCTCAAGGTTTAGAAGTTGGGGATTTTCCTGCTCAAGTGAACTCTACAGCTACATTTCGGTGCTTTAGAGTGAGTTCAAATGATGAAGAAGAAGATCAGTTTGCATATCAAACAAGTGTTAACATTGGAGGACATGTTTTTAAGGGCATACTCTATGACCAAGGCCCTCAAACCTCATCTACTACCACTACCCATTTCAATTCTGCCCTAACTTATACTACTTTAGCTTCTACTTCTTCTTCTGTTCCTCCTCCTACTGCTGCTGCTGCTCCTCCTCCTAATTCTTCTTACCCTTTTCCTCTTAATGCTTTCATGTCCGGTACGCAACTTTTCCTGCACCCTAAATCTTAGGGCTTCTTTGGTTTTGCTTTTGGTTTTGGTTTTTGGGTTCATTCACAGCAAATTATCTGTAATCTTAGCTAGTTTATAGCTATCTTTTTAGCCCTTTAATTTAATCCATCTCCATTGATGTCTACTGCTGAAGAATAGAAACGAGTAGATTAAGGAGTTGATGTTTATTTTTATGATTATATTATTGGTATAATTAAGTATATAAGGTAGGTAGAGAAGGGATTTTGATTTTTGTCTTGTTGTTGTTCATGTTTTCTCTTCTGGGTTCAGTTCAGCTTTATCCTTTCATTGTTTATGGACTACCAGGCTACTTTTTCTCCCTTTTTTCCGTTTCTGTGCCTGCTAGAAACCAAACTATACCTTCCCCTTGTATGTTAATTAAAGACAAAACTTTGAAAGATTATCTTTGTTTGATTTATTAATTGTTAATTTTAATTTCACCGATGAACATAGGCATTAGACCCAAGAAATTTGGGGACACCTGGAAGTATATTTATCTGCTCAAGATGTTTGTATGCATATTGCATAATGGCCATAGCTGCTTTTGTTTACTTCAATTATTGCAGATGTTTATATTTATATATATGTATAATTGCAGAAAGATGCAATCCGTTCACTGCATTTGCTAAATTTGTAGTTTATTTTTCTATGTTTTATAAATGATATAGATATATATGTAACATCTTTCACATTTTACTAATTAGATCAAAGAAATCTTCAAGTTTTTTGCTTAATGCAATAACCCTAACTATTTTTTATGTTCATGTTGTCTTAATTAATTACAAATTCTCCCTAATTTTCATGTTCCGCGCCTACTTTTTGCCACCCGCTAGGATTTTAGTGGTTTTAGTCAGTATCGTTTTCGTTAATTCCATCCCGTGTTTTACCGGGTTGTATGATTCTGTTTGAATTTGTTTTTTATTTTTAATAAAATTCGGGTCTAGAGGGTTAAGACTTTGAAGTCTTTATAAGGATGCCAACCTAGTTGGGGTGTTTGGAATTCGTTGAAATTCACGAAAAAGAATTACAAATTCCTCTTTATTAATAGAATTTGCTGCTTAATGTCCGTCAAATTCTATAGTAATAGTGATTTGAGTGTGAAACTGGATTAACTATGTATATAATAACTTAATTATCAAGCTGTGTAAGAGCTTGGGAATCGGCCTATACAAGTATAAAGAAGTAGCTAAGACTTGGTACTTTAATTAGGTTATAAACATGACAAAAAGATTAATTAGCTAGGTGGGCATCTTTTAGATTAGAGATAATGACTTTGTTCAGGTTTAAAGCACTAATTAAATAGTTAAGTCCCAATTAAGCTTAAGATTTTTTTGCTTAATTATTTTAAGGAGATATATAGAAGAAAAGATTGATACCCACATAACATAGCTAGGCAAAACCATTAGAATATATAGCAGAAAGAGAGCTACTGGGTTCTGCAATTGAATATATATAATAAGTTGTTGGATGCATCTAGGCATATATAGTGGATTCTCACCTACATTATACCCATTTATTTAATTATAGGTTTCCAATTATAGTAGCAGAAGAGGAAATTAATTAATTAATTAATCATTAGATGTAAGGAAATGGCTTCTTGTGAAAGATATCTGAAATTTGGAATTAATGATTACATTGTGTTTGTCTATAAATACATTCAACACATCAATTAATGTTATTTGTATAAATTTACTTTTTAACATTAATATTTTCAATAAAATTGTATGCATCTAGTGACTGATTCAGAATTTAGCTGGAGGGGGTGTTATTGTGTATGTGTGCTAAATTTATACTTATTTTTAGTGTTTTTACATTTCCGTTCATGGTTTCCATAAAATTTTGGACATTTTCCGGTGACAAGTGGGTGCTCAAGCCTAGGGGTGAGCAAAACCGAACCAAAAACCGAAAACCGAAAAAACCGAATCGAAAAAACCGAACCAAACCGAACCAAATTGCAATTTGGTTTGGTTTGGTTCTCATTTTTGTGCAACTTCGGTTTTTGGTTCGGTTCGGTTTGGTTCGGGTATAAACCAAAAAAACCTAAAAAACCGAATTAGAGTATTATTTGGATATTAAAATAACGTAACAAATATAAAAGTCGAGAAAGAGGAATTAAAATATTATTAGAATTGGAATGATATTATATTATTTGGTTATTAAAAAGAATATATTAAATTAATTTAGAATTATTATTTGAGATGTATAATTTATAAGCACAACAAACAAAAAGTTCCAGAACACTATAAAAAAGAAAGAAAGGAACATCAATGTTTGATATAAGTTTTATAATTTATACAATATTATTTAATTCCATTCCAGAGAACATTATAAGTTTATATTGGAATTAGACAAAGGCCGGGCAAACACATAATAGGCAGACAAAGCTTCTTACCATTCCGGGGGAAGATCCTATTCTTTTCTTTGAGTTGAAATAACTTCTGTTGATCAAATATTAAATGTAAAACATTATAAAATTAAGAAGAAAAAAATTCAGAGAACATTATTTAATTATCTATAATTTGGTTTGAAATAGAACCAAATCGAACCAAACCGAAATAGTTTGGTTCGGTTTGAACCGAACCGAATTACAATTTGGTTTGGTTCGGTTTACAAAAATTGCTCCTATTTGGTTCGGTTTTGTTTGGTTCGGTTCGGTTTTTGAACCTAACCGGACCATGCTCACCCCTACTCAAGCCCACCAAAACCCCTTCTGAATCCGATGCCAAGAAACAATTTTTTTTTTTTAAGTTTAAGTTGATAATTAAGATATAATAAGTCATGTGTTTTTAATTTCACACATCATAGAACCGTTTTAACTAAAAGCTCAAACTGATAGTTAAGACTCAATCATAGATTGTATATTAATGTTTGACAATAAGAAGTTCTGGTACTATATCAAGAAACAATTTAACTAAAAATTTAAACCGGTAATTATGACTTGAAATAGTTTTTATTATTATTCTTAATATATGTTTTTTAATTAGTCGGATGTATTATTCCATGAGTATTAGTAGATTTTTTTTAAATGGTGTATATTTTGCATGCATGATAATTAGACAAGACCATTAGTTTGAAAGTAAATTATGAAGGTGATTTTTAGCAACTAGCTAGGAGATATTATAGTTCAACTACCAAAGAAGAGAGTATTAATTGTTCTTTTGTTTGAATAGGAGAATGCTGCTCATGATGTATTGATGTTCTTGACTTTAATTCATAATTACTCCCTCTGTTTTATTTTAATTGTCTTTTAAGGTTTCTACACGCATATTAAGAAACCTATTAATTATCCTAAAAAGTAGTTGAACATTACCTTATTACCCCATTGCAATTAATGCTTAAATTTCTCTGCAAATTTCTTTCCTTTTATTATATAAGGACAAAGTTGGAAAAAACACATTTAATGCTCATTGAAAAGTGTAAAACGTCAAATAATTTGAAACAAAATTTTATCCTCAAAACGACAATTATTATGAAACTGAGGGAGTAGTATTCTTGTCTTTTACTTAATAAATCACTAATCATGTCCTTACTTTTGATTATCAAAAGGGTTATATTTATCCTTACATAGTCTTACGTTTCTGCTCCAATACCATGTAAATATTACCCGCTTCAACCCAAATCCAGCACCTTAGAGCATCTCCAATACTAATTAGCTATTTGATTCTCTAAAATAATATAAAATATTAGTTTAGCCAAATTTATGTTTTGCTCCAACCATGCTAGCTATTTGACTCTCTATTTGATTATTTTATCATTAAAAGTGATTAAATTTAAAGAAAACAAAAAGTAGAAAAAAAGATACAAAGTGGAAAGAGTAAGAATGAATAAAAACTATAAATAGCTAGTAAAAAAAATAGCCAAATTTAGCTACTGAAAATATGGCTAGTCATTTATTTTAGAGAGACATGTCACCTTATTGAAGTGGTCACTCTCTAAATGACTAGCTAAATTTGATAATTTAGAGAGTCATGCCATCTTATTGGAGATGCTCTTAGCCCTTGTGGTTTAGAGGTCGTCTATATGTATTGAATTCTCATCTTACTAATAAACCATAATTATACTCACTCCATTTTCGATGTGAGATTCAGTTTATTCATCGTCATCCCTTAAAGCCGACTCCACCAACTCCGGACCGGATCGTTACATAATCTCTATCTTAAAGACATGTTTAGCTAACCCCTAAAATCATCTTTTATTATAACAAGTGCAAGGAGAATGTTAGCTATATAAATGTTATACTTTTGTTTATGTTATTCTTTGTGTTATATATTCAGAAAGTCTTTGAAAAAGTATGTTTTTTTATATATAAGCACTAGCTAGATACCAAGATCATCTTTAATTTTCAAATTAAGAAATTAAAATTGTGTTTCAAACATAAAACAAATGAAAAATAGATAGCTAGAAAGATTAGTAGGCATGTTATTTTATTAACCTATTTATTTATTTATTTTTAATTTTGTGAATCTAATTCGTCATTGTTTTCGGAAAGTGTAGTTATTATTCCTTGCAATTATATATTGCTTCTTTAGATAAATTCATTATGCTTTTCTTTTTTTTCTGAAATGAATTCATTATGCATTTTAGGAACCTAATTCCTTAAGAAAAATATCCTCAACTATAGTATATAACTAATATATATTACTTCACTTCATTAATTATTATCTTAACAATTAGCTAGAGTTAAACCACAAGGTTGTGGTAGAGTGGTAAAGGCTCTTCCTCCCTTAACCAGGTCTTTGGGAATGGAAAGACTAATTTTATTTTAAAAAAAAAAACTAATTTCTTAGCTGGAAATTATTTCTTGCTTATTTGATGCTGGGATTATCTTCCTTTACTTTTTAATTTTTTAAGATACGTATATTAATCACGCAATCATATGTGTGCCCCTAATTAGTTAAGCAAGAGGTGCATATTTGGTCTTATTAATTTGGCTATCTATTTGTAGTGTAATAAATTAGTTGTTTTTCCATATATAACACCTTTCAAGGCATGTGACTATCTAACCTCAAAATGAATTGGGTTTAATTTAATCAAGGAAAGATAGTAGATGCTAACAAACTTCAATCTAATTTCATATTCTTCAAAAATATTTCAAAATGGGAAATATTCTCAAAATGGATACAAGCTAACTAAAATAATGGATAAATGATTTGTTAGTTTATGAGTTTGAGTTTGTGTGTAGTACACTAGTCACTTTATTAGAATAAATTATAAAGTTTTAAGTTTTGATAAAATAATTGTTTAATCCTTTTATTCATAAATTTTATATAAAAATACAAGTTTATTCTTCTGACACTAATTAAATTTTATATATAAAATTTAAAGAAATATTAATAATAAAATTATATTATGATTTGATATGTTTGTAATTAAAAATGTATAATCAAACTTATAATAACTTATTATTTTAATTTGAAATAATAAATATATCTTTCATATAATATTTATCTTATGCAGTGTTTGTTATTGAATTTTTAATTTGTTCATTCATTTCTTTAAAAAATTAATGATCAATTGAATAAAATATAAATTAAATAGTCATTAATTTTTTTTAATCTAATCAGTAAAATTTAAATTTAAATTTATAAATTAATTAATAATTAATTTTAATACATACTATTCTAGTAAAAAATACTAGCTTTTTGAATAATTAATTTTAATAAATACTATTTTATTAGACATTCTTTAAGTGGATCATCTCTCAATTAAAGTTTTTTACGTACATTAGGATCCGAACTCGAGATCTCTAAGTGGTTCCGGTGGTCGGAGGGGCCCAAAGCCCCGTCTACGTCCCTAAATGCAATGTACTAATCTCTCAACTAACAGGTTAAGAGTTTTGCCACATTTATTTTATTATTCTTATAAAACTTTTATTTTTACTTTGTCAATGTAATTACTGGATTTTTGCCTTATATAGATCCATTTCCCTCCGATTGAACGTCGATGGGAAGCTCTCTGCACGTCTACCTTATATAGATCCCTTTCCCTCCGTTTTCCCTATGATTGAACGTCGATGGGAAGCTCTCTGCACGTCTACCTTATATAGATCCATTTCCCTCCGATTGAATGTCGATGGGAAGCTCTCTGCACGTCTACCTTATATAGATCATTTTCCCTCCAATTTCCCTCTGATTGAACATCGATGGAAAGCTCTCTGCATGTCTACCTTATATAGATCCATTTCCCTCCGATTTCCCTCCGATTGAACGTTGATGGAAAGCTCTCTGCACGTCTACCTTATATAGATCCCTTTCCCTCCGATTGAACGTCGGTGGGAAGCTTTCTGCACGTCTACCTTGTATAGATCCATTTCCTTCTGATATCCCTTCGATTGAACGTCGATGGGAAGCTCTCTACACGTCTACCTTATATAGATCTCTTTCCCTCCGATTTCCCTCCGATTGAACGTCGATTGGAAGCTCTCAACACGTCTACCTTAAATTATATTGTTTTTTTTTAATCTCCATTCCATTAAATCAATGTTAATCATAAAAACTACTTTTGAATTTAAAACTCAATTAATTAAGTATTATTTATTTTATTTGTGTTCTAAAATTACATTTTTAACGGTTTGAATTTTTTTTACGTGGTAAGCTTATAAATACGCTAGGCGTTAGTCGGCCAGTTTGAAATACTAGGGATTAGTTAGGGATTAATCGGATTTGTATTTTCTCATATAAATTGAATCAAAATATGTATTCTACTCTCTAATAATAATAATAATAATATAGGAAAATATGTATTTATAATATATATCCTTAAAAACGTGTCAAACAAAATATTTCAACGACAATATTATTAAAACATCTGAAACAAGTACAAAATAATGTTCATAACTAATATAATCAATTGAAAACTATGAAATAATATCCTTAAAATCTTCAACTATAATAGAAACAAGTAACGAAAAATTTTTGAAAAAAAACCAAAAGTAATAAATAAAATTCTAAATTCACTAAATACGATACAACAATGTTAAAAAAGTTAAATTATAATAAAGTAAAAAATCAAAATAGTAATGAAAAAAATATATTTTGTTTCGATCACCGTCCAGATGACCTCAAGACAACTTAGATGAAAAAAACCAATAAGCAAAAAAAGCAACTAGAGGTTTGAGCTGAAAAATCGGAACAAATTCTCGATTTTAAACACCTAAACTATCCAATCAACTTTATTCTTTGAATATTGCTACTATGTCTTTAAGTTTTGATAAAACTAATTGCTTAATCCTTTTATTCATAAATTTTATATAAAAATACAAGTTTATTCTTCTGTCACTAAGTTAATTTTATCTACAAAATTTAAAGAAATATTAGTAATAAAATTATATTATCATTTGATATGTTTGTAATTAAAAATGTATAATCAAACTTATAATAACTTATTATTTTAATTTAAAATAATAAATATATCTTTTACATAATATTTATCTTATGCAGTGTTTGTTATTGAATTTTTTTTGTAGGGCTTTGTTATTGAATTTTTAATTTCTTCATTCATTTCTTCAAAAAATTAATGATCAATTAAATAAAATATAGATAGAATAGTCATTAATTTTTTTAATCTAATCAGTAAAATTTAAATTTATAAATTAATTAATAATTAATTTTAATACATACTATTCTAGTAACAAATACTAGTTTTTTAAATAATTAATTTTAATAAATACTATTTTACTAGACACTCTTTAGGTAGATCATCTCTCAATTAAAGTTTTTTACATACATTAGGATCCGAACTCGAGATCTCTAATTCAAACGGCTTGAAGCACGTAACTGCTCAAATCAACTTTAATTAGTTTAGTTAAAAATAGTTAAACGTTACATGCATTATTGAATTCTTTTAATGTAACATGTAATAATTAGTTTTTTTGGGTAAGAATAATTAGTTTTTCTAATATATAAATTTATCAAACATTATGAAATTAATTTATGGTAGATATGAAAACTTGTCATTTTATATATAAATATTTATTAAAATAATTTTTAATATATTATTGATTATATATTTAATAGTCATAGATTACAAACACCAATAAATATTATAAGATAAATTCGTTACTACCCAATTAAAATATTATATTATTATAAATTTAATTACCTATTTCTAATTAAAATACATTAAATAATAATATAATTAATTTCTCTTCCAAAAAAATAATATAATTAATAATATTACTTTTTATATTCGCATTAATATAATAAAAAAAATTATATGAACTTAATTGAAGAACATCATATAAATCAATTAGTGATTATAAAAATAAACTTATCATTTATGGATAGAGATAGAGGAAGTAGTTAGACTATTTCTAGAATTAGGTATTAGTTTTTTTTTTTTTTTTTCAAGCAAATTAGGTATTAGTATTAGGATCATGCCAGACATCAAATGAAGAAAGCAGATGATTAAGGATTAAATGTTCAGCCTTATTTTTAAGAATCTTATAAATATTTATACACATGAAATTTAATATTTAAAGATATAAATAATCGTAATATGCAAATAATAACAATAATAAATCAATAGAATTATGAATCTTGTAATTAAATTGCTATTATTGTTAATATGGATTTTATAATTAAATTGCTATTATTATTATTAAATTGATGTAAATGAGCCGAACCGTTCATATGACGTTCGGCTCAACAAAAGCTCAACCGTGTTCGATTCGATTTATAAATGAACCGAATTTGAACATGACAAAACTCGGCTCAAAAGCTCGCAAGCAGACTCAGTTATAGGTTCATGAACAAACTCATGAACGAGCTCGATTATAATATTTGTGAACATGATCGCGAACAAGTTTGGTTCGATTATGTTTTTTTAATAATAGTATTTCTATAAAAGGAGAAATATAAAACAATCGTAGTTTTATGTAAATTTTAGTTTTGTATGTTCAAAACTATGTAATTTTATGTTAAAGACATTTCAAATGAACATAATTAATCAGTTGCTCTCGAACGAAGTTTATAAATAGAATTAATGAGATGCTCGCAAACAAATGTCGTGAACAAACTCACGAGCAGCTCAATGACAAGATTTTGAGCTCGAGCTCGTCATGTTTTTAAAGAGCGGAGCATAAGTAAACCAAAAGCTTGGATTGGCTCAACTTGATTACAACCATATGCATACATGTGAAAAATAAAAATAAAAAATTACAATGTGTTCTGCACTTGTTAAAACGATTGAAATCCAAACATTTTATCCAACATAATGGTATTTGATTCTCAAATGTTGGGGGGTTAAATTTCAACTATTTCAAACTAAATTAGCACTTTATGTTAAAATTTGATTCTTTATCCCCTAATGAATATAAATAGCTTAACCAAATATATCTGTGATCTTCACCATAACTGCCAAAGTAATAAATTCCAAGTTAGTGGTAAAATCACATCAGCATGACTTGAGTTGTCTAACTCGGTGAGTTGGCCCATCCATTTCCCATGTATTGAGATAATATTTCCACTTTTTATTTTTGGATGAAATGTAATTGAGATAATATAAAAAGTCAAAGAAAGTAAAGAATTTGATAAACATAAAATAAATGGATGTATGAATTTGGAACAGAAATTATTCATCCAAATGGGTGGAATAGGAAATAGGAATAGTAATAGTGTGAAATAGTAGTATTTAGTAGAGATTAGGGTTTGTTTGTAGGTGTCAGATCAGGTAAGCTCACTCAGCTGTAAAACTAAAAAAATGAAACTGTGAAACTGAAAGTGAAATATAACCCTTTGTCTTTGAGAGACTACAGTGAGTCTACGCTACACCTCCCCTCAAATGGAAATGGAATCTCTCTAATCTACCAACACTATTGTGTACAATTACATTACAATCTTCTCATTTACTTTCTCTCATTAATTACCATACCTGTAATACTATTTTATAGGCATTAAATTACACTCATTTTACTGCCCCTAAACTAAAACTTCAAAATCAATTAGTAACCTAAACTATCAAAATCACCGACCAGATCTCTGAAGTAAGAAAAATTTATCAATTGAGTGTTTATTCTATTATAAAATCAGAAATTGTAACTATTTGATATAGACAGCACTAATTTCTGTGTTGGTTCAAAATGAGTTTGGGAAAAAAAGTATGAAACTGTTCAACTTAATGATTTTCGATGAAGCTTCAATTGATGATTATTGTTTAGAATAATGACTCAATTGATGATATTTACTTA
The DNA here is from genome assembly GCF_963576675.1 of Euphorbia lathyris. NCBI lineage: Eukaryota > Viridiplantae > Streptophyta > Magnoliopsida > Malpighiales > Euphorbiaceae > Euphorbia > Euphorbia lathyris. The sequence continues at coordinate 42,611,649 of NC_088912.1, read as the reverse complement.
GTTTATGGACTGATTGATGATTTTTTTTTTAATTTAATGTTCTAATTGACTTTAAAACTTAGTTTGAAGAGCGAAATGTGTATTATGCCTATTTTATATATCAACTGTAATTTACATTCACTTTTTTGAAATATCAATGTAATACTTGACATTTGATTAATATAATACTTAATACTGAAAAGACAAAAATTATATATTGCATGTATAATTGTGAAAAATAAATACCATCTTTTTGCCTTAATGGAAAAGAATTCTCACCACCACCAACCACCTTAATCTTTTCAACAAATAAATCTTTGGTTTAATTTAATACATAAATTTATCCTTAAATTTTACACCTTTCAACGTTTTAGTTACTTCATGATGTGACAGTTTAGTTTGTAATTGGTATAAATAGGATATGAACACAAAGGTAGTTTTGAGTTTGAGATTCAAATAGAATTCAAATAACATTTCTTTTCTCACTTAGATACTTCATAAACTTCATGGGTATCAAAGAATTTGGAGTGCGTTTTTAGCTCTCTGCCGAAATGCGGAAATAGAGCTATATATTTTAATGCGTTGCAAACCGCTATTGGAAGCAACGAGAGTCAATTAATTATCGGTTAGATCCACCAATCACTGATCCAAGTGTAAAGTTCATCGCATTCATTTAAGGGTGAGTAAAACAATCGGTAACCGATTATCAAATCGATAACCAAACTGAAATTTTAATTTAGTTCGGTTATTTTAACATTCTGGTTCGGTTCGGTTTTAATTTTGGCTTAGTTTGGTAATTGGTTATCGGTTCGGTTACTGAAAAAATATATCGGTATAACCGATAACCGAACCGAACTTATTATATAAATATAAAAAATATAATTTTATTTTTGCATATATAAATAAGTTATAAAATATATAATCCAAGCCCTAAAAAATATACTTTTATCTTTATATATATGAATTTTGGTTCATTAGTCTTTAATTTCTTCAATTGTAACTTTGATATAAGAGTATTATTTGAAAAGTAATTAAATAAAAATATACAAAAATTAAATATTATGAGTTCGGTTATTCGGTTGGTAACCGAACCCAATCGAAAATTTTCAATTAAATAAAATTCGGTTACCAATCTTATTTGGTTCGGTTATGAAAATAGCACAAGCTTCGGTTCGGTTAACCGAATATTCGGTTCAGTTAGTAACTAAACCGACCCGATGCTCACCCCTACCTTCATCAACATAAAGTTGTTCACACATCACACATGATCCGCACAATGACAGAAAGAAACCACAAATGCACAATAATATCTCATACTTGTTCGTTCATCATCGAATATGGACAATTATAGTTGTGAGTTCACTTCTAAATCGAAAGTCAGAATTTCATCTTCTAGAGTCATTCAGTCAAACATGCTTTATGCGTCAAATGAAAGCTTAATTTCATTTTGAAAGATGTTCAACCAACTCAAGCTTCATCTGATTATATGAGTGTTGGTCAAAGCATGATAGTTTTGGTCTTCTCATGGACTATCAATTCTATGTCTAAATATATCGCAACATCTTTCCTCTATTCCTCAAATGCATATACTTTGTGGACTAAGTTGCAACAACGTTTTAGTGGAAGCAAATTGACTTCAATTGTTTTATCTCAAATAAGAGTTAGGTAGGATTACTCAACGAAGTTTTTTTTGTGTCTTATTATTTCATTAAATTGAAAAACGTTTGGGATGAAATGGCAATTTTGCAACCATCACAACATTGCGATTGTTGAGGTTGTCATTCCATTTTGCAACATTTGTATGATAAGGATCAAGTTATGTGTTTCTTATCTGGTTCAAATGCTCATTATGAACATGTATGTAACCAGATATTACTCATGGATCTAGTGCCAATTTTGAATAATGCTTATTCTCTAGTTCAATGATTCAGGAAATATAAAGGTTATAATGGTGAAAGCTTGGTGGGTTTGATAAGTCTAAAATATTGAATGAATTTTCATTAAGAAGATAGCAGCCACAATCATGTTATATATACAGCTAAGTGAAATTGAGTGTTAAACCGATTACATCGCATTAACCTAAAAAGCAAAACAAACTTTCCCGCTAAAATAACTGTGAGCAGTTATTAGCTCTAAGAGATGAAACGACTGTGTTTTATTAAAACCAGACACATGACATCACGTGCATCTTCAATTCTTCATCCCCTCCTCACGAGATGACTTCTTCATCAACAGCAAAATCAGTACTTCAATTCTTCAAAATAATATTGTTTGTAAAAGAACAATTTGCTGTAACTTGTCATTATAACTCTGGGATTTGTACTATGCCCATATCCTTCAATACTGGACTCATCTGCTGATAGGTTAATGGCTTGGTAAGCATATCTGCCAATTGATCTTGTGAGTGTACAAATGAAGTTGATAATAAACCACTTTGTATATGTTCACGAACCACATGGCAATCTATATTCAGATGCTTAGTACACTCATGAAATACAGGATTTTCGGCTATGTGGATAGCTGCTTTATTATCACAGTATAACGAGACTGGTTTTTGTACTTCCACTTTGAATTCTTGCAACAAGTATGCTAACCATTTTACTTCGCACGATGTGTTGGCCATGGCTCTATATTCTGCTTCAGCAGATGACTTACTCACTGTAGCTTGCTTCTTAGCTTTCTAGGATATCAAAGCCTTTCCCAGAAAAACACAGTACCCTCCAACTGATCTTCTGGTTTCTCTGCACCTAGCCCAATCTGCATCACTTAAAGCTTGCCGTTGCATCAATTGCTTCAATTCCTCTTCTTGCACTTTATAATTGTTCTTACAAAATGCCTTCAATTTAAGTTCTGAATGACTATGATAAAACAACCCCAGCCTAGCTGTTCCTTTCAGATACTTCAACACATGTATAGCAGCATTCATTTGTATTCATTCATTGGTATAGGGCTGTGAAGCACATTTGTAAGGAAAGTGAGCTTCGTTGAACTTCACATCTCTGGAAACACAGATTTTGTTTTCATGAAAGTTATACAACTTCCATCCCTTCTGGCCATTTGATCCACCAAGATAGACACAATGATGAGCTCTATCATCAAACTTGCCTTTAGCACCATTAGTATTGACCATGTAAGCACTACAACCAAAAAACTCGTAAATGATAATAAGAAGGCACATGCCCAAATAATAACTCATGTGGTGTTTTCCAACCAAGATGTTTAGTAGGAGAAATATTGATAATAGTTGATGCATGCATCATGGCTTCTCCCCAAAACTTGATTGGTAAATTTCCTTGTTTCAACAACGCCCTTGCCACATTTGTCAATATCTTGTGTCTTCTTTCTACCACTTCATTCTGCTGAGGTGTATAAACAAAAGACTTCTGATGTAACATGCCTAACTTCTGCAACAATTGTTGTGTCTTAGAACCCACAAATTCAGTACCATTATCTGTTCTAATGCCCTTGACTTGTACTAAAAACTGAGTTAGCACATATTTGAAAAAAAATTCAAGTAACATAGGAACTTGATCTTTGGTCTTGAATAAGACAATCCACATGGCTCTTGAATAATCATCCACTATAGTAAGCAGAAATCTATCACCACTTAAACTTGACTGCTTATAAGGCCCCCATACATCTATGTGTAACAAATCAAAAATGTCTTTAGACTTTGTGACACTAATAGAGAATGGAAGTCTAGTTTGTTTACTTCGCATGCATACATCACAGTAATCCAAATTCAACTTGCATTTATCCAAATGATGATCAAATTCAGTTACATGTTTCATTCTTGACATAGAAATATGCCCCAATCTTTTGTGCCATAATAGAGCTTCAACATCACATGTATCTTTTGCATTCAATACTACAGATTTAGTACTAGCAAACCGACTTATTACATTGATATCAAAAGATTCAGTAGAAAGGTAATATAAACCATCCTTCAGCAATCCAACTGCCACTGGCCCTTCACCATTCTGGCCCTGCAAAATACAATGCTTAGCACCAAAACTGACCACTGATCCTTGATCTTGTAGTAGTTTACTAACTGATAATAAATTGTATTTAAACTAAGGTATATACAACACATTCTTCAGACTAAAATTTGATGTGATCAACATATCTCCTATATGTTCAACCATAGTTGCTTCTCCTGTTGGTAAAAACACTGGCCTAGGTGCTTGTAATTTCTGAATGTTATTCATATGCTTAAACTCATAGGTCATGTGTATAGTTGCTCCAGAATCTATTATCCAAGTGTTTGTGAAAAATGAAGGATTAGTTACATTACTTGAGGAGCATACGCCGTCAAAAGCAGAAAAATCTGTCACTTTGGCTTTGCCTTCTTCCTTTTGATTATTCCTTAGCATTTTCTGAACTTCCTTCTTCACTTCTTTCTGAATTAGAATCTGCATCATGTCTGCTTGTGTGCTCTCACTTTCATTTGAGTCAGAATTATCTATAGATGCCTTCTGCTGATCTTTGCTCAAGTTTGCTTGATATTTACCTCCTCCTTTCTTTCCTTTAAACCAATCCGGATAACCAACAATCTTGAAACATCCACTTTTCTCATGCCCTCCTTTTTGACAATGAGTGTAGAATTTGTCTTCTTTATTGATGACACCTGATCTATCACCTCCTCCTCGATGATTGATAGATTTTTGGCCTCCTCGACTTGACTGTCCAGCAAGGTTACCCTTAGTACCACCAAGTGTCATGTTAACAAACTCAGTATGAGTTTCATGTCCTGCATTGCATTGATCTTCAATGCGCACTAACATTCCATAAGCCCTATTAACAGTAGGCAGAGGATCTGTTAGCAAAATTTGGTCTCTTACATGATCGAAATCTGGATGTAGACTAGAGAGGAGTTGCATCAACTTATCTTCCTCCATTTGTACCTGTGCATTCTTAAGAGAACCACCACAAGTACAAGTAGCAGCAGGTTTCATAATTGCATATTCATCCCATTTATGCTGCAACTTATTAAAAAATTCAACCAGAAAAACATTTCCTTGATTGAGTCTACTGATTTCCATACGCAATTGAAAGATTTGTGGACCATTGCTTTGGCCATACCTTTCCTTCAAGATCTCCCACAATGCTTTGGAAGAGGAAGCGTACATAAAAACACTTCCTAATTCCTTTGAAAGAGCATTGAGAATCCAAGAGAAAACCAAATCATCTGTTTCCTTCCACTTCTTATATTCTTCTGTATTATCATCCTTAGGTTTTTCATCCTTAAGAATGTAATTAGTTTTGTGTTTCGCATTGACAGCAAGAAGCATAGATCTACTCCATGGAATGTAATTAGATCCATCTAAAACAGTTGTAACAAGCATCAAACCTGGATTGTCATTAGCTTGTTGATTCTGAGCAGAATTCATGATTGGTTCTTCAGAATTTGATGAAGAATTTGATTGATGATGGTTGATATCTTCTGAATCTGATTTAGATCCTGACTTCTCAGCAAATCGTAACACTTCTGCGTATGACTTCGATCTTGAGGCTGACATCAACAAATCAATCTCGCGGAATTTTAATGGAGCTTCACCATGAAAGCTCTGATACCATCTAAAACATTGAATGAATTTTCATTAAGAAGATAGCAGCCACAATCCTGCTATATATACAGCTAAGTGAAACTGATTGTTAAACCGATTACATCGCATTAACCTAAAAAGCAAAACAAACTTTCCCGCTAAAATAACTGTGAGCAGTTATTAGCTCTAAGAGATGAAACGACTGTGTTTTATTAAAACTAGGCACATGACTTTATAAGTCATCACGTGCATCTTCAATTCTTCAATAAGGATCCAAAAAGACTAGCATTGAATCAATGTAGGGTGATGAATACCTAGCATGTCAGGGCTCATTCTAGTGACAAAAAAATCGGTTGGACTCATTGAAGAGTCCCACCCAGAGTTATAATAGGCGTTTCGTGGGACTGTCGTGGTCTTGGCAATTTCCCTGCAATTGTCGCCTTGAAGAACATTGCTGAATATCAGAACCTTTTTATTTTTCTGATAGAATCATTTGTCCATTATAATAAGACTGAATTAATGTATTAAGTATACATTTGGTTTTTATAATTATTTTGTTGTTGATCGAGAAGGTCGCAGTGGTGGCCTCGCTCTCATTTGAAATAACAAAGTTGATATTTCTCTTTTGTCTTACTGTCGTTCTTATATTTATTTTAGAATTATTGATGATAGTAGTGTTACTTAGAGAGGTACTAGTTTTTATAGTCAAACGAAATATTCTAATAGACATCTTTCTTAGAGTCTCATATGTGAGTTGAAAAATTGGTCCTCTCTTCATTGGTGTGTTATTGTTGATCGTAATGATCTTTTTTTGGTCTCGGATAAAAAGGATGGTGACCCCCCCACCCCCCAAAGTGCTTACTCCGTGAATTTCGAGACGATGTTGCCTTTTGTAATTTAATTTACTTTTCTTTACCAGGGTATGGATTTACTTAGGAGTAAGGTAAGGGTATAGACAATTTTATAGCGAGCATAGACTTGATCGTGGCCTTGCAATTGAAGATTGATTGAATATCTTCCTAGATGTTACTCTCACTTGTACTTTTGCTAGGGTTTTGGATCACCACACCGTTGTTCTAAACAGCACTCTCCAACAATGATTTCCTATACATTATTAGTTTAGAATGGAAAATGGGTGGCTTCAGGATCCAAATTTTATGAATACAGTCAAGAATAGTTGGGCTCAATCGATGGGGTTGGATTCCTATAACCGACTAGATGTTAATGTTGCTAAAATAAAGGTGTGGATTATAGCATATCATTGCTGCTTTTCTAATGATATTAAGAACTTCGAACTTCAACTTGATCACCTTATGTGAGATTTTAATCGGTACGGCTCAACTTGTATTAGGGAGAAAATAACTGAGTTAACTAATTTACTTTTACATGAGGAGGACCATTGGAAGCAGAGGTTGAAGAGCTTCTGGCTCCGTTGCGGTGAAAAAAATAATTTTTTCATAAGGAGACATTGAGTACAAAGATGAATCGAGTTTTCAATCTCCAAAAGGATGATGGCTCGTGGGTAGATGAGCAAGGTGAGATGAAGTTTGTGGTTTTTAGCTATTTTACTAATCTTTTTGTTGATGAAAATGGTGTAGCTAATATTGAGATCAAATTTACAAGCACTTGTGTTACGCCCCTTTGAATGAAGATTTAGTGGCCTCATTTTCCTTTGATGAGTTTCTAATTGCATTGTTCTCTATGAACCCAGACAAATATTTGGGGCTAGATGGTTTGAACCTGACTTACTTTCAACATTTTTGGCCTTTCATTAAGCATGGTCTTTTCGAGGTTTATAATTAATGGCTCTAGTCAGTTGTTTTCCCTCCAATCTCTTTGATACTAATGTGGTTGTCATTCTGAAGGTTGATACTCACGTGTCTATGGAGGACTTAAGGATTATTTCTTAGTAATGTCATTTAAAAAATTATGGTGAAAGTCATAACTAATCGCCTAAAAACTATTCTTTATTTTGGATAAATAGTTTGCTTTTATTCCGGGTTAGTCCATTATAGATAATGTGATTGTTAATTTCGAAATAATCTATTTTATGAAAAGGTGAATAAAAAGGAAACAAAATGACATGGCTTTTAAGGTTGATATTACTAAGGCTTATGGTCATAACTTCGTGCTATTATGACCCTATTAGGATTTCATGCTAAGTTTGTTGATTGAATTATGTTATATGTCACCTCAATTCACTACCTTGTGTTACTTAATGATGAGGAGGTCGATCCAATTATTTTATGAGTGGGTCTTTGAAAAGGTGATCATTTATCACCTTATCTTTTTATTATATTTGCTAAGTGTTTGTCTGCTTTGTTAAAGAAAGAATGAGCTCGAGGAACTCTCCACGACTGTAAGGTTGGTAGGCATGTGCCTCAGATATTCCATTTGTTGTTTGTTGATGATAGTTTCTATAAAGACAATGTTGAGGAGTGTCGTGCTATGAGATCTATTATGATCAAGTACGAGAGTTTGCTGGGGAAGTTTGTGAATTTATAAAAAAAATAGGTATTTTCTTTAGTACTAATGTGGGAGCCCAAACTCAAGTTGGCATAAAAAATATTCTAGGTGTCTCGACCCCTTTGAACACGAGAAGTTACCTGTGTATTCCTTCTCTCATTGGTCAGAGGAATGGTTTTTAGTTATCTAAGGGACTGGTTGTGGCAAAGGCTTTTTAATTGGAGTAGTAAATTATAATCTTAAGTAGATCGATAGATTCTTATAAAGTATGTGGCTTAGCTACTTCCTCCTTATTATTTGAGTGTCTTTTTGCTTTATGTCTCACTTTGTGAGGTGTTATAGTTGATCATGAATTCCTTCAAACGGGGTTCAACATGGACTAAAAGTGGACTCATTAGGCTTCATAAGAGTGGTTATGCTTAAGGAAAGATTGTGGGGGTTTAAGGTTCCAGCATATGGATTCTTTAATCTAGCATTGGTTGGAAAACAAGCATGGAACTTGGTGTCTAACCACAATTGTCTGGCATATTATATTCTCAAAGCTAACTATTTTTTTGAAGGAAGTTTTTAGTTGCCACATTTGGATCACAACACAAGTCTAGTCAGGTGAAGCATCTTAGAGTCGAGGTCCATGATTATGGAGGGGTACCGTTCGAGAATATGGAAGGGAAAGTCTATTAATATTTGGAAGGATCCCTAGATTCCAAATAGTATTGGGTTTAAACTTGAGACACTATAGTGGCTGGGCATGTGGAGTTGTTGTTGTTGAGCATCTAATTAGCGATAGTAGTGGTGGTTGGTCAGTGGAGCTTCTGGAAAATCTTTTCAAGTAGAATAAAGTCACTAACATTCTTTGCTTTCCATTTAAGGACTTGAGTGTGGAGGATTCAATCATTTGACATTATGATAAACATGGTTATTACTATGTTTGTTCTGGGTACCAGATTGCTTTTCCATAGTGGTTAAAAGTAGAAGTTGAGGAGCAATATGAGGCGTGTATTGAAATATGGAAGTATAACATCCCCACCTAAGATGAGTAATTTCCTTTAGAGATCATGTTTTAATTTTCTCCATATCATGAAAATCAGTTTGTAAAAGGTGTCATAGTCCCTAACTAATGTGCTTTATGTGATGAAATCAGGGAACATAGTATGCATGTGTTTGTGGATTGTTTGTATAAAACTGTTGGAGAGTGTCTGGTATTGAGGTAATTGGTGTACACGTGGATAATTTGGCTTCATAGATCTTGATGATGATTAATAGCATAATGAACAGTTTTTACTTGTTCTTTATGAGATATGGAGGATGCTTAATCAGGAATTAGAATGAGTATCTAAACAAGAATTTATTATTGTCTAATCCTTGAAGTATAAGGAATCCTAACTTTTAAATAAGGGGCTAGGTGAGACATAATAATGAACAAAAGAGAAAAGAGAAAATTCTCTCTCTCCTTTCCATATTTTCAGTGCTACACCCCTCTCTTTAGTCTGTAAGACTTCGTGCTTAGTTTGTTTCTCTCTCCCCTTTCCATGTTTTCGGTGCCACACCCCTCTCTTTTTTCTGTCAAATAACTTTGACATGAGAAATGCGTGACTGATAATACAAGTTTGTGGTTCTAAAAGATTCTTCCGCTTACTATTTAAAATTAACCAAAGATCCAGATGGTAAGCCTCAAACTTGTATTTGAGTCCATTTAATCATATGGTAGTCTAAATCCTTCCAAGTGTCTTAATTGTAATTTACATAAATACTTTTGTTATTTATTTGATGGAAAAATTATTTTCAAATCATTGATCTTTTCTATTTGGCTTAATACCCTTCCAGCCCCTTAAGTTGACCAATACTGCAACTGATCTCTCGTACTTATACTTTTAACAAGTAACCCCTCCAACTTGCTTATTTCGAATAAATAACCCCTCAAATAGGTTATTTCGGGAGTTTTTTCCCCTTTATTTAATGTATCACTAGATTAGTTAGATGTAGCAACCGATAATTTGAAATCTTTTATTTCTGATGTAATATTATGTTGAATGTTTTTTTGGATTTAGGGGTTATTTGTTCTAAATAAGCAACTTGATGAGTTATTTGTTTCAATTAAGCAATTTGACGGGTTATTTGTTCCAAATAAGCAAGTTGAAGGGGTTACTTGTTAAAAGTGTAAGTACAGGGTCAATTGCAGTATTGGACCAACTTGATGGGACTGAGAGGGTATTAAGCCTTTTTATTTTTATTAATCGAGCCCTTAATCTTTCAATTTAATACACAAACTTTCAATCAATTATAATTGTATGTAGTAAACCCCTACTTATCAAATTAATTAATTGTAAACATCATATTTAGTAAAAAGATTACTTATTTCATCTTCTTCTGAAATGGTATATTTTATCATTCCAAAAAGAATCTTAAAATTTCTCTATAAGAAACTGATTAAAAATACAAATTCAAATGAAATAAATACAATTCTATTAACAAAATCTTATGTTCGAAGATAATTCTTTTGACTGCTATATAAAGTTATAATTGATTGAGAGTTCATTGTATCAAATTAAAAAGATCAAGAACGTCTGAAAAACATAGATGGATTATGTGCAAGTGTAAATCAGGGGCGGATCCAGCCCAGAGCCCGAGGGCCGAACCCCCACCCCCCCCTCCCCTCCCGGCCATCGGCTCCGTCCTTGAGTGTCGTTATTTTTATCCCGTGTAGCCCCCCAAATATTACTATATATTTAACCTATGTAGTATTATCTCAAAAGTTTAAAGTAGTTGATTTGGTTAAGAGCTTTGTTTTAAGGTGAGAGGTCATGTGTTAAACCATACCAAACTCATTTTTTGTTTTTATATGAAGTTATTTTTATTATATCTCTTTTTTTAAGAATTTATTATCTCTTTTCTATAAAACAAATCAATTTTTTATTTTGAGATTCAAATTTAACTTAATTTCTAAATTAAATTTTATGAAAATTATAAAAAAAAATTATAGTTAAAAATAAAAAAAAAGTGTGAAAATGTTACAATTTTTAGCCAACATACCAAAACCATAAAATTTAAGTGTGCTAAAATCTTAAAAAAAAATTTCCACCCCTAACTGGACTTCGAAAAATTACTCCCAATAATCGGACTAAAATCAGACCCTCCGGACGTCGATTCCTCGATCCGCCACTGATGTAAATCCGTCTACAGTTTTAACCAGGCTTTCATGGGCTTGATAAAACAGACCAGCCCATTAGAGCCCGCTGAGAATTTTGGCGCGAAAATCGTATCCATTTCCCGCCAATTCTGCCCAGCAAAAACAGTCCCGCGCAAACATTTCCCAATCTCCGATCGCACCCTCTACTCCGTCTCTGCGTCCAGCTATGGCCTCCGATCCTACTCCACCTCCCTCCAACAATGGTAATCATATCTTCTTCTTTTCTGAGTTTGTGTTTCTATCTATATGCATAGCCATGCGTGTAAGAACTTGTGTTCTTTAAATTCCTGTAGGGCCTTCCTCTCCAGATGATTTTCAATCTAGCCCAATCAGCAACACAATCTCATCCGCTGCTGATGATTCGCAAACCAGTCCAATCGCGAACACAGTCTCCTCCCCTGCAGCTCGAGGAAACAGACGCAAACGTGGATCCGCTACGCCATCTGACTTTGCCACACCACCACCTCCGACATCCCGATTTGCCGCATCAGAATCAACCCCGACTCCGCGCAGGAACAGATCCAATGGCCGCCAAGCAGCGGTTTCTACGCCCTCCTCCATGTCTGAAGGCATTCCGTCTTCTGACGGAGGAGATGATATGGAAGAGGCCACGGCTACGTTCGTTTGGGGCACGAATATCAGCGTGCAGGATGTCAAGGCTGCAATCCAGATGTTTCTGAAGCATTTTAGAGATAATAATCACAGTCAAGGTACTGAGATTTACGAGGAAGGGAAGTACATGAAAGCCATAAACAGAGTTCTAGAAGTTGAAGAGGATTGGCTTGATGTTGATGGAAATGATGTGTTTGATTATGATTCTGATTTATATACCAAGATGGTTAGGTATCCGCTTGAGGTTTTGGCCATTTTCGATATTGTGCTGATGGATATTGTGAGTGTGATTAATCCTTTGTTCGAGAAGCATGTGCAAGTGAGAATTTACAATCTTAAAACCTCCATTACTATGAGAAATCTCAACCCTTCAGGTAATTTTCTTTAATTAAATATTAGCCCAATTTAGTACTTATCCTGCTTTTAATGTTAATAGGTTCAATTGTGATTGAGGATTGTTTGAAGTGAAAATGTGGGATATCTGATGCTTTTAGGTAAAAGTCAGTGGGTCACTGCAGAATCTGAAACCAATTTAAGGAGTTACTGCTAGTTTTCAATAGGTTGCTGAATGATATATTTTCCAATTGGTTTTGTGGTGGGACCCCTCCCCGGACCCTCGCTCAGCGGGGACGCGTAATGCGACCGGGCCGCTTTTTTTTTTTTTTTTGTGTGGATTGAAATTTGAAAAGTATGTTAATTTTTTTTATTTTTTTTATTTTGGTGAATTCATGCCTTTGGTGTTGGGTTTCCTTTTCGCTTTCTTGTCTTTTAGTTGTTGGATATCATTGGTTTTCTATTTATTTATGACAGAATTGTATACTGTCAACCAAGACTGAAATGAATTTTGTTATTTCTTTAGATATTGAGAAGATGGTGTCACTCAAGGGAATGATAATTCGTTGCAGTTCTATAATACCAGAGATCAGGGAAGCAATATTTAGATGCCTCGTGTGTGGTTACTTAACTAACCCCATTGTTGTTGATAGAGGTAACTGCAGGAAGCTGTTGCTTAGCTTGACTGCATTTTAAGCTTTCCATTTTTCTGTGATATTATGCTGCTTATTGACTTATTGAAGTAATCAGGTCGGATAAGTGAACCTACAGCGTGCTCAAAGCAAGAGTGTCTTGCTAAGAATTCTATGACATTGGTTCACAATAGATGCAGGTAGAACTATCTTTGCTTACCTTGTAATCTTGTTTCTTTCTGGATAGAAAATATTTCATACTTTCATGATTTACTACTGTTTTTACTACATAGATTGCACCAGTCTACCTTCAATATATGCTATGATGCACTTCTGCACATGTTTACACTTTACACCAGAAGCTATATTATTATGGAAATTATTCCCATAGTTGAGCTTCTGTTACCTGATGGATAAGTCGACTTTCATTTTCACTTGCCTGTATATAATTCTGTTAGGCGGCATATCTGTTCGATGCTCCCCCTTCACCTGCACATCAGTAATTAAACAGTGTTATTCGGTTGAATATCCTTTTTGTCACTGCACAAGTTCTTTTAGAAACAATTCTGTTTTGTTTAACTGAATTTAATTTTAATATGCAGATGTATGTGCTGAGACTTTTTCTTTTTTTTATAAACAAGGTAGTCCAACAGACTTGAGTATCATATATATTTGACTAAATTTGACTTGCATCTATCAGAAAGAATTAGATCTGACCTATAGTTGTGAAGGTTCCAGATAAAGTTCTACATGAGAAATGAAGTTATGGAACATGAGCTTCTGGAAGGATTGGATGACGATCTATTCCTATTTTTGTTAAATGATCATGTCAACTATCATTCTTATGCCTTCAAATATCAGAAATGTGGTTGCACAATATTCTTGAATAATCATTGACCGAGCCTGCTTAAAATCAGGTTTGCTGATAAGCAGATTGTGAGGCTCCAGGAGACCCCTGATGAGATCCCTGAAGGAGGAACACCACACACGGTGAGCCTGTTGATGCATGACAAGTTAGTGGATGTTGGAAAGCCTGGTGACAGGGTGGAGGTGAGACCAGCATTCATCATACTGTCCAACTCTACATAAGACTCCTGAAATTCTGCTTCGTTTGTTGATTTCTTTCTGGTTTCCTAATAGGTTACTGGAATTTATAGAGCTATGAGTGTTAGAATTGGGGCCACCCAGAGAACTGTAAAATCCTTATTCAAGGTACGTATGACTATCTTTTCCATTATATGAGTTGAAGCCTCTTCAGGCATGTGTTTAACTCTCTTTTTCCAGAATGATGTCAGTTCAATGTAATGACTTTTCACTTTTGGTGGCAGACTTACATCGATTGTCTTCATATAAAGAAAACGGACAAGTCAAGAATGGTAGCTGAAAACCCAATGGATATTGATGATACATCACGTAGGGTGGAGGATGATCCCCAATTTGATGAGGCCAAGGTATATAGACTTAAAATGTCCATCCGTCCAGAAAGAAACTTTGTCCATGTTGTATACTTTGATTTGATCACATTGCTGATTGAAATTTCAGATAGAGCAATTGAAAGAGCTGTCAAAACAGCCTGATATATATGATAGACTAACGAGGTCTCTGGCACCTAATATCTGGGAGTTGGATGATGTGAAGAGAGGTCTTCTTTGCCAGGTATATATTTAAGTTTGACATGAGCACCCATGGATGAATTTTGTAATTCTGGTGTACGTGAATTACAGTATTGGTAATGGTGGTTAATTGATTGCACAAAATGCAGCTCTTTGGTGGGAATGCGGTGAGGTTGTCATCTGGTGCTAGCTTACGTGGTGATATCAATATCCTTCTGGTCGGTGATCCTGGGACCAGCAAATCCCAGCTGCTCCAATACATACATAAATTATCACCCCGCGGCATCTATACTAGTGGAAGAGGGAGCTCAGCTGTTGGTTTGACTGCTTATGTTGCCAAAGATCCTGAGACAGGAGAAACGGTACAGTTCTGTGTTTGGATTCTCATATATCTACGTCATCTTTTTTTTAAGTACATCATTTATCAAGAAATCACTTGTAAAGGTATGCTATTTGTTGATATTTATGATGTAATTCTATAGGTTCTGGAGAGTGGTGCACTTGTTCTGAGTGACAGAGGAATTTGCTGCATTGATGAATTTGACAAAATGTCTGAAAATGCAAGGAGCATGCTACACGAGGTTGGTTGAATTTTCTTTTCAGCAACTTTGCAAGCGCCTTGTCTTATTTTTTATTCAATAAAAAAAATTCTCTATGAAACTGTTATTGTGAGATTGCTGGTGGTAAGATGTTCGAAGTGCAGGCACATATTTTTGCAAAGTTGTATAGGATTCCGATTTTTTGACCTGTTGACAAAATTCAGAAAGTATGCATTTCCCTAGAAAAGATCTTTCCTGAGTTAAATTTTTGACTGAATGCCAAGCATTTAAGTGTCAGTTTTCTCATAATGGAAGAGTTAAACTCAGTTTTTATTTTCCAGGTGATGGAACAACAAACTATTTCCATTGCAAAGGCCGGAATCATAGCTTCTCTTAATGCTAGAACATCAGTGTTAGCTTGTGCAAATCCTATTGGTTCACGCTACAATCCTCGATTATCTGTGATTGACAACATACACCTTCCTCCTTCCTTGTTGTCCAGGTAAGAATAAGAACCATATACAATACAACCTGGGGCAGCAGAAAGTTTTATGATTGTGCATCTTATTTTGAACATATATGGCAGCACAAAATGTGTTGCGATTTTCTTCTACATACATCTAATGATTTCCTTCATTTTATCTGCTATTAGTAAATAAATGACAAGCGAAATAGATCTCCTTTGGAGGCTATTAATGCTAAATTGGTCTATCTAATCTCTGGCTTCTTTGTCAGGTTTGACCTAATATATTTAATTCTAGACAAGGCTGATGAACAAACAGACAGGCACCTGGCCAAGCATATTGTTTCATTGCACTTTGAGAACCCTGAGGTTTGGTGGTTTATAACAAACATCTAGATGAGCCTACTTTGAGTAATCCCCCTGGAGGTTGATAAGTTGAATTTTGTCCCCTTGCAGAGTGCACAGCAGGATGTACTAGATGTTGGTACATTAACTGCATACCTCAGCTATGCTCGTAAGTATATTCACCCACAGTTATCTGATGAAGCTGCTGAAGAGCTGACTCTAGGATATGTTGCAATGAGGAAGAGAGGAAATTTCCCGGGTAGTAGCAAAAAGGTCTTAAAATTGTTCTCTACTATTCACCCTTTCTGCTATGCATTTTTTTTTTAATAGAAGCAGTATCAATACAAATCTTTTAGCCTTTAACAACAAGGAACTTTCTCCTTTATTTCTTTTTCTAACGTGTTAGTGGTATGGTTATGGCACTTGTATGCGATATTTCTGTTGTTTTGTTTAATTGTATTTGCAGGGTATGTTGTTCATCTCTTATTTAATTGTCATAAGATGTCATATTGACTATTTTATTCCTTAAATTTGCCAAATTAATCCTTTTTCTTTTTCTAACATTTTTAAGATGATAATCTAACTCTGGTATATGAGCCTAAAAGACTCTTTCTTGGACTTAATGTTGTCACTTGTGTTGTTCAGGTAATAACTGCAACACCAAGGCAGATAGAAAGTTTAATACGCCTTAGTGAAGCTCTGGCTCGGATTCGTTTCTCAGAATTGGTTAGTGTAGCTCCCTTTTGAGTCAAAGAGTGTAAATTGATTTGGGAGAATTACAGTGTCAGAAAGTCAAGGTTACTTTATGCAGGTTGAGAAGCATGATGTAATTGAGGCATTCCGACTGCTGCAAGTTGCAATGCAACAGTCAGCAACAGATCACGCCACCGGTAATCCTCATTAGTAACCCCATTTAGTTTCTGATTCAAGTTCTCTGGCATGACTAACATGATTGTAATGATGCTTTTTCTGCCTTGTCATGTTTAAAGGAACTATTGATATGGATCTCATCACAACTGGAGTTTCAGCAAGCGAAAGAATGAGAAGAGAGAATCTCGTTTCAGCAACTCGCAATGTGATCATGGAGAAGTTGCAACTTGGGGGACGTTCAATGCGCTTGTTGGAGGTAAGAAAATTGCTGATAATTTTAACTTTGCATAATCTATCTAGTTAAGTTTGATTCATTATGCTTCTTTTTATTCTTAAATAGTTGTTGGAAGAGCTGAAGCAGCAGAACTCCAACATTGAAGTTCACCTTCAAGATGTAAGTATATATCTCTCTCTCAGTATCTCTGTTGCAGATATGAATATGATGGTGAAACTAATCGGCTCCTATTTTCATGTTTATTTCAGGTGAGGAATGCGGTAACAGATTTAGCAAGTGAGGGAGTTGTAGTTGTACATGGTGATAGCGTAAAAAGGATATAATGTAAATTTGGAGAATAAATCAAAAGAAAGAAATTGGCACAGCCAGATCTAACCCATGAAAGAGCCAAAACCAAAAAAGCACTGTCACCTGGATATGTTAGTGTGTGACAAGGAAAAAGTTGTCCAATTTTGGTATGCAAATGCAATGGTCCTTATCTGTAAACTATTTTCATGATATTATTAGAATGATTTTAAGTTAAGTAGCTCTCATTAGGAGTTGTGTTTTGAGTTTGACATCATTTTAACATTTTCATGCCGTAGCCTGTATCTTGTATCGATAATGTTCAACATTGAAAGAAGAAACTCTAGTTTAGTGTTCCATTGACAAACCACTCCACCATTTTGCATTTTTTAGTTAATTCTCTTAGTTTTTAAAATAGTGTATGCTATTGCTAATAGCTTAGTTATTTTGGCTTAGTTTACGTCAGATTATTAGCATGGGTTATAAATAACAGTGTTCATATTGGACAAAATGTTGTCAAGTGTTTCTATTTGCGGCTTAAAATCCCCAAGATTGTGAAGCCAAAAATCCAATCAACCAAGGATGATTCATGAGAGCAATAAATTGGAAATCAAACTGTTTTAATAAAGTTCATTCAAATTGTAAAAAGCCCAATTGTGTGAAATTTGTAAAATAAACCAAAACAACCTCCAAAATAACGGTTAGGAATGGGATTATTACATTAGATATTGATAAGTTTGATATGTGAAAATAAATTAAATTTCATTTAAAATATAGTAATTTAATTTGTATCTGTCTATAAGATAATGTTTTTTATTGAAACAATTAAGAACAAATTAGGTGTTAGTTTCTCGAAAAATTTTGTATTTTGAAAAATATTGAGTAATTTTGTAAGAGAAAATAAAATATTTTATTTTCTAATGTTGGATTACAATACCAAAAAATGAAAAAAAATGAGTGAGTGAACTATTTTAAAAAAAAGTAAGGAAGAATTGAGGAAAATGTTACTCTTAAAAAAAAAACTAAAACATTATTCCCAATTTTTTCATATATTTTTAAGTTAACTTATCTAAATAAACAAATATCGAAAAATCAAAAAAATATTGTCATGTATAATATTTTTTGGTAAACAAACGAGGTCTTATAAGAGAATATATAAACCTCACAAACTCAAAAAAAAAAAAAAAATTGTAAAAACTTTCATGTCAAGTTTTTCTTATCTCTTTATTGTTTGTTTTGCTTTCTTTTTCTTTTTCTTTCTTCCTTACTCATTTAACAAAATGAGCATGTATATTTATAGGCTTTAAATCAATTTCCACATGGGAATATAAAATACATTTATTGCAAAATCATGCTTTTCCATATGTTTTATTCAATTTAATATAATGAATTAATGGTTAAGCTTAATAATCTTCTCTTTAACTATTAATTCCACACCACTCCTCCCTTCATGCCCTTTTACGACTAATGATCAGTTGATTTTACAAGAGTCGTTTTTCCTACAAGATAAACAAAGTACCCATTTTTTTGCTACCATCAGAATAAAAGAATCTTGCATTATCTTTAGATATTTTTCTCGACCAACAAAACTACACCCAATTTATGTAAGAGTGTTTCAAGAGATCATATTCTTAAGAGTGTTTCAAGAGATCATATTCTTCTTCAAATCTAATCGCTATCGAACATTATTTAGTGTTCGTACCACTCCATCAAACATTCATACCTTCATTGTTCCTAATCCCAAGACTTTGCACGGGCCACCATTGCCCATAAACAGAACCTCACCTTCACCGAGTCTTAAGCTTGAAAACATCTCGTTCTTAGAATACATGTGAAAATAACAAGCATAGTAAAGTATCCAATCTGAATCCTTTTCCTCTTATTGACTGTGGTAATTGTGAGTGCATCTACTTCATCATCATCACCCATATACCTGACATGCGACTTCTTTGGTGTTGCTTCTCCTTGTTCTGAACTTTCTGTTTTGTTATATATATTTTTTTTAATGCAGACCTCATATTTTATATGCCATTTTTATTGCAAAATAGTAGATGATATTCTTTCTGGATTTAAATTAGGACTATAAGCTCCATTTGTTACTACGAACTACCAGACCTACTACAGTTGGCTCATCAACTTTGGCCAGTTGACCATTAATGCAATTCTTATTCAAACAAGGAATTTTTAATCTCCTTTTGATTTATCTCATCATATCCGTACGACAGAGCCTCCTAATTTTTTTTATATGAACTCAGTAACAAGCATAGAAAAGTTATAACTAAATAATCATCATCCATCTAATCATCAATATTCTATAACTTCATAATGATCCTACGGAATTCCTCGAGATTAGGTTTAGTGGATTTACATTCTTCCAAACAAAGTTCCTTGAATGTGATCCTTACTAAAAAAAATCTATTTGTGATTGATTTAATCATATAGATTGACTCCAACTTGAGCCAAACACCAACACCAGTGATTTATTCACGACTTATCTCAACATTTTGTTCAATAGAAAAAGGGAACAAAACTAAAAATGCCTTTTGAGCATTTTCTTCCCACCGCCTTCCATCATGGTAGCAAAATTTTTACTTATACCAAACAATGTCTTTTCTCATCTTTTTTGAATGAAAGTGACCCACGTCTTGAGTTTCCATAGAGCGAATATATTTTTTATGTATGAAATTTCTCAATATCAAACTTCATTGATGAAACCATATTGTTCACGTCTTGGAATATCAATCTATCCTCAACCATTATTCACAACTCATATATTCTAAAATTTATATGAATGGGGATTCAAACATTATATTTAAACTCCACTTAATTTATTTTCCTTAATTTTGCCTAACTAATATATTTTCGTAAGTTATAGAGACTAAAACGTAAGGAATTTGCCCAAAGTCAAATTAATGTTGCTCCTAGGTTATTGATTATTTAGTTTGATCATAATATATATTATGAATATAATTTATAAATATAAATGTTTATATATTGGTTGAAGATGAGTAATTTTGGAAGTAAGAATTAGAATTATTGACAATTGTGGAATTGATGGAAGAGTGTTGTGCAGTCAGATTGTTAATTACAGTGTGGAGTCCTCACATGGACTGCGATTTTATTGAATATAAACGTGCATTTTTATGCAGGATTGACCTTAGTTAGTGATAGGTGCGGCACCTAGGTAGAGCTTATATGACGAAATATATATATGTTATGATAAGTGCGTTATGACTATGGATGTGATCTTCCTAAATGCTCTATCTCTACTAGACGCTACGACTTAGGGGCAAGTGTACCCCGTCGTATCAAGTAATAATCTGGTTAAGACCGGGTATCGAATCCACGGGATTTATAACTACAAGTACTAAACGACTCGGTTTTATACGTTATCTAAGCGGTGAATACTTTGAGTTGATTCGGGGAACAACTACAAACTACTCCTAACTACGGTGAGACAAATTTATATAACAAAAACTCTACGGAATGATGCGGATGGTGATAAGTTATAAATATGACAAACAATGACTCCCAATATATATACGGTTAATGATTTACTCTTGCAATGACGACTACGTGTAGTGTGACCGACCCATGAAGTACTTAGACTACGTGGTTCCTAGTCAAGGCGTGTCTAATGCTTGGGATCAGAAATTAGGGCACGTAAGTTCCGTGGTTTGTCAATTCCTACGGTTTCCGGAGCGTCACGTCCGGTAAGGCAACACCTATATGAATCCCTAAAGATAGCCCGAATGGCGTCGAAAATCGCGTTCTCCTACACAATAATCAATTACGAGTATCAAAACAGGTAGCAAACATCAACACATATATAGAAAAAGAGATTATGAATCATAAATTATAAATATGGAGAATGTAAATATGAAATACAACCAAGCCTAGTACATAGGAAGAGTACAAGCTAATTAGCAAGTGAAAAGGGAAGAATCCACCCTCGGAACTAGCTAACCAGACTCAAGGCCGTCTCTTAGGACTTGGAGGTGGAGCTTTCGAGCTTGGTGAACGGAGATGGAACGGAACTTTGACGGAATGCCGGAATCAACGAACAAGCTCTCAAGGTGAAAGAGTTTTGCTATGTAAAATAAAATCTCAAACTATATAACAAGAACTTAAACTATAGTAACAATTGTATATCAAAAGAGGTGTGTCCTAAATGAGTGCTAGTCACTCCTATTTATACACATCAAGCTCGGGTAGAGTTGTAATTTCACAAGATACAAGTATGGGGGAACATGATTTTCTGCAGATTTCCCATGTTACACCTCGCGTATGGTGGAGTACGCCCCGCGTATTTGCCCATTCCGTCAGAAATCTCCTGCATGTGGACCAAATCTAGATCTTGTTGTCTCAACCACGCCCCGCGTAGACTGGGATGCGCCTCGCGTGTTTGAGTTTCTGAGATTTTATTGCTTGAATTGGGTCTTTTACGCATCGCGTAGCTGAAGCACGCCTCGCGTAAATAAGTCTCTGAGTCTTTTAGGTCGAAGAACTTCCTTACACGCCCCGCGTGTAAGGTGGGACGCCCCGCGTAGGAGCAGTTGACTCTGGGAGATCATGCAGTCTGACTTTCAGGATTAGGTTTATCATTTCTGACATATGTCACACGCCTCGCATGGTGGTTGATACGCCCTGCGTATCGGTGACTAGATCCCACGTGGTGCCTGTGATTGAACAATTATTTCTGACTAAGTGTTCCACGCCCCGCGTGAAAGGTGATACGCCCTGCGTATGTCGGTGGATTTTCGCTCCTTGCTCGTACCTGAAATACAATTCTCGAGAGCCGAGTTAGTTTGACGTTTTATTTTCTAAATTAATAAAAAATAAGGAAAATTAACCGAAAGTACGGAATTTATTTTTATTTCATTATTTTATTAAAACACTCTATTTTTGCAATTAAACTTATTTGTTTCATCTAAAATTAAACTGTAAATCACGCTAAAAGATAGGGACGAAACGCCCGTATCAAACCTCCTCGGACTTTAAAGTTTTACTTGTTCTCAAGTAAAAGAAATCGAAAGACAATGGATTGAGATTATTAAGAAACAAACCGTCGGTTGGTTTTACCAAGTGCGTGATTCCGAAGCTAAAGTTTTATGCAAAGTTTTCGGCAAGTACCTACGCAAACAAATGAGTGACCAAAACTTGTTTGAAACCTCCATGATCAAATTTAATAGGCAATATTAACGGGGGTCGATTATCTTTTGAGAACCCGATAGTACCTCACCAAGGGATTTCACTCTTACGCTCAAATTTTGGTGGGTCGGTGTTTTTACACTCTTCTTTGCACTTACTCGAAGTCACTTTGAGTTTGTATTTTTATCCGGGTTTTTCCTCCTATGTTATGGTCTAGGCAATATTAAAAATGAACCCGGAGGGGGGTTGTAATGTGGGTGGCTTTTTAGTGGTTTTTTAGAAACTCGAGTTTAAATACCATTTTGATGATCGCACCGTGTTTTTATTTTGGCCTTAGTAAGTTCGTAAAATATAACTCGAAATTGCTTGGGTGGAGCTTCAGAATGCCTTTTGCTCTTTATTGTGTTTTTCTTTTTCTTTTTGTTTTGAGAGCAGCACAAAAACAATTTCGAAAGCTTATGGTGCTTACTTATCAAGGCCTTGGCTTATTTCGGATGCGATTTGATTTTGTTGGTATTTAACCAAGAGGAAAAAGGGTTAAATGTTAAAAGGGTATTAACAAAAAAAGTCGGTTAATGGGCTCGAGGGGGTTTCCTAGAGTTTAATGAAAACGAGAAAAATAAGTTAAGAAAAGAATTAGACTAAGTGGGTTCGTTTTATCATCTATTGCCATTTTAACCAAAATAAGTGTACTTAACCCGGTATTAGGTGCAAACTTTATGAGTCGAGTGAAGTCAAAGCTCTCTAAAAATTGTGAAAGAAATAGAGTTCTCGTACGAACTCTTTTAGGCTCAAAAATATCTCACAAAATTTCGGGTTAAATTGTGTACGTTCAAGTTCTCGTCAAATTCTCAACTATCCCGTTTTTATTGCCTTTTTAAATTTCATTATAGAGATGACTTGTGGTTTGGGACTCAATGCTTTTATTTAGTACGAATCTAGGCTTTGCATAAATTCTATAACTTCAGAATTAAGACTAAAATTTCTTACTAAAACCGATCCTTTGTGTTAACGTCTTTACATTTAAGAACAAATAACGAAACTTTAATTAATTTCCGAGGGGGGTAGTGTGTCGAAAAGATTTAAGAATCAATAAATTAGTTTAATTATTTTGTTGTTTATGTCGCGCCCGTGCCCGCGGATCGCGAACTGTTTATCTTCGATATGGCACCCGCTCTACTGGTTTGCTAATGGTGTTGGATAGTCCCTCTAGGGAGACTATTCAAGGGGTTTTTGAGTCGCCACCAATCAGTTTGACGGTCTGATTGGACACCGATTTGGTTCCAAATTGACCCATTCGGGTAATGTTCGGATAAGGTATTGTTCTGCGATGATTCTAAGTTCGGTTTCCAGTTACGTGTAGGGAAGAGACATAATCTCACCCTACCCCGCCCGATAAATCGATACTGCTGTACTTTTGCGTGCTTGTTTTACGTGTTCATGTTTACTATTGCTTTGAAGGGCCATTAATTGTATATATTCAAACCTTTGACAACGCTCCCGAGGGTTTTGTCATATATTTATCGAAATCACTATCCAGTGATCAATATGACATGGTCGTTATATAATCGCTATACAACGATCGAATATTAAACATAATAATGTATGGTTTATCAATTATTTGTCGTTTATTTATTTAAATCATTATTCAATGATTTAGATAATCGGATTTTATAATTGCTATTCAGTTATTAAACCCGATGAAATAAAATTATATATCGTTATATTTCATAAAAATGAATATAGAAAGATTATTGTATAATATATGATCTTATTATTTATCCAGACCATTATTCAACGGTTTGGATAATCGAGTTAATTTATAACCGCTATCCAGCAATTAAACCCGATATATACTAAAATTGTCATATTTTATTAGTGTATGGTTTATTAATCGTTTATCGCGACCACTATCCAGTGCTCCAAATAAACTGCTCACGTTATTATCGTATTATAATTGCCATACAACAATTTAAATCCGATAAATGAGACTAAAACACAAATTACTAAATTATTTGAATAAAGATTATCATTGTCAAAAATGAATTAAAGACTAACTAATCTAATTCATTTGAGTTCAGACTTAAGAACAATAATTAGCTAACTAAACTTAGCATACAAAAGATTAATATATTATCAGTAAGAAAATGAAACGAAATGAAATGGGCCCAATTGAGGCATGGAGGGGCTTAATTGAATCAACTTAAGTGATAGGGATTAGATTGAAAATAAACAGGGATAAACTAGGTATTACGGCTAAATTGGGGATAAATTTGGATTTTAGGGTTTAAGATCTATTTTGAACGCAGAAGCCATACCCTTATCTCAGCCATTTCCTCTCCTCACAAATCTACTTCCGTAAAAAGAAAGGATCAGCAGCCATCCGGCCAGCCACCGCTCACTGCCTGCCCTAGTTACAGTCGGATCCGCTGTCCGCCGTCGTCACGACCTGCCGTTTGCTTTGCCACTGTCCCATTCACACGGCCTCCATCTTCTTTCTCTTTCCCAAAGAAACCGATTTCGCGACTCCTCCCCATGGCTGCCGGCGACCCCCTGTTCAGCGACGGCAACCTTCTACAGAGGATGAGGAACCCACGGTCTCCTCACGGCGACGGCGACCACCTCCGATGCGTTAGACTGGACGGCCAGAGGCGATGTTGACGACGCAAATAGCAGAATAAATCAAAGTGAGTATATCCGTATCATTTCCTTTTGATTTCTCAAGATCTAACTTTCCTGCTTGTGATTTTTGTAGTGCTTTTTTGCGTTTGGATTTAGAGTTTTTTTGATAGTGAAAGTAGAAATTACATGTGAATGGTGTTTGAAATATTAAGAATCTTAATCTTTGCAGGATATGAACAATAATGCAAAATGAAGAAATTACAACAATGGAATAAATGACTCAAATGTATAGGCGAAGGAATTTGTATTGATATTTTTGCTTGTTACACTTGATTTTGTTTGAAGCAGACACGATTCTGCTTTCTGAATTTACATTGCTGATTTTTTTCAAAGACTCCTCTCTTCTCTTTTTGTTTTTTTTTTGCTCTAGTGTTGTTGCTAATCTCTCCTCTTCTCTCTTTTTCTCTCATGTTGTTCTAATGTTGCTGCCTCTCTTTTCTTTTGCTCTAATGTTTTTTTTTCCTTCATACAGGTTCAACTTCCTCCATTTATAGATGCTTAAAGACAACAGCTGGGATTGTCTTTTGCTGGAGCCTTTTCTGCTGCATTTTGTCCAATGTGTGCAGTGGCTGGTTTCAAGGTGCAGTGCACTTGTCTTTCTTGACAATTGCCTCTTTTCAAGATGCAAGGCTGGTTTCAAGGTGCAGTGCCTTTGTCCCTTGTGACAATGCCCATTTTCAAGAGTTGTGAATTTGTCCTTTTCTCATTTTGAATTCCTGAATCAAAGCTGAAGTTGACCTTGTTGAATGTATTTCCCTCCTTATTTTGTAATAGCTGGATTTGGATGGAGAAATCTGTAACATGAAGATACAAATTAGCATTTGTCAATGTAAATTTTTATTTTCTTAATAAGAGCACTTCATTTTATTTTTGTTCCATCATTTTTCAATAGTTCAATTTATTAATTCATTTTTATGAGCTAATTTTGGAAATTATATCCTAAATATGACTTGCAAACCAAAATAATCTTAAAAAGTAATTATGGATAACTTTAAGAATTAATTTTGTCATAGCTTCATATTTAGAATATAAGGATTTCCAATATACTTTCACAATTAATGAATTAAAATTGGAAAATTATTCTAACCAATTAGATGCAAGTTGAATTTAACTAATGAATTTGAAATATAACCATTCCAAAAATCATATTTAGAATACAACAAATTATATTTCAAATATAATTTATAACCTGAAAAATATTTCTATTCCAGTGAATCACATCTCGGATTTAATTTGATAATTATACCGATATATAAAAAATTGGTATAAAATATAAATTTCTTAATAAATTATTTGTAATAGAAAGTTGCATTTCTAATATAATTCACGAATTTGTTAGAATTCCAAATATAATCAGTTAAAGTTTAAAAAAATATTCCGGACAAAAATGGGTATCTACAGTTTATTTGATTTTTATTTTTGTTTTTGTTAGTGCAAAACAAACGGTGGGTGCGGGGTTGCACGGCCCTCCGCGTGATTAAAATGACGTCTATTCCAAGGACGTCGCAAAAGAAGAAAAACAAAAACAAAAATAAAAATGGAGTATAAAAAGGACCCTTGAAGGTCAGGTCCTACGCGAGGCGTGCCCAGGGGGGCGCCCCGCGTAGGAGGTGCGTTTTAAACCAACTGTGGCCAGAGACGCAGATACGCGGGCCGCACTAAGAGGAGCGCTCCGCGTGTTTGAGTTTCTGGGCTAGTTATACAAGAAAAACGGTGAGCACGCGGGGCGTAAAATGGAGTACGCCCTGCGTGAAGGTTATTAATGGTGCATAAACAGAGAAAAATGAACACGAAAAGAGAAAATAACCAAAACGAAACATAAAGGGAAATCATAAATATATTAAAATAAAAAAAAGAAAGTACAATAGAAACACAAAAAGATAACAAAAACAACAAAAGAAACACATAAAACGAAACGAACTAAAATAAACACGAAAAGAGAAAACACAAAACTAAGGAAAACCAAGAAAGGGAAACTAAGGTTGAGGCGAAGGAGGATTACCGTGGATGTTGAAATGTGTGAAGAAGGTGTTGGCGAAGGCGTCGAAGCTGGCCCTATCCGCTTGCCTTTAAGCCTTAGAGGCGTCGAAGTGAGCATCAAGGGCGTCGAAGCGCGAGTCGAAGTGGGCCCGATCACGTCGTTGGTTGTCCTCCAAAATATCCAACCGGGCGTAGATGGATTTGAAGTCGTGGTTGGGGGGTGGACTAAAGTTGAGGCCCATGTCCGAGTCCTCGTCCTCGTCGTCTTGGGGTTGGGCTGCCCACGAACTCTCACCCGGGCCGGAGGTAGGGCGCTGGAGTGATTTGAAGGCATTTTTCTCCAAGGGCCGCGGCTCCAAGCTGGGAAGGCGGTCAAGGGCAGCTTCGCCAAGAGCGGAGGTGGCGAAGATGGTGATGAGATGGCCCAACCTGATTTTGCCACGTTTTCAGGTGGGCATGTGGTGGAGTTGGACGGCCATGAGGTAGGAAAGGTCGTAGGTGAGGCCGTTTGCATAAAAATAAAGGGCCAAAAGCTCGTGCTTATTGACCTTAGTGGACTCGGACTTCCCCGAGAAGTAGAAGAAGGTGAAGCGGTGGAGAAGTTGGAGGATAGTATCGCGAATGCAGGCCGGGCGGAGGTTGGAGATATCGTAATCGTCGGACCCGGTGATGGAGGTCCAAAAATCACGAGGGGAGACACCCTCGGGCCAATGTGCTATGCCCCCCTCCGCTTGATGTGTGAAATGGTTGCGGAGCCATTGAGTGTCGATGGAGAAAGGGTGGTTGTGAAGGCGGAAGTTGAAGAGGGCGGCTCCGGGAACATTATTGGATTCTAGGGTGGTGTAGAACTCCACGACCAACGAAGAATAAACGTGGTGGCGTGCCCGATAGTGATCGAGCCAATTTAGAGTACGGAGGCGGTCCTCGAAAGCACCTCCAACATTGTAGCGATCAAGAACGCTACGTTCGATGTACGAGAGTTCCATTACATGGGCAGCGGAGAGTATTTGGTAGGATTGGGCTTCTTCTTCGGTGAGAAGATGGAAAGGAGCCCGGTATTGGCGGGTTAGTGGTGGTGTTTCTTCTCGTTCGGGGGGTGGTGGTGATTGGCGTGGTTGGGAACGAGAAGTGCGGGCCCGAGTGGACCACGGGGGGCGCATGTCGGTAACATGTTTTCGTCTTGCCATGGTGTTAGTAAGGGATTGAGAGAGTGTGTAGGAAGAGTGTGTGAAGTTAGAGTGAGTTGTGAGGAAGAAGAAGGGAAAAAAGGGGGAGTATTTATAGAGGAGGAGTGGAATTCCAAGGGATTCTTGGAATTCCAGGAGGGGTACGCGGGGTGTGAAGGGGCCACGCCACGCGTATCCCACCTCCTGGTCGTTATTTGACACGAAAATGGCACGGTACGCGGGGCGTGCGGGGAAGCACGCCTCGCGTATCGCACCTCCTGGCCCTAAATCGGTGGGAGAAGGGCGAGGACGCGGGGCGTACAGGGGGGTACGCCCCGTGTGGAAAAGGATAAACTGAAATTTTCATGGTTTTTTATTATTATTTAATGTTTTTATGATTTTTTTTTTCTTTTTTAATGTTTTTATGGTTTTTAAATTATCATTAAGAGGGTGGTTAAGACAAAATTTATGATGGAGGGAGGTTGAAGAAATTTGAATTTGAAAAGGTGGGATGTGATTGGAGGGAAGAAGAGGTGGAGTGGAGAAGTGGGAAAGATTTTTAGGGAAGAGAAGAGAGTGATGGGAAGGGTGGAATGAGAAAAGGCTGCCATGGGGAGTTGCAATTCGCAGCTCCCCTAGGATACGCGGGGCGTGCCCTATGGGGCGCCCCGTGTGTCCCAATTCGTGGCGTTTATTCGGGAGAGAACTTAACTGCCGAAGGTTACGCGGGGCGTGGTAGGAGGGATGCCCCGCGTAATGTGTCTTTTATTGCGAAAATTGGATCAGACACACAGATGCGCGGGGCGTGAAAGGCATGGCGCCCCGCGTTGCTTTTATATATATATATATTTTGGATTAACATGTGATTTGTTTTTCTTTTGATTTATGAGACGGGATAAAATAACTAAAAATAAAAAATAAAAATAAAAATAAAAAATAACATAAAAGAGAGAAAAATAAAAATAAAAATAAACAAAGATTATGATACATATAAACAAGGGGTTTGAGAAATTCAAACCGATGCTACGTTTAGAGTCGAAGTAGCTCGACTTTCTCATGTGGCGGCTTACTGCAGGTTGTCCGAGTTGGAACTCGACGGGTCCGAACTTCTACTATTCAGGAGGGTTATCGTCTGTCCGGACTCTCTATTTTTGCCCCGCGGGTTCTACTCAGTGTTTGCCGGGAGGGTTCCTAATGGCCTTTCCTGTTGCTGACGATTCAAGTGGGCTACCTGGCAGCTAAGGTCCCTGCAAAACACCTCACTATCGGCAAGATGGGTTAAGATATCCTTTAACAAGGACGTTACTGACTGGCCATGCACATTATCGGGAGGTGGAGCGTTTCGATTACTGGGCATGGCTTGTGATTGCCCTAGCCCATTTTCCCGATATTCTTGATCAAAGTCGGATGGGGGCCTCAATACATTATTATTATTGCCATACGACAAGTTAGGGTGTTGGTACCGAGGCCTCCATCCGTTGTTATTATTATTGTGGTGGTGTGAGTAGGAGTTTGGGTTAGGGTTGTACCTTTGATTGCCTCCTATGTAACTTACATTTTCGGTATCGCCGGTGAAAGGGCTACCGGCTTGGCAATTAAGTCCGTCATGATATCCACCATAATGATTGCACATCAGGACCTGTGCAACTTTGTTAAGGCTCAACTGGGCTATCAAAGCATCAAGTTTTTTATTCATTTCTACCATGGAACTTTTCGGAGCCTCTTTCTCCATGGCGAACGGTTGATGTCGCGAAGGTCCGGCAAGCCGATCTTCTTGCCACTATACGCTTTTCCTTGCGAGCTCGTGAATGAGCTCATATGATTCACTGGCTGACTTCCTAAACAGGTCCCCACCTGCTACGGAATCCACGGTGACACGATTAGTAGGTGTTAATCCGTGATAAAAAGTGCTTATCAAATCGTGCTTGGGGATATCGTGGTGCGGGCAGCTTCGAAGCAACTTCCGGAATCTTGCCCAAGCCGCATGAAGGGCTTCGTGTTCGAGCTGCCGAAAGATAGTGATGTCGTTCCTCAACTTAACCATTTTGGAGGGCGGGAAGTAGTAAGAAAGGAACTCCTTCTCAAGTTCCACCCATGATGTAATCGAACCCGCCTCCAACGAGTGCAACCACCCTAACGCTTGTCCTGTCAAAGAGAAAGGAAACAAATTTAGTCGGACGGCCTCAACCGGTACACCGTTTTGCTGAGAAGTTTCGGCACACATAAGAAATTTATCTAAATGTTCGTTAGGGTTTTCATGAGGTTCTCCTCCGAACTGGCCAAGTTGTTGGATGAGTTGGATCATGCTAGTCTTGATTTCATATGTGTTGGCCGGAATGGTAGGGGCAACGATTCCGTTGCGATTTTGAGGGCGATGCGGAGTGAGAATCTCCATCATCGAGTGCATGTCTCCACCATTGCGGTTGTTATTCACGGGTTGCGCCGATGGCCTTTGGTTGACCTCGGGCTGGTTAGCTTCATTGTTGAGGTTTGCCATTTTCTCTCTCCGAATCCTACAAAGAGTACGTTCAATTTCAAGATCAATAGGAACGAGAGTATCACTCCGGGATCGGGTGTGCATAAAATAAATAAATGAAATAAATTATAAACAAGAAAGAATGTTGTTAGCAAAAAAGTATATATAGAAAGTATATATAAACAATTTATACAAAAATAATGCTTAGACTAACAATAAAACGTTTTTGTCTAGTATTGCAAGAAATTATAAATCCCCGGTAACGGCGCCAAAAACTTGATAGGTGCGGCGCCTAGGTAGAGCTTATACGACGAAATATATATATGTTATGATAAGTGCGTTACGACTATGGATGTGATCTTCCTAAATGCTCTATCTCTACTAGACGCTACGACTTAGGGGCAAGTGTACCCCGTCGTATCAAGTAATAATCCGGTTAAGATCGGGTATCGAATCTACGAGATTTATAACTACAAGTACTAAACGACTCGGTTTTATACATTATCTAAGCGGTGAATACTTTGAGTTGATTCGAGGAACAACTACAAACTACTCCTAACTACGGTGAGACAAATTTATATAACAAAAACTCTACGGAATGATGCGGATGGCGATAAGTTATAAATATGACAAACAATGACTCCCAATATATATACGGTTAATGATTTACTCTTGCAATGACGACTACGTGTAGTGTGACCGACCCATGAAGTACTTAGACTACGTGGTTCCTAGTCAAGGCGTGTCTAATGCTTGGGACCAGAAATTAGGGCCCGTAAGTTCCGTGGTTTGTCAATTCCTACGATTTCTGGAGCGTCACTTCCGGTAAGGCAACACCTATATGAATCCCTAAAGATAGCCCGAATGGCATCGGAAATCACGTTCTCCTACACAATAATCAATTACGAGTATCAAAACAGGTAGCAAACATCAACACATATATAGAAAAAGAGATTATGAATCATAAATTCTAAATATGGAGAATGTAAATATGAAATACAACCAAGCCTAGTACATAGGAAGAGTACAAGCTAATTAGCAAGTGAAAAGGGAAGAATCCACCCTCGGAACTAGCTAACCAGACTCAAGGCCATCTCTTAGGACTTGGAGGTGGAGCTTTCGAGCTTGGTGAATGGAGATGGAACAGAACTTTGACGGAATGCCGGAATCAACGAACAAGCTCTCAAGGTGAAAGAGTTTTGCTATGTAAAATAAAATCTCAAACTATATAACAAGAACTTAATCTATAGTAACAATTGTATATCAAAAGAGGTGTGTCCTAAATGAGTGCTAGTCACTCCTATTTATACACATCAAGCTAGGGTAGAGTTGTAATTTCACAAGATACAAGTATGGAGGAACATGATTTTCTGCAGATTTCCCATGTTACGCCTCGCGTATGGTGGAGTACGCCCCACGTATTTGTCCATTCCGTCAGAAATCTCCTGCATGTGGACCAAATCCAGATCTTGCTGTCTCAACCACGCCCCACGTAGACTGGGATGCGCCTCGCGTGTTTGAGTTTCTGAGATTTTATTGCTTGAATTGGGTCTTTTACGCATCGCGTAGCTGAAGCACGCCTCGTGTAAATAAGTCTCTGAGTCTTTTAGGTCGAAGAACTTCCTTACACGCCTCGCGTGTAAGGTGGGACGCCCCGCGTAGGAGCAGTTCACTCTGGGAGACCATGCAGTCTGACTTTCAGGATTAGGCTTATCATTTCTGACATATGTCACACGCCTCGCGTGGTGGTTGATACGCCCTGCGTATCGGTGACTAGATCCCACGTGGTGCCTGTGATTGAACAATTATTTCTGACTAAGTGTTCCACGCCCCGCGTGAAAGGTGATACGCCCTACGTATGTCGGTGGATTTTTGCTCCTTGCTCGTACCTGAAATACAATTCTCGAGAGCCGAGTTAGCTTGACGTTTTATTTTCTAAATTAATCAAAAATAAGGAAAATTAACCGAAAGTACGGAATTTATTTTTATTTCATTATTTTATTAAAACACTCTATTTTTGCAATTAAACTTATTTGTTTCATCTAAAATTAAACCGTAAATCACGCTAAAAGATAGGGACGAAACGCCCCTATCAGTTAGCGGAATGTCCATTTTACAGAGGAGACTGCCAATTTTTTTATGGAAATTTCGTTAAACGTGACTAATTATATTCTAATATTTCTCTACGTGTAGGCAAATTATTAGAAGCACTCGGTTCTCCATGTCAAATAGAGGACCTCCTATACATATTTTGACATGTGTAATATGGACCCACAATTATTATAAGAGGCCCCACTATTTTAATTATTACGTGGGATCACCATACACGTGTCCAAATGTGAATCGGGGGTCCTCCGACCGACATGGAAAACCGGGTGCTTAATATAATAACTCCTAAGTGTATATAAATTCTAAATATGGCTTTCTATCTTTTGGATACTCATTCGGGAGGCAGAGCAATACCACTTGAAAGCTAGAAGTTCTAGTTAGGAGAAATCATTGTGTTAATTATATGTTATGCGTTTCTGATTTAGCATTTGCATTCATAATAATTTGTTTTATAAGTATTTCAAATCAAATGTTATTTTAACTTATAAAAGTGTTTTATTTATTTGTAATAATTTATACACAATTATTTATGGTCTAAATATGTGTTATGGACATTCTTCCTAATGAGAGTCATCAAGACCTTGTGCGCACGGATACTATCGTTATTGGTTACTCATGATACTACAATTCTAATATTATGGTTTATGAATTTAGGTTGATTGAGTTATTCTTGAGCTATATGTTGAATTGGAATTGGAATTAAGTGAGGCTGGGTATAAAATCAGTTGAGTTATTCTCGGTCCTCCAGCCGACTGGTTTCATAATTAGCTGAGTTATTCTCGGGCCTCCAGTCATTAGATATAAGAGAGCCTTATGGCTATATTTTTAGATGATGCATAGGTTGGGTCTTGAGGTTTAGGGTCCAACATGTACTAAACCACCTATCTATTTATTTATAAAATGATTTTGTGAAAACCATTGTTTGTATTATGTATATTATGTATATTATTGTGGTTATGAATATTAAATTAGTCGTGCATTGTATATAATTAATTCAATATGGGAAGTTTGACTCTCTCTAATTTTTAGGTGACTATGCAGCTCAAGTTCTTCCTTCGGTCATTTATATATTTCTTCACTTGGCTTGCACAATTTTATGAAGCACAGAGGCAAATAATAATCATTTTTGAATGAACACAAATATAAACAATGACTTGTGTATTTGAATGTTCCTCTAGCTCTTTTGAAGATTTTGATCTCTCTTGATAGGTTATGCAAATCATCAACTTTAAATGGAGCTAATGGCATGGTATTTATAGGAGAGGCTGACAAGAGATCCGTTTGAATTTGAAATAGTCGTTTTGAGAGAATGGAGCATGTCACATCAGCTTCTGACGTCCTTTGTCCTTTAGGCGAAAAGTTATGTCGCATGCCCACATGCTCTTCTTTTTTGTGTGCCCTGGTTCGTAGGCATTGGTTTTGTAATATGTATTAGACATTTTGTATATTGTTTGAATACATTGTATATGTGTTATATGAATAAAGGCAATCATTCATAATGTTTATAACTTGTGCTATGAAATATGTATGGAGTATCCGTTAATTGATAATCATAAAATGTCTGAGGCCTGTTCTATTCGTGGGAACGAATATAACTAAAGGTCTATGCATCCAGTATCTGTGTAGTTGTGTAGGAAGCACTACTATAACACTTGTATAGTCAGATATGGATACAGATATGCATTGATGTAGCTCAATATGGGATTGGACCGATCCGCTCTAGAAAGATTCATGGTGGACGTGTCATTGATCTTTCTAAGCGTAGAACTCTATTATCTCCAGACCTATTTCATTATAGTAAATGACGTGGGATGCCGTTCACTTTGATATACGCCTAACATGTCCGTAACAGGATGCCAAATATGGGTATGTTGGGTGGATCATTGAACACGATGTTGCAGATAGATGAAGTGATGAGATTACCACTCACCTAACGTTGAGCTGATATCACCGGCCACTTGATAAGTGGAACTGAAGAAGTGGGTGGTCATACCCTGATAAGTAGTTTACTTATTTGATTCATCAGTTCACTTTAGATCAAGAAATATAATAAACCATTTAGAGAATGACAACCACCATATCTCTGGTTTATAGTATGGTCATATCCAGCCTAATATTTCCATTCACACCCCATTTGGAACCAATATCACCTCACATGGGACCAACATGATGCCCCAATGGTCAGTTGAAGTGACGTTGGTGTTGCTGGAAAGAGAGTCATTTTGGCCTTTCCTTTTTCCCTTTCTTTTATTTGGGAAGCATCTCTCCACTCTTAGTCCTTTCTTATTTTATTTTTTATTAATAATTTATTATTAAGGAGTTTTTCTCTTCTCACTATTGGTAAGTACAACAATAAATAATGATTTTAAGGATAAAAAAATAAATAAGGAGTGAGTACAAAGAGTATTATTGGAGATTAGATGTATTAAATTCTTAAATGACTAAAAACCAATTGTTCATATTATTTTTAGAGAGTAGACTAAGAGCTACTAGGATATGCTCTATCAATTAAAAGAAATTACAATCCAAAAGTACATCAGAGGAACTTCAATATGTATGTTCAATTTCATAGATCGTGATAGAGCAATAGTATACAATGCTTGAACTGTATTTGACACAACGACGGAAAACGTGCTCCGCTTAGAATCGTCTTCGAATGAATGACATCATGATCTTTCAATGAGTGATGTCTATTTAACAGTAGATAAAACTCGTATGTATTTTGATGAATGAAATACATATACAGGATACATAACTTCCAAATAGGGAGACATGAATAAATCTTCAAATAAATGAGACATAGGCCCTGTTCTTTTTGACTGAACTGAACTGAACTTAATAATAATGATAAATTATAATAAATAATGATGAATTATATTATATAATAATTATAGTAAATTATATATATAATAAATTATATATATAATAAATTATAAATTATATATAAATAATTATAATTATAATAAATGATGATGAATTATATATAAAAATGCTAAATTATAAATAATATACAATAATTATATATAATTGATGACTTGTGGAGAAATTCCGATCAACTTCCGTCCCTGTGGGGGCGTCGTTGGGTTCGACGGGGGGAAGCTCCGATGCCAAAGTCAGTAAAGAAGAACAAGAGAGCAAACTGAATTGACAAAGGGTAAGTGAATGTGTACCTTGATAGCCTGAGACGTAGGCTATATATAGTCATGAAGTTGTAACCTTCGGTAACTAGAAAGTCTCCATTAATGTCCCATTAATGGCGGTTACAGGTTACCCTTAAGTTGGCGGTTAGCTAATTGATAGCTCATTAATGGTCTTTATGGCCGGATCGGCCCAGCCGTTCTAATGGCGGATTGAGGGCTTATGGAGATTCGCCTCACAGGTTCGCCTGCGGGTCTCTCTTGGCAAGTTCTAGGTGATCCGCCCATCGGATCTCTTTACTTCGATACGCCGCGGAATTCTCGTATCAGGCGACCAACACGTGGCATTCTTTAGGCGAATATCCCTTTTGATCCTTGGGATAATATCACAATGTTATCAGAAGCCCCCCAAAGTTCCCTTAAAGTCTTTTAGGGCTTTTGAGCTTCTTTGCGCGCCGTCATGATTACTTGCATTAATGAGCACTCTGTTTGATGCCAATCACGGAGTGACACGTGTAGCAGGCGCACTGCCCGAGGAGAGAGAAGACGTCTTCTTCCTTCTTTCATTTCTCTTTCTTCCCCATTCGTTTTTCCTCTCCATTTTCCTTTGCGTCTTCTTTGCAGAGCTTTCTTCGGAGTTTTCAGAATCCTTGAAGCTGTATTTTCATGTAAGTTCATCTTCTTCATTCTATTTTTTCTGAATGTTTAGGAGCTCTTCTTCATCCTCCGAATCAACCTTTGAACTTTTTAATTTGACTTCTTCCTCTGAGATTGTATTTAGTTGGACTACTTCGTCATCGGAAAATTCCTTTTCCTCCGAAGGTACAGTCAGCTCCGATTTAGCTGAGTTACACAACTCGGCGTGTAATCGTGATCGAACTCGTCTAGGTAGGAGTCAAAACCTTTCCACTCCGATTACCGGTACTACTCCGGCCGTAGTTCTTAGGCGTTTTTCTGAGATAATGGCCTCTTCTTCTGCCCTACCTAGAAAAAAGAAACCTCGAGCGGAATCCACTCCATCTCGTATGAGTGTCGCGGATCTAGCGGATCTGGCGAGTCGCTTCCCCTGGATAAATAATTATGAGACTCAGTTGGCGGCGGCTCACCAACGACCCTCCTGTCCGCCAAGCGGATTCTTGTCGGTGTACTGTAGCCATGTGGAGAGAGGGTTCCGGCTTCCTCTTCCAAAGATGATGGCGGACATCCTTTCTTACTTTGATATCAGTGTCAGCCAATTACATCCTAATGGCTGGTTAGACATAGCTTTAGACTACTATCTGGCCTCGAACTTAGGAGTAGTGTACACGCCCCGTATCTTCAGAGCTTTTCATAAACCGTCGAAGCAAAAGTCTGAGTCTTTCCTTACTTTTGCAAAATTTGGAATGTATTCCCCGTTTAGTGGCAAAATGTCCAACGTCCATTGTTGGGACGAAAAATTCTTCTACATAAAGATAAACGAGGGCGAATCTCTAGGCTTCCCAACATTCTGGAATCCTAAACCCTTGCACATGGCGGGAGATATGCGTATACTGACAAATAGTGATGAGGAAGTGGCGGAGCTCATGAAGAGTGTCAAGGCGGAGGCCTGGACATACGCTGATGCCTTAGATTTCATGTTGAGTGATATTCCCCTGATCCGTCAGGAAGGGGACAAGTTTATTTACTCGAAGATTGCCCAGTTTGATCAAGGTAACTTTGTGTTTTCTTTCTTTGAACCTTGATCGCTTTATTGTTCTCTTTGGTAGGGGTTTATCTAAGGCCAATCACGCTCTTGCAGAGAAGCATAGGAAGTTGTTGGAGGATGAGGCTCGCAAGA
Source organism: Euphorbia lathyris (assembly GCF_963576675.1). Lineage (NCBI taxonomy): Eukaryota > Viridiplantae > Streptophyta > Magnoliopsida > Malpighiales > Euphorbiaceae > Euphorbia > Euphorbia lathyris. The sequence goes on along the minus strand of NC_088912.1, from coordinate 42,574,027 downwards.
AAGATCAGGTAGCGAATCCCCAAAAGGGTGCAGGAAAACGTCTAGCTGATACAGTTGTCGATCCGCCTCTGAAAAGGAGGAAGCCTGCAGCTTCTGGCGGTCCAAAGTTTATGGCGGATGCCATGAAATCCGCCATGCCCGTGGTAGAGATGGAACAAGTAGGTTGTCTTTATCTTTTATCTGTTCACTATGTTTGGAATCTAAGTTTTGATCCTTACATTTTTGTGCAGATGGCGAAGCCTGACCTAGGCGGATACTGGTTCGCCAAGTATGGGGTCCAGGGATCCTTGGAAAATGAGTCTGTTATCAATGACCTAGACGAGGCTCTAGGTCAGTTGGGTGAGGTACAAAGGAATCAGAACCAGATTCCAGGATCAACCCATGCTCAAAGGGGAAAGACGGAGCTTCTTACGGTAAGTCCCCTTGCTAGAAAGGATCTCTTTTTAGAAAAAGTTGTACCTTTGCTCTTTCATTTTGACATAATTGTTTGCCTTTGACAGATGTACACTCGCATATGCGCCATGGAAGCTGAGCTCCTTCAAGGTGTGGCAGACAAGGCTACCATAGAAAGGTTGGAGAAAGAAATCGCTGATGCTGACGCGAATGTCGCATCCGCCGCGTCTGCCATTGCCCTCAGGGATGCCGAAATTAAAAAGCTGAAGGAGAAGATTGAGGCAGATGCCAAGGAGCATGAGAACGCTTTAGGAGAATCAGAGTACATGGCTGGAGAGCAAGCTTTCTTTTACGGCGAACTGATCCTGGCGTATTTCGAGCTGGCGTGTCCCGAGATCGATTTTACAGACCCGCAGTTCGCCGTTCCGGACCTAGATGATGTTCTCAAATTTAACAAAATCCCGGACATCAAGGACTACCTCCGTGACTATATTCGGAAATGGATGAAGGGACCCGTCGAAGAAAGCAAACCTTCCACTAATGTCAAGCTAGTGGACCTCGAGGAAGTACCTCCTAAAGCGGGTGAGGAGCTGATAACCGATGGCACCCATCTTTCTGAGGGAACACCTTTTGTGGAAAAGGATGTCTCCTTAGCGGGCGTATCTGGAGCTGTTGAGAAGGAAGCTTCTCAAGCAGGTGCTTCAGGCGAGAAGAATGTTAAGGAGAATGCTCCCGTTAATGTTTAGTTTTGTTGTTTTGTAAAACTTAAGTACAATGTTTTAATCCTTATGGTTGCTATTTATTTTACCTTTATGTTTGCGTAAGTAAATATATAAGCTTTTAGGAATTATTTTGGAGTAGGTGGCCAGCCATACCCCATTGTGCAAACCTTTGTGAAGGTTTGAAGCTGTTTTATTCCTTTTAGAGGAAGTAAAGCTGCCTTAGGGATCAACTTGATACCTATCTATGAGGTGAAGTGATCCGCCTTTAGGACTTGTGAACCCATCTTTGGGAAGGGTGCAAGAGAGTGTAAAGACCTTGCGTCCAAGGAATGTTTTAACTCTATCCCGAATGGTGATCATCTACAGATGGATCCGCCCATGAGATTGTTCTCCTATCTTTGAGGAGAAAAAAGTAGCTATAAGATAGCAGTACTTTTTTAATATGGGAAGCGTTGATGCCCCCCTTCTTTTTGAGACTGGAATATTTATATTGCTGCAAGAAAATACTTAAAAAGAATATGGACAATAGAACAATTGCTTTTTATTGATAGAAGATACGCTTTATTACAGCAAGCGGGTCTCATATGTGAGCCTCATTAAAATCTTTAATAAGAAAAACCTCATGGGAAAAAAGCTTATTAAAGGAAAAAGAGTACTCAAGACCTTTGTTTACATTCTATTTTCTGGCGAAGTATTTGCGGAGATTTTGGAGATTCCAAGTGCGCGGCAATGTATTTCCTTCCATGTCTTGAATCTTAAATGCGGTGAACCCAATTTTGTCCACTATTCGATATGGACCTGTCCAGGTGAGCCCTAGCTTGCCCTTCCCTTCTTTAGATTGGATTTTGTCGGCCTTACGGAGCACGAGATCTCCCACATTCAGGTCTACAAGTTTGGCATTTTTGTCATGATAAGCCGCGATCTGCTGCTTGTATGCCGCCATACGTACATATGCCTTATCTCTCCTATCCTCCAATTGATCAAGACCTTCTTTCAATCTCTGACTATTTTCATCCTCGCAATAGAATGCAACTCTGTCACTCGAAACCAATATCTCGACTGGGATTATAGCCTCCACGCCATGAGAAAGGGCGAATGGGGTTTCGCCTGTGGCCGGGCGAGGAGTAGTACGATACGCCCATAAGACGCTTGTTAATTGATCCGCCCATTTCTTATCATGCTCACCCAGTCTTTTCTTTATTCCTTTTACGATTGTCCGATTCATGACTTCGGTCATACCGTTGGATTGTGGGTAATATACGGAGGCGAATCTGTTTAGAATGCCCAATTTTTCACAGAATGCCTTGAACTCCCTACAGTTGAACTACGTTCCATTATCAGTGATGATTGTGTGTGGAACTCCGTATCTTCCCACAATATTATCTTTGACGAACTCAACCATTCGTTCAACATTGATGGAGGAGACAGCTTCAGCCTCTATCCATTTAGTGAAATGGTCTACTGCCACTACCATGTACTTCCTTTGTCTACGAGTAGGAGGAAATGGTCCAATGATGTCAATTCCCTAGAGGGCAAAGGGTCGACCTTCAATGATAGGCCTCTAGAGATGTTTAGCAGTATGAGATTCATTCGCATGAATCTGACAACTATGGTAAGATTCCACCAGTTTCTGTGCATCAAGTTCTGCCGTGGGCCAATAAAATCCTGCTAGCCTAGACTTTTTTAGGATGGAGGCGGATGCCTCATGGGCTCCACATATTCCCTCATGCAGCTCCTTAAGAACCTGTTGTCCCTCTTCTGGCAAAATGCATTTTAACCAAGGATGGCTAAAAGATTTTCTGTAGAGGCAATCATTTATCACAGAGAAATAAGCCGCTTTCCTGACTATCCACCGAGCTTCCTCCTTGTCCGTAGGTAGTGCTCCATCTAACAGATACTGGCGGATGGCCGACCTCCAATCACCTTCTACTGTCGTGAGTAGGGATACTTCCTCTGAGGCGAAGGCCGGAGCTGCTTTAACTTCGAACGGACATTGTGGATCCGCCCAGTTCTCCTTGCTGGAAGCCATTTTAGCTAGATGATCCGCTTCTGTGTTTGATCTGCATGGTACATGGATCAACTCCCATTTAGTTTCTTTGGCTTCAAGGTGATCCAGCAATTTTTTAACTTCAGCAACATATTTGGCCAAAACGTCATCTTTTACTTCGTAATTTTTGATCACCTGGTTGACCATCAACTTGGAGTCACTATAGATCACGATCTACTCGGAAGTGATTTCTTTCAGCAGACGCAGTCCCAATATTAAGGCCTCGTAATCCACTGTATTGTTGGTTGCAATAAAATCCAATCTTGCTGCGTATCATAGTTTTATATATTGAGGACCTGTGATCACGATGCCTATACCAGCTCCATCTGCTGAGGAGGCTCCATCTGTGTACATCGTCCATTCTTCGACTTGAGATTTAGGGGGATTTACCCCTTCTTTAGTGAATTCATTCACAAAGTCTGCCAAGACTTGACTCTTTAAGGCTGACCTGCTCTCGTATCGTACATCAAATTCTCCAAGGCGGATTGCCCACTCCATCAATCTCCCTGAAGTCTCTGGCTTTTGTAATACCTTCCTCATTGGTATATTTGTTCGGACTATAACAGTATGAGCCTGGAAGTAAGGCCTAAGGTGGATTGCTTTCAGGGGTCGGCTCATCATGGGCGGTTCTGTGAGAAACTGTTTGATTCCCTCGAAAGCTTTTTCGCAATCCTCATTCCACTCAAATGCCTTCTGCTTCTTGATCACCTCATAAAAGGGCTGACATCTACGGGCTGAACAGGAGATAAACCTGCCCAAGGCTACGATCCGCCCATTAAGACGTTGCACTTCTTTGATGTTCCGTGGCGCTTGCATCTCTAGAATAGCCTTAATCTTGTCAGGATTTGGGCTCACTCCTTTCTCACTAATCATGAATCCTAAGAACTTTCCATACGTTGCACCAAAGGTACATTTTTCCGGGTTCAGTTTAATATTGTGACGTCGGAGTACGCCCAGTACCTCCCTTACATCATCTGCATGCTTTTCCACAGTGGTGCTCTTGATGATCATATCATCCACATAGACGGAGTAGTTATCACCTTTGCTTTCCGCGAATATCTTGTTCATCATCCGTTGATAGGTTGCACCTGCGTTCTTAAGCCCAAAGGGCATGACTTTGAAGCAATAAGTGGCTTGATGAGTCACGAACGAGGTCTTGATTCTATCTGAAGGGTCCATTAGGATTTGGTGATAACTTGACTTCATGTCTATGAAGGAGTACATAGTGTGTCATGCGGTTCCATCTACGAGGATGTCGATACACGGTAAAGGGTAGTTGTCTTTTGGATAAGCTTTATTGAGATCTGTAAAATCAATACACATGCGGTACGATCCGCCTGCTTTCTTCACTAGCACTACATTCGCCAACCATTGTGTATAAAGTACCTCTTCGATGGCATCCGCCCGCTGGAGTTTGGTGATTTCCTCCTCTATCACCTTCTGTCTTTCAAGGCCATGGTTTCTCCGTTTTTGGGCAACCGGAACCGCATCTTTGTCGATGTTGAGTTTGTGAGTGATCACATCTGGACTAATCCCAGGGAGGATCTCATCCTTCTAGGCAAAGACATCTTCTGCTTCATGGAGAACCTTGATGATTGCTTCTTTAATTTCTCCCTTGAGCCCTTTCGCCATCCGTACCTGCTTTTCATCCGCCATGAGGTACATTTCTGTTTCGCCTAAGGCCATTGTGACGAGTTCTTCTTCATCTTCTTCCTTTGACTGGGGGCGAATCATTAGCGATGCCGAATATGTCTCCTGAGCCACCTTTTGACTTCCTCTGATCATTACACCTCCCTTGGCCGTAGGGATGTAAAGAGTTAAGTGGCGTATGGAGATAAGGGCTGCCGCTTCGGAGATAAAGGGTCGCCCAAGGATAATATTATAGGCCAACTGGCCATCCAAGATAGAGAATTCCAGATCGCCTTTCCAGACTTGCTCTTCATCTATTAACTCACAATCTAATGTTACCTGGCCTTTTGTACGAATGGTGTGTCCTGTCACTCCCAGGATGTCCATTACGGTGGTTTCCACCTGGATTGGGTCTACCATTAGTTTGGCAAATGCTCCCCTTGTGATGACATTGCACGAACTCACAGTATCGATCATCACTCTTTTCATCTCCCAGCCTTCCACCATCATAGTAATGACCAAGGTATCCGCATGAGGAGAGATCTCTGGGCCAACATCTGTAAAAGGGCGATTAAGTGATGCCCTGTCAAGAGCGGTGGTCTTTGCCTTTTTCAGCACAGGTTGGTACCCAGGTCCGCCTGCTATGACATTGATGGTCCCTTTTCCTTTCTTCTTCGGGTCATCTCTGGATCTATCACCATCTCCCTTCTTGCCATCATTTTGGACGAACCGATCCAACTTGCCTCTCTCGATGAGACGTTCTATTTCTCTGGCTAACTCCCAACATGCGTCTGTGTTATGGCCATTTTTCCTGTGGTATTTGCAATAATTTTTGGGATTTTTACCAGTGTTGGTGTACTCCCCCCCTTTTGGTTCGAGGTATGAAATGCTCCGTTTATGCTGACTGTTCTCGATCCACATGAGCACTTCACTTTTAGAGGCATTGAGTGGCGTAAATGATGAAACAAATGCTGATTTGTTCTTAGAGTCTCTTCGCCGACCTCTAGAGGATGAATCCTGGTACTTATCTTTCTCCCTCTCCTGGCGGCGAGATTCGCCTTTATCCTTTTTGAGCGGAGAAACTGATTCTCGGTGGATATCATCCACCTCCATGAAGTCCTTGCAGCGTTCCATCAATTCGGCCATGCTGCTGGGCTTCGAATTAGATCCTCCTGTAAACTCTTACATGTTGTGTTCTTTACCAGAGATTCCACTGCCATGGAGATATCCACATCAACAATTTGTATACACAATTTGTTAAAATTGTTTACATACTCTCGAAGGGATTCGTTCGCCTTCTGTTTTAATTCAAAAAGCTTCCGTGACTTGACCACTGGAGGGATACATCCGGCGAATTTAGCACAAAACTCTCTGCTTAATTGATCCCAACTTTCTATCGATCCAGGAGGTAAAGATTGGAACCAGTCATAAGCGGGACCTCTTAACGTGGTGATAAACATCTTGTATAGCACCGGTTCCGTTGCACGGTTAAGGCGAAGCAGTATTCGATATTTTCTGGCGTGGGCCTCTGGGTTGTCAGCACCCGTGTATATTGGGAGATTAGGTATTTTAAAATGCCTATCCGTTTCCTCCGCTTCGATCCAAGCTGTGAAGGGCGAATCCCTATTGGCGAATGGATTATGCCTGGCATTTTCCTCATTCATGCGGAGCACCGCAGCTCGAACTATATCATCAAAATTTTCCGGACCCGCCCTTGGGCGTCCTCTCCGTGGAGATCTACTTAGAGAAGATGAAGAGCTGGATCCAGAAGATGGATCCGATGGTGAACGTCCGCCTCCGCCTCCACGTCCGCCTCCTCCTCCACCTCCACCTCCTCCTCCCTGTCCGCCCGGGGGAGCTTGATTGTTACCCCCTCTATGGCCTCCTGAAGGAAGGTGCCTATCATCTCCTTGATGTGGCGGTGGTGGTGGCCTATTCGAACTTGGTGTCTCTACTGGCCTTTTACTCTGTCTACGTCCAGTAGATGGGGGTGATCTACCCTTGCGGGAGGATCTTGGTTTCCGAGGCGAAGGTGATTCGGACCGCCTACTTTTCTCTTTTCTACGCTTTTTGTGCTTTCGCCATTCTGATCCACCCAAGGAGAGATTCGACCGTGGCCACCTTGGGATACTTGGTCCGCCCAGGTTTATCCCCTGGCTTGTAGACCCGCCAATATGAGTTTGATCGTTCCTTTGACTTCCTCCTGCGCCAGCAGGGAATAATTCCCGATTGAGTGGTCAGTCCCCAAGCGCCGTCGTGGAAGTGACTAGGGATTCTGTATTATGAGCTTGGAGAAATGAAGAATTGAGGGCGTTTGATCCTATGGTCGCCTGGGGCCATGAAGATACCGTAGACGTGGGCATCATGCTCCAGAACGGAGGCATGATCATGAATGACCGTAGGCGATTGCCCATCTCGGGGCCAAACTCCTTTTCTATTGCTTCTGCACACATGTTGATGAATGCGTCCGGTGGCACACTACCCTCAGCTTGTGTTGTGGGAGCACTTGAAACAGCGCGACCAGCACTAGTTACAGGTTGGCTTGATGGTGTTACTAATGGTGTTTCTTCCCCCGATGTGGGGTTCGACTCCCCATTTGCCATGTCCTTTTAAAGTGAACGAAAAACCCTTTATTTGATTAAGGATTTCCACGTTCACCGCACCAATTGATAACTTGTGGAGAAATTCCGATCAACTTCCGTCCCTGTGGGGGCGTCGTTGGGTTCGACGGGGGGAAGCTCAAAGTCAGTAAAGAAGAACAAGAGAGCAAACTGAATTGACAAAGGGTAAGTGAATGTGTACCTTGATAGCCTGAGACGTAGGCTATATATAGTCATGAAGTTGTAACCTTCGGTAACTAGAAAGTCTCCATTAATGTCCCATTAATGGCGGTTACAGGTTACCCTTAAGTTGTCGGTTAGCTAATTGATAGCTCATTAATGGTCTTTATGGCCGGATCGGCCCATCCGTTCTAATGGCGGATTGAGGGCTTAAGGAGATTCGCCTCACAGGTTCGCCTGCGGGTCTCTCTTGGCAAGTTCTAGGTGATCCGCCCGTCGGATCTCTTTACTTCGATACGCCGCGGAATTCTCGTATCAGGCGACCAACACGTGGCGTTCTTTAGACGAATATCCCTTTTGATCCTTGGGATAATATCACAATGTTATCAATAATAAATAATTATATATAAATAAATATAATTATAATAAATAATTATAATTATAATAAATAATGAGGAATTATATATAAAGAATGCTAAGTTATAAATAATATATAATAAAAAATTATATATAAACAATTATAATTATAATAATATTCAAAAAAATTATAATTATAAAAAGTAATGATAAATTACTGAACTGAACTTAATACTACTGAACTGAAATAAACTGAACTGAACTGAAATTACTGATACTGAAATTAAGTGACAAAGAACATGACCATAGTAGTATAACGATGAAAAGTTTTATTCAATAAAAAACAAAGCAGAAGATACTTATCTATAGGTTAAAAGTTGAAAAAAAACCTAAATATAAATGAAGAAGAGTTCTTCGCGATTGGATTTTTCTTTTTATTGGCTACAAATTTTAATTCTATCATAAATAATACTCCACCCACTTTATAATATCCATCACTTTTAATCAAAATCAAAATTTTATTTATTTGTCGCTTTTAGACTTTCAATATAATTCAATGTTGTATTTTCAATCTTACTGTTAAATTTTTTTGACAAGGAAGAGTCATCTTTATTAAATATCAGAAACAAGAGCAGTACAGACACAAGGAGGAGGTTCTGAAATCCATACCATCCTCTCAAAAGCAGGTGTAGCTGCACGGGCTAAAGAGTGAGCAGCGAAATTCGCTGACTTACGAATAAAAGAAATTGACACATTAACTAGATCCAGAGCCGAATTGCTACTAGTTTCTCGCTGAATAGCATACACTAGCAATTGTGAATCCGATTCCACCAATACGTTTTGTCTGCCAGACTCCTTCAACCAACTCAACGCTTCACGGCACGAGATCGCATCCACTAAAAAAGGGTCTAGAGAGCAGTAAATAGTATTGTTACCTGCAGCCTGGAACCTGCCACTGCTGTCCTGCAAGATGAATCCGTAACCGGCAGTACCCAAGGCAGAAAATAAAGCCCCGTCAATATTGAGTTTAAACATACCTGGCGGGGGTTTGCACCATTTCTGAGTTACATCAGCAGTCGTCACAACCACATCACGTCCCTGACTCTGAGCAGCTTTCCAACTTGAGATGAACTGCATGGCAACAGAGAAGAGAATGGTAGGTGGCATGACTTGTTTTGACCATACTTTATTGTTCCGATTGAGCCATAAGAACCAGCAGCAGACCGTCACCATACCAGTTTCCGACGGGAACAATAATCCCAGCTTTTCCCAGAACTCCCTAAATGAAGAGCAAGAATCTCCCAGTCCTGCAATGCTAGTCAGACCCCAGAAAAGTCGAGCCTGACGATAGCCAACTAAGGCATGGAAATTGTCATCCTCCGATTGCAAGCATGTCGGACACAGGCTATTGATCGGAACCCTTCGAGCAGATAAAGCACACAGTGTCGGTAAACATCCAGCCAAAGTTCTCCAAATTAGATTTTTTACCTCGGGCGGAACCTGAAGTGCCCACACTGAATCCCAGTTAACACCTGCAATTGTCAATGAAGAATTATTATCATATTTTCCAGTCCACAGGTGTTTATACGCACTTTTCACACAAAACTTGCCTCTCTTTCCCCAGTTCCATTCCCACGCATCAGACACTAAACGGAGACTTAGAGGAATCCTCTGTATAAGTTCTATATCCCGATCCATAAAGATTCCATTGATTAATTCCAAGTTCCATTCCCTCGTAGGATGTCGGATGTTATTCACAGTTTCCACTTCTAGGCCCAGAAGGCGCTCACTTTCGACAAAAGGATGGTCAAGGTCAGGTAGCCAAGGGTCTTCCCAGATGTTAATAGACTCACCTGTCCCAACAACGCGTCTAGCACCAGAAATAACAAGTGACTGTGCGGCATGTATACTTCTCCATATAAAGCTGGGTTGATTACCAAGATCCTCCTCTAGGAAGGAAGAAGAGGGAAAGTACTTAGCCTTATATACTCGTGCAAGTAATGAATCTGGGTTAGTTAGGATCCTCCAGCCTTGTTTAGCTAGGAGAGCAAGATTAAATAGGTGTAACTTTCGAAAACCCAATCCTCCTAAGCTCTTTGGGGCACCCAGTCTCTCCCATGACTTCCAATGCAGGCCTCTCTCCTTAGAACCAGTTCCCCACCAAAATGAGTTCATCATTCTTTCCAGATCATCATACAGAAGTTGAGGTAAGAGGAATAGACTCATAGCATAGGAGGGGAGGGCTTGGATAATAGATTTTAATAGAATCTCCTTACCGGCTCGGGATAACATTTTTGCCTTCCATGTTGTGACCCTTGCTCTGACTCTGTCTGCAATGTATTGGAACACTTGTGTTCTACTTCTTCCAACCAAAGTCGGGAGACCAAGATATGTTGCAGTGCCCAGCCCAATAGGTACTCCAAAAACTGAACTTAAGGTCGAACGGAGACTCGCGCTACAATTTTTGCTGAACGAGATTGAAGATTTAGAGAAGTTTACCTTCTGCCCAGAAGCTGCTTCATATTCGTGCAAACACTGCTGAACCGCTAAGCACTCTTCCTTTGTCGCTTTGAAGAACAAGTAGCTGTCATCTGCAAAGAAGAGATGAAAGATTGACGGGGATGATTGAACTATCCGGCAACCATGGATCTGACCCTGAGCTTCTAAACTTTGCAAAGATGTTGATAAACCTTATGCACAAATTAAAAAAAAGATAGGGAGAGATAGGATCACCCTGACGCAGGCCACGTTGTGGAAGAATTGGTCCAATCACATGATTATTGTGAGTAACATTATATCTAACCTTTGTAACACACTGCATTACCAGAGATATCCACCTATCATCAAAGCCTAACCTTTGCATCATTTGTGCCAAAAACACCCACTCAACCCTATCATAAGCCTTAGCCATATCAAGCTTAAGAGAAACATACCCTTGTTTACCTCGAGTTCTATGATCCAGGAAATGGTTTACTTCAAACGCAAGCATAATCTTGTCTGTAATCAGCCGTCCTGGGATGAAAGCGCTCTGAGTAGGTGAGATAATAATATCCAAAACCTTCTTCAGCCTATTAGCAACTGTTTTTGCCAGAATCTTGTAGATAACATTGCATAAAGCTATGGGCCTGAGATCTGATACTTTTTCTAGAGAAGATTTCTTTGGGATTAGAACAATATTTGTGTCATGAATACTCTCTGGAAACAGCCCTTCATTCAACCATTGAATGCATGATTGAATCACATTAGAGCCTACCAAGTCCCTCTCTATCTCATCCGCGGTATATGGTTGGAGAAGTTCAGCATTTAGTTCCGTTGAGATTTTTGGCTGAATATTGTTCAAAATAGAATCAGAGCGACACCCTAAAGAAGTGAAGATTTCTGTAAAATAGTCTGAAATTAGAGAAGGTAACCCTGTCTCCTAGTCGACCCAGTTTCCGTCCTCATCTTTCAGCCATCGAATTTCATTCCTTTTGCGCCTACTGTTAGCAGCAGAGTGAAAAAAATTTGAGTTCTGGTCACCAGCTTTGAGCCAAAGGGTCTTGCTTCTCTGCTTCCAATAGGCTTCTTGTTGGAGGAGAAGCTCATCAAGGCGATTCCTAGCAGCCAATAGTGCTTTGACCGCCAACCTGTCAGTACGGGATTTCAGTCTTCTAATTTCTGATCTGCAGCAATGAATTTCTTTCTTGAACCGACTGCGAATGTTGTTTCCCCAAGCTGCAAGTATTTCACCACATTTTTCCTGTTTAACCAGAAGTCCTCTATCATTTGAATGTTGCCAGGCCATAGTTATCTGGTCTTTGTAGTCAGTTTCTTTTATCCAAGCATTTTCGAACCGAAAGCAGCGAGACATAGTATCCGTAGTGTTAATTAGAGACAAAAAGAGTACCGTATGATCACTGCATTGAGCATCTTCATTCAAGACCGAAGCCGAACTGAACAGTGAAAACCAATTGCTATTAGCAAGGGCCCGATCAAGTTTCTCTTCTATAGCATTTATTGAACCACGACCTCTTTCCCACGTGAATGGATAACCCTTCATACTAACTTCTGACAATCCACAATCTGTAACAGCATCACTGAAGCCCCTTAGCAGGGCAGGGGGGTGTCTGTTACCTCCTCTCTTCTCAGATTAAGAGAGCATATCATTAAAGTCCCCAATAATAACCCAGAGATCAGAATTATTCAAGCTAAGACTCCTCAAAAACTACCAAGAATCAGCCCGACGCGACCGTTCGGGGAAGCCATAAAAACCGATCTTACCGTTAATTTAAGATTGTGAAAGTGTCACGAGATATAAAAAATGTATTTTTTTAAGCAGATATAAAAAAATATATTAAGTTCATTGTTTAAGCCAATTAGATTTAAATTTAGACTTAATATCTTCCTAGCCCCCTTAAGTTATCTCAATACTGTAACTGATCCCTCGAACTTAGACTTGTGACAACTAACCTCCTCAACTTGCTTATTTGGAACAAATAACCCCTCAAATTGCTCAATTAGAACAAATAGCTCCTCTTGCTTATTTAGAACAAATAACTCATAAACCCAAAAAACATTCAACATAATATTACATCAGAAATAAAAGATTTTAAAATATCGGTTGCTACATCTAACTAATCTACTTATATATTAACTAATGTGTTAAAAAAAACTCCCAAAATAACCTATTTAAGGGATTATTTGTTTCAAATAGACAAGTTGAGGGAGTTAGTTGTCACAAGTCTAAGTTCGGGGGTCAGTTGCAATATTGGAACAACTTGAGGGGGCTTGAAAGGTATTAAACCTTAAATTTATGTACTAACTACTTTTGAGTTTTTCTAAAACAAAGATAATCTCAGTAAAATCTTAGGATGGATAAGGTTTAAATTTAATAATATTAAATCTAACCGCCATATAGATAATCTAGTCTAAACCATTCTATTTTTTTTAAAATTTGACTCCCTAATTTTAGTGAAACTAATAAAAGTGATAGATATTATATAACTGGAGTATTATTTTGCAATTTATAGATATTCAATTAGACAGAAATTACGATACAAATCTGTAAGTTCTTGGTTGAGAGGAGGTTAATGAAAGTTAATGGAAGTAATGAAATGTAAACTTTTAAATTAACATTGTTTGAGAGTTTATTGTTGAGAGTAAATGGAGGTTAATGAGAGTCAATAGTTTACTCTCATTAAGGCTATATTTCTAACCTCCAAAATGGAGAGTTAAATGCACCATTAGTTATTGAACTTACATGGTTGTTTTAAAATGCTCACTCAATTTCAATTTATCTCAATAAAATCACTCAACTTTGAGTTTTGTCTCCATTAGTTCACTCCACCGATTTCAGTGGTTACAACTAGGGATGGCAACAAGTACTCTATCCGTGGATACTCGGTACTATCCGACCCTAATGGGACTACCCTTACCCTGTATAAAAGGGTATGGGACGGGTATGAGATCAAAACCATTACACGGGTAATGGGACGGGTATGGGAAGACCCCCAGGGTACCCGGTACCCGTCATAACTTTTTTATATATTAAAAAATATATTGTGTTTTAGATGTAAGATATGAGATTTGAACACCAATCTTTTGTTTTTCAACCATTAAGTGACACCACTAAGCTACTTTCTTTTTATTGATTAAGGTTCAATTTGTTCAATTTTTAGATGAATGATTTATTAAATTTATACTTTGTTAAATTTGTAATATTTTTTGTTTTATTTATTGATTCTTAACGGGTAAGGGTACCCGCAGGTACCCGTGAATTAAATGGGACGGGTATGGGATGCAAAACATATACTCGTTAGGGTAATGGGAAGGGTACGAGTAATTAAAAAATAAATGGGTAAGGGTTTGGAATTGGCACTACCCGCGGGTACCCAACCCGTTGCCATCCCTAGTTAAAACGCATGAAAATAATGACGTGTAAATTACACCAATGGTACCTGAAATATACCTCAACTCACACTTTGGTACCTGGATTACATTTCGTCCCAAAAATATACCCTATCTATGGGTGACTGGACAATTAAGTGCGTGTGACCGGGAAGTGACCGGTCAACGCTTCTTTGACCCATGTGACAATTATAAATGGGTCCCAAGCCACACAAAAAGACAAAAATACCCTTAAACTAATCCATCCCCAAAAAACACGCTTATAAATATAGCTTATTTATCTCTCTCTCTCTCTTTAAACTAATGGCTTTCTCTCACTAAATGTTCGTTGCTCTCTCTCTCGCTCGCTCTTTCTCTCTCTCTATCTCCTTCGCCACAGAACACAAGATCAAGGAACCCTAATTTTTCTCAGACTATTAAACATGGCGGCCTCGTATAGCACTGGAAGTATGATTTGCCACTGCGGAACGCAAGCCCCTTGTACAACTTCCTGGAGTAATGCGAATCCTGGTAGGAGGTATTTCAATTGTAGAAATTTCGGGGTAAGTGTATAGCTACATATTTTGAACCATTTTGATTTTGAACTATTTAGAACTTTGATTTTGATTTTGATTTTGATTTTGAACTATTTTGAAGAAACTGAACGCCTGTAATTTCTTTGAGTGGCGTGACCCTCCAATGAACGAGAGAGAAAAATCAATTATACTCGGGCTTCTGAGAAAGCTGGATCGAATTGAGAGAGTGTGTGAAATATTGAAAGCTCAGATGGTACGTGACAGGGAAATGGGGCGAGAAAGAGAAGGTGAATTGCAGGACATGTTGGTGAATGAAAGAACAAGGGTTAATGAGAGAAGATGCAACTGGGTTTTCAAGTATATTGTTTGCTTTGGGTTGTTTTTATGGTTTGTGTATGTGTTGGCTTAATTTTCGTGTATTTGGTAGTGACAAAGGATAGTTTATTATGTCTGATGTTAGGTATGTAGTTAATTTTATGTTATGGATGTATTTGGATTTGGTTAATTGCAAGAAATGAAGATCTGATTTATGCAAATTGTGTACCTGGAGTTGGTTAATTTAAGTAATTTTAGTTTTGCATTTGGTTAAGTTAAGGAAAATTATGGAAAATTGAACACATTTACACCACAATTCAGGGCACAAACTTGCAAAACAAGTGTTCAAAATTGAACAATACAACACAGGGCACATATAACCAACAAATTGCCCATAAATATAACAAAATAGGTGATAATAAAATCTGCTTGAACTATAACCAGCAAAAACCAAACCATAATCTGCATATATCAAGTGTATTGTACAGATTAACAAAATCTTCAAAAAAAAGACCAAAATATGCATGTTTGTGCAATCTACAAATTCACAAAAGAGAGCACAGATTCACAGACATTCCAAAAAACTAGCCTACAAAACGTGCATATTCCACATGGGAAGTCCCCAGAAAACAAAAACAAACACATGTAAATTCATCTCCATGGTTGGCTCTGACTTGTTGCAGCACTCCTAGTATAAGGTCTTCTATTTACAGTTGATGCAGAACTCCTAGTCTGAGGCCTGCTGGGTGCATTCTGTCTTGGTGCAACAAATGGTGTAGAACTACTAGCTTGACTAGGATGGTCTGATCGCGCGGCAACGTTCATGGGTGCATTATGTGTTTGTGCACCAGATTGGCTTGAACCCTGTATGCATACAGTATGTTACATTTTGCATATCCAATTAAAGCCATCATCCAACATAAGTTATTAGTGTAAGAATAACTTACATCCATCATCCAACACACGGTTTGGGGGGGAGTAGGTGGTCTAGATGCATTTGTGGTTGTAGTTTGAGTAGTTTCTGTTTATGCAGTCCTCTGCCTCTTTGACTACATATGTAATAAAACGTCATAAGCAATTGTTAGAACGCAAAAAAACTGAAGCAATACAGGTGAAATAACATACCTGTGGAGCAGATGCAGCCTTACATGTCCTCCTATTATGAGAAGTACTCCCACATTTGCCACAACTCATGGTAATTAGGCCTCTACGACTTAACTTTCCCCTAGCTTTAGCCACTTCCAATTCTTCAGGATCCTTTCTTCTCGCTTTCTTTCTTCTCCCTCTTTTTGTTTTAACTGGGGATGGAGGCACAATAGGAACAGGTTCCTCAACTTCAGGCCATTGATCCATACCATTTGTAGGCTCAATAAAATGGCTATAAACCTTCAGATATGTATCCACATAATAGCAATCAGCAAGATAATCTTCAGCACACTGATTTTGCCCAATAATGGCTGAAATTGCATGACAGCATGTGATACCAGTCAATTGCCACCTTCTACATGTACATTTATTAGCTTCCAAATTGACAACATATTGATCCCCTAAACCTTTAACCTGTACCCTTGGACCCCCAGAAAAGACAGCATCAAAATGTTTGGCAAAATCTTTGTTTACCTCAAGCTTCTTGAGTATTTTAGGACACCATTTCTTCTTATACATCTTCATTTTATCTGATTTTGCTTTCAGCCTTCTCATCAGCCTTAACTTGATCATTTCATACATTGTAATGAGCCCTTTGTCCCTTGCATCCAATATGTACTTGTTAAAACATTCACATAGATTGTTCAACAACATGTCACAATGACTCCTGTCACTGAAACAAGCCCTTGCCCAATGCTCACTAGGTCTTTGTCTCAACCACTCTCTAGCTTCAGGGGATCTTTCTTCAATTCTGTTCAGCCATTCCTGTAATTTTGCTATATACGGAGCTCTTGCTGCATTCCACAACAGATCCTTCAATTCTTTCCCTTTAAACTTGGTTCTGAAGTTCATGTACATGTGTCTCACACATAGTCGATGTTCAGCCTCAGGGAAGAGCAATTCGACAGCTCCAATTAACCCATGTAACAGGATAACAAGTTAAATTCTATGTGACACAGTGTTGAACTACATTTAATGGGTGTTAAATTACAAACCTTTTGTCTGTCGGACATAAAGGTCCATTCTTGGCTATGTTCAATTCCCAAGTCACCTGCTAGGAGCTCTAGAAACCATGTCCACGTCTCTTTACTTTCAGTTTCCACCATTGCATATGCAATTGGGAATATGCAATCATTGGGGTCTATACCAACTGCAGATAACAATTGACCACCAAATAAGCCCTTCAGCCAACACCCATCAAGTGATATAAACTTCCTACATCCAGATTTAAACGCCTCCTTCAATGCATTTAGACAGATATACATGCCCCTAAACCTTTCATCTTTCCATCTACCTTTAACTGTACTGCCAGGATTGGATCGAAGGATCTCAGCCATGTACCTATAATAAAAAAATATATACAAAAAGACAAACTTCAGACAACCATATAGACTGATTCATTCACATAATCTTGAACAACGACATGTACTAACCTGTAAGCCTTGGCATATTGGCTTCATTCATCTCCATTAATCATTTCAAGAGCATAACATTTTGCTCTATAGCCCTTCATTCTCCCAACTGTCAACTGCATACTTCTTTGGACATGATCTATTAGTGCTTGAACCTTCCAGTCTTGGTCACTTCTAAAATCTTCCAAATATCTTTTGGCCAACCATTTTGATGTTAGATGGAAGTTAGAATAGACCTTGCAACATTCATGCACAAAATGCCCACTTTTCAATAACATAGTGGGGTTGGTTGGGTCTTTAAAATCAACTTTTGATGCATATGCACGCCAAGGACAGCTTGCATCTGGACCGACTAAACCCTTGCATACAGCTTCAACTTTTTCACGCGTGTTCTTTTTAAATATCAGCTGGAATCTGTTTCTAATGCCATGGTTCCTGCAAGCATCCTTGAACTGTTTTGGATCATCGAACAACATCCCAATCTGGAATTGTGGATCATTCATATCCCTTGCAGCATTAAACTCTAGATATCGTGTCCTACCTCCCAATTTTGTCTCTGAATCACTATCTGTGTGCAATTCATCTGAATTTTCGTATTCTGAATCATTATCCCCAATTTCAAAATCCATGGTACGATCAACTCCACTACTACCCACATAAACCCCAGTACCAAATGGTCTACCTCTTGTCTTAGGCCTCCATATCCTTGCATAATTAACTCCTTCAACTAAATCTTCATCGTCGTCCTCCATCACATAATCAGGATCTACAAAGTCCTCTTCATTATCCTCATTGGTAGGAGCTGCATTAACATCCCCTGCATTCACATGCCCTGCACTAACATCATTTTCATTAATACTTGCATCATTAATATCCCCTTCGTAGGGGTTGTCATTGAATTCAACTCCAGCAACATTAGCAGTTTCACAAAATGCATGAAACCTGTGCACACCAGCCCCAATTCCATCCTGACCCCCAACACCCACAACATCTTCACCTCTAGCCCCAACCACAGCTTCACCTCCAGACCCCATAACATCTTCACCTCCAGCCCCAACCACAGCTTCACCTCCAGACCCCATAACATCTTCACCTCCAGCCCCAACCACATCTTCACCTCCAGACCCCATAACATCTTCACCTCCAGCCCCAACCACATCTTCACATCCAGCCCCCACCACATCTTCACCTCCAGGCCCCATAACATCTTCACCTCCAGCACCAATTCCATCCTGACCTCCAGCCCCCATAACATCGTCACCTCCAGCAACACCAACACCCTCAACCTCAGCCTGAACTCCAGCCTCAAACTTAGACTTACCCTTTGCCTTCGTCTTCTTGAACTCTACAAGTTCGTTCCCTTCCCCAATCTCTTCTATCACTACACAACTTCTGCCAACATCCAATGCTTCTTCTACATCTTCCATTGTCAGTGTCTTCACATATACATCAATTTCTGCACATTCAACTCCAGCCAATGCCATATGGTAGACATCCACGTCACTTCCCAGGGGCTTCAAATACTCATCAGTGAATGGATCCGTATAACACTTCCAAAAATACCGGAGAGTTCCTTCACATCCCAAGCTCATCAATTTCGCATCTATTGCCACCAGGGACAGCCTATCCCAATGGCAATCTGGCCATATGAAGATGTCTTCATCCACATATTCATATCCCTTCAGCCTTCCATTATAATGGAGCATTATATCAAAGTAGCCGTGTTCTGGGTCTACAACCAAAATAACCAAAATAAAGCTCACATAAATCAAATAACCAAAATAATAGAGCTCCATGAATCAAAACGAACAAAACAGAGCATCCATAAATAATAACCAAAATAACAGAGCATCGATAACCAAAAACAGAGCATACAATAACCAACTTAACAGAGCATCGATAACCAAAAAACAGAGCATACCATAACCAAAATAACTATAACCATACAAAAAACCAAAAACAAAGCTTGAAGCCATAATAAATAATCACAATAACAGAGCATACAAAAACCAAAAACAAAGCTTGATGTCATACATAATAACCATAAAAACAAGGCTCCCATGAATGAAAACCACAAAAACAGAGCATCAATGAACAATAACAAAAAAATAAGAGCCCCCTTATCAAAATACCCAACAAAACGAAGACTTTCAAGCCATACAGTACGATAAAACTGTTTACTTACATGGGAAGTCCATATTTTCTTCAACCTTCACGATATATATGATTCTACATTTTATATCACGAAACGAATGAAAATCGCAACATGAGCGAACAAACAATACAGCAAAAATGAATAGCTGGAAAAATACAACCGATGAATGCAAATCGACCAAATAAACAGAAGAAAAGCAAGTTAGGTCAGAAACTAAACTAAAATCGCAACTCGATCAGACATGCATACCTATATCAATACGATCTTCCAGACGTGTGTTCCTTCGTCATGCGCTTCAGACCGCCTCTTCAATGGCTTATTTATGCTATTCAGTACAAATTTTCATTAGGTTCCATGGTGTTTGCATTGGCCATGTCAAATGGGTTTCAAATGGAAGAGAGAAAGAGATGAAATGGAGTTCGAATGGAAGAGAGAAAGAGATGACTTGAATGACGTTTCGAGTGTACGGGGAGAGAGAAGGTACTCGAAATATGTGGGCAATTATGGAGGGAAATAAATAGGGGTGTTTTTGTCTTTCTATATTCAACAAGTTAAGTGGGTCCCACTCTTTTTAAGTTAGTAATTGTCAAACAGACGTTGACCAGCGAAAACCGGCTAAACGCACTTAATTGTCCAGTCACCCATAGATAGGGTATATTTTTGGGACGAAATGTAATCCAGGTACCAAAGTGTGAGTTGAGGTATATTTCAGGTACCATTGGTGTAATTTACTCAAATAATGACATAGGTGACACGTCAACATGAGCCAACTCAAATCTCTAACCGAAACGAAAATCGATAGCCACGTTTCAGTTATTTTTATGAAAAAAACTAAATTTTGTTTTTTTCTTCAAAAAACTATCCGACACGTGATAGCCAAGTAGCACATATGTGGATGTCATGTGTCATTTTGATCAGAGATATCAGTTGTATCATGTTGACGTATCACTTATGTCATCATTTCGATGCTTTTTAATCACTAAAATCGCCAGAATGGCCTAATTGAGATAAAACTCAAAGTTGAGTGATTTATTGAGATCAATTGAAGTAGAGTGACCATTTTGAGACAATCATGTAAGTTCAGTGACCAATGGTACATTTAGCTCCTAAAATGTGGTTAATAAGAATAATGTAAACTGTTTAATACTTTACTTTTCGTTAACTCTCATTTACATTCCATCACTTATACTTCTATTTCTATTTCCATTCCATTCCATTTCATCCTCTAACTCTCATCTCAATTAATCTCCTAACCGCGAAACAAAGGCCTAAGTAGGTAACTGATAAAATGTAAGCTCCATTGCACTTTTAGTCATTGTTTTAATCAATTTAATTAGGCTTAATACATCATTTGTCCCCTTAACTTGTCCAAAAAGCTTGGTTGGCCTCCTAAACTTTCAAAGTGTCCTGATAGCCCACTGAATTTACATAAAATGTTCAGTTAGTCCCCTGAACTTGCATAAAATATAATCAATTGATCACTCGGTTGTAAAAAAGTAAGTTAAATGCGGAAGATGTATTACACGCATCTTAGAATGTTATTACATAATTAAAAAATAAATAAATAATGAAGTTATTACTTGTTCAACTATACAACTTATCTTCTCTAATATTAAAATTACATACTCCGATTTTGGTCGTTTTACTTTTTTTTAAGACTCGTACAATATATCTTCCGCATTTAACTTACTTTTTTGCGACCGAGTGATCAATTGATTATATTTTACGCAAATTCAGAAAACTAACTGAATATTTTATGTAAATTCAAAAGACTATCGATATATTTTAAAAATTTAAAGGATCAATCAAGTTTTTTAGATAAATTCAAAGGTATTAAGGCATTTAATTATCTACTTCATTGAATAATTATGAGATACTACTCCATGTAGTAAAAAGAAAAAGTTGTCAGCTCATACCAAATCCGAATCCGACAATAATTATTAAAAAACCCAAAAGATTAGAATACGAATTTAACTTTAACTTGGTATGTTAGGACGAATTTATCTATATTATCTTTTCCTTTTTGCCAAATTGCACCTTAAAATTTAGTAATTTTGGATAACTTATATTAAATCAAATAAACAAAATTATCAACATCCAAAATCTAAAAATTGCAGCTTATTCTCCAAAACAAAATTTTCAACCAATACATCAATAAAAAATAAATTAATTCAGATAAGAAATTGATTAATTCTGTGTTAATTTTCTCAGTATAAATAAAAAGATATACACTTTTTGAGTTTTTTTTTCCAGTAAAAGATGTAACAATTATGTGAGCCTATAATTACAAATGGATATGGGTTTTATAGCTACCGGATGCTATCCAATTTTAATGACACTACTTAAATTCTATAAGTTGGTTATATATATAATTACATTTGAATTAATTATATATTATGTTTTCTATTAGAATTTAAAGTGTTTGAACTTTGGATTTATTTGTTAAATTTATATATAGTTTATTAATTTATAAAATATTAAACTTATGTATAGTTTGACTTGTTAATTTTAAAATTAATTTTTTAATTGATGTGCTTGCACATATATTTAGATGGGACGAAAAAGAAATTTAAGTTTCTTTAAGCAGACAGGGAGAGTAGCGACATCTAAGAGCGTGTTGGAGGCCGCCCGAGTTGGATTGGGTGAAAATCAATTCAAATGGAGCAAGTAGGGATAATTCGGGATATGCGAGCATGGGTGGGCTCATCCGAGACAAAGCAGGACAATGGAGAGGTTTTTTTTTTTTTTTTGACAAATTTAGGGATCTGCACTGCTGTGCTAGCGAAAATTTGGGATATGTATTTCAGGCTTGAAAAAGCTTGGCAGCTTGGGTTCAGGCAGATTATTATGGAAATCGATTCACATGTGGTGATTAGGCTACTACAACATAAGGAATCCCGACATCGGTACTTTTGGTTTATTAGGAAATGCAAAGAGCTCCTGGTTCGGAATTGGATTGTCATACTTCAGCACGTCTACAGAGAAGGAAATCGGACAGCTGATTGGATGGCGAACTTCGCGAGGACAGTGATTTTGGGTCATCATGAGTGTCGTATGCCACCTGTAGAGATCCAGAACATTCTTGTTAGTGACAGTTCGGGGATCTCATATCCTCAGTTAGTTAGTAGGTAGTTTTTTTTAGGGTCAGCCCACCATTCTGATTAAAAAAATTAAGATATATTTTTAAAAATAAAGGTAAGAATATGATTAGTTTTGTGTATAGTTATTTACCAAAAGATTGGGCAAATCACACTAATATCCCCCTAACTTTACATTTACTTTTATTATAGAGATAGTGTGCAAAAATACTTTTTCGTTACAGTTAGAAGTAATTTTATTCATAAAGTTAACAATCAAGAGTAATTTTACTTTTAAAATTGACAAGTTAAGTTGATTTTAGATATTATCATAAAATATGAATATTTTGTTTCTTATACTGCACCAATTGCAAAAAAAAAAAAAGATTTCATACTTTTATAGTTTAGTAATAGAACTGGAGATTAATATTTATAAATTTGGTAAGATATTTGAATTTTTTTATCTAACTGGTACAAAAGTAATTTATTTTCTTCATGTCTAATCATATGTTTGTGACCTGTTACTAATAAGTAATAAATTGACGTACGTGTGAAGGGTAGATGACAAGATTCATGATTAGAAAGACAATTTGATGAATTATTTCTCAAATTGACTCAACTTATCAACATTAGGAGGAAAACTTGCTTTTGGATGCCAACATTAGAGGTAAAATCGTATCATTTTAAATGTTAGAAATAAAATTGCTCATGACTGTAAATGTTAAAGATATCTTTGCACCCCATCCCTTTATTATTATGACAACTGAACTCCCTAAATTTTACACATTACTAATATAATAATTATTTTTAATTTGATAATGTCTAAATGATTAATGACAACTTCAAAAATGAAAAATTCCAATTAAAGTTGGCTATCATCATATTTCTTATGAAATTATTATTATCCATTTTTTTAAATCACAAGTTTTCTCTTTCTAAACAATTAATTCTCTCATAGCTAAACAACAAACACATAACTTCAAAATTTAAAATCTAAGAATTAAATTTACTTGAATATCATTTTTATTATTGTAAAGTGATTATTGTTTTTGAAGTGATCAGATGGGTAACAAGATCATTATGGTGAAAAGTTCCTATCCATACTATCCAATCTATATATAATATAAAACAGTAACGATGGAACTGAGGTGTCACTTCCTCCTTTTTTAGTGATAAAAAATTTAATATATTAATTTTAATTTTATTATATATATTTATCTATAAAAAGATTATTTTATCCGTACTATATCTAAGAGTTCTACAGAATTTAAATTAATCCCTAAAATCTCTCTAATTCTCTACACATCTATCTATATATAATATAAAACAGTAACGATGGAACTGAAGTGTCACTTCCTCCTTTTTTAGTGATAAAAAATTTAATATATTAATTTTAATTTTATTATGTATATTTATCTATAAAAAGATTATTTTATCCCATATATCTAAGAGTACTACAGAATTTAAATTAATCCCTAAAATCTCTCTAATTCTCTACATATCTATCTATATATAATATAAAAAAGTAACGATGGAACTGAGGTGTCACTTCCTCCTTTTTTACTGATAAAAAATATAATATAATATAATATATTAGTTTTTATTTTATTATTATATTTATCTATAAAAATATTATTTAAAGTAAATGTGAAAATGAAATAATAATATTTAATTTATATAACACATTTATGTCATTAATTGTAATTATTAGATTGTATTTTTATTAATATTTATATATTAAGATGAATCCGTGCATCGCACGGGCCAAAAACTAGTTTTGAAGTATAAGGACAATGAAAATAAAGATAAAATAGAGAGGTAATAGGTGTAATTTATTCTTGTTAAGTTTTGGAGTAAAATCTCACCAAGTGGATAGTGAAATTTTCAAAGTTGTGTTAAGTGTGGATGAAATTTTAATAGAAAAGGTTGATTTGGATTTGTTTATCTAAAGAAACTAGGGGTGAATTTATAATTGGGTAAGTTTCAAAAAAAACCCATGTGGTTTCACTTTTTTGCCAAAAAAGGACTGTGGTTTTTTTCGTTTCAAATACAGGACTGTGGTTTATTCCGTTACACTATTTACGGATTTGGTGAAGATGCCGTTAATTTGCTGACGTGGCTGAAGGGCAATTATGGGTTTTTAAAAAAATTGGGATAAATTTTTTTTTAAAAAACCCTGTGGTTTCACTTTTTTGCAGAAAAAGGATTGTGGTTTTTTTCTTTTCAAATACAGGACTGTGATTTATTCCATTACACTATTTACGGATTTGGTGAAGATGTCGTTTATTTGCAGACGTGGCTGAAGGGCAAATATGAGTTTTTTTTAAAAATTGACTATAAAAGGCCTTGAACAACCATGTGAGATTGCGCTCATGTGAGATTTTATAGTCAATATTGTAGCCACAAAATAGTTATAAAAAATTCATCGGTAAATATTGTAGACCCAAAATAGTTATAAAAAATTTATTGATCAATTTTTTTAAAAATCCATATTTACTCTTCAGCCACGTTAGCAAATAAACGACATCTTCACCAAATCCGTAAATAGTGTAAAGAATAAATCACAGTCCTGTATTTGAAAAGAAAAAAAACCATAGTCCTTTTTCTGCAAAAAAGTGAAACCACAGGTTTTTTTTTTAAAATTTACCCTAATTTTTTTAAAAACCCATAATTACCCTTCAGCCACGTCAGCAAATTAACGGCATCTTCATCAAATCCGTAAATAGTGTAACAGAATAAACCACGGTCCTGTATTTGAAACGAAAAAAACCACAGTCCTTTTTTGGCAAAAAACTGAAACCACAGGAGTTTTTTTTTTGAAATTTACCCTTTATAATTTTATTAGAAAACAATTAGGAGGTAGATGTGATCACGTGAGGGGGGAAAAAGATATTTTCCTTTCAGAGGGTAATAACAGAAAAAATTTCGTGAACTGGGGTACATGTGTAATTCCAAAAAGTTTGTGAGATTGAAGTAGGAGGAAGGAACACGACAACTCATCACTGTCCTTTCAGTTCTTATATGGTGTAATTAGCTAAATAACAAATCAGTATAGATTGATAAAATTATACAGAAGCAGCTGCAACTCTTCTGTTTCTGCATCTCTGTTTGAGCTCGTCAAGCGAAATCGAATCAGATGGGGGAGGTTCGAGGAGGTTGCTGTCCGCCGATGGATCTGTTCAGGTCGGAGGCCATGCAATTGGTTCAATTGATTATCCCCATCGAGTCCGCTCATCTCACTGTTTCCTATCTCGGTGACCTCGGCCTTGTTCAATTCAAAGATGTATGTATACTTTCTCTTTCCGAAACTTCAATTATTGCTGCTTCTGTATTCTTCACAATATCCTTTTAGTCTATTTGATGCTCAGCTGTTCGCTGCGATACCCAATTTAGATTTTTTATACTGTGTAGTGATCTTTGCTGTAGTACTCAATTTTTGTTTCTGAATTACGTCGATGTTGTTTTGAATTGGGAATTCTGATTGGAAACTGAAGGCAAAAGGACAACCTAGCTGGTTCCACGTTATAGCTAGGGTTATATGGTTCTTCTTTTGATTCTCTTTGGTAATGTGAACAAGATCAATTTACTTATTTGTTAGGAATAATTGAAATTACGATAAACGAAAAAATAAGCAAACACATAAGAATTGTTAACCCAGTTCGCCACTCGATTAGAATGACTACGTCTGGGGCACTACCAAGCCAGGATATTTCACTATAATGAATGAGATACGGATTACAGAGAAAGAGGTTACATTTATACTCCTGAAACCCTAACCGTCTGAAACCCTAATCGTCCAAAAAAGCCCAGTTGGGCCATCGCTTCAGTTGGGCCTATATATTTTAGTCTCCATAAGCCCAACAACTTATTGTACCCAATAGCTCAGAGAGTCGCTTGGGAACGCTGTATTATTAGAGCTGGTGTTGGTAACAAAAACTCGCCTTTTCATGGAGTGTTTTTGATTTTTTTTTTTTTTTCCAGCTCAATACAGAGAAGAGTCCGTTTCAAAGAACTTATGCTGCCCAGGTTTGTTTATATTGTATTTGAATTGCATTTATTTTATTATTTTATTTTACTTTGCTTGCATGTGGAGGTGCTGCTTATTAATAAAAAGTGAAAATATAAGTCCATTGAAGAGTAAATAGATAGATAAGCTAATCAACTTTTATTTTATACACATTGTCTTGGAAGAAACAAGTGAAATTATCAGGCGCCATTGAGAAGTAAATAGATAACATTGTCTTGGAAGAAATAAGTGAAATTATCAGGCTCCATTGAGAAGTAAATAGATAAATAGATAAATAAGCTAATAAACTTATATTTTATACACATTGTCTTGGAATAAATACCTCTGTTATAGTAGCATTTAAGAAGAGTTATACAGATATTATAGCATTTCTGAAAACCATCTTATGATATGCACCAAAGTTTAAAAGTCTTCTAGATGATTGCATTTAGTTCCTCTTTTGTTCTTCACTTGTATGAAAGTTTGCACCCCCTCAAATCATAATCAGCTCCATTTTCATGCCATCCACTTAATAATTTAAGAAAGCAGAACAAAACACAAATAATTAAAAAAAAGCTTCAGAAATAATTAAAAGTTTGTTTGAAATCAAACTTTGAAATGAGAATAATGATATTGCAAGTAATGTAGGTTGCTTGAGATGTTTTATCTGTTTGTTTTCTGTTGTTAATATTCAGAAGCACATATGATTTTTAAGAATATTTCAATCATTCAAGCATTTATCTATTTATTTAGATAAAAAGATGTGGAGAGATGGCACGGAAATTACGCTTTTTCAAGGAGCAAATGGAGAAGGCAAACATGTCACCATCATCAAAGTCCGTGACAGGAAAGGACATCGATTTGGACAGCCTAGATGTATGTCAAGCACCTGATCTGTGGCTAGGAATGCTTTGTTGTGCTTTTCTAACTTTTTCCCCCATATTTGTGGCTGCATCAGTTAAAACTTGGAGAACTTGAGGCAGAGCTGGTTGAAATGAATGCAAATGATGACAAACTACAACGAACTTATAATGAGCTTAGAGAATGTAAGCTTGTCCTCGAAAAGGTATGGTCATGTTTTCTGCTATGTCTGAGAATAAATGATGATTGTTTGCTCTTTTAGTACATATGATATTTCCATAGAGAAGCTTGAACATCTACTATCTCTGAAATCCAGCTATATTTTGTAGTTATACAGTGAAAGGTTTTGTGTTCCTTAGATAGCAGAACAAAAGAGATGCAAGGTTAGGAAGGGTAAAGAATAAAAAAGGACAAAATTCAGTAATACTTTTATTTACATTGACACAGATAAAACATGAATGAATTTCCTAGTTGTAGATGATATTTATACCATGGGTTGTGGCACTTGCCTGGTTGCTTATGTGTTTGTGGGTTCAAATTTTCACATTTTACTGTGGCTGTAATACTTTGAGTGGAAAATTTGTATTTGAAGCTCTTAATTTTGGAGCACATTTTAATGAGCCAGTGTTCTGCTGTTTTTTCCCCTTGGTACGGAATAAGGAATTTGAATGTTTTATACCAACCATAAATTTTATAGTTCCTTCAAGCATGATTATGTACTCAGATTTTACTGGAAAGTATCATAATATATTTTATTTGATTACAATCAGTAACACTTTGTGGTAATTTTAAGCAAGTCAGCAAGATACTGATATTCTTCCATTTAGGTTGGTGAGTTTTTTTCTACGGCATTAAGCAGTGCAACTGCTCAGCATAGGGAAATAGAATCACGCCAAGTTGCTGAAGAACCACTGGAAACTCCTTTATTAGCAGACCAGGTACGAATGCCAACAATCCTTTGGTATGAAAACTATAGCTGCATCTTATTCTTATTCATTGCATTTGGACTTGGTTGAGTGTCTTAATAGGAATTATCTACCGATTCATCAAAGCAAGTTAAGTTGGGGTCTCTCACTGGCCTTGTTCCCAAAGGAAAGTCTGTGGCATTTGAAAGGATTATATTCCGTGCTACCAGAGGCAATGTGCTCGTCAGGCAGGCTGCAATTGAGGAACCTGTTACTGATCCTGTTTCTGGACAGAAGGTTAATAATCTTGCTCATTGTTCTTGTAACCATTGTGTTGTTGCTTTTGAATGATATATATTAGCCAAAATTATTTGATAAACAGGTAGCCCTGCATGCTTATGTGACTGAGAATTTCAAGAATAACACAATTAAGGATTATGTTTAGTAATATTTGATTTTAATTCTGTGCCACACCACACCAGTCTGAATTTTGGTGGGTTGAGTGCATGTAACTTTGCATACTCAAATGCTAATCTAGCATACTTGGTTTATTGCACTTGGTAAAGCTTTCTGGTCCTAATGTGATAGCCTACGAGATGCACCATTTTTTTTTTAAAATGTTGTATGATTATTTGGATATCATTTTCATACTGCAATATTCATGTCTTGCACACGCATCTTGGTTTTCTGGCCAATATTCACTATCCTCTCAACTGTTTATTTCTACTACCTTATCTTATATGCTTCTGACTTGTGAATATCAATTTACAGATTCAGAAGAATGTATTTGCTGTTTTCTATTCTGGAGAAAAAGTGAAAGCCAAAATATTGAAGATATGTGAAGCTTTTGCAGCAAATCGTTATGCTTTCTCAGAGGATATCGGAAAACAAAACCATATGATCACTGATGTATAAGATTCTCATTTTACACTTCTATGTTTTCTTCTCTGTCTCTAATAGATTAAGTTGTTTTTTTTGTAACAAGTAAAAGGAAATGTTATATTTGTGTGTCTAGTTAGTTATCTTTCTAAGTTTCTATATGGAGTTTGACATGTATTTGTATTTATTTAATTTGTTGTCCTTGTTGTATGAAAACCTTTTTGATTGCTTTGATTTCTATTGTATGCTTCATTTCAGGTCTTGGCAAGACTTGCAGAGTTAAAGACTACTATTGATGCCGGGTTAATTCAGAAGACTACTTTGTTGCGAACAATTGCAGATCAATTTCAGCAGTGGAACACTTTGGTATGTTCAAAATCTTTGCACATGCATTTGCTTAACTTAAAATGATAAAATTCATAATCTCTTCATTGCTTTCATATTTACTATTTTTTATATATTATTTTCTTAATCTGGTGTCTTAAGAATCTTGATCAACACAAACACATATGTTGGGTTTATATATTTCTCCAGCTTTATGATTGTGAAACTAGATTTGTATTTCCATAAATTAAAGGTGGAAGGTATAGGAAATAAGATGAACATACAATTGATGGTGTAATTAACTTTCCACCCCTACTCTCAGAAAGGGGATTGAAATCCTAGTTTCATGTAAAATTCTTTCCATATAAGATCCATTATTCATTTTCTGATTTTCATATTTTAATTAAGCTGCACATGAAGCTATTATGTTCAGTCAGTAATCATAGTCTCTTTGAACTTGTGAAGGTGAGGAAGGAGAAATCTATATACCACACTTTGAACATGCTTAGTCTGGATGTGACAAAAAAATGCCTTGTTGCTGAGGGGTGGAGTCCAGTTTTTGCCTCAAAGCAGGTAAATCTTCTGGTTTTAATTTAAAATGGTTTAATCAAAATTTTCAAAGAACACATGCCATCAAATATATTGATTGGGATTACAAAGAAAGAAATTTGGGCTTGATTTGTGCAGATTCAGGAAGCATTGCAGCGAGCTGCATTCGATTCCAACTCACAGGTTGGAGCCATTCTCCAAGTTTTACATACAAAGGAGTCACCACCTACATATTTCCGCACAAATAAATTTACCGCTGCTTTCCAAGATATTGTTGACGCATATGGGTGAGTCTTACGATATCAATCTCATGCCATTTTTCTTTTTGGTGAATTTCTTGGATCACCGATCTAGGTACCTTAGTCATATACCAAGTGTTGAATTCATTCGCAACACATCTGCTTAGCATTATCTAGTCACATCATGATAAATCATGCTGTCCTTTCTGCATATTATATTTGTTATGATGGAAGAGTATTTCTGTAAGAATGCCACTAGCCAGTCGTTCAATGGATAACAGCATCCAGTATGTTGATGTCATTTCATGACTGTTTATAATGATGATAAATAACGGATAAAGTCATTGAGTGTTGCTTTGCTTTTTATTTGTTTATTTTTTTTATATATATAGTGGTCTTTGTTGTTTGATCTTCATTTTCTAAACGCAATTCCATCTATAAAAATCAGATTCTGTAATTTCATGTCATTGCAGGGTGGCCAAGTATCAAGAAGCAAATCCTGGTGTATACACTGTTGTTACATTCCCTTTTCTTTTTGCTGTCATGTTTGGCGATTGGGGGCATGGAATATGCTTGTTACTTGCAACGTTAGTCTTTATAATCAGGGAAAAGAAGCTTTCCAGCCAGGTGAACTCCTTTTGACTTGTTGTCATCAGCAGAAAATTTATGTATTGATGTCTAGCTTCAGTATCATTGTTTGTAACATTTACCTTATTGAGTTATAAAATTTTAAATTCTGTTTTCACCATCAGCAATTTATAAAAATGTATATGACTTGTGCCTTTGCTTCTCTGTATTTCTAATTTGATGTGCTTGGATCAGTAATACATTCAGTTATTTAGACCTTTGAATTTAATTAAATTATGTTTCTGATGCACCACAGAAACTTGGGGATATAACTGAAATGGCCTTTGGTGGTCGTTATGTTATCTTGTTGATGTCCCTATTCTCAATTTACACCGGTTTGATCTACAATGAGTTCTTCTCGATACCCTTTGAGCTATTTGCACCCTCAGCCTATACATGTCGTGATCTTTCTTGCAGGTATTAACTTAAGTGTCTGGTACATTTTATTGTTTATTTCTTACAACCTTCATGTGATGATTATTCATGCTTACTTTCCAGGGATGCCACGACAGTAGGGTTGATTATGACAGGCCCCACTTACCCATTTGGTGTGGATCCTTCATGGCATGGCAGTCGCAGTGAGTTGCCATTTCTTAACTCTCTGAAGATGAAGATGTCAATACTTCTTGGAGTTGCTCAAATGAATCTCGGAATCGTATTGAGTTTTTTTAATGCATTATATTTTAAAAATTCCATAAATGTATGGTAAGTGCGGAAGATACTACTATCTATCTTCTTTAACACCTTTCAAGTGTTCTGGATTTATGGAAGTGGTAAAGTGTTGCTACTTGACGCTAATCCCTTTCCTCGTGGTTTTTCAGGTTTCAGTTTATTCCCCAAGTGATATTCTTGAATTCCTTGTTTGGCTATTTATCAGCTCTTATTATTGTGAAGTGGTGCACTGGTTCTCAAGCTGATTTATACCATGTGATGATATACATGTTCCTGAGCCCCACAGAAAAATTAGGTGAAAACCAACTTTTTCCAGGGCAACAAACTCTTCAGGTTTGTTTTATTCTTCAGTTCTTCTTATGTTACATCTTCTGATATTTATCCGTTACATGATGCAGTATTAATGATACCGTGCTTTGTGTTCTCAGCCTATTCTATTATTACTGGCTCTTGTTGCTGTACCCTGGATGCTGCTTCCAAAGCCTTTTCTTTTGAAGAAGCAACACCAAGAAGTATGTATAGTTCTCCAATTGGTAAAACTCGAAAATCATATAGTGTCATCTTCTCATTGGTTCTGGACATCTTTATTTTTTCAGAGGCACCAAGGACAATCATATGCACCACTTCAGAGCACTGAGGAGTCTCTTCAAGTGGAGGCGAACCATGATTCTCATGATCATGAGGAATTTGAATTCAGTGAAGTTTTTGTACATCAGCTGATACATACAATTGAGTTTGTACTTGGAGCAGTCTCAAACACAGCTTCTTACCTTCGTCTATGGGCCCTCAGGTATGTCACTGGAAGATTAAATTGGTTCACTAATCTGCATTTACATCTTAGATCAATATGGAGCCTAGGCCAGATAGAGTGTGCACATTGGTTGAAATTTGTGTCATGTAAACAATTGAGCATTAGTTTTGGATATTATGCAATTTATGCATCTAAGCCTTTTAAATTCCTGTTGACACACTCAAGGCATGTGTAAATATGGAAACTCATGCAGAGTCGCAGATTGCCTATTCTGTTTGTAAATGGTCAATGAAACCATCTTCATCTGTGTATTGCTTCTGAAACAGCTCTCATACAATCTCCTAGTCCTAGAGGTTATCTGTTATCCTATCACGAGGCCTATATATCTCAACTGTTTCACATAACTGGTTGTAATGCATTCCGCAATGTTTACCATTTTAATGGATTTGCATTTTGTCATCTTTTTCTTTCTATTTTGGTTAGTATTTGATCTTTGTAATGGGAGCTAATCCTTTATTTTCTGCAGTCTTGCCCACTCAGAGTTATCAACTGTGTTCTATGAGAAGGTTCTTCTTCTTGCTTGGGGGTACGTTTAATGTGTTTTATGCTTATTATTAGCTCAAGAATCTTATATCAAAATATTATATACGAATCATACTGGGTGATCCCATATGAAGTGTTCTCTGGATATTTAAAATGCACGGATGAATGTGTAATTGATAGTGATATTCTTGGTTTGAACATGGTACAGGTTCAACAATGTGTTCATCCTTATTGTGGGCATCATCGTGTTTATATTTGCAACAGTTGGTGTGTTATTGGTGATGGAAACTCTGAGTGCATTTCTACATGCGTTGAGACTTCATTGGGTTGAATTCCAGAACAAGTTCTACGAAGGGGATGGTTATAAGTTCTATCCTTTCGCATTTGCATTGATTAGTGAGGAAGATGATTGATTGATTGATTATTCAGAGCGGAATTAAAGTCGTGATTGGCATCGGATTGAATGGTGTTAATTGTGCATAGATAAGGACTTGTATTGTTCAATTGATTCGAAAATGATGATGAAATGGAGCAGTGTGAATTTGAGGGAGCTTTATACCATATAATCACTGCTCCTTTCATTTGCTTTCCTTTCCTTTCCCTTCCCTTCCATTTGTTATTTATGTTGGAAGGAATAAGCAGTTTGTTTGCTTGGCAGGTGGGTTTTGTATGTGATGGCAATTTCTTGCCCAAATTAATAAATGAGAAGATTTAATTTATTCAACTTTTATTTATTAATATAAATTATTATTTTATGGGATTGGATTTGCATGTGTCAATAGTACAACTTTTTCCTTCTCAATTTTTTTTTTTACTTTATATACTCCTTTCTCCCTTTATTTAATTAATCCACAACTCCTACCCACCTGCTGTTTCATCTTCTCACATGCCATGCTAATTATTTGAATTAAGGGTCAAAATGGTCCATAGAGTTTGGTAGGCAAGATCAGTTTAAATGAAGTTTATAAATTTTAGATAGCTTAGTTTTGTAGATAATGCTTGATAAATTAGTTTATATTAGCTAATCAGTTTCAATATTCAAAATTTTGTTAAATTTGGGTAATTTATTAAATTGAGTTTGATATTTAAATTTCAGTTTTGGTTAAACAGTATCATTTTTTACTTTAAGCTCTACTAGTTCCATATTGAAAATGCAACTTGAGAAATTATGGATCCGAATTTAGACTGGGGTCGGTTGTTGGCCAAAGAAGAACGGGCAATGCAATGACACATACAATAAGTCAATCAACTGATATGCAAGAAATTTAGGTTGACATGGATTTGCTTGTTTGGTTCGATTGTTGTTGTTAATGGTTTATTGTTACCTGATTACTTTTTTTTTTGATACATTGAGAAGGCTCAAGGTTCAAGGCTCGGATATGGACACAAAAATTAAGAACGGGCGGTTCTTCTAAGCATTGATATTCGATATTCTGAATGCCTGCAGAAGGCACTCCAAACTCATTATGGCTCAAAGAACAAGAACCAGTTAGCAGCACAGGTAAATTTCCATAGAACAAGTTAGGAATTGAAGGACAGCTCTAGAATCTACTTCCGTTATAATCTTTCTAACCCCTTCTCCTAAGTTAAGCAAAGACCAAAATAGAGGCAGCAAAGCTCAGCAGTTGCAGTAGCACGATACCCAATATTAGCTCCCAATAGCACGATACCCAATATTAGCTCCGAAAGCCATCTTGTAAGATTCCATTTTCATCTTTAATCAGTCACCCAACAGATGTAAGATCCGGTTCCCTTATCCAACCCTGTTGCGGTTGCTGCCAGTGGAGCCAGATCCCATTTTCATCTCTAATCAGTCCCCCAGCAGATGTAAGATCCGGTTCCCTATCCAACCCTGTTGCGGTTGCTGCCAGTGGAGCCAAATCCTGCTATATACTGCAACACGGCTTGCAGAGAGATGTTGCTGGGCATGGCTAAATTCCTCACAGAGTCCGAGAACATGATCCATATTAGTGGTAACGCGACCAGATCCATTGAAGACGAAGTCGTTGCAACTCCTCCACAGGCACCAAACCGCAAAGGCAAACAGGCCACTGTATGTTCCTCGCAACTCCCGTAAAACCCAAATTCCTCATCATCTACGTACTCAAATCCCCTGCAAAAAACACGTGCTGAGGCGGACAATATCATACTAGAAAGCTTTTGCGATGTAGCAGTCCCGCAACACATGTAACTCATTCTCTCCGCACTCGGACAACGCATACACCCGGAATCAGAAGTAAGATGACGCAGTACCCAGTTGACTTGACACAGTATCCCACTCCGAGCCAACGTTCAAAGGAAACAGATTAATAAAAATAACCTAAGTAACTAAATAAAAATTAAAAAACAAATATAATAGAGTCCGTGTTTGGTTCGTCTGTTAGTCGATAGTTGTTACCTTTTATTGTTTATTGTTACCCTTTGCTGTTTGATATTAATTGATCGAATGTAATTGTTTGGTAAAATTATAATTAAATGTCGCTTGGAGTTTATAAATTGAATATTATAAACATATTTTAAATTTATAAATGTGGGAAGGAGCACCAACTTTTCAAATATAAGTAAACTTCATAAATTTAGGAACCAGGATGATTTTTTACTTGATGGGATGATGAACTGTGAGGAAACATATGACGACCAACATTAACAACTAAAACTAATGGATTAGATGCCAATTTTGTTTCAAACAAATGTGTGTCAAAATTAAAAAATGAAAACAAATCAAAATTATATAAAAAATGAATGCAAACTATCAATATCAAAATATTTGCGATGGAGCACAGTTGAATAAATTATTGTGCCGATACGTTGGCATGAAAGAGGAATTCTGCTATTTGAGAAAAAGAAAAAATAGCCAAAGCCATCTGTGAGATTTCTTCCATCAATATTTATTTTTAACAATTTTATCAAATATCATTTAAATATATTTTCTTAAAGTGCCTCATTGAAATTTTGTCTTTGTTCCGTGATGATTTTAAAGATTCTTTAAAAAACTCTTTTTTTTTTTATTAATATAATTCTTGAAATCCTCTCTTACTTAGGGGAAGCCACGTGAAAATAGACAAAAAAAACAAAAAAAAAAAAAAATCCAAATTTAAGAGAAAATTAAGTAGAGGGAACGAACTCGCCTTTTTGAAGATAACTTTTTAGGAACGATGAAGACTATGCTTCTTCAGACGAACGATGTGTACTACAAGTGAAGTCGCGACTTTGTGATTTCTCTACTTTGTGTTTTAATTTTTTCGTTCTCTCAAAAGGAATTAAAAATAGCAAAAATTTGTTCCCAAACGACTTACGTTATGTATGTGTCAAGCTAATATTTTCATACATTAAAAATAAATAACTAATTAATTATATAATATTTATAATTTTATTAAAATATACTCCCTTCATTTTAAAATACATAGGTTTTTATAAAAAAATATTATTTCAAAATACATGATATTTTAACTTAATTTACGCACATTAATTAAATTTTAATAAATATATCTTTATTTAAATTACCTTTATAAGTGAATGGTAACAAAAAAAAAACGTTAATGTATTAAACCATTAAATTATATTTTTTAATTTTTATGCATCCTCTTAAAAACTCACATATATTGGTCTTCTTTGGCAAATAGAGTTTAACTATTAGCTAATTACTAATAACTGTTTGTGTAAAATGATAAATAATGACATTAATATTTTATAACTATTATTTTATAATTTATATTCTTAACTACCTTCTAAAAAAATGTCATATACACATGCATTTAGGTCGTTATAATACATAAAAATATATTTAAACAATAAACTTATTTTTAAATTTTTATTAATAAAAGTGAGATCTCCATCTATGATCCTAAATGTTGGATTAAAACTTTAAACTTAAATTGCTAAGAGTATATTGGATATGATATGATAACTGGTTACCTAAACTTGGTCACGTGTCTTGACCGTGATGGAGTTCCGACATCGTATTCGAGACTATAAAACAATAAGCGAGTCAAACGGGGCCGGAGTCTAGCAAACCCGCTTCGATGCCTAAATCAGTTTGTGATAAAGGATCGAATAGAGGGGAATGGACTAGTTAGATATAGTAGTTAACGTACCGAACCTTGTGTCTATACTTGTGTATTTATGGTGTATGATTAGGTTTAAAGTTTGTCACCTCTTTAGAATCCTTACAAGCTTAGGATTATATTTCCCTCAAGGATTCCGGATCCTAGGAGGAATCCTTTGTTTTGTAGGATTCTAGAAGATCATTTGACGTATTGAGGCTTGGAGCCTTTGGTGATTGGTGATGGGCCACCACGTGCTTGGGCTTG
Source organism: Euphorbia lathyris (assembly GCF_963576675.1). Lineage (NCBI taxonomy): Eukaryota > Viridiplantae > Streptophyta > Magnoliopsida > Malpighiales > Euphorbiaceae > Euphorbia > Euphorbia lathyris. The sequence continues at coordinate 42,536,927 of NC_088912.1, read as the reverse complement.
GGCCACACTAATGGATTATGCTCTATCGGGGCTGTTTTGGGCCTTGGTTATACGTGAACCTGGACCGTAAAAAAGGCAGTGATGATGTTACACGTGTGATATTGTTTAACATGATATCAGATGTCCTTCCAATTTTCTCTTTAAGACATTCTTTTAGAATTCTGTAATAAACCATTAAGTGATGGGTGCACTTTATTATTTTATCCTCCAATTTGTATTTTTTCGAAATTTTTCGAAAGCCTTTTCTATTCGTGCCGATGTGTCAAATGTGGGATGGCCCTAGGATCTTGTGTTTTGGCGGCTTCTTTAATGATTTTTGTTTACTCTTTTGATGGAAACACTTCAGTTGTCTTGAGTCTTTTGGTTTTCCATTTCTTCGCTTTATCTTCCTCTCTCTTCGTCATTTTATCTTTTGATATTTCTTGCTTTCTTTTTTATTCCCAACTTCTGGTTAGGATTTGGCTATTCTCTGTGATGCTTTGCTTTTGGTTATTGTTTCTTTGGGCTGTAACTCGCGATTGTCTTACGATCTAAGTGTTTTGTCTTTACTCTTGGAGGTTGATTACGGGTACTGTGTGACAAAAATTGTTGTCTCGTCAATTGGCTGCCAAAAAAGTGTGATAAAGAGGAGACTGAGATCACCGCTCTGCTAGCTTTAGCAGAGAAAAATGCCCGTGCGGTGTCTATACGAGTTTCCCTGGTTATTCCTTCCTCCCCTTCTTCCACCACCTTTAGTAGCTCATTGAGGGCGACAAGGTAACATTCCCTCAACTTCTCATGTGTCACTCTGAAACGGTACTTTATTGTACCTCTTAATTGCATGTGTTCTCTTAAAAGCACGCCTAAATTCAAAAGCACAATAACAATCATCTTAGAGTGACACATGACACTTATATGAGCCAATAATCATCTAACAGTGCATAACGTATATTAGCTCCCAGCCTTGGCCACTACCATCTACCCTCATTGTTCGGATCTCACATTAAATGGTTTGCTCACACCAACATGGAGGGACTAATTGATGGAGAAAGTGAGTTCATAGGGCAAGCCCATCAAACCAACCCCCCTTTACATATGTCTCTAGTAATCCACCATGGTCTATGATACATGCCTAAAGACAGGCCCAACAAACAACAAGCCCACAATGCTTGATAACCAATAATTATAGGGCATAAGAGACATTCCACCATATACTCAATCTATGCAAATATAAAAGCTCATTAATATCATTATTTCTTCGGACTGCAAGCTAGCGGTGGACGTTATATTAAGGGACAACGATGTGAGTTACATTGATATTATCATTCGCCGAATAAAGACTGTAGCATCTCTTTTTTTGAACTGTAATTTTATTCATGAGAGTCGCACTCTTAATGGGGATGCACACGAGCTTGCCCAATGAGGTCTTAGTCTTAGCTCGCCTCAACTTTTTATGGACTGCTGTCCTAATTTTATCTCAACTTGTAATTATACTGATTATGTTTATGCTTAATACAAGTGCTGCTTATCAAAAAAAAAAAAAAAACTAACTTGGTCGTCAGAGTGTATTCAGGTGACTGCTCCCGATATATATGTTGTATCTAACATCAATATAGTGAGACCCAAAATCTCAATTCTTCATTATCAAATATACCAATTATCGTTGACTTAAATGGTAAGTGCCTTAATCGCTTAAACTATGTCTTAGGTTGGATTCCTAATGTACACGTTAAAATCCTAATCCTAATTAAACAACAAAATGTTACCAAGTATAGTTGATAGATAAAAGTCCATATTTTGGATAGATAAAAAGCAATCCAACTTGGAAATAAAAGAAAGAAAATTGGAAGTTGTGATCTTTCACGTAACTGCCATCCTATGATAGGATACTCCTAGTTGTCCGAAACAGAAAACACCCAAGCAAAAGCATCTTTAACCATCCCTGACCCGAACCGACCCAACAAACTTCCCACCCTAAAATATCTTCCCGACAAATTCGGAAAACCTAATTCCACTTATCTATGCATAATAAAAATAAACAAACAAAACCCCAAAACCACCATTCAAACACTCCACTCCATTCCTTCCACGTGTTCTTCTCTCATTGGCCCTCCCTTTTCCCTTCCCTGTAAGCAAACTCTATATTGTATCAACAAGACTGGTAGCTTTAAACCCAATCTCATTCCCGTTCTTCAACTACGTATTTACATACCGTATTCATACTCTTTCCTGAACTTTTATATCTGGATAAGGTATATTTATACGTATAATTCTGTCCCCCTGCTGTGTATAAATATACCTTTCTCGACCTTCTTCTTTACCTTCACCTACCTCTCAACAATGGCTTCTCCTCTCTCCTTCTTTTTTATTTTCTCTCTCCTCTTTGTCTCCGCTGTTTTCGCGGATGAGTCGTTGACGGATTCTGATGAACCGTTGATCAGGCAGGTGGTTGATGATCATGCCGATTCATCGGTGGCCGGGGATCATCTTCTTGGGGCGGATCATCATTTCACCCTATTCAAGAGCAAATTCAAGAAATCATATGATTCTCAGGCGGAGCACGATTACCGATTTAAGGTTTTCAAGGCTAACTTGAGGCGCGCCGCTCGTCACCAAAAGTTGGACCCCTCCGCTAGCCATGGAGTCACTCAGTTTTCCGATTTGACTCCGACTGAGTTCAAGAGACAATTTTTGGGTTTGAGGAGGTTGAGATTGCCTAAGGACGCTAATCAGGCACCGATTTTGCCTACCAATGATTTGCCTGAGGATTTTGACTGGAGAGAGAAAGGAGCCGTTACCGCTGTTAAAAATCAGGTATGTATTTTTGGTCACTCGTGTTTATCTTCTATATAATTGCTTATAATTTGAGGTTAGAGTTGTTGATGATGATTTACGTCTGCTGATTTAGGGTTCATGTGGATCTTGCTGGAGCTTCAGCACCACCGGTGCCTTGGAAGGTGCTCACTACCTTGCTACTGGAGAACTTGTCAGCCTTAGCGAGCAACAGCTTGTGGATTGTGACCATGAGGTTTGACTTTTAATCATTTACTGATCGAGAAATTTCCTACTGTTTCCAATTAATTATGACTCACAATCACGATTTCATTATTCATCGTCATATGAAATTCTTGTTGTTTGTTTGTATTGCAATTTTCGAATTTACATGTCAGAGTCTCGTTAATTGTTACAGGCATGAACTCTTTTGTTTCTTTACATGATGACTTTGACATGGCAGAGTCTCATTACTTACTAGTCGCATATGCCCTTCTATGCATTTTTTAGCTGTTTGATGTTACATATTCTAGTTGTTTGATGTGGATTGGTTGTTAAAACTGAAATTGCAAGTCTTCGCTAGGAACTTGCGTACAAGGTTCAAAGCAGAGGGCTTTGTATGGCATAATCTAAAGATCTTATGGATTTCGTTTGAAAACCAGATTTCATGTCAAATATTTGCAAAAATTCTTTTGGAATTACATGTGCATTACCGCCTGAGCTGATGCTAGTTTGGGGGGTGAGGTGTTCTTGGAAAAGGTTCATCTTCTGTTATTGGAGGAATGACTGAATGGATTACATGTTATTGCTGATACACATGCATTATTGCTGGTTTAGTTGGCCTGTTAAATCATCATTTCAATTCAATGTTATGTGCTGCTATTTGTGTAAAAATGACAACTTCAATGATATAGTTCCTTAGTTTGCTTCCTCTGAATCAAACCTTGTGTGAATATGCAGTGTGATCCAGAAGAAGCAGGTTCATGTGACTCCGGTTGCAATGGTGGGCTAATGAACAGTGCTTTTGAGTACACTCTCAAATCTGGTGGACTTATGCGTGAGGAAGACTATCCTTACACTGGTACTGACCGTGGTACTTGCAAATTTGACAAGACCAAGATTGCAGCTAAAGTAGCCAACTTCAGTGTTGTATCCCTTGATGAGGAACAAATTGCTGCAAATCTTGTGAAAAATGGTCCTCTTGCAGGTAACTGGCTTAAGTTTCAAATGGAGTGAAAATTTGTCTGCTGTTAATTCGTTGATATTGCTTCTAACCTTGAATTTATTTCAAATGCAGTGGCTATAAATGCTGTGTTCATGCAGACATACGTTGGAGGAGTATCATGCCCTTATCTTTGCTCAAAGAGGCTTGATCATGGTGTTCTGTTGGTTGGATACGGATCAGCTGGATATGCTCCGATCAGGATGAAGGAGAAGCCATTCTGGGTTATCAAGAATTCGTGGGGTGAAAGCTGGGGAGAGAGTGGATTTTACAAAATCTGCAGGGGACGAAACGTTTGTGGAGTAGATTCAATGGTCTCAACTGTTGCTGCTGTTCACACCACTTCAAATTAGTCCGGTGAAAATACTGCTGCTGGTTTGATTGTATATATTTTACAGTATATTATGTTGGCTTCAAAATCTAATTTACATGTTGTGTTCAGTCGAAGCACAGGATTGAAATTTGTTGGGAAGTCCTATGCTTATGGTTGTACAACAGCCAAATTATCGGATTGAAATTTCCTGGGAATTTCTTGTTTTATCAGAACGCATATGAACCAATCTTATATTATCTGATTTGTGTTCTAATTGAATGTTTTCTCTCCTTCAATGAATGATATCTATAAGTTAATTTGCTGCAAATAGTATCATTGTTTAAAGGTGGCAATATATAATTTTAGTATTGCAAAATAAAGACTAAATAGAAAAATTAGCTGTCAACAAACAGATCTCTATTGGAATCTTTCATATCTTATAAATGAGATTATGTATGTACAAGTTGTTGATATTCTGCTCAATCCTGTTGGGATTTGCTAGCCTTTAGCTGTGTTGTTTTCTTTTGGTTTGTTTCTGTATTTGGTCAAAGTTTGTCTCTTTGAGATTTTAATTGTTCTAGGCTCTCAACTTCAATTTTTATTGAAATTGTCCCTTTCATGTATAGATCACAAATGCATTTTTACACGTGGAAGGATTAATTGTGACTATCTACTTTTTTAAAAGAAAAATAGAACAAAAAAATTTCATGAATATAATATAATTATTTGATAATAATGTACAAAAATGTTGTGAATATACTATTTTATAGAAAATGATGATTAGTTTTAAAAAATAAACGTGTATATAAAATGGTTCAATGGATTGATCAAGTGTTATCTTTTTTTAAAGTATTGTAAAATTTCTAAGGTAAAACAGAATGCACCTATAATAGTGGTTTAGCTCATCGGATAAAAAATTTACAATAAGAAGTTAAAATATATTATTTGCCGTTTGTATTAGATTTCTAATTTCTACCATTTTATTTTAATTCTTTTTCATATCTAAAGGGTAGAGACCACTCTCGAATGGGAAAAAAATATATGACAAACTATATAAAAAAAATCCTCACAAATCAATCTTGATACTGTCTTTTCTATTAGAACATTAAAAAATGACAGAAGTAATCAATTATTAATACTATAGTAATTTTCAAAACAAAGCTAGTTAAAACAAGAAAGGAGAATCAAACATATGTTTTCATTGAAAAGTAAATCACAGAAGTAATCAATTATTAATACTATAATAATTTTCAAAACAAAGCTAGTTAAATACAAGAATGGAGAATCAACGTATGTTTTGATTGAAAAGTAATTAGAAATAATGTGAACTTAAAAATCACAATGATCATAATAACAAATAATAAGGGATAAATAATTCATCACGCTTGATGGAATGAACTACTAGTATCTTCCCTAAATTAATTTTTATATAGGACCCGTTACTTTTCTGTTGGAAAAAACTGTTTTCCAAAAAGCAGAGATTCTCTACTTTTGTAAAATGTTACTTTTCTGGTGTAAAAGGCAAACATGACTGAGTCTCTAATCAAACACCTAAAACTCTCTTTTTTTGAAGTGAAAATACAAACATGAGCATGAAAATGAAAATGAGCAATCAAACACCATCATACACTCCAAACTTAGAGTCATTCAGTTTACCTACTGTTTGATGTTAAAGATGTTTCGTTTACCTACTGTTTGATGTTGTTGTTTGCTGTTGAAAAACGATGTTTTTCCAAAAAGCATGTAAATTTTAGCTATAAAAGGCAAATATGACGTATCACATACTTTTCCGGAGGTTTGGAGAAAGCTAACCAAACACTTAAAGCTCACAATTTAAAAATGAAAAGACAAATGAGAAGAGAAAAATAAGTAACTAAACACCCTCTAATAACTTGATAAAGCCCTTTGGTGGTGTTTGGTACGGTGGAATGAAACAAGTAATAAATTGAATTGAGATTGTCTCAACTTGAAATTTTCTACAAGTCTCGTTACATTATCATTTCAATCACTAATTATAAAATTAATAGTTGAGATATAATTGTTAAATTTTAAAAATTAGTTATTTATTTATTGAATAAGTAAAACTCAACTATTGATTTTAGGAAAATTACAAAACTAGATCAAATTGGAGGCCCATTTACATAATTAACCCATTTACTCAACCTACTACATATCTAGACTGATTTTGTGTGACTTTCCCATAATACCCCTAACCTTCCCACTTCCCACACATCGCGAACGGCCGCTCGCTCCCCTATCTCATTGGTTACGCGAAAAGTTGCTCCTGCATTAATGATTTGAAGACTTTTGATTTTCCTTTCTTCCTTTAAATTGCACGAAATCTGCACCATTTCGTCAAAATCACAATGAATTTCTCTTTTTTCTCTCTTCATCTCTTGATTCTGCAACTTCCTAACCCTAGAAAACGAAGCCATGATTTTTCATCTTCCTGTTCGTTGCTTGGTTTTTTTCTTCTTGTTACCATCAAAGAAATGGGTTTTCTACGTTGTTTCCTTCGTTCTTCCCATGTTATCATATTGTTATTGTCGCTTTTGGGGGTAAAAGGGGCGAAAAATGTAAGTATCTGTTGTTTTTTCTGCGTTTTTTCATGAATACACTTCGTGAATCGATGGTTTCGCGAAGCTTTGCGAAGAGAAAGAGCCTGGAAAGTGACGATCTACTTCGTGAATCGATGATTTCGCAAAGATCTGCGAAGAGAAACAGTCTGAAACGTATGGATCTACATCGTGAATCGATTAGTTCACGAAGTCTGCGAATAGATCCTCACGTTTCAGACCTCGCAGACTTCGCGAAAGCATCGATATGCGACGTAGATAGACACGTTTCAGACCTCGCAAACTTCGCAAAAAAATCGATTAGCGAAGTAAAATCACCTCTTTCCACGTACATTTACATTCGCATGCTTCGCTAATCTTCATTTCGCGAAGCCAAAATCGTCTTTTTCCCTGCCTAACACGATTAATTTTTTCTGAAGGTGGTTGAATACGTAACATCCCTTTCTGGAAGGCGACGTACTGGGCTGCAGGGGAGATGATTTTCCTTCCTGTATAGGGATTAACTTCCGTTAAGATTGACACATTCACTCCTAAAATGGTTGGTTAGGAGAGATTGTGCCAATCTTGGGGTGCACCATGGGACACGTCCATCCCATGGTGCCAATCTTCAAAGTGAACCTAACTAATCCGGTGTGCACCGTGGGACACGTTCATCCCAAAAGGTCTGGACTGCCATTTTTTAGATGAGAAATGGAAGTCCAGACCTTTTGGGATGGATGTGTCTCATGGTGCACACCAAGATTACTCATCCGTTTCAAAATTGGTACCGGATTAGTTAGGTTCACTTTGAAGTGATTTGTTAAGAGTTTATTGTAAATTTTGATAATGTTATGATTTGAATGTTGTTATTGTGGCAATCTTGTTGTAAATTTTGATAATGTTATGATTTTAATGTTAGAATCCGTTGTTGTTTGCCATTTTTTGTTATATACCACTTCGCGAATTAGCTTCAAAACATATCCGGGCTTCACATCTGCGAACTAAATTCATCAAGTAAAACAAACTTCATCTTTGCAGGTTTCGCATATGCGAACTAAATTCATCAAGTAAATCCAAACATTAGCTTCACAGGCTTCGCATAATATGGAATCTGCGAAGTCAGACGGGAGGGGGCGAGACACGCGTAAATATTAAGAGTATTATGGGAAAGTCACACAAAATCAGTCTAGATATGTAGTAGGTTGAGTAAATGGGTTAAATATGTAAATGAGCCTCCCATTTGACCCATTTTTGTAATTTTTCCTTGATTTTATAGTTAATGACTAAGATGTACTAAAGGTGATTAATTTAAGAAAAATTTAATTTGAGAGGATCTAGATCCATTCAAGAATGAATCTGAATATGAAAAACTGGATAATCCAATTATTTCTTGTAGCATAAATTACCATTGAATTATTGCAATGTGTAAAGACAAAAGGGAGGGTTCAGAGAAATTTTAAGATAATATATTAGAAAAGATAGGTATTTATACAAGAATGCACAGTTAAACCAGGAATCAAAGCTAATAATTTTAGGGTAAATTACACCCATGGCCACTTAACTATATCTGTTCATTCATTTCGTTCTGATATGGCCATTGAACTTTATACTTTTGTAACACCGGTGGCCACTGTAACCATTGACCAGTGTTTTTTTACCTTTGACTCTCTCTTTTTACCCGGATATCTCTCTCATTTTCTCATTCTAATACCTAAAATATCAATTTTACCCTTCTCTTTCTTCTCCTCCATCCCCATGATCAATTCTCTCTCTAAAACCATTTTATCTCTCTAACTCTTTCGTTCCTCTATATAAAATTAAGGATCGATTATCTCGATTAACCTTTCTTACCTGATTGCCTCAAATCTATATTGGTTGCCTAAGCTTTCTCGCCTGGAAAAATAGAAAAACCAACTGTAACTTCCATTGCAACTACAAGGGTTTATCTTTTTCTGCCATTGGATAACACTTATTCAAGCCTTTTTTTACCCAAGTCATTCGGCCATTGGTATGGCAGGAGGCTATGGAACGCTGAAAATGAGATCTGGTAAATTGATTAATTGCAGAGGCATTTTCCTGAGATTCGTGAGAAGATAAGTATAGGGTTTTGGATAAGCACGGAATAGCACCGGCTTCGGGGATGATCGAACAGCTATCGGAATCGTGTTTGGTTATGTGACGGAACTGAGTTTGCATACTAAGGAACGGGTTGTTCTACGATTAACTTCCATTAAAGCTAAATTGAGCAAGGCTTCAAATTTTGTGGATTCGAAGATGTTAAAAATGGTGTCATCAGATTATAATTTCCTGAAATTATTCAAGATTAAATGTAGTGTGCAGATATAGCAAACGGTATTTTAATGGTGTTAGAGAGAGAAAGGAGAGCTCGAGAAATGGTTTTTGAGAAAGAGATTGATCATGGAGATGGAGGAGAAGGAAGAGAAGGGTAAAATGAGTATTTTAGGTTTTAGAAGGAGGGGAGGAGAGAGAGAACCGGTAAAAAGAGAGAGTCAAAGGTAAAAAACGTTGGTCAACGGTTACAGTGGTCACCGGTGTTACAAAATGTAAAATCCAATGGCCATACCGGAAAAAAATAAAATTCAGTGGCCACAATGTGAAAATGGGTATAATTCAATAACCATAGATGTAATTTACCCAATAATTTTACATCTAAAAGTAAATGGTTGACTATTGATTATATTAAATTATTCGCTATATTATTCACACACAACTGTTCACACACATGTATTCACTTTATAATTGTAATACCCCTCAAGCTCGAGTATAGATATTTATCATATCCAACAAGTTTCTCATTGGTTTCGATGTAGGTTGTAGAAGTGATGTTATTTTCTAGCTTCTCACAAACAAAATGACATCCTCCTACAATATGCTTCGACGTTCATGGAACAAAAGGTTGGAAGCAATACGAAGAGTTGTTTGATTATCACACCATAACTTTATTGGAGTAGTGATCTTGAATCCGAGTTCGAACAAGAAATGACGAATCCACATAATCCCACAAATTGATTGAGACATTGCTCGATATTCAAATTCTGCACTAGAGCAATATACACCATGTTGCTTCTTGTTTTTCTAAGAAACTAAATTTCCTCAAACAAAAATACAGTAACCAGTATTGGATCTTCTATCATCCTTGCCTCATGCACATTATGCATCAGAAAACCATTCGATCTCAGTCAATGAATAAGAAAAATATTTGATCTAGGTATGACCATGATTCTTGTAAAGTATTCATCGTCTAGAAGTCTCTTTCAAGTAACATATGATTTGTTCAAGTGCAGTCCAGTGATCAATGGTGCGTGAGGACATAAAATGGCCAACGACACTAACAGAATAGGCTATATCAGTTCTAGTCACTCTAAGACTGTTCAATTTTCCCACCAAACACATATATATTCCATGATCTTTAAATAACTCTCCTTTAGTTGTAAGACGCAAATTGAGAGTTATAGGCGCACTGCATGACTTAGCTCCAGATTTCCTCATTTTTTACAAGAAATTGAGAACATATTTTCTCCGAGACATTAAGGTTCCTTTCTTACTTCTTCACATCTCAATTCCTAATAAGCACTTTAGAGCCCCCAAGTCCTTGGTATGAAATTAGCCATGAATAAATTGTTTTAAGGATGAGATTCTTGAAATGTCACTTCTTGTAATAATAATATCGTATACGTAGATGACAATGAGAATGATACCCGATGCAGAGTTGATAACTTGTGAAAAGATTCTTGATCGGAACACTTCCCTGTGAGGCGCCGTTGGGATCGGCCGGGGACACTCCGAGCCTAAGTCAGTAATATTTTTGAGAGAATAAACTGTAATCACAAAAGTAGGGTTAGAATAATGTGTGTATCTTTGTTGTCATGTTTCAGGGGTATTTATATAGGTTTGAGTGATAACCGTAATAACTCTCTTTCAATGCTTTTTAATGAGGTGTAATGCTCTTTTAATGCAACTTAACTCTAACCTTTAACCTCCGAGTTGTTATTGCTTTTAAGGTATCATTAATGATGGTGACCCCGTCATATAACAACTATTTGTCTTTATCATGGCGGATCGTCGTACGGGACGGACCCCGTATCCTTCTATCGTGGCAGATCGTCTTATGTAACAGACCTTGGATCTAGGATGGTCAAAGGCGTGTCACCGTATGCGTATCCCTCATCTAGTTGTACGCCATATATACTAAGTTGGCGGATCTTTTTATGTCTTTTCTCCCTTTTGATCCTCTTTTCAGGGAATATTCCCAGCGAGGTCTTCATGATATCATTGCGGATGTTATCAAGAGTGTTATAGAAAACATAATGATCACGCTTGCACTTGTTCATCCCAAACTTTTCAACTACTTGGCTAAACTTTCCAAACCATGCTCTAGGACTTTGTTCAATCCATATAAAGATTTACGGAGATGAAAAACTTTGCCATACTCCTCCTAAGCAACAAACCCTGATGGCTGCATATAAACTTCTTCTTGAAGATCCCAGTACAGGAAGGCATTTTTTTATATCCAACTAATGTAAATGCCAATTAGAACAAGTCGTCGTTGAAATAAAAATTTGAATAAAAGTCATTTTACCACCAGAGAAAATGTGTCAAAATAATCAACCCCATAAGTTTGAGCGTACCTTTTTGCTACAAGATGAGCTTTTAAATGGACCATAAATCCATCCAAATTAAATTTAAATCATACATCCATCGACATCCAACAGATTTTCTACCAATAGGAAAATGTATCGAATCCCAAGTATCATTAGTAGCCAAAGCATTCATTTCTTCTATCATTGTATTCCGCCGATCAGGATGAGATAAGGCCTCCGGGACAGATTTGTGAACAATGATAGAGTCAAGAGAAGCAACAAAAAGCATGAAGTAGAGGACAATTTCTCATATTAAACAAAAGTAGAAATAAGATAAGTGCAAAATCGTTTATCTTTGTGTTGTTCAATTGGATAATCAGATTTATCTTGAATTGCTTCAAAATTTCGATCCACTAGCAAAAAAAATATTGGTAATGGACTAGTAGCATGGGGATTCTGACATCTCGAATAAACCTGAAAAATAAGAGGCTTAGATTGTTGTGGAGTTTGGTGGACGTGATAAACTAACACACTATCAACATCGTCACATGTAGTCGGTATGTTAGGTGATGTAGAAAAGAAAGGATGGTGCTCCAAAAATGTTACATCATACATAAGAAACAAAGTATTTATTAAGAGAGGGGAAAACTTTGACGCCCTTTTTGAAGATGAAAATAACCAAGAAAGACACATTTTAAAGTTTTAGGGCCGAGTTTATTGACATGTGGTTGAACATTACTGAAAAATCATTTACTCCTAAATATTCGGGGTGATACATGAAATAACGGTTTGTTAGGAAAGATGGTACTATAAGGAATCTCACCTCATAAGATGAAAGAAGGCATTCAGTTATAAGAAAACATGTTATTGAAACTGCATTCGCCCAAAAGTGTTTAGGAACATGTATATGAAGTAAAAGAGCTCTGATTATTTCAAGCAAATGACAATTTTTGCAATCAGCCAAACCATTTTAAGAAGGTGTATTAACACATGAAGATTGGTGAAGAATACCATTTTGGAGCATGAAAGTTTGAAATGGTCTAGAAAAATATTCTTTAGCATTTTTGTTTTTAATGTATGAACCGAACATTAAATTTGGTCTTAATTTCAGCACAAAAGGCAATAACACAAGTAAATAATTTAGAACAATTTTTCTTTAAATATAGCCAAGTGGTTCGCGAAAAATCATCTATAAACGTAACAAAATACTTAAAACCAAGTTTAGAAACAACTAGGCATGGTCCCCAAAACATCATAATATACTAATTCAAAAGGAAAATATGACCTCTTATTGACTCGTATGGAGGAAGATACATGATGATGTTTTGTAAACTTACAAGACTCACAATCTAAATTAGATAACTTTGAAAGTGAGGGCGTATTTTTTTGAAAAGATGAAGAGAGAAATGTCCTAGTCGATAATGTTCATCAAAAGAAGTGGAGATAATGGGATAGGAAATACATCTTGGAGTATCTAACACGTAGAGACCTCTAGTTTTTCATCCTCTAATGGCACATCAAGGATCGAGTAAGTTTACTCTTAGATATCAAACTAAAAGCAAATCCACATACATAAAGGACATATGAGAAAGAGAGTGAATGAATTGGAGTAATAGTGACAAAACCAATGACAGACGAAGATGTTTCATCATCTATGTTGATATGTGATGGAAAAGTTTTAGACAGAGAAGAGAAAATATTAGGATTACTGTCATATGATTTGTGGCACTAGAATCAATGATCCATTTTGAAGATGATTAATGAGGCATTTAGTTGAGTTATCTAACTTAGCAGTGACATTGATAGACGGAGAAGAATGATGTGAAGCTAATGTGTCTTGATATTTAGTAAATTCATCTACAGAAAGAGTATATGTTGATCCGGTTTTGGATTATTGCTTCTCATTTGGCATATAAACAATGCTTGGTTAAATGAATAACCTAACAATTTCATTATGGAACAAATCTATGACCAATTAAATTAACCAAACAAATCACCCAACAAGGCAACAAATAATCACCACAACTTTGAAAGCGTAACTAAAAAAACTCACATCCAAACTGAAATGATCATCAAACCTATCAACCAAAGGGATCCAAAAACTTAATCATAGACAACAACAAATAAGAAATAAAACAAGTCTCCTGGAAATTGATTGATTTGTCACTCCCCACAAGAAAATTTTCTGACATAAGAAATTGATCGAATACTCCCATTATAAGAAGAGACGAAGTCGGAGAACTAATCAGAGGTTAAATGGATAGTGGATGCAATCAACCATCGATGCATGAGGTGACTCACAGCTGTTGGTGGAGGCACATTAGGCTCACTCGCAGATCAGATGGTCGCCGGACTTTGAGGGAACGCCTATTGGAGCAATGTGTAAAAAAATAGACGAAGAATGAAAAATTAGAGAAAATATGAAACAAAAATAAGGAGAAATATGGATAAAAAAGGGACATTTTACGTGAAAAACATAATTAGTTATAAAATTATAATTAAATCATATTATTAAAATTAATTTTCACCACCATATCATTATTTTTTATATATCATATATAAAATATGTTTTATATCCTAATTTAAAAATTCTAAACTCCACTTCATAAATTCTAAAATATATTTTCTAATTCTTAAAATATATTAAAAATAATAATTTACTAAGTTTAATATTAAAAATATATTCAAATTATTACTTATTTTTTTAAACTGAATTTATGTGTAAATTTTTCAAAGAAAAAATGGTAACCCAACAATTAATGGGCTTTTGATTGACATTTGCACCCATTACATATAGGGGTATCAACATGTTCTTTTTGTTTTTTTTTTGATAAGTTACACGATAGTCATAATTAATTAAATTATTTATAAGTATTTCATACTTCAAAAATAATTCTCAAAATATCAAATTCTTAAAATTTAAATAAAAAACTGTAACTATATTTGACAAAAGCAAAAATAAAAAATGAAAGCTTGGTAACTTGGAAAATGATAAAAACCATAAAAAGAAATTGCAAAACTGTAAAAGAAAATTAAAAACTGATTTGTAACGTAACTTCCTCTTTTTTTTCCGCAAGTCACTAAAAGATATTCTTACTTTACTTTAAAAAAGAATTCATTTTAAAATATTATGATAGATTAAGATTTTTTTTTGTTGAAAGATAATAAATTAAGATTATAATTATCAATAGTGAAAAATAAATAAAAGTAATTTTTTGCACAGTTGTAATGAATATGCTGGATCAATTAAGCTTTTTCAAGTTTTTTTTTTTTTTTTTTGAAATCAAGCTTTTTCAAGTTAGATAGTTATCTTGTTCGGTTTGAAAATTTCATAATAATGAAATGGCATTTTATATGCAATTATACATTTAAAATGTTTTGTAGTTTGTAGAAATTATAATGTTGACCTATCATATATCTTCTATTTTTTTTTAGCCTTAATACATTTGCCTCCTGAACTTGTCCAAAATGGTTGATTGGCCCCCTGAACTTTCAAAGTGTCTCAATAGCCCCCCGAACTTGCATAAAATGTTCAGTTAGCCCCCTGAACTTGCATAAAATGTAATCAATTAATCACTCGGTTGTAAAAAAGTAAGTTAAATGCGGAAGATATATTGCACGCATCTAAAAAAAAGTAAAATGACCAAGATCGGGGTATGCGATTATAATATTAGAGAAGAAAATGTTTTATAATTGAATAAGTAAGAAATTCTTTTTTAACATGTTTTAATTTATTTTGTGAAGTATATAATAACATTCTAAGGCACGTGTAACATATCTTCCGTATTTGACTTACTTTTTTACAACCGAATGATTAATTGATTACATTTTACGTAAGTTCAGGGGGCTAACTGAACATTTTATGCAAGTTCAAGGGGCTATCGAGACACTTTGAAAGTTTAGGGGGCCAATCAACCATTTTGGACAAGTTCAGGGGGCAAATGATGTATTAAGGCCCTGTTTGGCAAAGAGCGTTTTGGGATAAAAAGAGCGTTTTTTATCAACTTTAGCGGTTTGACCACTGAAACCGCTGATTGGAGTGTTTGGTGGAGAGAGATTTGGAAGAGCGTTTTGAGATGAAAACGCTAATTTTGAAAAAGCTCATTTTAGGAGCTTTTTCAATTAGCGTTTTGGGATATTAAAATTAATGGACTTTTTTAACCCCAATAAATAGACTCTCTCTTCTCCTGCGCTAAAATTAATGCCCTTATTCGTCTTTTTGCACAAACCGCTATTATCAATCAGCTAATTTTTACCAAACAGGTCTACACAAACAGCTAATCAAATCAGTTAGTCAAATCAACTAATGTAATCAGCTAACAGCTAACAGCTAATGTAATCAGCTAACAGCTAATTCCCAAAACAGGCCTAAGCCTTTTTTTTATTTTGACATATTTCAAAGGTGACATGATATTTTAAAGTCAAACTTTCACTTAAGCATGTATAATGCTACATTGTACATATGAGTGTGGGAGGTTCAAAATTGGCAAATTTAGACGTGTGATAGGTCTAGGTAAGGATGCCAACTGACAAAAATTTATGCATTAAATATATTTTGAAGATTACTTTTGCTAAATTTTTTTTTAAGGATAAGGTTCAAATTTACCTATGGTTTTTTTCAGAAATGCAAACTTATCCTTAACATACAAAATGATATAATTGTACTCTTATATTGTCAAACAATATCAATTTTACCCCTTCCAAACACAAAAATTGAATAGACTGATTTGATTGTTACATGGATCATTCAAAGAAGTTTGCCAATAAATTGAAACACACATTCACTGCGGCTACCCCCTCCCAAATACTTTATTAAAGCATTACAGGAAGACCAATTCCTCCAAAATGAAGCACCAAAGTTACACGATCAGTCACACTCTGATGTACATGATCAAACATGAAAAAAAAATTGAACACAGAAAATATACATACCAATAATCACATATAGAACAATATATACATATACAATATAGATCCAATAATCACAAATCTCAAACTCACAACATGCAGATATCACATGCAAATAATAGGATACTGACATAAAATCCAAATTTTGTAACGAAACAGACACAAAAACTTAGAGGAATGATTCAAGAACAGTAATGAAAAAAAAAAAAAAAAAACCCTACCTCACACAACAGTAACGAAAATGATGAACTTTTCCATGGATGGTTTTCCTACCTCGTATGACATGTAAAACGAAGTAAGAAGAACAAAAAATTGTTACGACATTCTCTCTTTGCGAAGCAAAATCGAAGCAACTTCTACGCTTTGTAACTCCAAATTCTGGCTTCACAAGTTTTGTTTGTAACTCTTTTGCTAGTTGGTTGGTACTAGTAACATGAATAATGTAGAGATTTAAGTGTAAATTAGGGTCGTATAATCATTGAAGGTTGCTACTTTTGGAAGAAGATAAAGAAGATAAAGAGTTTGAACGAAAGTTTAAGCTGATTGAAGTTCTTTTGTGCTTTTATATAAACACGTTTTTAATGACTAAACTACCCCTGTCCACGTACGCTAGGGAATTTCCGTGTTTTTTCTAACGGCAGAAACCACATGATTTGTTTTAGATCTGCGAAAATGTGAAACCATAAGATTTTTTTTTTTAAAAATTAACCCTAAGAAATAAAGTAAATGAAATAAGAAATTATATTTAACGTTTGTTCTCATTTAACTTTGACTTTTTTTAACACCGTTAATTATCTGGATTGTTTTTGTTAACAGAATGAACCTCAAATCAATATATACCATGTTTTGAAATATGAGACTCTATTTAAAAACGAACGAAAAACTACAAAATTTATATTTTTTTTTACACTTCAATACTTCATAGACTGTGAGTTCATTTCAAGTAAGTAAATTTTTTTTTATTTTATTTAGGATTTGTTTAATTCCAAAAGTCGTAGACACATTCAATTTAAAATACCACAATTCTCTTACCCATTTACATATTTAGAAGAAGAGCATAACAAGTTGAAATGCAGGGAGGGAGGGAATCTTTAGGTGTTGTTTGGAATTGGACTTATCGTGAATTCACCATCACTAACAGGGTTTCGATTTTATTCTTTGGAGTGGAGCTGGGCTTCCTTGGGTCTTAGCTTAGTGGGTATCTTCTCATCACAACCAAACAATGCGAATATAAACCCAAAAAAAAAAAAAAAATTATCCCAGCCAAACACCCTCTAACAAAACTTCAATTATCAATCTTGCATTAAAGAATAGATGGTTTTAACACCCACACAATTAAAAGAAGTATAATTTTATTTTCTAATGTTTTTATTTTAGAGATTTAATTAATCTAATTTTAATTGATAATATTCTGAATCTAATTAAAAGTTATTAATACAAAATAAATATATTCAACACAAAGTAAAAAAAATATATATTATGGTTTACTAAATAAGCATAGCTCAATTGGAAGGTTGTGGGTTCAAATCGAACTCATCTATTTATAAATAGCCGAAATCACAATCAGGGTAGATCCATAGAGGGTGGGGAGGGTTGGCCGACCCTCCGGTCCTACTAAAAAACTCACATTTAATTTTTAAAAGTAGTATTTACTTTTTTTCTTATACGGTCTAGCCTTCGATATTTAAGTCTTGATTATCACAATTACATATATAATAGAATGGACTAATAATATTGGTTCGTATTTATTGTGATTTTCGGAAGTACCAGCATAGTTGGGATGTCTGTTTTTTACACTCTCGTTAACCGACCTTCAATCAAAAATATATATATAATTGAATGGACGGAACCATTGGTATCAATTTTATCATTAAAGAACTTAATACTAATCCTCAAAAATCAAAACACAAAGATTTTTCTAAAACTTTTTCTATATATTCGAATAGGCTCGTAATTAGAGAGAAAGAAAGAAAGAAAAGAGGCAAAGAAATTATTTGAGGGGGCCGCAAAAATTTAATAAAATAAAGAAAAAAAGACTTTGATCGGTGAAGGGAAGACTTTGACTTTTCAAAAAGTAAATATAGCTTCTTTATTGGACCTTTACGATACCATCCAATAATCTTGGTGGGTGGATATTAAAAGGCTCGGCGGCAACCCCGAATTTTTTTCGTTATATGTCTCACACAGAATTTTTTTTTTTTTTTAGAAAAGGAAAGGAAAGCAAATGAAGCAAAAGCAACTACACCGGGACTAGCCTAGGAAAGCTAACTACAATCCTATCCTTTAAAAGAAGAAGAAAGAGAGCGATAGGGGAACAGTAAGGGTAGAAACACCTAACACCCCCTCATGGCCAGCCGTCGCCAAGTGATCTGCAACACGGTTCTGCTCCCGGAAAATGTGGCTGAACTCAAGGATTTCAAATGAGGAGCTAAACCTCTTAATAGCTTTAATAAGGTTGCGGCTATGAAGACCCATGATATGATTACCCAAAATCATTGTGATGGCCTCCATGTTATCTGACTCCACAGAAAGCCTCTTAACACCCAGCCTTATCGCCAGCTGGATTCCAAAGAGAATGCCCCAGAGCTCCGCAGAGAAGGAAGAACCCAAACCCAAATTCTGGGTAAACCCAGAAATCCAGGCGCCTCCCGCATCCCTAAGAACACCTCCGGCAGCAATCTTACCATTACTGAGGCAGGAACCATCAGTATTCAGCTTCACAACCCCCTCTCTCGGCCTGCTCCAACTCACGAGGTGGACATCACTACTCTGGGAAGATCTGGCAAGGGACTCACCTTTGAAACTATCAATAATAGAGGAGAGTTTCTTCAAGAAGAACTCAGCTAAGTTAGGCAAAAGCACAGCTTTATTATCAAAAATCTCATCGTTTCTCCATTTCCAAACTTGGTGACAGATAATGGCAAAGAAAATGTCCCCATGCTCCATATAAGACAATAACTTTCCCCTAATACCATCAAAGAACCAGTCGTTCACTGAATGGGTCATGAAGGAAGAGAAAATGTGTTGTGGGAGAATTTTCTTCCAAACCTCTTCACTCTTAGGGCAATCCCTAAGAGCATGGCACAAAGATTCAACATGGCCTCTACATCTACCGCAAGCTCCAAAGGTCGCCAAATGCCTTCTGTACCTATCTGAGTTAGTAAGTAACCTGTCTTTAACGCCCAGCCACAGGAAACTCCTCATACGGTAGGGGACTTTAAGGGTCCAAATGGTCTTCCAAATATCCGAGGGATTATCAGTCCTGTTAATGGAAAAAGCTTCAAAGGCATATTTGCAAGAATAAACTCCATTGTTAGTCAGCGCCCAGCAATGCCTATCCATGTCTTCCTCTTGATTACTCACCTTCACTCCTCTAATTCTAAGGAGAGTCTCAAGGCTAAAGAAAGAATCAAACTTAGGCCAAATCCAGTCCCCTTCAGAGTCCACCACATCGGCTAACCTCCAGTTGTGGATATCACTAGGCGGGGGGGGGGGGGGGGGGGGAAGTACACACATCCACTAAAGGTTTATCCCCAATCCCGGTATCGAACCAGAAGCTAATGGACTTACCATTACCCACCTCTAGACCAACCCCCGAGCATAACTCAGCAAATACAGCGCTAAGCCCTTTCCAGAGGAAGGAACAATTGATAACTCTCTCTTTAGGGCCCCCGAAGATCTTATCTTTTCGATACTTACCACAAAGAAGGCGAACCCAGAGAGAGGAGGGGCATTGCCACATACGCCAAAGGAGTTTCATTAATAAAACCTTATTACTATCCTTAGCTTTCATAATGCCCAAACCACCTGAATCTTTGGGCTGACAAACCTCACTCCAAGGCACCAGATGGATCTTTCTTCCCTCCGCCGCTTCCCCCCACAGGAACCTTCGGTTGATCTTATCAAGATCATTAAGCATCGGATCCGGAAGCTGACAAGCCTGCATTATGTGGTTGGGAGCCGCACAATTCACATATTGAATTAAAGTCAGGCGGCCAGCGAGGGAGAGAGTTTTGGCTTTCCACGTGGCACACCTCGTATTGGCTTTATCCAAAGTATCTTTAAAGGAAACTTTAGACACTCTCTCACTGTGGAGGGGAATACCTAGATAATTCCCAAGGGATTAGTAAGAGGAATACCAGACAAATCACTTAATCTTTTACAAATTCTCGGATTCAAATTCTTAGAGCACATCATCCTAGATTTCTGGATGTTAAGTCTCTGACCAGAGGCCGAACAAAAACAATCCAGAATATCCATAATTACACTCAACTGCTCCTCATTACCTTCAAGGAAGATAAGGACATCGTCAGCAAAGAATAAGTGAGTCACCTGGGGATAGAAGCTGTTGATGGCCACCGGGTGGAAACTCCCAATATCAATGGCATCTTGAATTAGGTGGGAAAGCCTCTCCATAGCAATAACGAAAAGGAAGGGGCTCATAGGATCACCCTGACGGATGCCCCAACCCGGAGAGAACTCCTCCGACATATCCCCATTTACCATAACCTAAAACACAGGAGAAGTAATGCAAACCTTAATAAGCTTTCTCCAACTGTCCGGAATCCTAGCTCTCTCCAGACTCTCCATCAGGAAATTCCAGTTGATTCGATCATAGGCATTCTCCAAATCCAGCTTAAGAGCCACAATGCCTTTCTTCCCTTTCCTAATCTTCATAGTATGCACCATTTCTTGGGCAATCACCACATTATCCATCATTTGCCTACCGGGTACAAAGCTACCCTGATTCTGACAAATGATCATTGGAAGAATTTCCCGGATTCTATTAGCCACAATCTTTGTAATCGTCTTGTAAAGAACATTACAAAGACTGATGGGTCTCATATGCAAAAAGGAAGAAGGCTTATCAATTTTTGGAATAAGGACCAGGAGAGTTCTATTAACCAGCTCAATATCCTTAGACCCATTGAACACTCCTATGATAAAATCATAGATACTCTCCTTCACAACACCCCAGTGCTTGTGGTAGAAGCCAGCAGGAAGACCATCAATACCAGGAGCTTTAGACGCCCAATGCTGAAGATGGCATGGTCAATCTCTTTTCGGGAAATAGGAAGAAAGGCACTCTGACTGTCACTGATCAAAGGAAAGGTAGAAACAGAGTGAGCCCTCTCCAGCTGGACAGGATCCTCTTTGAACAGATCCTTATAGAACTCTAGAGCCAAATTCTGAA
This sequence comes from Euphorbia lathyris, assembly GCF_963576675.1. Lineage (NCBI taxonomy): Eukaryota > Viridiplantae > Streptophyta > Magnoliopsida > Malpighiales > Euphorbiaceae > Euphorbia > Euphorbia lathyris. Next base: position 42,515,383 of record NC_088912.1, on the reverse strand, counting down.
TCGCGTCATCTTCATACACCCACTCCCCATTAGAATCCTTGATAGCCTCAATTCTATTCCTCTGCCTCCTGATCATAGTGGACAGATGGAAGTACCTGGTATTACGATCCCCATCTTTAATCCAGGATTTCCTAGACTTCTGGAACCAGAGAAGCTCCTCCTGCCCAAGCACAGCTTCCAGCTCCTTCTGAAGGGTTCTAAGGAGGCCATCTAAACTGTGATCAAACCTCACATCCAACCTACGCTGAACGCCCTCCATCCTTTTTAACAACTTATTCTTTCTTCTAATAATGTGCCCAAAGACATTCCTATTCCAACCAAGCACATTATTCCTGAACCCTTCAGCAGCTTGCAGGACATTCGAATGAGGTTTCCAATTATCTTGGACGAACTCCTTAAACTTAGGATGGGACTCCCAAGCCAGCTGGTACCGGAACGGTCTCTTCCCCCTAGGGCGGTTGCCTCTCAAAAGTCTAAACAAAATAGGGCAATGGTCCGAATGACGGAACGGAAGATTTAAAATAGAACACTCAGGGAAAGAAGTCAAGGCAGACACATTAGCATAGACCTTGTCCAAACGAACAAAGGTACTATTGCGTTTCCAAGTGAATCTATGACCCGAAGCCCCCAAGTCGGAAAGCCCACATAAATCCATATTATTTTTGTGGTGAAGACAACGATTAACATAATGATTGGAACCTCCTCTCTGGTCACTCATAAAGGCGATATCATTAAAGTCACCCGCAATAAACCAGGGCTCAGAGATGCTGCCACTCATCGAAAAGAGAACCTCCCACAGCCGTTTGCGATTAACTAAGATAGGATCAGCATACACAAGGGAAGTCAAGAAGGGTGTAATACCAGAAATGCTCACTTTACAGTGAATGAACTGCTTATCGATACTAATAACATCAAAATGAATCCGATCTGGCCTCCAGAAAAGCCAGATCCCACCAGCTCGGCCAGTAGCCTCCGATCTAACACACCTCCAGTTCTTAAACTTATTAACCACCTCATCTGCTTTCTCTCCACTAATCTTAGTTTCCAGTAAAGCAAAACACGAGGGGTTAAACTGTTTAATAAGGTCATTAATATGGATACGGGTAGCTTTGCTAGCCGCACCCCTAACATTCCAGCACAACAAGTCCATAGAAAGGAGGAGACTGACCGCACCAACCTACCTAAGCCAGGTATTTACTAGGGGCTCCTGAGAGCCTCACCGAGGTACCCGCAGGGCCCCTCTTCTCTGAAAAAGCCAATGAATTCTGGATGCTTTTTTGTTTACTGATAGGGGTATTTTACCTCTATCTTTTAACGTGATTTACGGATTAATTTTGGATGAAATAAATAAGTTTAATTACAAAAATAGAGTGTTTTAATAAAATAACAAAATAAAAATAAATTCCGTACTTTCGGTTAATTTTCCTTATGTTTGATTAATATTAGAAAATAAAATGTCAAGCTAACTCGACTCTCGAGAATTGTATTTCAGGTACGAGCAAGGAGTGGAAATCTACCAAAATACGCGGGGCGTGGAACACTTAGTCAGAAATAATTGCCTTATCCGCAGACTCCACGTGGGATCCAACCACTGATATGCGGGGCGTACCCCAATCTACGCGAGGCGTAGATGCAATGATGAGCCCAATCATAAACGTCAGACTGCATTGTCTCCTAAGTCAACCATCGGTACGCGAGGCGTGTTTTAGGATACGCAAGGCGTAAATGGTGTATTTCAAGCAATAAAACGCCAAGAGCTCAAACACGCGCGGCGTATATCACTATACGCGGGGCGTGGTCGAGACAACAAGACCCGAATTAAATCCACATGCAGGAAATTATTGAAGGAATGGGTCATTATGATCATGTTGCTCCATGCTTGTAGGAATGGGAAATATGCACAAAATCATATTGCTCCATGCTTTGCTCCATGCTTGTACTTTGTAAAATTACAAATCTACCCTAGCTTGTTGTGTATAAATAAGAGTGACTAGCACTCATTTCACACACCTCTTGATATAGACAAGTTTCATATTTTGAAGTTCTTGCTATTTTAGTTTTAGATTCAGATTTTATATAGCAATTCGCTATCACCTTGAGAGCTTGTTCGTTGATTCTGGCATTCCGTCGAAGTTCCGTTCCACCTCCGTTCACCAAGCTCGAAAGTTCCACCTCCAAGTCTTAAGAGACGGCCTTGAGTCCGGTTAGCTAGTTCCGAGGGTGAATTCTTCCCTTTTCACTTGCTAATTAGCTTGTACTCTTCCTATGTACTAGGCTTGGTTGTATTTCATATTTATATTCTCCATATTTATAACTTATGATTCATAATCTCTTTCTTTATATTTGTGTTGATGTTTGCTACTTGTTTTGATATTCGTAATTGATTATTGTGTAGGAAGAACGCGATTTCCGACGCCATTCGGGCTATCTTTAGGGATTCATATAGGTGTTGCCTTACCGGAAGTGACGCTCCGGAAACCGTAGGAATTGACAAACCACGGAACTTACGGGCCCTAATTTCTGGTCCCAAGCATTAAACACGCCTTGACTAGGAACCAAGTAGTCTAAGTACTTCACGGGTCGGTCACACTACACGTAGTCGTCATTGCAAGAGTAAATCATCAACCGTTTATATATTGAGAGTCATTGTTTGTCATATTTATAACTTATCGCCTTCCATATCATTTCGTAGAGTTTTGTTATATAAATTTGTCTCACCCGTAGTTAGGAGTAGTTTGTAGTTGGTTACCACATCAACCTCAAAGTATTCACCGCTTAAATAACGTATAAAACTGAGTCGTCTAATCCTTGTAGTTATAAATCCCGTGGATTCGATACCCGGTCTTAACCGGATTATTACTTGATACGACGGGGTACACTTGCCCCTAAGTAGTGACGTCTAGGAGAGTTAGAGCATTTAAAAGATCACATCCATATTCATAGCGCACTTATCGTAATATACATTTTGTCGTAGAAAAGCTCTACACCTAGATTTTACGCATCATTTACCCTTTGGCTTTTTCAAGCCAGGTTTAATAACCCCCATTGGATTCCCAATTCCAGGATCACCACTAAGAATATAAGACCTACCCTCATTAGTCTCCTTCATCTTTCGGGCCGCCTGAACCAGGGGGCCCCCTGAGCTTCATTCTTGGAAGCAAAGAGGGGATTAACAGAATCAACCACTAGCTCAGAAGACACAACAGACTCCAGACCCGGCATACTGTGCTCCATAAGCTCATCTCCCTGGACAGGCTCATGAACGTCTTCAATAGATAGGGCACCAAACCTAGAACCAGACCTAAGAGCTAAGCTGGTACCAGCCTCCTCCCTAGCTTTGGGGATAGGCTTCTCCTTCACATTAAGGGCAGCAATAGGCTTAGTAAGAGAGGAATTCCCCTTCTTGATAATATCAGGAGGAAGATTCTGCACAATAGGAGGCTGAGTTCTACGACGAGTAGTCCGTTTAGCTACCATCCAAGGACCGAAGTTTCCTTCATTCCCTTGGTTACCTACAGAATTACTCCCACTCTCCATAACAGTCTCCTTCAAAACACTCTCCCTTTTGGGGCAACCTTCCTGAGAATGACCATAAATGCCACAATCATAACAAATGTTATGTAAGCCTTCATATTCGATAAAGAACACCTTGTTTTGAACACGGAACTTAGATAATAAGGGTTTCGCAAGATCCACATCCACACAAACCCTAGCAAACTTGCCCCTAATGGCACCAATAGTAGTCTTGTCCACATGGTGGACCTTCCCAACCATGCCTCCTATTTTGCTTAGGAATTTCTCACTGTAATACTCAATGGGAAGGCCCGGAAACCTAACCCAAGTCAAAATCCTGTTAACAGTAGAATCATGAGGATTAAAATTTGGAACCCAATGCCGTAAAGCCAAAACATGGTTGGAAATAATATATGGGCCCCCCTTGATCACAGTATTGTAATCCTCAACTCTAGTAAACTTGATGACATAGAAGTCATTTTCAAGGTCAGTAATACTGACTTTCCCTTTCTTAGCCCACTGGGCTTGAATCCTTTGGGCAAAATAATTAAAGCTGATCCTCTTCCCTAACACCTTAACTATCAAAGTACCCTTCCACTTCTCTCTGAGTTCCCTCTTATCTTCTGAGGATAGTCTAATAACCGGACAAAGAGGATCATCCTGGACACCATCCTCCTTGTCAGAATCAGAGAACAGATCCGCAGAATCCCCTACCATCTCCACTTCCTCTAAGCAGAGCTCCTCCTCAACCACCCCCATAACTGTGTCTTTCCAAGACCCTTTACCTATCCCGTTATTACCAACTGCAGTCCTGGGGGAGGCCATGTTCCCCTGTCCCTGAATATCATGCCCAGCCTCTAAAGGGCTCTAACCCGAGGCAACCTGCCCCCCAAATGCTGCCCCAGCCTGCCCAGCACTGCCCGGAATAGGACAACCAACGCCAGGCACAGTGCCGAAAATTCCAGGCCAACGCCCAGCCCCAGCATCGGCAGGCTCCGTGCAGTGCCCGGCGCCTTCGGCAGGGATGACAGGCGCCGCGCAATCCGCAGGCGGCATTTTGCCCACCCGGCCATCCGGGACAATGGGGAGCGAGGCACGGGATACATTACCTACCGATCCCGTGCGCCCACCCCCCAAACTTCCTGCAACCAATTCCCCAGGCCCAGGGCGCCGCTCGTCCAAACTCCCTGCCACGGAATCCCCATCCAACAGCGATGCATGCGCCCCAGGCGGATCCGCAAGCAAAGCACCGCCCCCAATAGATCCGGGCGCCGCGCCCCTGCCCCCGCGATCCCAGGCCCTTCCTGCCCCCCCGATCCCCTAAACCGACGCCGCAACCTGCCGGATCTAGCCCCTCGACCCCCTGCCAAGCCCCCCGACCCCGCTCCCGGGAGCGGTCCCTCACCCGCTCGCCACTCCCCCTTTTCTCCCTAGCATCCCCTACCGAAAACACAACGCCGCCAGCCGGCTCTCCTTCCGGCTCCAGATCCGAAGCCCGCCCTTCCCCAGCCGCACGATCCGCCTCTCCAAGATCTGATTTGCCGCCATCGCCGCCCCCTTCCAAAGTCCGCCCAGCCCTAGGTCTCTCTCTCTATGTCTTTCGCCATTTTCAATTGTCTCACACATAATTTAATACTTCATCATTTCAGAAATTTTTAAGAAATCTTTTACTACTAGCATTAATTAAATTTTATCAAAAACTCCTTTAATAATATGGCAAAAGCATATAAAAATAACAAATTCGTTTATACTATTATAACTTTTTGGGTAATTAATTTATTAGTCCTATATTTTGACAAAACACACTGTTTAGTTTAGTTCCTGTATTTTTAAAAACACACGGTAAATCTCTAACCTTTTTCTCAGTGAACTGTTTAATCATTCCGTCAGTTTGTTAGATTTTTTACCGTTTATGAATTCGGAAATGAATAAATTACCCTTTACTATTTATCAGTCAAAAGCAATTCACACCTCTATGTCTTTCTCTCACAACTTGCGCTTACAAAAAAATGGAGAAATGATTGAATCCCTAACCCATAATCGAATCACTCATGCTCACTCTTCATGTTTGAATTAAAGGTAGAAATCGACTCAAATCTAAATCGACTCAAATCTCTCTCGCTTACTCTTCCTGTTAGAATTGAAGGTGAAAATCCTCTTACTTTCAATGGTGAGTTTAATTTCCTCCATATTCTCAACTCGGCAGGGACTAAACAGTTCATCGAGAAAAAGATTAGGGACCTTACCGTATGTTTTTGTAAATACAGGGAATAAACAGTGTATTTTGTCAAAATATAAAGACTAATAAATTAATTACCCTAATTTTTTTAATTACTTATACCATATATACTCTATCTGTTTCACGATAAATCTCTTTTCAGATAATTTTTTTTCTACAATACATGATATTTTGATTCAACCTATACACATTAATTGACTTTTACTCAATATATCTCTATTTAAATTGCCTTTTGACTTTAGGAATAGATAAAAAAAAAATTAATTAGTAGATGCAATTAACGTAAGAGTAACTAAATATTTTAGTTAAAATTAATTGTATTTCTTAATTCTTGTGTCTTAACCTTAAAAGACATCTATTGTGGAATAGATGGAGTATTTTTCTTAAGAATAAATTTTTTTTTTTATTGAAAGTGGGGAACAAAGGAAGAAGACACAAGGATCCCAACAAGGTTGGCATCATCCAAGCTTCCAAACTCAAACCTGAATATATTAAAAGATAGAAAAAGTTACAAAAAGTCAATAGAATGAAAGAAACAACCCACAAACTAAGCGAACCGATACAAGGTCCGACCATTAAAATTATCCCAAAGAAAGCTAGAACAAAAAATCGAAAAAGAGTCCCACTACATAGCATCAGAGCAAGTCCTACCAAAGTTTTCTAGGCGTTAGCAACCTGATTCCCTTCGAGTTAGTCGTGCGAAACCGCAAAATGCATTTCAGAAAAAATATGTCGACACTCGAACCAATCCTGATGTAATTCCCAAGGAACCGTGATACTCGTGTCACAAAGAAGAGCAACCACGCACCTGGAATCACTCTCCAACCAGAGGCGCCACCAACCAAGGTTAAAAGTCGTGTGGATCGTGTAAAGGATAGCATAAAGCTCCACAACGTGCACCAAACGCCAAGATGAAGGGAAAGCAAAAAAACCAACAACGTGGCCAGAATGATTTCTGAAAACACCCCCGCAGCCAAAATTCACCAAGATAACTGATGCATTAGAATTGGCTTTAATCCAACCACGTGGAGGTGCAAACCAACGAATAGGCAGAATCCGAGGAGCTGATGTACGATAAGGCAATATATCAAGCGTCTCCAAAATCTGCAGCTCCACTGTAGAGTTCCAAACAGTGCGAGATGATAATAGATCTGTCTGGCGGACTTGCAACCACAACAAGTGCAAAGACGAATGAATGCAATGAGTCATATCCGAGAAAGTGGCATTATTGTGGGTCCACCAGATAACCCAAACCACATGAAAAATAGCGTTGCACCATAAAACATAAATTTGACCGCTAAAACACTGGGCCACAGCCCAATAGAGAAAATTTGCAAGTGAGATAGAAATGTCAATTCGAGGTCTAAATAAAGAGGACACACTATGCCAAAGAGCACGAGCAAAGCTACAATCCATAAAAATATGCTGCAACGACTCCATATGATCAAGGCACAAGCAGCACCGTGAGGTCTCATTAATGCCGCGAGCCTTGAAGGCATCATGAGTGGGCAAAAAGCCAAGAAAAGTATGCCAACACAAGAGTGAGCCGGAGGAATAAATTTCTTGCAAAGAAAGCGATAAACCGCCAATGAGGAAGGTGCTTGCCCCATCCATGAATAAAATAGTTTAACAGTGAAATTCCCTTTTTCAGACGGGCGCTAGATGCAAGTATCCGAAGACTCATTACTCCTTCGAATAGAAGTGACTGCGCTATGAACATCATGTGGGAGATCAGGTAGCCCCGTCCAGTTGTCACTAAGCACAAAATTAGCAACCGGATCCAAGAGCCGGCGCAACACTAAAGGAGAGAGGCCAAGATGATCTGCAACAGTTGGAATAATCCACTCGGAAGACCAAAAATTCAAATTCATTTCAGTTCCAATCCACCACATATAGTGTTGACGAATGAGACTATACATAACATGGACCGATCCCCAAATGGAAGAACTAACAACCCTGCCACGAGGTAAACCAGAAGCCTCCAAAAAACGGGTGCGAAGTAAAGAGAACCAAGAAGAGGAAGATGAGAGCAGGCCCCAAGCTAATTTACCCATCAAAGCAGTATTAAATCTGAATAAATCCTTCACCCCCAAGGCCCCATCAGAGACCGGCCGAATACAGGTATGCCACATGACAGTTATCAATTTTCGATCCAAAATATCTCTAGTCCAGATGAAGTTTCTAATCTGGCGAGTCAACTGCTTTAAAAAACTTGAAGGCCATTTGTACACAATAAAAGGGTGAGTCAAAGAGCTAGTTATCATAGCATTAACCAAAGTGAGTCTACCAGCCATGGAGAGCGACTTGCCTTTCCAACGCGAGAACTTCCTGAAAATACAATCTGCAATACCCGCCAGAGAAAGTCGCGAGGCACCACAAAAAAGAGGAACACTAAGATAGCGAAACAGTAGCGAACCAATTTGAATACCATAGATATCAATAAGCATGGAGTGCCTCCTGGCCGTGATGGCACTACTAAAAAAGGACTCGGATTTCTACCAATTAACATGCTGACCAGAAAGAGATCCATAGAGAGAAAAGGTCTTATGAAGAATATTAACATTAAAAATAGAGGCTTTGTAGAAGATCAGAACATCATCAGCATATAGGAGATGTGTGGGATATTGTAAGGAACGTGAATAATTCATAGGCACTAAAGTACACGAATTCACTAAAGAAGTAATCAATCTACTAAGATAGTCCTCGGCAATCCCAAACAGAAGTGGGGATAATGGGTCCCCCTAACACACACCTCTAGAGCAGGAAAAGTAACCCCACAGGCCAGAAGAAGTCATAATAGAAATACGAGCTGAGGAGAGAAGGTTGAGAATCCAATCCCGAAACTTCAGAGAAAAGTCGAATGCTTGAAGAACCTCAAGAAAAAAATTCCAATCCATAGTATCAAAAGCCTTATGGATATCAATTTTTAGAGTCATATTCCCCCCAAAACAACGCTTATCAATAGAATTCACACCTTCAGAGACCACGACAATACAGTGATGAATATTATGACCTTTCATAAAACCAGAGCGATCCCACTAGCCACCTAAGCTAATCTGTCCGTAAGAATTTTAGCAATGACCTTATAGTAAACATTACTCATAACAATAGGGAGAAATTGGTCAATTTTAATTTATCCATTAACCTTAGGAATCAATGCCATGATGTTTGAGTTAAGACCCGAGGAGATTGAACCATGATCAAAAAAGCACAGCACCATATGACTAACATCTGAACCAACAATATCCCAGAAAGTTCGGAAAAACTGACATGTAAAACCATCCGGCCCTGGGGCGCTACTCGGATCCATTTCCATGGCCATTTCTTAAATTTCAGAAAAATGAGGTCGACGTGTAAGGAGGTCATTCTCATTGTCAGATACAAGGTTACTGACAATGTCACAGACACAAGAAAGATTGGGATGATCTGTATGATTGGAGAATAAATCAGAGTAAAAGGAGACAATATGCTCAAAAATTTGCTCAGGATCAGTAAGTAAATCACCGTCAACAACCAGTTTTGAAATCCCGATGGAAGCTTTCTTACAGGCGGTCGAACGATGAAAGAACTTGCTATTCCTGTCCCCCACCTCAAGCCAATGCACATGATTTTTCTCTTTCAAATAGGCCTCCTTTTGTGAAAGATAATGGTCTAGCTTTGCGTGAGTAGAAATTTCTTGATCATGAAGCTCTTGAGAGAACCCGACTGAAGATATCTCAAGTTAGATGCTGTGCAATTTTGTTTGACAAATAGAAATGTTAGTGTCCAAATTTCCAAAAACCTCCCAGTTCCACTGCCTAAGAATTGGATGAAGGCCCCTTAACTTATGGCATAATAACTGCATCGAAGCAAGCACCGGATGATCACCCGTCTAGAAGTCATGAATAACATATTGCAGCCCCGGGTGCGAGATCCACATTTTCTGAAATCTAAACCTAGAAATGCACGGTCTACCCTTGTGAAAATGGAATAGGAGGGGGTGATGATCAGAATGGTGCCTGGTTAATATGGGGCTGTTATAATTCCAAAAAGCAGCAAAATGTTCCGAGACCAAGGTTCGATCAAGTCGACTATCAACCCGAGCAGCGCACTGACGGTCATTACTCCAAGTAAACCGAGGTCTTGAAGCTAAAACATCCATCCAACTATCTCGATCCATGAAAGAACGAAAATCACAATAAGGATGCAAAGCTGGAGGTCTTCCAGTTTTTTCTTGCGCACCAAGCAAGACATTAAAATCACCCATAATAAGCCACTGACCCGGGACTCGCCAAAAGTGTGAGAAATACAATCAAAGAGCGCAAGTCGATGATTGGCCTAAACACTATCATAAATGAAACAAACAAACTGTACAGAACCAAGAACAAAGCAACGGAGAAGCACAAACTGATCCTGACATAAAACGACTACAGAAGGGAGAGTAAAATTTACAGATTGAAAAACCCAAAGAGTCTGACGGTCCCTCTGATTTCCCGTAAGAAAAATCATGTCGATACTATCCCAATACGACTGATGAATAGAAGAAAATCAACCATAGGTTCGGCAATATAGAGAAAGTTCGGTTTATGCCTAGCACACAAAGAAAAAAAAGGTAACTTTGGGTATCCAAATTTTGAATACCCATGTAGTTCCAGTAAAGAATATTCATTTAAAACGGGCCAGAGGCTTGTTGGCCCGCTTAGAGCGAGATTGCAAATTGTCAGAAGAATCTGGTAATGAAGAAAGCTTTTTATTCTGAACCACCGTCTGCCAAACACCTTCATCCAAAACACCATCCTCCAACTCAGTTTGATCAGCCCAGGATAAAGGAAGCTTAACATCTTGCATTCTTTTTCATGATGATTTCAAATTGATATTATCATTGCCAGACGAATCCGGCCTAATAGACAAATCAAACACAGGCTCGACTCCCTGCCTTAGAGGACTACCCAACAAAAGACTTATAGAATCCAAATCTTATACATATCGTGTTAATAGTATTAATAAAAAAAATGCTTTGATGGGAACATGGCTATTAAGATTGACATCAAAAAAGCCTTTGACACACTGGATTGGAATTTCTTACTTGAGGTTATTGAGTCTTTTAGTTTTTCATTGAAGTTTCAGGACTGTTTTCTTAACTTGTTGTCATCGGCCAGCCTCTCTATCATGACTCCACAGCGCCCTAAGGGATATTTCGCTTACTCAAGGGGAGTCCATCAAGGAGATCCTCTTTTTCCAATTCTGTTTGGAATTGCTGAAGATTATCTCAGTAGGTCACTCTCACGCGCGGTTTCTGATGGTCTCTTAATCCCAATGCATTACTATCGCTCAGGTTTATTCCTTTCTCATTTATTATATGCGGATGATGTGATTGTGTTTTGTAGAGCTACCATTTCTAATACCACAGCGTTACAATCAATTGTTACTCATTAAGGGATGGTTTCAGGGCAACTGGTCAACTGGATGAAATCAGAGACTTTTTTTAGGGATTCAATTATTGTTGCCCGATGCAATCGACTGCGGATTGGCTGTCTCCCGTTTAGATATTTAGGTGTCCCCTTATTCCGGGGAGTGCCCAAATGTGTTCATTTAGAAGCCATTTGTGATAAGATCTCTAGGAAATTTGCTAGGTGGAAAGGCTCCTCTCTGTTTATGGCGGGCAGACTTGCTTTGGTGAACTCAGTCATTACCAACTCTCACACTCATTCATTTTCAGTTTACAAGTGGCCTGCGAGTCTTCTGAAGCGTTTGACATCCCAGATTCATAACGTTGCGAAGGGCTTGGGATTAAAGATTTGACCCGATTTAATCTGGTGCTAGTTAGCAAGATTGCCCGGGAGTTACTTATGGGTTCATCACCTTGGTTATCTTTTCTGTAATCTCGATTTTTAGGTGTTGTGGGCCTGCCCAAGCTGCGCTTATATAACCCTTCTATTTGGAGTTAAATTCGAACGGCTTATAATCTCCCCAGAAATCACTGTATTTGGTTTATTGGTCGAACATCGAGGCTAAATTTTTGGTCATTCGAGTGGTTATGCTCGACGGTGGCGGATCAGATGGGATGCTCTACAGTTACTTGACATAGTCTTCGGGATAATGTGGAGGATTTTCTTACTGGAAACGAGTGGTTGAACCTTCCCTTCCCTTCCGGATGCAATTGTGCAAGCAATTACGAATGTAAAATGAAGCAATGAGGTAAATGATACCTGTTTCTGGAAGCCTGTTGATAAAGGTATGTGTTCTGCTAAACTTTTCTATCGCTGGCTAGGTTTGGAAATGGTGCAGGAACTAGTCTTTAAGTTCTTTTGGAAGAATTACATTCCTCCAGCGCATTCCTTCTTCTACTGGCGTGCTTATTGAGGTTTTTTGCCGACTCATGAGGCCCTTAGGAAGCGGGGACTTCCTATTGTGTCAAGATGCTGTCTGTGCCAAGAGGATGGAGAAACTTTTGATCATTTACTTGTGGACTGTAAGTTTGCGCGGAATGTCTGGATGGTCATCTCCTCTTTATATGCCAGACGGCTGATTGGCAACATGACTTTGGCTGAACGAATTAAATGGGAAGCTTCTCAATGCTTTAGTTCACAAATCTCACCTCTTTGGCACAAGGCAATAATACATGTGGGATGGGTGCTTTGGACAACCTGTAATGACTGCTTATTCAATGATAGGCTACCTAATATTCACAACGCGCTAAGACTCCTCTGGAAACAGATTTGCGGAGCGGACTACTTTGGAATTTGACATATTTGGAATTCAGTAACAGAACTCGGCTTGCTGGAGACTCTGCATTTACCTCCCAGGCGATCAAGGGCTCCTATAATCTTGCACATACGATGGCAACCTCCTCCACTTGGTTGGGTGAAGGTGAACTCTGATGCATCGATCACAATGGACTTGGCAGGCTGTGGAGGTATTTTCTAGGACGAAATAGGGCAGTCTATTGGATCCTTTGCTTTCCCGATAACTGATAATCTGGTGCATTTGGCAGAACTTAGAGCAGCACTTCATGCGATTCAGCAGGCGAGCACTCGTGGATGGTGTTCACTGTGGCTTGAATGTGGTTCAACATACGCCGTGACCATCCTCCGTTACCCTCAGCTTCCTGTCCCATGGGTTTTGCGGTCCAATTGGCTGGACTGTTTGTCGAGGATTGCATCCATACGGTTTGTAGTCTCCCACATTTACCGTGAAGGCAATCAAGTAGCGGATTTCTTGGCAAATTATTACTACCACTAATAATTTGCCCTATAAAGAGTATAATCTCACTAACCTTTATTAAACTGCCCTTTATAATGTGATTGTAAAAACTAAAACTTATAAAATTTTCTTTTTATATAGCATTGATATTACAGTAAAAGCCTTGCTGAGTTGACATGGTAGTAAAAATCTTTGCAAGCATCGCAGATCGACATTGGGTAATCAAAACCTGTCCCTGTCCGTAATTTGTGCGTCTATGATTGACTTCAATCATTTTCTTATTCCAATTTTCCTCGAAAAAATCAATTCCTGTCAGAAATCCAAATCCCAATTTTTTAATTCATACAGTTTTCACAGTTTAAAACCAACAATACATTTCAATGTGCACTTGTCCTCTCCTCTCATCTAAAGAATATCTAAACTTCGTTGACAATCTTTCTCTACATTTGGTATAAATCCCTGAATATTCCCCTTATGTGAACCCATTTCTCATTTCTTTTTAAATCTTCAGATTATGCAAATCTCTGTCTTTACATCAAGGATAGGATTCGAATACTGTTAGCCAAGATGGCTTCTTCTTCTTCTTTGTTCTTTTTTCTGGTTCTGAATGTGGCAGTGATATGTAATGGAGGCAAAACCAGTGTTTATGTTCGTCAGGTTGAGAAAACTATTGATATGCCTCTCGACAGCGACGTTTTTAGCGTCCCTCCTGGCTACAATGCTCCTCAACAGGTTTCTTTTCTTAATTTCAATAAATTCTTTATCAGATTGGAAGTTATATTAGTTTATCAAAAAGGGTCATGTTCCTGTTTCAATTTCAATTTTAAATTGTTGTTTATTGATGGAAAAAGTAATGGTGGGTCTTAATCAATCTCATTACTTGTTTAATTTATTAATGAATTTGTGCTTTTTTGAAGGTTCACATAACACAAGGAGATCATGATGGAAAGGCCATGATAGTATCATGGGTGACTCAGGATGAACCTGGTTCAAGTTTAGTGGTTTACTGGGCTGAAAACAGCACAGACAAAGAAGAGGCTATGGGGAAATATAATACCTATGGATTCTACAACTACACTTCTGGTTTCATTCATCACTGTACCATCAGAAAGTTAGAGGTGAACTTGTAATTCACTTGGAATTTCAATTCTCAACTGAAAATGATTTTTCTTTTAGGGATTGAATTAGAATCTCTCTTCTTGCAGTACAACACCAAATATTACTACCAAATAGGAATTGGTAATACTACTAGGCAATTCTGGTTCTTAACTCCTCCTCCTGTTGGCCCTGATGTTCCCTACACATTTGGTCTCATAGGTATGTTGATGAATTTCGTGTTTAATTTGATAGAGTTCGCTTAGACGGGATTGTTTTTTTCGCTTTTAAGGAGTCGTTTATGGTTGATTTTTGTGTTAGCATATGACGATGGGCGCAGAAATGAACTTGTGTACTTATGTGATTGCTTATTGGTGACCATCTGCAGGGGATCTTGGTCAGAGTTTTGATTCGAACAGAACGCTTACTCACTACGAAAACAACCCTCTAAAAGGAGGGTCGGTGTTGTTCGTAGGAGACCTTTCGTACGCTGATAACTACCCGAATCACGACAATGTGAGGTGGGATACATGGGGAAGATTTGTAGAGAGGAATCTTGCTTATCAGCCTTGGATATGGACTGCAGGAAACCATGAGATTGATTTTGCTCCTCTAATTGTAAGCATATCACTGAATTACCAAAACTTAGCTGAAAAGATGTGATGTATAACAGAAGAATATGTGGTTTTTGCAGGGTGAAACGAAACCATTCAAGCCTTATACTAACCGGTATCATGTGCCGTATAAATCATCAGGCAGTACTGCCCCTTTTTGGTACTCAATCAAGAGAGCTTCAGCATACATTATTGTATTGTCTTCATATTCAGCATATGGTAAGAAATTATCTTTATTTCCCCCAAATTCAAAAAGCACAAACATAACATTTATGTAATATCTAGTTCTGATTTGTCAGGTAAATATACTCCTCAGTATAAATGGCTTGAAGAGGAGTTTCCAAAAGTGAACAGATCGGAAACACCATGGTTGATTGTTCTTATGCATTCTCCATGGTATAATAGCTACAACTACCATTACATGGAAGGAGAGACCATGAGAGTTATGTATGAAGCTTGGTTTGTTAAGTACAAAGTTGATGTAGTTTTCGCCGGTCATGTTCATGCTTATGAAAGATCTGTAAGTATCCATATCCTGAAACACTAGAGTTGATCAAACGGATTCTGATTAATTAGGTTCGAGGTTGATTAGGCACATACATTAGGAACTGAACTCGGAAACATAAGTAAAGCGAGTAGAGGTCTTTTCCTCTCGAGCCAACATTAATCGGTACAACATCAATACTTTTGAACTTGGTGGTTGAACTCTACTGCAGTGAAGATACTATACTAGAGTTTTGCAGAAAACTAGCTGGAAGCCAGGATGATAAAAAGTTTAACACTCCTCATTCTTTCAATATGAAAAAAAGAACGAAAAGTTCGTCTTACTCAAAACCCCAATTATGAAATCTCGTTTCTCCCGCTTCACACCTAGGAACGCACCTAGAAAGAAAGAGGGAAAATCAAACATGGAATTTCTTGTTAGCACTTTTCATCCACAAAATGTTGTAGAAATCCTTAACTTCTTATCTAATGTTTCATGAGGTGAAATTGAGTGAAATTGGTGTGAAAGTGCATTGAAATTGAGTGAAATTGACATGAAAGTGCACTTTTTTTTTAGTTTTCAGAAACAGTGGTTCTGAATTTCTTTGGCTTTTCAGGAACGGATATCGAATGTTGCATACAACATTGTAAATGGAAAGTGTAATCCAATGGTTGATCAATCAGCCCCTATTTATATTACAATTGGGGATGGAGGAAATCTCGAAGGCTTGGCGACCGAGTAAGATTATGTTACAGTTGCAGTATAAGCCTATGCATATGTGATGTGATATTGCTGAAAATATTGACTTGTGTTGTAACTTGTAAATGTGATGCAGCATGACAGAGCCACAACCATCATATTCAGCATATAGGGAGGCTAGTTTTGGGCATGCCATGTTTGACATTAAGAACAGAACTCATGCTTACTACAGTTGGCACAGGAATCAGGATGGATATGCTGTGGAGGCTGATAAAATGTGGTTCTTCAATAGACATTGGCATCCAGTTGATGATTCAACAACTGCTGAATCATAACCCCAACAAAAAAAAAAACTTCTCTTTTCTTTTGAAATTGCAAATAAAATAGCATATGTACTAGTTAATTGGAATATAAAGGAGAGCTAAATATTTTACCATCAAAACTTGTCTTTTCCTCTCTTTAATTGGAATTTTATTTGGAGGATCGGATCCTCTCAAAATTTCCCATACAAAAAACGACACTTGTTATTTGTTATGGGGATCCTCTTAATAAAAACTCATATTTACTGATCCTCCGTACCCACTATCCAAACAAATCTACGCTTTTTTAACAAAAACAAATTACTTTTGAATCTAGCTTATCCCTCTATTTTTCTTCTTATCATACTTTTAAATATAAGTTGCTTGTCTAACTTACAATATATAAATGCTTAGAACCTTTTTCAATTGAACCACTAATGTACAGAAATTTAATAAGAACATACAAATTTTTAGGGTTTAAGAATTAATACTATTACATTGCTAATTCTACAGCAGTCGAAATTGTCGGAAATTCTGTATACCGACAGAAATTTTATATTCAGTGCAACATTTCCCATTTTGTTTTTTTCTTCCAGAGTCGGAGGAGTCGACAGATCTTCTGCAATTCTTTTATAGTTCTGCCTCTGATCAGGACTGAATAAATAATCTCCAATACAGTTAAATTTTAAGCCTTTATAAATAAATAATTTGTGGCAATGAGAGTTGATCCGAATAATAAAGAGTTGATGTCTCTACTTGTTAGTTTTAAGATTTGATTTTTCACTCCGTTCAAATTTAACTTTTATTAATAGATAATCTATAAATTTGAGTGTAAATTCTCATTGAAATCTACTATTATTTATCCTGACCTTTAAAAGTGAATATTCTTATCTTTACCTAAACTTCTTTTCCACAAAATAATAATAATCTGTTATATATATATAGATTTTTTTTTATAAAGCGATTCCAAACTCGCACGTAACAAAGCACTATTAAACACCTGCTTATAATCACACTTTGCATCCAAGAGCAAACCATTGTAAGATACAAACCCCAATTTCTAGAATTTGACTGCTCATAGCACCTTCGTTTCAATCCGTGCAAATTTATCTTTTTTTTTTATGAGTTGGGTTTGGATTTATATCTTAAAAATTGATTCAGTCTGATTCAAATCTATGATTTGTATCAAAAGCCTTAAACCCAATTCGAAACGACCCCCTTATGTTATATATATTTTATATTTTTTTATTATATTTATTTTATTTGTATTATTTTGTTAAATATTTTTTAATTATGTGCAATTGTTTTTGTTGAAATTTATTAAACTAATTAACTAATTTTTTAATTTATTGGATTTTTATTTTCATATTTATAGTTTAATTAATTTGTTTAATATAATATATATTAGTCGAACGGGTTGGGCTGGTCTTGAAATTTATTGTCTTACCTTGGTCCAACCAGACTCGAGCCCAATATAAATATTATGTGGACTGAGCTGGACTTGGATAGAGTAGTTTAGTATAAAATCCAACTTCATATACATTGAGATCCACACTAACGAATTTGTTAGCTTAGTAAAAAACTCAATGTGTGTGAAAATAAAAAATCGGAGACTTAATCATTTAAACCTTAAAAGTTCAAGGTTTAATCATATCTTTTGGCATTTATTTACTTAATCATTTTATTATTTTTAGAAATAACAAATAATTAGTTTTTCAAATTTTTACTAAAATTTGAATATATGTGCAACGATTAAAGAAATTGAAATGAAAAATAAAAGATCAATGGGGTTCGCGGTAGTGGAGTAACTGGATCGGAAAAAAGAGGGATTCTAGTTGTAGGATATCTAATAAAACCGTCGTTGAAATTGGGATCTCATTCAAAGAAAAATATATCAAATATCTGGAGTTTCTTTTTGTATATTATATAGATGATCTGATCCGCAAGGATTTATATGTATAATTTTAAACAATATGATTTGAATTAATTGAAATTAAACACTTTCCAATTAATACATAAAAAGGACTAAAAAAAATATGAGTAAAATTAATTATGCTAATTGACATCATGTATACAAACACCTTTGTTTTATTTTATTTCAGGTTCACCGTCTTTTGATTTTAATGGTTGAATAAATTGATTTTCATTCTTGTATTTACATATGATTAATTTATTAATATAAACACATGTATGCATAGAAATTATTGTTAAAAACACAATTCTAGTTTATTACCTCATTTGTACCAAACAGACACAAAAGGAATCATGGATATATCATTCCTTTTGTGGAACTGAACAAACAGACAAGGGAATTCAGGATCATTCTATCTTTTCTCTTTGGTTCCATTTCGTTACCATTGTGCGAACCAAACGCCTTCTTAATGTTTTGGCTTTGTATTCAAAATCCCACATCGCTAAGAATGAAAAAAAGCCACAATAGAATTCTATATAAAAGGACAAAGGGTGCTTGTCCAACTACATCATTGAATGAGTTGTGTGCCTGCTTTAGAATCGGTTTGATTCCGACTCACCTGTTTGAACTGGTTTTCATTAGGTCAATAATTGATACAAAAATATTTTTAAAATAGTTTAAAAAATTTTAAAAGCGAGTTGTTCAATAAGTTTCAAGCTCGAGCCAAACCTATATCGAGCTCAAGCCGAGCCTGATTTCCAAACTTCTCGAGCCGAGTCGAGCCTATCCATGTTTGGTCTCGGTTCGACTCGGTTGCATCCTTATTCACACCGTTAATTGTTTAGGGGTATCTTTGTCCATCCACTTTTAAACAACTATTAGAATGTAGCCTATCTCCATCAAACCCTTTTCTTTTTTGTTTGTATCTTAAAGCTAATAGAGTAATTCTTCATCCTACAGCCTGATTATTCATCTTCTCAATTCCATTAAATAGTAAAAGATAGATTGACTCAAGTTCTTATAGTTCAGACATGGATATCGTGATTGCAAGGAAAAGTAAAATTTCAAGTTGGAGGACACGGTTCCACCAATTAATTTGGAGAATACGATAAGTTTAATAACAACGAAAATCATGTTCAAGTTTCATAGATGAAATTGTGAGTGCTTGTAAGGTTTGAAACTCAATTCTTGAACCTATACCTACGAAGTATCAATTGAATTCTATATATTTAATAATAGGAAAAAGTACAAAAATAAACCTTGTGATTACACCTGTTTTTGATTGCAGCCTTGTGGTTTAAAAATTTACAAAATGGTACTTTGAGGTTCATTCTGTTAGTAAACACATACTAAATTGACCAACGGTGTTAAAAGTCAAAGGAAAACGAGTTAATTTGGTCTTTATATTTATTTATTTTATAAATTAACACCCCTTATTATCTAATTATCACAAACAAACCCCAAAATTAAAAATAAAAATCAAATACAGCTTCTTCTCCATCTTTCTCTAATTTCTTATTTTTCTTCTTCTTTCTATCGCTTCTCTCTCTAAAAATACAAAATCAACTTTGATTTATATAATAGGTAACATAATCTGAATATTAAGTTAAAATCATAGCGTCTTATTCTTATTGATGATAAATAACAAATCTATAAAACAAAAAGAGATGGAGATAACCCCATAAGCACATCAAAAATTGTACCACACAAAACAACAATTCAATCATCACGTTTACCATGTTCATTGTCGAATGCAAGACAATATGCTTTCAACTCGCGATCTGTTTCCCTGTTCATATGTTGGCCAATTAAAAACGTTGAAAGCAAAGACTCACTAACTCCTGCGCAATCATTGTCATCAACTTTCAGGGGAAGGACCTCCTTTAGAACATCTTGGGCTTCTTCATATCTAAGGTGACCTCCAGCCAAAATCTCTCTAAGAGCTCCAACCAATCTCATTTCGCTCGTACAATTGCCAACATACTGAGGTCCAATTGAGTACTCCCAATTCCCATGAATATTACATCAGGCGGTAGAGCTCGAACTAACAACAGCCAAAAGTTATTCATTGCCTTTCTTTCCCCTTCACTCCACTAGGTCGCTTCTGGAAATGCATTTGCATGAATTGTCATTGCCGCAAAAAAAGGCACCAAGTTGTGCTTTTCAAACTTTTTCTTCATCTTTAAGCTCTCCAGTTGCTGAGATAGAAAAAAATTGATTTTGTATTTTTAGAGAGAGAAGAGTGAGAAAGAAGAGGAAAAATAAGAAATTAGAGAAAGATGGAGAAGAAGGTGTATTTGATTTTTATTTTTAATTTTGGGGTTTGTTTGTGATAATTAGATAATAAGAGGTGTTAATTTATAAAATAAATAAATATAAGAACCAAATTAACTCTTTTCCCTTTGATTTTTAACACATTTTGTCAATTTGGTATGTGTTTGCTAACGGAATGAACCTCAAGGTACCATTTTGTAAATTTTTAAACCACAATGCTGCAATAAAAAACAAGTGTAACTATGAGGTTTATTTTTGTACTTTTCCCTTAATAATATATATATAGTTTTATTTAGGGGTAAAGCAATTCAAATGTGATTTAAGGTAAACTTGGAATTAGAAAGGAAGAGAATAACCATATAATTAAAACATCAAACATACAGTTCTCTCTTTTAGCCTATACATTTTTCATCCTCTGTTCTTATTTGAAGATGAGGTTCTTATTTACATTTTGTTATATTATATAATTACTATATATTGAGTTTTCAATTTAACTTAATATTATTGTTTATTTTATTTATTTTTGGGTTTAATGTATACATTTTAATTTTTTCAATGTGCTTTTTTGTTTCCAGTTAAATGACTAATCTTGTGGAATTATTACTTCATCATGGGGGTAATTGGCTAACTAATGAGAATTCATTAGTATATAAGGGGTGTGAATTTGTGACTATTACTCCAGATATTGATGTTATATCATACTTTGAGTTGTTCGGACATTTCAAATATTTAGGGTACAAACAGGGACCGATCTACAGTGGGGGCACTTGCCCCCACTGAGATCTAGCAATCTATAAAACCCCAGGTGTTAATTTTTCAATTTTTTAGTTTGCCCAGATATAAGAGACACCATTGTTGAAGCTTGCTTTTGATTGTGGCTGCTGAACGAAGAAGAAGGAGATAGATTTGTTTCTGCTTTCTGATTTTTAGTTCACAAAGCGACGTCGTTTTGTTTATTGAGAATAATAAATTAAAATTGACCTAAATCTAATTTGTAGCAGCACAAAAGGAGCCCTTTTCATGTCTTTCTCCGATGTTTCTCCATCCCTCTCTATCTCACCACAGAATCCCTAATCCATGTCTCTCTTTAAATTTAAAATTCAAAACCCTAAAATTTACAGGAGGTTGGAACAACTTCCACTTTTGTTTTGGGTAATTTCCGAATGGGTTCTTCTTCTTCGATTCGAACAACAAGTGGGATGTTCTGGTTTGATTTGATTTGAAATATGGTTTTAATTCCTTTTTTGTTATGTATTTTGATGTTCTGTTCTGTTAATTTCTTATTATCTATGAAGTGTTATTTACTAATTTTTATGTATTTTTCTTTGATGTTTTACATTCCTGAATGAAAATTGTTTGATGAAGACAAGAACAGATATGAAAATGTAAAAGAATTCATAAGAGCAAGAAAAGAACAATTAATGATGGCTGACATTATAATCAATACACCTCTCTAAACTAGATAAGAAGTTGAAGCCCAAACCTATAATATTTGACTGTGAATAATTCATTTACATAACTTATTTTTGTTCCTGCACTTTGTAAATCGTAAGACTCACATGAGTTGCTAATTTTTATTCATGTATTTTGTAAATTGTCAGACTTCAAATTGTGAGATATTTCACATAATGCCACTTTAGTCTCTTTAAACTTGTTTGAAATGCTATTATTAAGTTCTTAAATCTATAAAAACACCAGCAAAATGTATAAAACATAAAGTTAATTTGTTTTAAAAATTTAGAATCGCGAATTAGGTATTTATTTTTGAAGTTTTGATTTTTTTAATGGTTTAGAAAAATTGCAATTTATTCACTTTAAACAAGTTTAAGGCGTAAATGAATCACTATAAGCAAATTCAGGGGCCAATAGACCACTTTAAATAAATTCATGCGACCAATAGTTTATTTTAAAGAGCTAACGAGACACAATTTAAATCCAGGGGACTAATCAAGCTTTTTGGATAAATTTAAAGATTTTTGTTGTATTAAGCCTATAAAATATAGGCGTAAAACCTTCTAGAATGAGAATTTATTAGATTCTTAGTGTAAGTAAGACTTAGATATTTCAATTATGAATAATTTGTTTGTGCAATTTTTTTACATGTATATATAGTTTGCCCCCATTGTGTATAAATCATGTATTCGTCCCTAAGTACAAAGATGGATGTCGAATGTGGTATCAAAAGACGCATTATGGTCAGGTAAAGTATGAAGAAATTTGCAATGATAAGAATGCCCAAGACATGTTGACTTGCCACAATAATTGCACACAAATACACATCTGTTGAAGAAGTGGAAAGCAATGCAAAAGTTAGGATGCCAATGATATAATGGATTATCAGAATGGTGATGAGTGGCAAGATGTTATAGGAGATAATCAAAATGCTGATAAGAGACAAAATATTGGTGATATGGAAAATCTCACTAATTTGAGTGATGATTCTATAGATAGTGATTACAATGTTAGCGAAGATCAATTTTCAGAGGTAGAGACTGATTCAAATTTGAGTGAGGCAAGTTGGCTGTATGATGATTTTGAAGGCTCAGATGATGACATTTTTGGTGTCAACAAAACTGGTATTGATGGTGAAATTGGTGTACTACAAAATGCAGCTCAGCCTAGACCAATAAGGAACAGAGAGCAACATGGCCAAGATCTGAATGAAGATGATATGAGAGAATTTAATGAAGTTGCCAAGGACTTAGATGATGATTTGTTTAGTTTGCAAGGATCTGACACTGAAGGGCAAGCATAAAATGTTGAATATAATGAGCAAAATATTGAATTATGTATTGGAATGAAATTCACAGTGTCAGATGTATTTAGAAAAGTACTTAGAGAATGGGCTATTAAAAAGGTTTCGACTATGTTTACAAGAAAACTTGTAAATTTGTGATCAGTGTTGCATGCAAGGATAGCGAGAAATGTAGCTTCAAAGTCCAGGCATGTGTCCAAGGCAATACATAAATCGTCTTGTTAATTCTGAATATATATTTGAGAATTATATGGAAGATTTAAGAGACAATCCAAATTGGGGTGTAGATGCAATGGTGAAAAAAGTAAAAAGGGATGTTGGAGCAGAGGTAACAATGTCAAAATGTTATAGAGCAAGAAGACGATCTTCAAGAAAAATTCAAGGAGATGTAATAGAATAATATAAAAGGTTGTATGATTATGCAGAGAGAATTCATGTAACAAATCCTGGAAGCATGGTGACATTAAAAACTGAATTGACACTTGGAGAAAGTGAGAATGTAAATCAGAATGAGGATGAGCTGGAAAATATCTCAAGGCTACGAAAGGAGATTATTGTATTTCAATACATGTATATGAGGCTTGCTGCTCAAAAATAGGGTTATTTCTCAGGATTAAGACCATTAATATGTTTGTATGGGTGTTTTTTAAAGAGTTCAATGGGAGGTCAACTTTTTTGTGCCATTGGAAGAGATGGAAATGAGAATATGTTTCCCTTGGCAATGGCTTGTGTTGATTTAGAGTGCAAAAAATCTTAGTCCTGGTTTTTACAGTTGTTAATGGATGACTTTGGTAGGCCAAAAACATGGGTTAGATGTTACTTCTCCACACACACTAAGTCAGATGCCTTGCAAAATAATTTATGTGGATCTTTCAATTCATACATAAGGGCTGCAAGAGATCTACCTATTGTCGCAATGTGTGAATGGATAAGGAAGAGGCTGATGAAACAACATTATAGTAAGCTTACTGGAATGCAAAAGTACAAAGGTAATATATGTTGAAACACCTTTCCACATAATTTTGATTTGACAAAATTGTTTAAGTGTAATTAAAAAATATTCTAAACACACTAAGTTTAAATGTTTTGATTTATTCTACTAATGTGTTTGTTCAATGTTGAGTTAAATTGTTTATAAGACACAAAGATTAAAAGGCCCAAAGCCTAATACGGAAGTCAAAAGCCCAAGTCAAACAGTTTAAAGCAACTCGGCCCGCGTATGTCAAAACGTTGTCGTTATGTACAAAACGCAGCTCAGCGGAAGAAGGATCTAGAAGACCTTCGTGGAACAACTTCAGGACGAAGCTGCTGAGTTGATTCGACAAAGAGTACAAGACAGCAGCTGAGCAAGAACAACTTCTAGACAAAGTGTTTCCACTTTGGGTAAAATTCAGAAGACACAGAATGCTGTCTAGTTGACCTTACCATAAATGGAGAGACATTCTGCCGAGCTGACCAAAAGCTGACCGAGGACAGAAGATACTCAAATCTGATTGGCCGAGAGCTCTGAGCAAGACTGGGTGACAACGACAGGAAGCCGTTTCCCTCCAACGGTTATTTCGAAATTCGAAATGACCGATGCCTCAGACGTCTCTATAAATAGAGCCCTTCAGTTGCTTCATTCAACACAGAACTTGATCAAGCCATTACGCTGACCAAATTTCTACGCAAAGTTCTGCAAGAAAAAGCAAAGCAATCTTACACTAAATTTCATATCTTTTGTGTAAAAGTCTATAGTGATTATTCAATCATCTAAGGTGTCTTAGCAATCGTTGTTTATGACAAACACTTATCATTTCTAGAGATTAGAAAGGAGAGGCTGAGTACTCGGTTATAGTACTCAGCGAGAGATTAGGATTGAGTAGAGGTATAGAGGAAGGTACTCTTGTTATACTCAGTTTCTAAGATTGTAAAAGGTTTGATGCTCTACCATTAAAGAGCTCAGTAGAGAATTTGAAATCTCGAAACGTGTTCCGGGGACAGGACGTAGGCTTGGAGGCCGAACCTGGATAAATCTGCTGAGTAACATATTTCTAACCTTAAACTCCTTTATATATTTATTGCTTGCTTAAACAAAAACTGACCAAGTAAAGAGGTCAAGCTGAGTTGTGCGCATTGAATATCTGAGCTCAGGAATAGACTCTAAGTGCTATCTCCTGACTCAAGTAAAGAAACTGACCTAGTCACCAGTTGACTAAGCCAGTATCTTGCTATTCACTCAGCGCCGCTGTTAAAACCTTTTTCTCACGAAAAAGAAGTCTGCCCTAACAAATTTTTTTTTTAAATTGTTCCTAACCCCCCATTGGAACTATACTTGTAACGTTATAAGGGACCAACAATATATGCCCAAAATATCAGGAATTGCTTGAGAAGATCAAATATGCTAGTAGAAATTGTTTCTGTACACCGGTATGTGAGAAAATTTATGAAGTGGTATGTGGTGACACAACTGTGGCAGCGAACCTTGCAACAAAAACTTGCACTTGTAGGTTATGGGAGATTTCTGGCATCCCTTGTAAGCATGATGTTTCTGTAATTTATACTAATAGGGAGGAGCCTGAGGGATATGTTGATAATTACTTCTTGAAAAAAAAACATGTCTAGCTGTGTATAACCATATGTTCAAGCCTATACCATCAAAAGAGGAGTGGGAGAAAACTGAGTGGCTTGATGTCAATCCTTGGATTGTGAAGAAACCACCTGGTAGACCTAAAAAGAAGAGGATGAGAAAACCAGATGAACCAAGAAATCCATATAAGGTTTCCAGAGCAGGAGGAAATGTTGTTTGTGGAAATTGTAAGGGAGTTGGACATAATTCAAGAGGGTGTAAGGCTGTTGTAACATGGAAGACATCATGGCAGAGGAGGCTTCGGAAGGAAAAAACTAAGAAGATGGATCAGAATACGTCAAGCCATGTAGAATTATTGTTAAAATTGTTATGTTTTTTTTAAATGATAAGCTCTAATCAAGTTATATTAATACAGGAGAGTCCTAAACGAAGAAGGGGTGGACCAAGGAGTACAAATAATCTTGCTTCAACTAGTCAACCTAATCAGGTGACATTTGTTATTATGTTAATATTTAGAGTTGTATATCATTTAACTGTATTATTTTTCATTGATATAGGATGTAACAGATAATATAAGATCTTCACAAGCTAATCCAACAATGCATATGCAGTTTCAGTGTGATGATCATATTAGGATTGTGTAGAGCCAACATGTATCCAACATGGTAATTTGGTAATTTATTATAGCGTTTTTTAGTTTTTCTTATATTACTGTGTTTTTTAGTGTTTACTTATGTTGACAGGGAAGGAGACATATCAATAGTGATAGACCAAGAATGACTCTAACTCCACTAGTGAGGCCGACTCAAAATCTACCAATGAGTCCAGCACCAGTGGCCCATAATTATAGAGCACCAAGTGTCTCAACCTCCCAGACAAATAGGTCCTTCAATTGATGCACCAGAACCTCTCAACTAGCTGGATTAGCTTTTCGTTTAGGAGTCTTTAACAATAATAAGAAATAATTGTGTTTTGGAGGGATGAATATTTTGCATTTCCTATTAACAATGGAATTTTTTTTAGATTGTTCTATAGACAATAGCAGATAATAACATCATTTAGTTACTTTTAATAGACAATGGCATTATTTAGATTGTACAACCTATTTACAATGGCATGTTTCGGTAATGCTATATTGAATGGCATTAATTTGGTTACTTTTTATTTTATTTTTTGAGTTTTGAAGACACAGACAAATGATTGACCTGATTATGGGTTGCTTAACTAATTCTTTATTGCTTTGGATTTGATCTAAATATGGAGTTTTGAATAATTGTGTGTAAATTAGTTTTTAAAACGTTAGTGTTGATACAGTTTCTTAATTGCCGAATATAACAAGGTCAAAATTTGTTTTAAGGAAAATGTTTTGTGGTTTTTGGTTTCATGGTTATTATTGTTTATATAATCAGTTCCGTTATAGCAGAGTCTACAACATTTACTCGAATGTTTCAGTGCTAAATGTCTTGAGATCTCATGGACTTGAATTTTTACAGAACACTATTGGAATCCAGATGAATTGTTTTAAATTGTCAGGGGATCTCAATTGAGGATTGTTAAAATTGATGGTGTCTCGGATAGATGATAGACTTGAATGTTATAAAAAAATTAAGTTCTAAAAAATGGCAAAAATAAATTAGATTTACAGTGCATCCAAATCTTGAGAAATAATGAAAATGTGTTATATAATTAGCATTCTATTTCAGAAGTCAAAATGATTGCAGCTAACATAATAGGTTGCTGAGCAATTTTTAAGTTGATGGGATACAAGTATGGACGGATTTTTCAGTTGCTGATATAAACAAGCACATCCAATATTTCCTTATGTAGTATGTAGTATGTATGCAGTTAAGAATATATACAAAACCAAATATGTACAAGTGGCTTTAATTGATAGAATGAATGAATGTTTAGATGCATAAACTTGATCACAAAGATGAAGTTGAGAGAAAGAAAGTTTGTTTGTGAATTTTAAGTTCCTGGAGTGTAATTTAGGACAAAATTTATTTACATATAATACTAGAAAATCAGTAAAATGTGGTTAAAATTTAAGTTAATCAGACATTTCAACAAACAGTTCACATGCTAAATCCATATTACATAATAGTTACATTCCAAGCAAACCAAATTTGCCACCCATCATCCTATTATACTTTATACAACACAACTATTCCAACCACGATCAAGCAACAAATTAGAGAAAATTTTAACAATAAAATAAGCAATCTTCTTGTTCCTTCCCACTTCACTGCTCAATTTTGCAATTTTTTCTTTGTAACATCCATTTGTATAGCCAATATTCTTTCTGATTGTCTCTCTAGTATTGCTTAATTGGTTACTTGATTCAGCACGAGCTCGGAAATAAGCAAATTTCATCCAACAAACCTTCTTCAGATGTTCTGCTTTATCCATTTTAATCTGACTGGAGATATTAATCCACATTGACATCTCATCCCTTTTCATTGTCAACTATGATTTGCATCCATGTTTGAACTGTGAGACAATTCTCTATGACTAAATTAAGTAGAACACAAAAAGAAGAACAATTACTTTTTCAAAAAAAAGGAGAACAATTATAAAAAAAGGGTTAAGGTGCAAAAATACCCCTAACGTTTTGGACCAGGAGCAATTTTACCCCTAACGTCTAAAATGGTGCAATTTTACCCCTAACGTTGGAAGCCAGGAGCAATTTTACCCCTAACATTAATAAATTGGGTCAATTTGAGAAATAATTCACCAAACTGTCTTTTCGGTAATGAATCTTATCATCTACACTTCATACGTGTGTCATTTTATCAGTAACAAACCACAAACATACATTGGGATGTGAAAAAAATAAAAAAATAAAAAATATACTGTCTTTTTGTACGACTTAGACAAAAAAAAAATTCAAAAATTTTACCGAATTTATAAATATTAATCTCAAATTCTATTATTAAATTATAAAAAGCATAAAATCCTTTTTTTTTAGAACAAATTGTTATGCAATTGGTGCATAATAACGAATAAAAATATATGTGTTCTATAATAGTGTCTGAAATTGACCTAATTTATTAACATTAGGAGTAAAATTGCTCTTGGCTTCCAACGTTAGGGGTAAAATTGCACCATTTTAGATGTTAGGGGTAAAATTGCTCCTGACCCAAAACGTTAGAGGTATTTTTGCACCTTAACCCTAAAAAAATCATATTGGGAAGACATATTTATAGGTTAAGGTTAAGGTATTGGGAAAAGCGAAAGAGTGAGATTAATTGTTTTTTGAACCAAAGTTTGAATTGTTCGTAAGGAAAGATAAGAATTAGAATATTAACAATCGATTGTTTAAAAAAAAAATCAACAACTGATTTATTAGAGGCTATTGTAATTGGATGGACAAAAATTCCCTTAGTCAATTAACGATGTGAGTAAAAAAACTCTAATTTGCTAACGGATCAAACCTCGGGTACTATTTTGTGAAGAAAAATACCACAGTCCTTGAATTGTCTATACCTGAAACCACATGGCATTTTTTTTGTATTGTTCCTTTTTTTTCTAGGAAATTGGAGAATAACCAAGCAACACTAGCTACCTAGATAAAGATTCACATGTAAGAAGAAAAATCGCCCAATACGCATCACATCAACCTTCCAATCTCAAATCACTTTCTCCTCAAAGTAAAATGCCTTGACCCAGATTTTTCTTCAAATAACACACCACCCGAAGTGTTGCTCCCCAATGTTCCTCTCGAGGTTGTTGCATGAACTGAGATAATATATAAACCGAATAAGAAATATTTGCATCACATCAACCTTCCAATATCAAATCACTTTCTCCTCAAAGTAAAATGCCTTGACCCAGATTTTTCTTCAAATAACACACCACCCGAAGTGTTGCTCCCCAATGTTCCTCTCGAGGTTGTTGCATGAACTGAGATAATATATAAACCGAATAAGAAATATTTGCTCTGGTAATCGACTTATATACAAGCTCCTAATAAGTCGTTCATATTTCTCTAAACTCCTGTGCACTCATCGCATCACTAGTGGTAGTCTTATTAGTAGGAACGGGCGTTGCCAACACCTCGACCACCATGACTTATTGCACCACCTCCACAAGCCACGTCCAACATCCCCTCCTTCATGACTATGACTTTTCTCGCCTTGTGGTCGATCTACCCACCATTCGGAGAATCTACGAAGTTCAAAGTAGGTACTCACTTCATGTCCTTCGCGATTGCAATGGGTATAACTTTTTTTTATTAAAATTGTCAATGAATTGAGATTTACCTTGCCCATCTGATTACACCGTGAAAGCCATAATAGAGTCACGATATAATAGAGTCACGATTATCTTTGGTGGAAGAAGATTCTCCTTTGAGTAAATGTTCTTCCTAAATGATTCATTTGTAAGCCTCCATAAGACTTGGAAGCGGATCTTGGTTGAGTAATCACTATAAAGACCACTCAGGAACCAATGAACTGTTCACACAATTTTTTGAACTTGATAGTAAGATTGCATTTGCAATCGCCTCATACAAAACCCAGAATCACGATTAAGGAGTGTAATTCGTCTTCCAGTTTTGAAAAATGACCAAAGTAATTCACAACACTCTCATTCTTACAATGCTTGCAATCTTCCAAGTAAGACTTCAATTGACATGATCTTGTTCCATTAACAACACAAGATCAATCCTTCAAGTGTTTGCACAAAACTTGAGCATCATCACAGTAGGATAAGGTAGATCACAATTTTGGGTTATTTACATTGAGAAACCATAATATCAACGTGGAATGGATTGCAATCCAATCCTTTCATTTCTCAAAGGATGTAGGCTTAGAGATAGTCCTTTCTACAAAGCCACATTTCCTTTTTTATATCAACGATATATGGATAGCTCTCACCCACTCATCATAGTTGTCGTCGCACAATTGCACTAGTGTAATCATGATGCTTGGGTGCTCGTTCGAACCAAAGAAGAAAGTCATGTCTACCTTATGTCTACCTTATTCACTCCACCATCAGTACTGTTGGTCTTCTTCTTGTTATTTTCGTCGTGTCTCACTAGGTCGGAAAGAAAAGAAGTTGTTTAAGAGTCAATGAATCATAATTAGCCCTAGAAAGCCTTGCGTTGATGCCATGACAAATTTCAAATCACAGTATATTATTAATCACAAAAGCACCCCAGTATATATAAGGGGGAAAATAAATTCTTACTAAGCAAGAATACGAGACGATATCAATCGCGCCAATCACCCAAGAAAATACCTAAAATAAGACTCATAATATAAGAAACCTACCAAAATACAAAATATCTCATTTACACATATTAATAACAAAATAATATCTCTAACACTAATACAGCTGTTAATAAAGAACTCAATATGTGTGAAAATCAAAGATCAATTTAATCCTTAATATCGTAGAAGTTAATGATTTAATCTGGAAAAATAAACAATAAATGACTTAATCTTTAAAACCCTCAAAGTTCAAAGTTATTATGCATTTTGCCTAAAATTAATGACGTGATAATTTCCTTATTTGGATTTGAAATTGAACTATATGATAAACACTAAATAGTTCTCCACCGAAACATAAAGCTATATATAAATATTTAGGACAATATATATATAAAAATATGTTTGTGTTTGCTTTGCTAATAAAGTTGTACTTTAAAAGTGTACTTGTGATATTATTTTTACAAAACAAAATATTTTAAATTACATCATAAAGTTCATATGACAATCAAATATATTATATAATAATAAAACACATACCTTAAATCAAATTGCAGTGTTGTAAAATAAACTTAAAAATTAATTTAGTTTATAAACTATCAAATTAATAAAAAAACGTAAAATATCTAACATATAATTTATTGTTTCAATTTAAAGGGTTGTATTTTGGAGAGACCGTGTTTACTAAATATGTAAATATAACTTATATATATAAATAAAAGTCTTTTGGTTGTAATTAAAGTTAACATTGCGTGGAGTCCCTGCATACAGCCGCCGCCGCCGCCTCACCAAACCCTATCTTTGCATCGCCGGTGCTCCGGTTCTCCCAGCCAATCTTCTTCTCCTTCCTTCGTCATGGAAGCCATCACTGATCTCTGCGGTCAGATTACTCTTGAATCGGAAAACGGAACGGGGCTCGTCCTAAGAATTTTAGACTCTCTCGCTTTTGTCGAGCCGCCGCCGCGGCCCAAACTCTTTCCCAACCTCACCTTCATCTTCACTGAAACAATGAAATCCTTGATTGATATGAGTGCCCATATTACCTTGGAAGAGGAATCCGCCACGGGTCTCATCCTCCAGCCAGACGACGCCGCGACACAACCCAAACCAAAAACATGGAGCTTGATTGTTTCCTTCCTCGCGGATCGCCCGATGAAAATCCCATTCATTTGTCGGGATAGCTCGGGGTCATTTGTTGCAGCTGGAAACGGGCTGGTATGCTGCCGATTTGATCTGTTCCTCGCCGAAGCCCTCTCCTTCCGTGAGGCACTAAGCTGGTTGAAGACAAAGGGATGGACTAGTGCTGTGTTGGAGTCGGATTCACAATTGTTAGTGTATGCCCTTAAGCGAGAAAGGACATTTGCTGCGGCCGAAAACGGGTTGTTACGCTGCCGATTTGATCCGTTCCTCGTCGAAGCCCTCTCCTTCCGCAAGGCACTGAGTTGGTTGAAGACAAAGGAATGGATTGGTGATGTGTTGGAGTCGGATTCACAATTATTAGTGTATGCCCTTAGGCGAGAAACTAACGGCAATTCGGCTTTAGATTTGATTATCGACGATTGCAAATCCTTATTACAGGATATAGCAGCTTCTTCTACCTGTTTTGTTCATAGATCAGCGAATTTTGTAGCCCATGCTCTTGCTCGGGCGGCAGTTTCTAGTGCTGATCGTGGGGTGTGGATAAATGAACCACCTCTTTTCATTTGTAATGCTTTAATTACCGATTAATGAATTAATCTTTTGTTGTCAAAAAAAAAAAAAAAAAAAAAAAGTTAACATTGCAATTTAAAATAACAAAATATATCATGTATCTCAATTTATATTTTTTTAGAACGAGGATCAGAAAAAAAAAAAAAAAACTCCCAAATATTTATATATTTATAAGTTGTACAAGTTAAGGTCAACCCATCACCAAAAGTCCAAAACCAAAACCAAGCAACATACCTTGATTTCTTGCCCACGGAACCAGTAAATCTTAACATCGCTAGGCATTTTCTTAATCACCGGGGCTTTGCCATTTTCAGATATCAATAAAGTTCCACTTCACATCAATTCACGCTTTTCCTTTCTCATGAAGGATCCGCCCCAACCTTCATAAAATGTCGGAGGAAGCTATTGATGATGAGATAAATAACACCTCTACTACACCAAACGAAATCAAAGCTGACGACACCAACAAGGATCTAGATCCAGAGTTGTTCAGCTGCTTGCTTCAGCCTGCTCCTGCTGATTCTGATCCTGAATACATCGGCATTCGCCGCCTTCTTCTCTATCGAAAAGCCGAGTCCGGTGTTCGCCGCCGAATTGTAAGCTCTCTCTCTCTCTCTCTCTAGCTGAGCAATTTGAGCTAGTTTAGAGAGCTCAATGAAGCGCTATGACGTTGTGTTTTTCCTTTAATGTTTATCGCGACATTAAACTTTAAGTCTTATGTTAATAGTGTATTTGAAAGAGGATCAGATTGGAATTTGTGGCAATCAATATATATGATTTGTAGCATTTTTGGTGATCGTAGTTTCAGCTCCAATTTATGGATTCCACGAATGGAAGTTCACTGTCGTGTGCAAACATTAAGCTCAATGCAATCATCTGGATTGATTTTTGAAATTGGCTTGCATCTGTGCATATCCATCGAAATTTTTCACTGTTACGGAAAAGGACATGATCCTAAACAAATTTGAACTTAGGATTGCATCCTTGTACAGAGAAATTGCGTCTGAATTTATATAATAATTTTCAATTATTTTTTGTTGAAAATGTTTAGCAAGGAGTGATGGAAGCATGTTGGCTGTTCAATCTTGAACCTAGGAATTTCAGAACTGAGAAGAAAAAGAAAGATAATACTTCAAATGATCTTATCATTTGCATTGTTATCTAGTGAAATTCTGATTGGTTTGACTGATGCAGGAGGTTCCATGATTTGAACCCTGACGAACAATTTTCTTGAAACCCATACACAAAGAAATCAATCACAAGAATGCTAGGAAAATCTCCACCTTTGTTAAAATCACTTGGTTACCTCAAGTGAAGTTTTGATTAGGTTCAATGCGGAGTAATTTTCTTAAATTTTAAAAATTTGATTAAAATCGGTAGCATAACTTAGAAACATGAGTTCTTTTACAAGCCTTTTATATGAGGCAGAAATATAACTAAAAATTAGTTTATAATATCCAGAAAGTCCTTAAAAAATAACAAAACATTGCCTGAAACTCGTTGAAGTCAATGTGAGCTGTGCTTGCTGCAGGATTGGTTGATGACCAGCTTCCTTTCGACTCTTTTCATAAAAAAAATAAGAAGTTAGTATCATAAACATAACTAATAAGCTTCGCTAATAACTGTAGAATTCTGAGTGCTTGTTTATATGTGATTACTGTAGTAATTATTTGCTTTATTCCATCATCTTTGAAAATGTAAACAATAGCTTGTCACATTGATTTATCTTTGAAGGATTGGAGATGCAATGGAAAAGGATATGTCAGCTATCGTAATTACATTCGCAGGCCAAGGAATTGGCAAAGCCAACCAATGCTTACTCCAGGGAACAGGTAAACATACTTTGATAAGGAAAACATCTTGTGTATTATCATCAAAATTAATTATGTTCACATTGTCCAGTAAGAACTTGATGTTATACATATACACAAAGTTTATTGAAGATATATAAGTAACAATGCATTTAGATAGAAGAGGAATTTAAATGATTAAGTATTTGGATATTATATAGGGGTTTGTAACTTTTCACTTGAAACACTATTCCAAAAAAATTTCACATCAAATCCATGTTTATACAAGTGTACTCTAAAGGAATTTGAATTTCTCAACCCTTGAAAGCTGAGAAAATTGTGATAAAAATGGGATTGCCTATTCTTCCTTGTTCAATTGGATGTTGGACTCCTTTTGAGTGATAAAAATCTGTCAAGACTTAACGTATGGGTTGATGTTGAAAATTCTACAACCTCTGTGTTAGTTTCTAATATTTTATTATCTGTCATAGTTTTGCATGCTTAATATGGGATCATTTAATTGTATAGGGTTGATATTGAAATTTCTACAACCTCTGTGTTTGTTTCCAATATTAGATTAGCTGCCATAGTTTTGCATGCTTAATATGGGATCACTGTATGGTATGATCTATCTATGCATACACTGCCACAGTTTTGCATTGTTATATGGGATCACTTTATGCTATGATCTATGTATTGTACATTGAAAATGAAGTTGCTTATGAGTTTGACATCCCAGTATTGTCAAAAATTGTACTAAGATTCAAAATAATTCTCCTTTTTTTTACTACCAAGTAGCTTCAGAAGTTATCTAGGAAACCATATGACTACTTAAACAAAACAGATGTTTATAGGTTCTTTAGAATTAAGATATGCAATAGGTAGGAGACAAAACTTGATGGCAGAATTTAGTTTTCTGGCTTAAGATTAGCCGATCAGGTTGGCTGAAGTCTGGAAGGTCGACTATATTATATTAGCATCATTAGTTACATAACTATTTAGATTATTGACACTTGGTTATTGTATGGAAATTTTGTTCATTTGCCATATAATGACTAGAGAAATTTGAATCTTTGTGTCAGTATTCAGTCAAAATACATTTGATAGTTTTTGTCTATGATTTAAAAACCTCCTTCCTCTCTCATCTCAGAGTTTGTATGTTCATTGCCATAACTCATTTGCATATTTGCCTAAGAAACATTTTTTTTAGATGCCTGCACTTGTGAATAATTGAAGCATCTTAAATCAAGCAAACTCTTCCTTTTGCTTAGATGAGTTGCAGATGCATAATATATGTTGTTTTACTTTGGTCTTTTACAACCACTATTATTATCTTTTCATTTATTTTAAGAACCACTACTTGTTTTTATATTTCTTAGTGCTATTTAAAATTTTTGCTTTTATACAATTCTGACATCAGGGTAATTTACTGGTTGATGCATCAGTGGGCGATGGCCTCAATGTCCAAGTCCACTGTCATACTTGTTTGAGACAGAGAGCTGGAGTTCGAGCAGGGTATGTAGTTCAAATTTTGACACTCATGCTCTGGCATAATGTATCAATTCATTGTATTAATCTGATATAAGAAGTCTCTATATAATTGAATTTTCTTAAAAAATAGTCAGTTTATGACCTAAGTTTGCCTGAGACTTAATATGACAAGTTTTTAAAGAATATATTCATGCATAATACTGATGACTTCCCTACTTTTTGTAATTGTGAACTTGCAGCTGACTTTTGGAATTATTTCCTTTGTTTCTGCACTTTCATCCTTACACCAGAAATCTGATCATAAATAAAAATCTGAAATAACTGAAATCAGTTGCATGAGAATGAAGCAGCTTTACATCTTTGATTTATTCTTCTTCCTTGCAAATGTGAATTTCTTTGCAGAATGTAGCTGGCAATCCATCCTCTACTCGCAGAACTAGCTTCAGCTCAAGTGTAAGTGATGGTGATCGTCCACGTCGTCGAGGGGTCGTTGAACCAGCATATTCTTTTGTTGGAATGCATTGCATCTTTGATCAATGCAAATCTGCTGGTACTTGTGGTTTACCTTTTGAATATTTCAACTCTATGTTACTTTATGGTGGAGTAAGTGTAGGAAAGTTGACTTCAGCTGCCTTTTTTTAATGTTTTGAAGTATGATTCAGCAAGGAAGGCAGTGCCTTTTTCTTTTTTCCCGTTTTGTCCTTGTGGGGCCATTTTGCTTGTATTGATCTTATTTTACTCCTACAGCTCTATGTTGTAATTTCTTTTCCTTCTGAATGTATTTTCTGATTCTTAGAAAAAGAAAATAAACCTGATTGGTCCTGTATGCAGTTACGGTTTTGAAGTTTGGACACACCAGTTCTGATCTACTTGCTTATGGGGCATCAGATGGAACCCTGACAGTATGCACTGTCTCTGATCCACCTTCAGTCCTCAAACATCTAAAGGGGCATTCAAAAGATGTCACAGGTTTGGTTAACTGGTATTGTTTCTGTGGTCTTTTCTTGTGTCCTAGACTGATGCAGTTAAACTCATGTCTATGTATCACAAAAATGCATCATGTGGTTTGGCATGCCAGTTGTTCTTGATGTAAATGGTGGAATGTGTAAATTCTAGTTAGCAAATACCAATTTGATAGTGATCTTTGGATTAGAGAAGGATATCCATATATGAATTCAGCAAACTACAAGAAAGAGATGGAAACATGATCTTGAAAAAGTTCAAATTTTCATCATAATGTAACAGGACAAACACTGTAATTTGACATTGGGCACTGATATCAAGCTTTACGTAAACGTCTGCGACTTATATAACGAACATTCAGAAATCTTTTTCTTAGTTAATAATATTTGTATTTCTCGTCTCTGCATTTTTTTTTATAAAATAAAATTATATGGCATTCATTGAATCATTGCCATTTTTTTTCCCCTTTTAAAGGGATTTTAGATGGATCTCTTGGGGATTTGGTTTTAGGTTACATAAGTCAATATGACCTTTGTATATCTCACATAAAAACGAGATAACTCAAAGATTAACCAATGATTAAAGGGACAGTTGAGACCGCCATATATGATAATCTTATTTCCAGACTGCTGTTAGTTTTATACTCCATACATTCTAAGCTTTTATTTGCTGTAATGTCTCAAGGTCCAAATCTGGGCACAGAAACAAAGAGCAAGTAACAGATACACGATACAGATAGTTATCATTCTACAGATTAAGATATTGGTCACCGAGCTCTGCCCTAAAATGTTTATTTTTTTAAATTATTGACAAAATCCAAGGGAGGACATTAGTTATTGAAGGAATAATATTGTGCTTATATTCCATATTATAGAGAGAGGACTTGAGAAAACTTAATTGCTGGAGAGACATAGAAGTTGGGAAATTGTACCATATAGATTAAAGAATGCTAGACTGGGTGCGTATTTGACCGCAAAGAAAAACTTGGGATATCGAGACTGAAGGAGGCGGTTCTCTTGACAAAAATAGTGAGTCTTTTAGGAAGGCTTATGCCAGCCTCATCTCTCTTGCTGATTTCAGTGTCATTGTTAACATTGTGATGTAAAAGTCTAAAATAGTTTCGTATCTTTGATACAGTAAGGTTCCATTGCACAGAAGGTACCTCTCCGAAAACCTTGAGTAGTGCAATTATCTACAGGCATCAAAATCTGTAATTATGATGTCTGTTCTTGATACAGCACGCTCCTTAATTTTTATCTGTTGTATATGTTAAATTGTGATTACATATGAAATCAACCTACCAAAAATTACCTTAAAAGAAGAGATATCAAGTACTTTAATTTACATGTCTGGCTCCATTCTCTCTGAACCGTTATAACATATGACCTTTTTATGGCTAGTATGGGATTTTGACTGGGAGCTTAGTAGCATACTGTATTGGCAACGATAAGAGTTGAATATAAATGGAATTCATATGAAGCAAGCTTTTCCGTATTCCTCCTTTAAACTAGTGATCTAAAGTATGTTTTATGCCTTTGCCATGCTTCTAAAGTATAAATTTACTTTCAGATTTTGACTTCTCATCGAACAATCAGTACATTGCATCTTCATCATTGGATAAGACAGTAAGAGTGTGGGAATTATCACAAGGTCTTTGCATTCGAGTTATATATGGAGTCTCTTCACAATTGTGTATTCGTTTTCACCCTGTAAGTAATCATAATGTTATATTTTCATTTATTTTAATGTTCAATATTTAGTTAGCATTTTCACATAAAACATTGTGTTCATATGTCCACAGCAATGATTCGGTCCATCTGAATTATTATTGTCAGTTCTTAGTGTTTTGTAAAAGCTGCAGCAAAATATATGTTCCATTTTATTTTTAGAGGTTTTTAATCATATTTAAGTTCATTCATTCTTCAATAAATGAACTGTCTATGAAAGTGTTGTATGCTTTTGAACAAGTTCCCTTGTCAATATTTTCTGTTACATTGATTTTATTCTTTGTTTCTATGTGGTGTATTGAGTGCATCAGTAGGGTTTATATCACTAAAAAAGAAATATATTCTTCTATGTCTTCACCATTTGCGATTTGATTGGTCACTAAAAGGTTTGCAATTTCTTCTCTGATGCAGGTAAATAACAACTTACTCTCGGTTGGGAATGAAAAC
Source organism: Euphorbia lathyris (assembly GCF_963576675.1). Classification (NCBI taxonomy): domain Eukaryota; kingdom Viridiplantae; phylum Streptophyta; class Magnoliopsida; order Malpighiales; family Euphorbiaceae; genus Euphorbia; species Euphorbia lathyris. The sequence goes on along the minus strand of NC_088912.1, from coordinate 42,476,410 downwards.
AAAGAAATTACTGTAACTACCTTAAACTTTGCTTTGCATATTATATTGTCATGATTTTGGGCAATGTACGGAAATTTTTACTTCAATTTGTTATCTGATGGTGTGTTGATTCTGACTATGTGGTCATGCTTAACAATCTGATCTTTAATTAAATCGATCTATCTCACTTCTCAACTAATAAGAAATGGATGCCAACTTTTTCCTAAATGTTGTTTTCCTGCTCTCATATCTGATCTGTAACAATTATTTTTTTCTTTTAATGTTGTTTGCCTGAGCTCATATTCGAGCTATAACAAGTTAGGAACTCAGGATTTGTAACTATGAGGGTTGTACTTAGTTCTGTAACAACTAACTGGTAATTCTGGCTTGCTCTATATTGATATATGAAATGGACCATTGACTGACCTTCTTTCTTGGTATCCAGGTATTCAATTTCAGTACTGGCAGAACCATTAGCAAGTCTGTCTTTGATGCTAAGGTTACTGCTACGGATCATGATCATACTGGTCAACTCATTTTCTGTGGGGATGCCCAGGTAGCTTTTAGATGTATTATAACCAATTTTTCCTATGCACTGCTATTTGAAACATTGGCTTATGGAGTAGCACATGTAGGGTTGTGTATACTGTGTAAGCATGGATTCACACACTGGTGCATTATTGCGTTCTCACCGTCATCGAAGTAGTAGCAAGACTAAATCTCCTGTGACAACTGTGAAGTACCGAAGCTTTTCTCTGCTGGCAGGAGGCCCTGTATTGCTGGCATGCACTCAGGACGGGAGTCTTTCTTTCTTCAGGTTTGTTGATATCATGTTTAGCTACTTTAGGCATTATCGAGCCTTTAGAATATTATGCTGGTATTTGCAGTGTGGCGTTGGAAATTCAAGGTTATTTGACTATTCGGTGCTCACTCAAATTGTCGCCAAGAATACATAGCATTCGGGCTTCTTTCTGTCCCCTGCTTTCTCTTGAAAAAGGAGAATACATAGGTTATCTCGAATCTAATGTCATCGTATCCTTTTTATGAACCTGACTAAGGTAACTGAGATTTTCTTTGTTGACATTTTCTTTCGTAATATGCAGTCGTTGGAGGTGAGGATTCTAATGTATACTTCTATGATTTAACTCGGCCCAGGCATACATGTGTTAACAAGTTACAGGTGATCAATGCTTTCTTAGGCACTAGGTTTTATTAGCTGAATATATTCATGAGCATACTCTCATCAATGGTGATTTGTGACGGCAGGGTCACCGATTTCCAGTTATTGGTGTTGCATGGAACCACGGGGAAAACTACTTAGCTTCATCTGATCTTTATGGCGTTGTTATTGTTTGGAAAAGAGCAAAAGCAAGTTCCAACAAACATACATGGTAAAGAAATCTCCCACATACACATCCCACGACTGAGGAAGGAATCAGTATTCAATTTCATGATTTGTTCATCTCAAGTTCGTACGAAAACAAAGTAACCATTGTTTGTATTGAATTTTGTACTTATCAATTCATTGTTTAGTACATGTAATGAAATATTGAAAATTGAAGAGGCGGTTAGATTAGAATTATTTACAATTTCTTTGTAAACATTTGCGTGAGGTTAATCTGTAAAATGCTACTGGTCAATTTTGCAGCGTGCCAATTGGATAATCATCGCATTGTATCCAACCTCGTCCTAAGATGCAGAGTATGTGTATTTATTGAAATGGACAAGGAAAAGGTTTGAGCTGGAGAGAGTAAAAATCTAATCCAGATAGGGCCTTTCGTTTTTCCATTTTGAGTTTGGGTTAAATATGACCCTAATGTGAAAAACAATTTAAGAGCATCTTCAATGATGGAATATAATGAATTCAGGTTATATTCTTTCATTAAACTCTACCCTCTTGGGCAACTATCAACCACTATAGATATTTAGTAGTTTATTAAGCTTTTAGATTATTTTTAGGGTAAATAATTTATTAGTCTCCTAGTTTTTACTTAACACACTGTTTAGTCCCCCTATTTTGAAAAATACATTTTAAGATCTCTATCTTTTGCCAATATTAACCTTGTGGTCCTTTTATACATTTTTTTAGATTTTTAATCGGACATATCTTAGCTTTTAGGACAACCATGGTATAATACAAGTTGACCATGTTACTCTGTTATTTTATATATATATGTTTATGCTAAAATATAACGATTGTAAATCTAAAAAAACTAGACAAAAGGACCAAATGGTTAATATTAGCAAAACTTAGGGATCTTATAATGTGTTTTTCAAAATAGGGGGACTAAACAGTGTGTTAGGTAAAAACTGGGGGACTAATAAATTATTTACCCTTATTTTTATAATATATTTTTAATTTTTAAAATAATATAATAGAATTTAATTAATTGGTGGATCTCGTGTGATAGAATTTAACCATTGAAGTCAATGTTAATAAAATGAAGTTTATTAAAAAAACTTTTTTTTAATGAAAGATTGGGACGCGATTAAGAGGTTAGACATCCCAACTAGGTTGACACTCCTAACGCACTTAACCAATCCTGAATATTATTAATAAAAAAAATAGAAAATTACAAAAGATGGAGAAAATTAAAGGAAACGAATATGAGCAACATTACAAAGGTCATCGAAAACATGAGCTTGGCAAAAATAAGACGCAGAGTGCCACTAGTGGAGCGCTGACGCAGATTTACCAAAACAGGCAAAACGATCCACATCTTGATTACCTTCCCTGTAGATATGAGTGATTCCTTATATGCGCGATGGAAATAGATCGAGTTACGATCCCCCGCTTCAAGCCATTTTTCTCTACTTTTATTCCAAAGGAGAAGCTCCTGTCTGAATAACTGAAGGTCTAAATCTTGTTTAGCTTCCACTTCTAAATCCGGATGATTTATAATGATGATGTCTCATATATATTGAGTGGTAGAAGGTATCAACCATTGAAAATACTTAACATCGTGTAAGTTTGATTTTTACAGATGGAATAAAAGAAATGGCTCGTTGATATATTAGTGGCAGAATATGTTCTTTCTTAATTTCGTGAATGAAATCCAAGATTGCACCATGTCTATAAACGTAGTCTAATATTGCTTTATTTTTCATGTTATAATCATTTTTAATCTTTCACAATAATCTTGAGTCAGTTTAATTTGTGGTATTTGAACTTGGTGTGTTTTACATTTTGGTATCTAATTTCAGTTTTGTACATAAAAAAATATATAAACCTAGGGGTGATATAACATTGAAGTACATATAATCTGTTATCAGGGGTTACATAAGGTTATGTCAGGTGTAATAACAAAAAGAATTTCACTCTCAAATTTCAAATTTCAAATTACGTACCAGATAAAAAATTAGCATGAAATATGTTAAAAGGAGAATTTTAAAATGAAGAGGTGACCTCTACATCGAGAAACTATACGATGCTACTGTAATTCCAACTATTGGAACTAGTAAACACATGCCATGTGTATTCATTAATACAAGTTAGAAAATAATAGAGAAAAACAATTGCATTCTCACCTCTGCGTTTTTCACTGGATCACATTGAAAATTAAAAACCTAACACTAAAATCAGTCTTGTTTCTTTCGCAGTGATTCTTCCCCCCACCTTCGCATTTCCCTCCCTCTACATTTATCCCTCTGCGATCAGTCTTGTTCTCAACAAAAAGAGAAAGGCTTCTTAGGTTTCTCAACAAACTAAAATCTGGTTGGGAAAAATTCACACGTAAACAACGATTTAGACTGACACACAGGAAAATAGAAAGAGTATTCACTTTATTTTACTAATTTGGTATATTGGACGGAAGAGTTGTTATAACGAGAGCAGGGAACATCAAAAATTATGCTCAAGTACCAAGAAATATTTGATGTCATACTGAATTTTTTTTAATTAACCCCCTTTTTTTGTATGTATCAATGTGTGACTGACGTGTCAATTCGTTTGAATTTTTTAAAACGCGTGCAATACACTTTCCAAGTATAATTTATTTCTTTATAATTGATAGACTACATTTTAAACAAGTTGAGGAAACTATTAAGATATTTTAACCAAATTGAAAAAGTTATCAATCCTTTAAAAGTTTAGGGCAACTAATTAACCTTTGCACAAGTTCTCAAATATCACATGATTGTATTAAATCCCCTTTTTTTCTAGAAATAAATGTTTCAGATTGTCTTTTAAACTGGAGATTTATGATTTAAAACCCTTAACTACTCAAAATAACCTTATACCAACATGAATTCGATTTCATTGAAGTAACAATTTAACCCCACATCCAAAATAGCACCAAGGTCACACATTTATAAAATGATGCCAGTTAACCTCAATCGTTTATAAAATTATAATCACTATTTCATAAACATCAGTTATTTTATACGTGGATGTCAAATTGACACTTCCTCAATAACCTTAAAGCAATTTCGATACCTTATTCCATTACTTTAATACAAATTCTTTTTTTTTTTTTTTGATAGTAATGCTAATATATCATTAATTCATAAAATTGCAAGTACAAATGAACCCAATAAGGAATAAAACCTCACATACATATAAGCTAAGCCTAATACATAGTCCACTAGGACAAGAAAAAGACTATTAAAAGCAAAAAAAAAAACGCCATTAAAGGTACATTAAACATAAACAACATTTGAACCATATATAGATCGTAACTCCAAATGCGCCGCAAAGCACCTGTAGTCCTATCTTCAGCATTTGAACCATTCTGAACCTTCGGATCTAAGTCATTTCTTTTGAAACCACATAGATCCAGTGATCTACGGATAAAATCTATCGTTTCTGCTCTTGCTATAACAGAAAATGTTACAAATACAAAGATTTTAACCAACAGATATAGTTCAAGCGGATCCAGAGATTCGATAAACTAAATAGGATCCAACTAAAAACCGACACCAAAACCGATACAAATTCTAAATTCTTTTATTTAGGTGCTTTAAAACCAATCTTTTATCTATGATATTAAACTCTTGATGTTTTAATTTTAATCATATTAAAACCTCTATTTGCTTTCCATTCACTAAAAAATCGTTATTAATTTCAACTGCATCTGAAATCGTAAGTTGTATTGTTTTTTACGATTTAAAACAATGTGTTCACAGTCTTTTAATAGCAACATTAAAAATACAAATTTTGAAATCACACGAAATAAATAACATAATGCTACCGAGTTTAAGTTTAAATGTAACTTTTCCAATCATCTGCCGTTATGTGTTGAAATACATAATCGACCTCAACAAACCAAAATCAAAATGGTCGAAGTCGCATGATATTTTTTGCATAGATAAATCACTGGAGCTGTAAATAAGCTGAGCAGCTCATAAGTGGCTCGATAAAAACTCGATTGTGTATAGCTCGATTTGTAAATGAGTCAGCTTAAACACAAATAAGTTCGACTCGAAAGCTCGCGAGCAAGCTCGATTATAGATTATGAACATACTCGTGAGCAAGCTTGGTTCAATTATTATTTTAATAATATTAATTCTATAAAATGGTGAATGTAAAACGTAATTTTGTAGATTTCAAAACTATGTAGTTTTGTATTAAAAGAAATTTTAAATCAATACGCTTAATTTGGTTGTTCGTGAGCGAAATTCATGACCTGAATTAATGAGTTGCTCGTGAGCAAAACTCATGAACATACTCGTTAACAAGCTTGGAAACAGCTCACGAACAGAATGTTGAGCTCAAGCTCGACTCATCAGTTTCTAACGAGTCGAGCCTGAGCAAATCAAAGTTCAACTCGGCTCAATTACAGCCCTATAAATCACCGGTTATTATTATTTTTCCACAAAAAAAAAAAAACCTAAAATGAAAAAACATTACCAGATATTAAAACCTATACCCAATCGAGCTATTAGGATAACAGAATCTGAGTTGAAATGTTATCCGTATGTCTTAAATAATAATAAACTGTATGCATAGTCGTGAATAACACCATGAAGACTTGTGTAATACAAAAGAAAAGAAAAGAAAATAGTTATGTTGCTCTCATATTTATAAACATCTGATAATTTCAAGCATCAAAGATCAATTCCACCAACTCTCCTAATGTTTCTCCTAACTACCATCTATTTGCTTTCCAATAAGCTAATAGAGCTCTGATTTATACATCAACCTAATAAAAAATATAAATAAGAAACAACCAAACAAGTCAAGTCATGGACTTCCTAAGGAAAACAAGTTGACCACCCTCATCTCAAACCATATATAATATATATATGTATATAAACATCACAAAGGCTTTCAAACTAGTTTCCCTCATCTGACTCTCAGATATTACAGCTTCGCCTACCCAAGTTCAACTCCCGTCTTCTTCCTTCTACTATTTCTAACTGCATGTTTTCCTTATTTTCTTCGTCACCTCCGCCGCCTCTTTGTTTCCACCTGAAACAACACGTAACACCATCAGATCACCGCAAATACACGATATCTATTTAATACTGACTTACTTCTTATTCTCAACTCAGTAGGTAGCAGGTTTCTTAATGCATTGACCCTATCTGACTAAATAAACTAGGTGTTCATCCGAGTAAATATGCAAACACTGACCACAATAATATTAAATACAAGGACCTACTAGTGTATTAAGTCAAATGCCAAGGAGGTTTAAATTATTTACCCTAAACGAAACCTCAAAATGAACTCTATTAGAAAGCAATAAAAAAGGAAACAGATTTGCACTACCCACATTGATTTGAGATGAGGTATTTGACATCGGAAACACAATGTCAGTTTTACACAAAATATAGAAACTGAGAAATATAAAATGTCAAACAAACCTTCTCCAATACAAACTTGTCTCATAGGCATTTCATTTCACTCAATTATCATGCATATAAGTCCAGATATACTGAAATGCTAGTTAATGTGCAAGCGCAATTTTGGCATTGATGTTATAAAAATACTATATTATATTACACATAATGGGTGATAGTTTTCTTTGATGACTTTGTTTTTGGTGTTCTGTTTCTTCTTTTAATCGACTGATCAATTTAATTGTAAATGTTCACTACATATTTGATATTGCATCGCGTTTGGTTATTTTGAGGGGGGGAAGCAATATAATCAGGATTTTTGCACATCCAATTAATAAAATCTACGTCCTTAATTCTTAACTGTTTTCATATATGATCATCACAATCACTGTTATCAGAATCTTACAATTCGATTCAGCTCTATTTGACCCAGAACTATAGGACGTATCTAAATTATAAATCAATCGGATGCGAATTGGATGCGAATCAGTGGTGAATCGGCCGAATAAGTCGACTCCGCTGATTCCACCGATTCAGGAAATATGTTAAAAAAATCGTGATAATAACTACTGCAGCAGATTCCAAATTGTAGTTTAGGAAAACTATAAGTCTCTAATGAAGGAAGGAAATAAATTAGTGGAAAAGAACCAATCAGAAATTAAAAAAAAAAAATAGGAAATAAAATTAATTATAATTAATCCTTTACAAATCAAAACACATTAAACATATATGACTTTCCAATTTCAAATCAATAATATGCAAGTCCCAACTCATCCCATTCAGAAAACGTCTTAGGCACTTTGCTTTGTCGTGGTGCAACAACAGATAATCAGAAGCAAATTATCTTCATCCCTGTTCATCAAAAACTCCAACAACACTAAGTACTGAACTCACCTTCCTCTAATCCGATTGTTATTTATCAAGTTATCAACTCAAACTAGTTCCATTGCATCATTATCAAGTTGACAACAAGGCAAGAAAACTGAGTCAGAAACTCAAACTCTCCATCTCCACAAGTTACTAAAGAGAGTCTGGTTTTTGTGAATTAGTTTTATTAGGATTACATTTGCATTAGATTTGAATTGCAAATACTTGGTTGATATGATTTCTTTTTTCACATTAAAATTGCTTATAGTATTTTAAGTTCAACATGGTAAATATTTTTATTTTTTTGTAATATTATGAATTTGATTTAAGAGTCGAATCCTCATTTGACAACTATGATCCCAATGGGCAACTAACTTGAATTTACGAAAGTTCAATGATCAATGTAAGAAACAGGACAATAAAAGGCACTTCAACATCAACATACTACTGATTCCCACACCTTGATGGCACATCTATTTGGAAAAAAGCATTTTGAGCCCCCCTTATCTATATTATTTCTATACATTAGCCATAATCTTTTGTTTTGACAAATCGAGTCTTTAATCATTTATAAACTTATACTCTGGTCATTCATAAATCTACACATTGAATCCATTAAAAACCTAATTGAGCCCGTTAATTAAGGGCTCAATGTGATATATAAACGATCAAGGGCATAAATGCATAAGTTTATAGGAGATCAAGGGTCAATGCGTCAAAACAAGAGATTGGGTTTTTTTGTAATTTCAAACAAAAATCTGAGTATATTTTATTCTTATAATACCATTACGTTGTTGCGACTTCTCCTATACTCATTACAAATGTTCTTCTGGTAATTTCTTTTATTAAAGTCATTCCCCTTTTGCTACTTGCTTTATCCAAATGACTAAAATCAAATGTCCATAGGTCTCGTTTGGTATGCTTTAATGCAATGTAATGTAATCAATGTTGTAATGTAATCAAAGTTGTAATGCAATGTAATATAATAGTGATTCCATTACAATGTTTGGTTGGCGAATTTAAAAAAAAAAAATTGGTGAAATGTAATTACTATTTCAATACTTATTTTTGTTTCGTCAAATATAGTTAGAAACTTAAATTATTCTCAAATTCTCATATGCATGGAAACATAATCGATGTATGATGGTTAAGAACTTGTTAGTTTTTGTTCGTTTTTCCCGTTTTCATATTTTTTTTCTATTTTTTGCATTTTTCATGTTTTTCACGTTTTTAGTTTTTCACATTTTTTCATTTCCGCATTTTCACCATCTTTCGCGTTTTTTTCTCGTTTTTTCGTTTTTCATGTTTTTCTCGTTTTTCACATTTTTCCATTTTTTATGTTTTCGTGTTTTCCGTTTTCATATTTTCCCCATTCTTTGCATTTTTATGTTTTTCTCATTTTATGCTTTACCGTTTAATAAGAATGGTGGATAATACATATAAATAATAAATATATATATTATGGCTAGTCGTAATGATCATCCATTGTAATGGGCATTCCATTACAACGTTCATTACAGTGTACCAAACGGGACCATAGTTCAATTCAAGAAAGCAAAAGAAAATACAGTTTGAGATCATGGCATTCGCATAAATTTAGCACCTTCTCCAGTAAATTCAAAGCTAAATGTCCATAGTTCAATTCAAGAAAACAAAATATAGTTTGAGATCATGGCATTCACATAAATTTAGTACCTTCTCCAGTAAATTCAAAGAGATGGATCATGAACAAATCACACATCTAATGTGACAGTGATCAAACAATTCCAGTCAGTATATACAAAATCTAAGATTGATTGATCAACTTGAGTCCATATAAAGGAAGAGGTGTTCGTATCAAAAGTAAATGCTTCGATATTAATTAACACCTTCGATGTACAGGAATTACCTTTGTATCAGGTTGTTTTGAAGAAGCATTGGAATTCTGAAGCTTATTTTGACCTTCAGATGAGCAATTCTCACAAAAGAAGTGGTCAAGTCTTTGAGCTTCCTCTGCCGTCATTTCTATACAAGTTGGATGAAACCTGAACCGAAACTAGTAATTAAATAGCGTATTTCATTTGCACGAGTGAATTTTCTCTGTAAAACATGCTGAATTAAAACAATAATGTGGAAATGCAAAAAGTTCCAATGATATTTCTCATGAATATGACATATTTCCGTTCATAAGCAAGAATAACTTGTTGTAGGGTAAGAACAAGATCTTACAGTATTATCTTACCTACATTAGAATACTACCGTTCAACTTGCTTGACAACTAATGTCATACTTTCAAATACTGAGCAGATGAACAATGTGATAATCTAGTACGGGGAGTTCTAATAATAACACACTACACAAAATATCTTTTCATAAAAGAGGTGACTAATCTATTAGATGTCAAAATATGAAAGAAAATGGTTGCCTAAATGAAACATCTAAGCAACAACAAACTAATAACTCACCCAAACGCAAAGTAATAGCTTGGGGGCTATCACACTCCAAAAAGGAGCGTGGGTTGTGGACTCAATCCAAACAATCTCCAAAAAGCTGGCAAAATGCCCCGTTTTTTTGTTTGTTTGTTTGTTTGAAAAAAAGAAACAAAAACTAGCTCACTGCCTTTTCTAAATTTTAAACAGAGTAAATTTCAAACTTCAAACACAAGTTTGAAATGTAAAGTCCACCATAAATAACACGCCTCTCTCAATAAGGTTGTATAAGGTTCTCTGAGTTACTGAATATAACCAATCAAGTGTTCAATAGGAATTCTAATTGCCGTTCAATATGAAAACAAATAATATGATGTAAATTCCACAAAAATCTAGGTTATGTACATAAATTAGTCCACAATTAATTTTGACCAACGCTATATAGTATACAATATTACAATGTTAATAACCTGTAGAAACTCACAAGGACAATTCAGAGGATGATCATGAACAGCTCGAGTTTCAAGAATGTCTGACAATATAAAACATATAGTTGTCTTACAATTTCAAATTTTGTTTAAAAAGACGCTTCTATTTTTTATAGCTAAATGAAGGAACACTATTTTCGAAATAACACCATTTATGATCGCTAAAAAAGGAAACTTCTATTTATGATAGCTAAATAAAGGAACACCATTTTCCAAATAACCTATCAATCTCTAAGTAGCATTTCCATCAGCTACATTAATATGAACAAATACAACTTCCTGTTTAGGAACTCATTAACAAGTAATGCACATCCTTAACTCGTCCAAGGATCCATTTATTGTATCTTTAAAATGCACATAATGTCCAAGGCTGATTCATAACTACCCCTTAAATGCTATAGTTATCATTCTTGTAGCTAGAAGATTTCCTAGAAATTTGATGAAAATCTACTCATGCAGCTTGCATGCATTGTTTCCATGCCAATTTACCCTCTCTAAACTTGTAAAATCTCACACCTTTCAGTTAGGCTAGTAATATGATGAAAACTGTGCAAGCCAAACTGAGATCAATAACAACCAGAAACATTTATTTCAAGTCTTTCACCAGAAAAATTTCCCAAAAAATAAATGTTACTCCACATAGTTTCATGCAAATTTCAATGAACACGTGAAAGGGGTCAAATTGAACCAAGTTCAAAGAGGATTTTTTACTCGAAACAAGCTCGAAGCTCGAGCTCGTTTATTTTCTAATGAGCTGAGCCGTGCTTGAGCAAACCAAAGCTCGGCTCGGGCTCGGGCTCGGGCTCGGGCTTGTTAATTTTATAGCGAGCCGAGTATGAAACTGTGCAAGCCAAACTGAGATCAATAACAACCAGAAACATTTATTTCAAGTCTTTCACCAGAAAAATTTCCCAAAAAATAAATGTTACTTCACATAGTTTCATGCAAATTTCAATGAACACGTGAAAGGGGTCAAATTGAACCAAGTTCAAAGAGGATTTTTTACTCGAAACAAGCTCAAAGCTCGAGCTCGTTTATTTTCTAATGAGCTGAGCCGTGCTTGAGCAAACCAAAGCTCGGCTCGGGCTCGGGCTTGTTAATTTTATAGCGAGCCGAGTATGAAACTGTGCAAGCCAAACTGAGATCAATAACAACCAGAAACATTTATTTCAAGTCTTTCACCAGAAAAATTTCCCAAAAAATAAATGTTACTCCACATAGTTTCATGCAAATTTCAATGAACACGTGAAAGGGGTCAAATTGAACCAAGTTCAAAGAGGATTTTTTTACTCGAAACAAGCTCGAAGCTCGAGCTCGTTTATTTTCTAATGAGCTGAGCCGAGCTTGAGCAAACCAAAGCTCGGCTTGGGCTCAAGCTTGTTAATTTTATAGCGAGCCGAGTTTGAGCAGGCCAAAACTCGGCTCGGCTCGATTACAGCCCTATTTAAAACCTTAAGACGATAAAAAAAAAAAAAAAAAGGGCGGCCCGGTCGCATTACGCGTCCCCGCTGAACGAGGGTCCGGGGAGGGGTCCCACCACAAGGGTGTATTGGGGGCAAGCCTTCCCTTGCCAATTGGCAAGAGGCCGCTCCTAAGACTCGAACCCGTGACCTCTGGTCACACGACAACAACGTTTTACCGTTGCGCCAAGGCTCGCCCTCTTAAAACCTTAAGACGATAATGAAATAATAAGCTCTTTCAAACCTCTCTTCACCAAACATCACTGTTAGAGGTTTTTGACTAGTCAAAACCTCTAAAGTGTCTCAAACCTCTAATTTTACTCCAAAAAGCTCTTTACCAAACAGGGCCCATGTCTAAGGCTGATTCATAACCACCCCTTAAATGCTATAGTTATCATTCTTGTAGCTAGAAGATTTCCTAGAAGTTTGATGAAAATCTACCCATGCAGCTTGCATGCATTGCTTCCATGCCAATTTACCCTCTCTAAAATTGTAAAATCTCACACCTTTCAGTTAGGCTGGTAATATGATGGAAACTGTGCAAGCCAAACTGAGATCAATAACAACCAGAAACATTTATTTCAAGTCTTTCACCAGAAAATTTTCCCATAAAATAAATATTGCTCCATATAGTTTATGCAATTTCAATGAACATGTGAAAGGGGTCAAATTGAAACATAAATTAATTTCAAAAACATTTACCAATCGCTGCAGCTTTCACATTGAACCATTAGGTCATCAGGGTTGTAAGGCATCTCGCATTTGCAATACCTGCAATTGCAACAATGTACCATAAAAATATAACCTTAGTTACAACAGAAATAACAAACAACCATCCAGCTGCAAAAACTCTAAAAACATCATTCTTACATCAAATGAATGCATAAAATGTGCACATAAAATGGACAAACCCTAAAAACCAAGCTCATTTGCAGTAAAAGGTACTCTCTGAAATATGCATATGTCATTATATATGCACATGGATACATGGCGGAGTAACAAACATAACATAAACCAACAAGCATACAAAATCTTGAGTTACTGAAGAATTAGTTACATGACTAAAACCAAAAAAAAAAATCAGATTAACTAAACCGGTACCCAATCAAAATTAGAGATTGAAAAGGAAAATAAACATGCACAAGGAAATCCAGGAACAAACAAATTTTTTTTTTAAGAAACAGTTACATACACGGCCACTCTATCAGGATCAAAAGCGCCGGTGGAAGAATTGTATTCAAAACGACAAAAGAAGTCCTCGTTTCCCACAGCATCGAGCTTCGTGTAGCTCTTGAAACTATGAACCGTGCACTTGCCTTCAATTGTGTCGGTGCTCTGAGTATCGTAATGGTCGGATAGGAACACCTCTTTAGAACCGTGAAACTGCCGGCGGCCACCGATGGACTCCTCCGGTCGATAATACCAGCGGACGTGAATCCTGACTTGAGCACCTCGGCCGTTGGATTCGATCTGCTCGATCCTGGCAACGTAGGACGGCTTAGAAGAATCAGAAGGACGCATCAAGACGCAGTCGCCGGCTAAAAGAAACAGAAAAGAAGTCGGTGAGTACGGCGCAGTTTGTTTCCGAGGAAAATTGAGAAGAGAGAAAGTGAAGGGAAAAAAAAAATACCTTTAATGGTTTTGTTGATATGCTTGACTGTATAAGAGTCTAGAGCGCGTCTGGGTGCCTTTGGTTTGGCCATGGAAGTAGTGTTTAGTGTGGCTTCGAGGATTACAATGACACGCACAAAGACAAGAGAGAGATTGTCTAGAGAGAGAACAGAGACAACAACAACGGGTAAATAAATTACTAATTAATAGTACATAAATACGTATATTCTTGTTTGTATATTTGTATATAGCTAATAATATATTATTATTTCATATATAATAAAAAAAATATTGACTTGTATATAGGAAATAATAAAAGCCACTATCATGCTAAAAAGGTAAAACAAGCTTATATGTCAGAGAGAAAAAAATATTTAATGTTTTTCTTATTTAGATATTTAAAACTAGGCTGCAAATGAGCTGAGCCGCTCATAAGTGGTTCAGTGGTCGGTTCGATTTATAAACAAACCATTTATGAACACAATTTACTGGTTTGGTTTGTAAATGAGCTGAGCTTGAGCATGTTAAAGCTCGGTTCGAAAGCTCGCGAGCAGGATCGATTAAAACATTTATGAACAAATTTTAGTTTTGTAGAAAATTATATAGTTTTATGTACTTCACAAATATCTAAACTTAATATTATTTAATTTGCTACTAAATTAGTTCGTTCACCATAATATTAAATGAGTAATAGATGAACTATTTGTAAGCATCTTGTTTATTTATTCACGAAGCTTGCTTATAAACTTATTTATGTATACAATTAAAGAGCTATTTGTAGGCAAACTTCATAAATATAATTAACGATTTACTCACAAACAATTCATGGTTAGATAAAAAAAATTTAATGAACCAAGTTCAAAGAGAATTTTAGGTTCGAAACAAGCTCGGAGCTCGGCTCGAGCTCATTTCTTTTCTAAAACTGAGCCGACCTTGAGCAAACTAAAGCTCAGCTCAGACTCAAGCTCGAGCTCGTTGATTTTATAGCGAGCTGAGTTTGAACAGGTGAAAGCTCGGTTCGATTACAACCTTATTTAAAACCTTAAAACGAAATGAATTCATAAGTAAATGAAAATAATTTTTATCAGGAGCATAGCTTTAAAGGTGGAATGTTGGGTTGAACTCGTTTTCTTAAAAAGATATTAAAAGAATGAAAATATTTTTATAATTTAAATTGAAATATATATTTTTAAACACAAGAAAGGATAATGCATTGAAAATCAAATAAAGGTCCATTTGGCTACTTGCTGTTTATGGTTTCTGTTTGCTAGTTGTTGTTCTTGTTTATTGTTTGCCTTTAGAAAATGTTGTTTTTCCAAAAAGTAAAAATTCTCTACCTAAAATTCTCTAAAATTCTGTCTTTTAAAGTGAAAAGACAAACAGAAAGTAAAAAGTAAGTAAACAAATACCCCTAAAGTATATGAACAATAGACAAACAAGAGCATCCTTCCAAATCTTAAAAGTAAGAGAGAGAGCGAGATGCTCTTACAAGTATAAGTATATGAATTATTTGGTTGGCTTACCTTCTAAAAATAAAAAACGTTAGACGTTAGTCGGATGGATAGTACCTTCGGAAGTAATTGGATTTGTATTTTTGTATTTTTTATTTATTAATCAATAAATTGTTATATTAATTCAATTAAAATATGTATATTAATTATTTAATATAGAAAAACAAATATATTTGTAACATATATCTTTAAAAATGTGCAAACATCAACAATTCGACAATAATATTATTGAAACAACTCAAGAGTGACTTAAATAAATAAAAAATGTTTTTGTTTATCATCACTTAGACGACACCTAGACGGAGTCCAAACGGCTAAAAATCGCCTAGGAGTAAAAAAAACGTCTAGACAGACTGGTTGGAAAAAAATCGGGACGGATTCTCGATTTTGAGTGCCAAAACGGTCTAGACGGAGTTTATTTTTAACAGTGCCTCCTAATAAAATATACATTAAAGTATTGAAAGTGAACATTATTCCTCTATTAGATTTCCTATGATATTAGAAGGCTTAATACATATATACACCCTTAAACTTGGTACGTTTTGTCCATTGGCACCTTGAACTTTTAAAAGAATCTATCACACACTTATAGTTGGCTTAAAAAATCTATCACACACTTATAGGCCTAAATGGAAAAACAACAATATTATGGTGGCAAAACAGTAACTAAGAGCAAGTAGGAATCTGACAGCTTTGGTCTCTTGTTGGTTAAGTTGCCTCACAAGGCGTGTGAAATGTTGACACACCGTATGGCTAATTTCTCCGGCCTTGTCCGACGATGCATCTCTCAATGCCTCTCTACCAAGTCACACGTCGTGTGAGTAAAGGCCACACGCCGTGTGAATTTCACTCGAAATTCCAGGAGATTCAACCACCAGCCCATACGTCGTGTGCCCCCATGATATGTCGTGTGGGTTCTTTCTTTCCACATCTTCATACAGTACCTGTCTCACATGTTGTGTGGCTAGTTGCACACATCTTGTGAGACACCCCTCCAACTTGCCTTTATCTTTCACTAGAGATGTGTATCACTCTAAACTTTTTTAAATTAATATGGTTAACCCTTTAAATCCATGTGTAGAACAAAAAAAAGATTAAAAAAATAAAAATTAAATCATTTTAATCAAATTGTGTGGACAACTGATGACTATATAAACAAGTGGTTTAGGAATCAATAAATATCTTTAAACAAATTCAAATATCTAATAAATATTTTGCGAGATCTACAAAATACCTGATAAAATATTATGTTATTGAGACACTTGTGAGTAAAATAAAGATTGATAGTATTCGAAGAAAGTTTGGTTTTAATAGTAGTTTTTTTGTTGATTGTCAGGGAAGGAGCGGAGGGTTAGTCGTTCTTTGGTAGGAGTCAGTTGATCTTCATATTGTAGGTTTCTTAGGTCATCATATAGATATGACTATCCGAGACGCTGTGAATGGTGATTGGCGACTGGTTGGGTTTTACGGATACGCCGATAGAGGACAACACCAGGCATCCTAGAGATTGTTGGAAGATATCATTGTTGTATCTACATTACCTAAGGTAATCCTGGGCGACTTTAACTATATCCTAAGCTAGGAGGAGAAGAGAGGGGGGCCAAGTTACCCAAATCATCTTATTAGGCATTTCGCTGCTAGCATTGGAGCAGCGGATGTCTTTGATCTCGAGCTGCAAGGAAGCCCATTTACATGGGAGAGGGGTAAAAGGACGCATCAATAGGTACAAGAGAGGCTAGACCGAGGGCTTGCTTCTATGAGTTGGCTACAGAAGTTTCCTGAATATAATCTACATAATCTCATTTCCGATTATTTTGACCATGCACCACTACTGCTGACCACCTCTAACATGAGACGACAACAGCGTTGGGTCAATTTCAGATTTGAGATGGCATGGCTCTAGGAACAGGAATTTGTGAAGATGGTCAGAGACACATGGGCGGTTAGTGGTAGAAGAGAAGTTATCGGTTTGCTCAGCTTCAATGGAACAGTGGGGCAAGGGCTTCAAACGTCGGTTTATGTAAAAAAATCGATAGAGCCAGGAAGCTACTGATACACCTGAAAGATAAGGAGGATGGGGAGTCTGTTAAACGTTTCCTCAATCAAAAAACAATTAAGCTTTCTGCTTGAACAAGAAGAAGCATACTAGCGGTAGAGAGCCAAGGCTTTCTGGCTAAGAGGAGGGGATTCCAATTCCAAATTTTTCCATACAAGCGTGAATGCTCGAAAACGCCAGAATAAGATAAGTGCCTTGCTAGACGAAGGGGGCAACAGGGTCGAGGATGCAGCAGGTATTCAAGGGATTGCAGCTGAGTACTTTCAGAACCTTTTCCAAAAGGCCCAAGTTTATCACTTGACTTACTCAATTCTCTCCCACCTGCAATTTCTGATAACATGAATGAGTTACTTATTGCCCCTTTTTGTTAGGGGTGCACGTGGTCGGTTAACCAGTCCATTATGGTTAATTCGGTCAGTTAACCATTTTATCGGTTTTTTGAAAATACTAACCATACACTAGTCCATTAAATTTGGTTAACCACTAATCGGTTAACCTTTTATTTCGGTTTCTAACCATTCGTAAATAAAATAATAATAATAATAAAGCTTTTAATTTTTATTGTGAGTGGAACGATGGGTTAATGGCGAGTTGAAGAGATTAACAACAGAGAGAGATATGTGTGCATTATGTACGTGTGGACTATGGATTGGACACTAGATTTTTCCCTTACAACAACTCTTTAAGACATTAAATTACTATGTTTTTTGGACTAGAATTCTTATCATCTGTGCTTTACCAACTAAGCCCTATCCATTTACATTAATTTCACTAATTATCTACTTTATGACAAATTTGATAGTATACGACATTTGGGATGAAATATTCCATCATTGAGTCTTAATCACCGAAAATAATTAGTGTTTCTTATTAAATTTTACTATTGACCCTCATATTTATTTTAAGTGGGATAATGTTTAATTATGTATAAATATAAATATATTTTTATATATTTAATTGAATTCGGTCGGTTTCAGTTAACCGCGGTTTTTAGAATATGAAAACCGTAACCGTAACCATTAACCACTATTTTTAAAATTAAAAACCGTACACTAGTCCATCGATTTCGGTTAACCTTATTTTCGGTTTGGTTTCGGTTTGGTTTTTCGGTTTTTCGGTTTTGCGGATTTTTATATGCACCCCTACTTTTTGTTATGAGGAATTTAAAAAGGCTACTTTCCAAATGCACCCGGATAAGTCACTTCGCCCGGATGGCTTAAGCCCAGGATTTTTTCAATATTTCAGGCATGAAATTGGATTGGAGATTTCAACGCCTGTAATACGTGGCTACAAAGGAAATCTTTTCCTGAGCATTTGAATGACACAATTATTGTTTTAATCCCTAAGTGTGAGAACCCGGATAAGATGACCAATTTAAGACCCATTTCCCTTTGCAATGTTCTGTACAAAATCATAGCAAAAGTCCTTGCCAATAGGCTTAAATGTATCCTACCCAATGTAATCTCTGAATGTCAAGCAACCTTTATCCCTGGGAGATCTCTGGTTGATTGTGTGCAGGTGGCTTTTGAGACCCTAAACAACATGCAGAAAATGGATAGAAATAAGGAGGGAGAAGTTGCATTGAAGATTGATATAAGCAAGGCATATGATAGGGTGGACTGGGAGTTCCTGAAGGGAGTTATGGTGAAGTTGGGCTTTACTAGTATCTGGATTGATTGGATTATGATGTGTATCACTACAGTTTCATACTCTATGTCTGTTAATGGTTCGTTAGTAGGTCCAATTGTTCCAGGTAGAGGAATTAGACAGTGAGATCCACTTTCGCCTTACCTATTTATACTTTGTGCAGAGGTCCTATCTAATTTGTTGGTGAAAGCTGAAGCGGAGGGGAGGATAAAGGGTGTTGCAGTCTGCAGAGAGGCATCGAGTGTGTCCCACTTATTTTTTACTGAAGATAGTTTTCTGTTTTTCAGGACTACACTTGCCGAGGGACATGCGATTGCTGAAATCCTTAAAGATTATGCAATTGCTTCAGGCCAGCATATCAATTTTGATAAATCAGACATCTTCTTTAGTAGACATGTGGCACTGACGATCGTGAGGCTATTAGCAATCTATTGTAGGTGCACTCCCCACTTAACACTGGTTGATATCTTGGATTATCATCCCTAATTGGTAAGTCTAAGAGAGTTGTATTCGAATTCCTCAAATAACGTCTGAGGAAAAGATTCAATAACTGGAGTTTTCACTTCCTGTCTATAGCTGGTAAAGAGGTTCTTTTGAAATCAGTAGCACAAGCAATGTCCATGTTCTATATGAGTACCTTACTCTTACCCAAAACACTCTATGATGAGCTGCAAAGGATGATGAACTCCTTTTGGTGGGGTAAAAAGGATAATGGTAACAGGAAAATTCACTGGGCAGAATGGGGAAGAATGTGTATCGCGAAGGATAAAGGAGGATTGGGATTTAGGGAACTTCATGATTTCAACCTTGCCTTGTTAGGGAAGCATGGTTGGAAATTGCTACATAATCCCCACACATTAGTAAGCAGGATTTTCAAAGCTAGATACTACCTGAGGGTCGCTTTTCTTTCCTCGAAATTGGGGCACAACCCCAGCTATATTTGGAGGAGTGTGTGGAAATCTATTAAGGTGTTGAAGACTGGGTTACGATGGAAAATTGGGAGAGGTGACATGATCAGAGTCGGGCACGATCCATGGATAGTGGATAGTGAGGGGTTCAAGGTGGCGGAGCCTAGAGATGGGATGCCGGAACAAACAACAGTAAGGGATTTATTCTTGCCTATGGGACGCATATGGGATCAGGCAAAAGTCAATGCATGGTTTGGGACTAGGGACGCTACTGCTATTAGTAGAATGTTCATTCCGCTGCATGAACAAGAGGACCAAATGGCCTGGCACTTTACAAGAGACGGGGTTACTCGTCGAAGTCAGGATATAAAGCACTTGAAAAAATACGAAGTAGCAACAAGGCACCTATAGGCTAGAGGAGATTTTGGGGCCTTTCTCTTCCCTCTAAAATCAAGTTCTTTATTTGGAAGTTGTGCATGAACTTTTTGCCAACTAGAAGTAATTTGAGTGCTAGATTTGTACCTATTGACGTTGTGTGTCCGTTGTGTAATGCTGAAACTGAGACTAGTGGCCATCTTTTTGTTGATTGCGAGTACGCTAGGAAGTGCTGGGAAGAAACAGAAGTCGATTGTCCGGTTAATGTTGAAGGGTCGGTAGTAGGGTGGCTCAGCGATATCTATCATACAGTGCCTGATGAGAAGCTTGTCACTATAGCTGTGATATTATGGACGATCTGGTGCCAGCGGAACAACGTGGTGTGGAAGGATCAGGGGCACAGCAGTGCATTGGAATCACTGAGAGGAGAAATGCAACATTTAGTCCTGCTGATAGAGGCTCAGGTACAACAAGCGAAGTTCTCGACAGAACTTCGGAAATTAGCAGCAGGTACAGATGGCAACGACCTGCTCGAGGGAGATTAAAATGCAACATTGACACCTCACTATGGGAAACCGAGGGTGTATGTGGTACCGGATCTGTTATCAGGGGGGAAGATGACTCTTTCTACGCACTTTTCAGCTCTCAAATTCCTTGTCGAGTTGACCCAAATACAGCAGAAGCGATCGCCCTACGAGAAAGTTTGAGATGGGTTAAAGCTATGAGGTTGCGGAATGTTAGCTTTGAAGTTGACGAGAAAACCGTGGTGGACGATTAAAGGCAGTTAGCATAACTGAGTATGGATATTTGATCTAGGAATACCGGATTTTGTTGAACAACCAAGTAGATTACAAGGTTGAATTTGTTTCTAGGTTAGCCAATGGAGTTGCGCATGTCATTGCTCGCAACGCCAGATTACACGCTAACACATTTGTTTCATTTATTGAGCCACATTGGCTTACCAATTTGTTATGTTCGAATCTTGAAATTTAATAAAGTTCTTTATTCTCAAAAAAAAAACAATAACGTAATCATAAGAAAGCTAATAAGTGAGGATAGTTGCTCCCCTCTTCCTCTAAGGGCATGTGTGGTTCAGCTGTTAGCTAATAGCGGTTGCGGTTGCAGTAAGCTGTTAGCTGTTTAATTACTAGTGTTTGGTAAAATTATATTGAACTGTTGCTGTTCGGATTTAAAATGTCTAAAATGGACATGTTTTAAATTAATCAATGATGAAATTATAAAAGGAAAAATGTGAAAAAATACACATAACGTTTACAACTAGGAATAATTTTACTCATAGCGTCAAAAATGGTGCAATTTTACTCACAACATTGGCAGCTAAAAGTAATTTTACCCTTAACATTGGCAAGTTTGGTCGATTTCAGATATTATTAGAAAATATAGATGTTTTATTTTTTATTTTATGCCAATCGCACATATCAGTAGTTTCAAATAAGAGATTTCATTTTTTATGTGATTTAATAATAAAATTTAAAATTAATATTTATAAATTTCGTAAAATATTTGAAATCTTTGTCCAACTCGTACAAAAGACAATATGTTTTTTTATTTTCTTAAAAAAAAGCACGTCTAATCACATGTTTGTAATCTGTTAATAACGATGATAAAATAGTGCACATGTGAAGTGTAGATGACAATATTCATGATCAAGAAGACAGTTTGATAAATTATTTCTCAAATTAACCCAACTTGTAAATGTTATTGGTAAAATTGCTTTTGGCTGCCAAAATTAGGGATATAATTGCACCATTTTACACGTTAATGGTAAAATTGCTAATAGATATAATTATTAGAGGCATTTTTGCACATTATCCTATTATAAAATAAAAAAATGTGTTAAATTAATAAAAATAATCTATATAAAAATAAAAAATTTATTGAATGCAACAAAACTTTGTTATTTTGGTAATTATGTTGTAGAAATATAAACAATGTTAAAGAATAAACATATTTTGTAAACTATAAATAGTTGTTTATGAAAAATTCGAAATAGATGTTTTTTGTGAAACGCTCCAGAATGCTGCAGTTTTTAGAGAAAAGATTAAATGCTGCAGTTATATAAACCTAACCAAACGCTATATTTCTCGCGGTTTGGAGCGAAACACTAAACGCTCCCCTGAAAAGCTGAAACAAATATAAATCTGCACCTATTAAAATAGACCGGTTAAATCAACCAAACATTAACCTGTGATAAAAAAAATTAGGAATATATATTTTTTTTTTGAAAGTAGGAATTTTTTTTTTATAACTCATATTTCGGAAAAAAAAAAGAAAAAAAAGAGTACAAATCAAATACGAATTCATCCTTTTGTTAAAGAATATATATAAAAAATAAGAGCAGCCGTGTGAATAAAATAAAGGGAAAAGGACAATATTATGAGCATAAATATTAGGAAATGCTAAGTTGGGTTAAGTAAGGAGTAGGGTAGAACTAACGGTAAGATTGCGGCTGGAGGTGTGCTTAGAGATGTAGGGGGCGTTTGGTTTTCTGGGTTCTCCCAGAATTTAGGGTTGGGTTCTTCCTTTTCTGCGGAGCTCTGGGCTATTCTTACTGGAATCAATCTTGCTAAAAGGCTGGGTGTTAAGAGGCTCTCTGTGGAGTCTGATAATTTGGAAGCAATCAAAATGATTTCTGAGAATCATTCTATGGGTCTTAACAGTCGCAACCTCATCAAAGCTATTATAAGGCTTTGCTCCTCCTTTGAGTTCGTAGAGTTCAGACACATTTTTAGAGAGCAGAATCGTGTTGCTGATCGCTTGGCGGCGGCGGGCCATGAAGGGACGTTAGGCGTTACTACCCTTCCTGTTTCCCCTAGTTTCATCTCTCATCTTCTCTTAGAAGATAGGATTGGGGTTAGCTTCCCTAATAGGATTGGGGTTAGCTTCCCTAGGCTAATTCCTGGGTAGTTTGTTGTTATTCGTTTTTTTTTTCCTTTTCTATAAAAAAAAAAAATAAGGAGTAGGGTAGAAGTGTAAATAGGGTAGAAAATAGTGGGGAAATAGGGATAGAAAGGAGGGGATAGGAGAGTATCCACGTCAGCAGAGTATAGATTAGGTTAATATTGGTGAGGTGGAGGGTAGGATTGTTGTTACGCTATTTAAGGAAATTGTGATAGTGATATTATACAAATACAACTAACTAGAAAGCAGCTTAAATGGGTTTGTTGACTTGGAGATTGCTACTTTATCAGTATTTGACACGTTCATTTCATATCTTGTCTCCCTGCTCGCCACCGCATTCTATTTTATTTACTTTTCTTATTTTTTCTATTATTTTTACTTTTATATAAAATTTAAATTTATCTCGAGCATTCTTTATATTTATATTTATATTTATATTTATATAGAGTACTATAGGTTATCAGTCCTAGTTCCTCCTCGATGGACTGGTATAACTTTATTTGGAATGCTCACATTCCCCCTTCTTGTTCATTCACTTTTTGGAGAGTTTTGCATAGACGGGTTCCAACTCATGACCTCCTGCAACGTCTAGGATTCTCCATTGCCTCTCGTTGTGCTCTATGTGGTAGGATGCTGAGTCCATTAACCATTTATTCATTAGCTGTTGTTTTGCAGATTCTCTTTGGATGGTCCTTGAGATTCATTTTGACTGCTCTTTGCCTCGTCATTCCCAATTCATCCACTTCTTCAGCACTCTTCGTAACCTTCATTTTAGCTCACAAGTGTCGATGATCTGGCGTGTTGCCCCTGTCACTTGCATCTGGTTAATCTGACATTGCAGGAATGAAGCAATCTTTAAGGATTTCTCCTTCTATTCAGCACTCGAAGATCTCCCTTTTTCGAATGATTCGAGAGTCCTTGGCCATCTCTAAAGGTTTTTGCTCTTCTCGGAGAGATGCTGCTATCTTATCCCGCTTTCTGGCTTCTCCTAGGCCGCCTCCTGCTCGCAACATTATTCCGGTCCATTGGCTTAAACCTCCTTCGGACTGGGTTAAAGTCAATGTGGACGTCTCTGCTTTTGGCACTCCTGGCGAGGCAGGAGCAGGAGGCATTTTTTTTACAACTATCGAGGCTTTTCTCAAAGGTTGTTTTGCTTTTTCTACCCCTCCTTCTTTTGCTTATATGGCTGTTCGCAATTGAACTTGTTTGGAAGAAAAATTGGCATCAGCTTTGGGTTGAGTCAGACTCAATGTATGTAGTTAATCTACTTAAACATTGCTCCATGGATGTTCCTTGGAGTATTCGACAAAAATGGTTGTATTGTCTCACCATTTGCTCTAGAATGAACATTGTCTTTTCTTACATATTTAGGGAAGGAAATAAAATTGCTGATGCATTGGCAAAGTTTGGAGTCTCTTCCTCCGTGATCAATTGGTGACCTTCAGCTCCTGCTTTTTGCCACATGTTTATCAATGATGACATTTTTAGTATTTCATAATTGCGTTTTTCTTAACTTTTTCTATCTTTTCTTCCCCATTTTTTGTTTGTTCTCCTTCCTCTTCTCTTGTTCAAACACGCACTTTTTTCTTTTATTTATATATTGTGGATTTGTCAATTCTTGGATTATGGATGCTTACCCCGTCCAAACTTTATCTCGTCCCAATTTCTATAAAAAAATATTTATATATATATATATATATATATATATATATAAATTTAACAATTTCATTGTTTTTGATAAAATAATAATTACTTTATTTATTTTTATCATTAGATTAATTTTATATTCCATTATTGAATAATAAAAATAAATATCTTTCAAAAAAAATAATAAAAATAAATAAAGTAACAATTATTTTTACAAAAACAAATAAATATAGTCTACCTAAATTCATGTGTAAATTCTACTAAATAATATCGTTATTTAATTAAAAACTTGAATGATTTAATTTCATCGTGATAACTATTGAACTTTTTCAAATAACTTTATCCATAAGTTAAAGCAAATTTTTAGATATATATTAATTGGAATGTATTAAATATTATATTTTCTTCGTTCAAATTATATATTATTTTAGAGATTTTTTTGTTTTATATTAAATGTCATATTATATGATGAATACACATTAAATCACATTCTGCATGCTATAAAACATAGATTTATGAAAATTAATTAAAATAATGAATTTATTATATAATAAATGAATAATGGAATCAATAAAAATAAGGAACAACAAAATCTTTTTTATAATATTCTTAAATTTTATACAACTCTTTAAAAATACATCTAATAATATAAAACAGAAGAAATATTTTGTTTTGTAATCAATTGTCAAATTTAATTGCTTTTATCAAATAATATTTTAATTGTTATAACATAATATTTTTTTTTAAATAATACATAACAGATCAAACATCAATAAATTAATTTATTCAATTTTTATTGAATAAAAGAAAAATTGAACTGAAAATATTAGAGTAAATTTTTATCATTTCATATATTAGATATAAATTTGTATTTTTACAAAAAAAAAAAAATATTAAAGACAAATTTAGAACTTATCCTTTAAAATATCAACAATGGAAAAACTTTTAAGAGAAAGGTACAAAAATAAATTATATGGTTTGATCGATTTGCAGAGACAGTTTTCGTAATTTAAATATTTACAAACATGGACAGTTTTCGTAATTTAAATATTTACAAACATGGATCTACGCTTTTTGCAGTTTACAAATTTAATCATTCCATAAAAAATTATTGTCATGATTATTTACTTCAAAATGAAAGATTTAGAGTTATTAAAAAAACTGACTTTGTAAATTACCACAAACAAGGTCTGACTTTACAAATTAACTAAAACACAAACATTGTTTCACCAAAAACTTCAGTCACATATCTTTTAACTGTAAATTTCACCAAAATACATACCTCTATTTACAAACTACGATAACTGTCTTTGCAAATCAGTCAAATTACATAATTTATTTTTATATTTTTCTCAAATGCAAATACATTTAATTTTGTTTCACTTTCTTTTTCTCACAACCCTTTTATACTTTTTTAAATATAAATCAATTTTTAAACAAGACCATTGAATAAAAATTAAAGTTAATTAAAAAAAACTCTATATGGTTTAATATTTTTATAGATCGGTATCCGTCATTTTTTTTTCAAAACAAACCATGTGGTTTGCTTTGATTCTGCTAACAACGCAACTCACAAAGTTTGTTTTAAAGCAAAAAAAAAACTCACAAATATCGATCTACAAAAACGTAAAACCATATTTTTTTAAATTAACCCTAAAAACTAAGCAATAAAAAATTTAACTTTATAAAAAAAACACCAACAAAAAACTTTAACATTATTAGCTTCATCATGTAAACTTCAAAAGGGACCTTGCCATGTGGATACGCCACGAAGGTTCGACAAGCTAAAAAGAGACCTACGTCTGCCAGGACGGGGGGCAAATACGCCATCCAAGGCATATAAGCCCATGTTACCACTGAGCCGTTTTTTCAAGAAACTGTTATGACCAATAGCATTAAACAGCTCATTAAAGACCCTAACGGCCGAACCTGAAGAATGTATAATTAATACATTAAAAGGCATTAAAACCAAGATTGTTCGAAATACCATCTATATGGTTACAGAATCTAATATAAATGCCCCTACTATGAGGTATTCGAGGTATGCTTACTAATTCTTTACTCAGTGGTTTTCACCTAGTTAGTGACTGACCACGTGAATTTGGTCAGTCACCGTTAGATTTAGAAGGTGTAAATCTGAACCGTATAATTGTTTTAATCTCCACCATATGATTGTAATAAGGTTAGATTTAACGGTGGCTGACCAAATTCACTTGGTCAATCACTGACCAGGTGAAAATTACTGATTCTTTACTATAGTACTTTCATTTTATCCTTGGAATTATTACTGATTTTGGCATTAGAGTGTCCCATGCCGAACCCAACGACACCTCATAGGGAAGAGCTCTGATCAGAAGATTTTTCACAAGTTATCAATTGGTGCGGTGAGCGTGGAACTCTCAAATTTATAGAGTTTACACCATGAACACAATGACGTCGGAGGGACCAAACCCTCCCACCACTGGAATCGATAAAACAACTCAAGGAGTCAAAACTCCACTCTCTAGTAGAACCACCACCCTCCCAATGGCACCTCTTATTCAAGACATGCATGAAACCTCTTCCTTCCATGAAGAAGTCCAGGCCTTAGTGGCAAATCATATGGGCTTTATAGCAAGAGATTGTGTGAGAATGATGATGGAAAATCAACCTATAGGAGGCCCTACAGTGGGACGACCCTCGGCCCATGAGCATGGAATAAGATATGGATCAGGTAGCACCAATCAAGGACCTTGGGATGATCTAGTTATCCCTAACACATCAAGGGCCCAAGACAGATTGATATTAGGGCCAGATGCATAATTTTCTGCCTTCATGGAATGAGGAAGGACGGATCCTCCTCACACCCACAACGTAGCCGCAATGGTCAGCCATACTAAGTCTGGGCCCACCATCTACGAAGGCGATTATTCCATGATCCACAAGAAGAAGTCCTTAAGCAGGATTGGCAATTTGACCCAATATATGATACCTCGGAGATAGAGAATGTCCAGGCTCTCGACCTAGACCTCAATCCCAACCCTAGCATGGTAGAAATCAAGATCGCCAGCCTATTTCACCGCATCGATTCGAATTCGAGCACATGAATGACAAAATTGATAGGCGAGTGCAAGCTTATATGGACATGTAAGGAAATAATGATGATAGATACGCCAATCCTGTTATTAAGGATTCACTGTTCACAACACGGATCTTGAGATTCGAAGGAGATAGAAGGTTCAAAGCCCCAAATCTCCCCCAATATAGAGGGGAAGATAATCTTGAAGCACATGCATGACAATACAAGGAGTTGATGGACATCTATGGTTCCAATGAAAGAGTTATTTGCAGAATATTCTAAAGGGGCCATCTTATGATTGGTTCCAGTTTCTTACTACAGGATTAATTGATAGTTGGGAACAACTAAGTCAAGAGTTCTGTGCAAAATTTGTAGGAAGTATTCCTCTTATCGTATCTTATCGAAGATTGTATGACCTCGCACAGAAGGAGGGAGAACCCTTGAGGGACTATATTGAGAAGTTCAACAAATTATGTATACAAATCACACATGTTGACATCAACACAGCTATAGAAGCAGTGATAAAAAAACACGCGATGTGAGAGATTACGGTAGAAGCTGGTAATGCACCGACATAGAAGCCTTGTGGAGCTGATGGAGATATGCAAAAGGTACATAGAAATAGATGACATTAAAAGAGACACAAGATCCTCGTAGAAGAAAGACAAGGGCGAATCTAAGAAGAAGGAAAGCTCTAGAGATCCACCGTCTAAAAATAAGAGGAGTGCAAGAGAAAGACCAACGTACACAGCTTTGAACCCCCCTAAAAGAGAGATCCTCTTGTGGCTCGAGAAGAGTCGGTGTCAATGGGACATTACATATCCTAAAACCAAAGGGGGAAAGCATGTAAATGTTGGAAGAAATGCCAAAGCGTATTGAAAGTTCCACAGGAGGAATGGCCATGGTATTGAAGTTTGCTGGGATCTGGCAAAAGATAAAGAAGTTGATCGAAAGAGGCAAGCTAGACAAATTTGTTCAGGATATCAAGGATTAAGAGAATGACAAGCAGAAAACAGAGCCTAGAAAGAAATCTAAAGGTGTCATTAATTTCATAGTAGGAGGACCAGAGTACCAGCCATCTGTGAAAAAAGAAAAAATATCCGGCATGGATAAAACATCCCTCAATCACCCTTTTGCAGAAACTGGTCCAGTGATCCCTCCACATGCAGATGCCACTGGTGCTAACAATGGCGATTGAAGGGTGGGAGATGAAACGAGTCATAGTTGACACATGCAGTTCATGTAACGTGATCACCAGGGGAGCTTTCGCCAAGGTGAAAGTAGATCCGATACAAGTAGAGACAACGACTATAGATATCCTAGGAGTAACAAGACATACAATCCAAACCAAGGGCTAAGTGACATTGGAGTGCGAAATCATCGATGATGATCAGATTTGGACAGGCGACCTAAAATTCTGCATTATGGACGGACAATTGGCATACAATGTCATCTTAGGAAGACCATCCCTCTCTGAAGTACCAACTTTGATTTCCATTTGTTTACAGTTTTTACCAATTTTTTTTTCCGTTTCTCACGTTTTTACCAATTTTTACATTTTTATCATTTTCGCTTTTTTATATTTTTACCATTTTTCACGTTTTTACCATTTTTATTTTTTCGCGTTTTTCCACTTAAAATATAAAACAAATTATCAGTAAATATGAGAAGGATAATTTTGAAATAAAAAAAAATATTAGTTATGGAGATGAATAAAAAAGAAGAGATTTTTTTTTCTTTTGCTATTCTGAAATCACCCTATTCTCTTGCGGAAAGATCAGTTACCGATCCAAAACCTATCTTTTATGCGATTATGCGAATCAAAACCTATTTTCTACCTATCTAGTAAATCTAAAGCAGCAACTCTGTATTTTTATTGTAAAGTGGGTAAAATAGTGGATTTCTTTCATTCACATCTAACAACTGTCGAAAAAAGGTTTTCTTTTAACTTAAGATATTTTCTTCATTTAAATTGAATTTTTTGAAGATTTACATCCAATAAAAGAGATATTGTTCCGAGAAGAAATAACAGATAATCTGAATTTTTTTAATTTTTTCTTTTAAATTCGAAAATCTTTTTGCTTTATTTCTTATTTCAAGAGTAACTATATTTTTATTTTTAGGATAAATTAATATTTTTAGGATAATTTTTTTTTATAAAGTTCTAAGATAAATTAAGGATAGAGAATCAAACAGTAGAGTAATTTTTTTTAAAAAAATAATGATCTTATTTCATGAACCAAATGATATTTTATAATTGATATTTTCGTGAGAGTCTTCAGCCATCACTGACTCATGTTCTATTTTAGACTTCCGAGAATTATTATTTTTCTTCAAATTTTGGGTAAAAATGTGAAAATGTTATGGGTATTGCTATTTACCGCCTTTAATTTATTTTCACCGCCCCCTCTGTTACCCTTACCGCCCCTACTAAAACTCAAAATCCTCTCTCTCCCTTTCTCTCCCAAGCCAAAAAACCCGACTTTTACGAAAATGGACCCGAGAATTCTCGAAGACTATGATTTCGAACACAATGTATTATTACGATCCTAAATTTAAATGAAATCATGTTTCTGTAATTTTTTTATTTTTTTTTTGAATTTGGCCTGAACGGGCGGCGCATGCTGCCCGTTCCATAGGCTGAACGGATGAACCACCCGTTCGACCTATGGAACGGGCAGCATGCGCCGCCCATTCCACCTACGAAACGAGCAGACTGCCCGTTTAGCCTAAAAAAGGCCCGAAACACCCTCGAATTTAAATTTTTTAATTTTTCCAAGTATTATTAATACCTGTTATGCATTTTTTGTATATTCAGGAACCGTTAGAAGATTGGAATCCCGACGGCATTGATTACAGTTCTCGTTTCATAACGGACACCATTTTCCCTTCGTGTCAAGATGCTGTTGATTGGGCAAAACAAGTAGCTATTCAAAATGGGTTTGAGATTATAATATCTTCACACAAACATGGGGGAAAGCAGAAGCTGTTGAGATGTTTGTGGGTGAACGCTACAGAGGGAGAACTTCTGAAGATACTTTAATAAGAAAAAGTAAAACTAAAGCGTGCAAATGTAAATTTCAGATTAAAGCCTATCAACATTCAGACCTTTCTGGTTTGGGGATACAAACTAAGGCTGGGTTAATTGGTCAGCACAATCATACGTTACGTGTGTATCCAGAGGGAAGTCGGCAGATGAGCAGACTCAGTACCGCATCTAAAATAATTGTGCATGATATGAGTTCGGCTCAAGCAAAGCCCTGTGCTATTTTAGCAATCGTTAAAGAAAAGCATCCCATAGACAACCCAACAATTAAACACGTCTACAATTATAGGGATAAGATGAGGAAGGATGGGTTCGAAGGTAGAGACCTGGCTAGTCAGTTCTACCATATTGCTCTCGAGAACAAGTATGTTCATTATACGCAAGCTGATCCTCATTCTGGCATGATAACACATGTGTTTATGGCACATCCAGAATCAGTAGATTTATTCAGGACCTATTACTGGTACATCGGTATTGATTCAACGTACAAAACTAACAAGTACAAAATGCCATTTGTTGAAATTGTTGGGATGATGCCATGCAATAACAACTTTAAGATCGTGTATGCTATAATTAAAGATGAGACTGAAGGGAGTTATCGTTGGGTCCTGCAGCGGCTGAGGGTTTTGATGGGGTTTGATCTCAACCTGACTGTTATTGTTAGTGATAGGGAGTTGGGGTTGTTGAAGCCGGTCCAAGAGGGTTTTCCATATTCAGCACACTTGCTATGCACTTGGCATATAAATAAGGATGTAGAAGATTGGGTGTACAGAATAATGGGAGATAAATCATTTGCCGCTAAATTCAAGAATGGAAAATGGAGAACAATAATACAATCCTTAACCATTGCGGAGTACGAGAAAAATCTGAGCAAGATGAAAGATGCGATGAATAGGTACCAAAATCTTATCTCGTACATTGAGGAGATGTGGTTGGTGCATAAGGAGAAGTTTGTTGTTGCTTGGATGAAAAATTTCCTACATTTTGGCAACACAACTTCTTATCGTGTGGAGAGCGAACATGTGAGTCTAAAGCAATGGCTCAATACCGCCACTGGCTCCCTCGATACGGTATGGGAGAAGGTTCACAAGCAGATAGAATCTTAAGCAGCTAATATCAGGTATTTGCAATATGTTCTAATTCAGTTAAGTAATTTGCATTTATGAATGTATTGTATAACTGATAGTATGCTTATCTTCTTATCAGGTACATGCTTGAGCAGTCCAGGCTTCGTAAAGGAGTCATGTACTCTAGATTCCCACTTAACTACCTGGTCTGTAATGTCTCCCACCACTACATGCAGTTGCTCAGTGAAGAGTTAGAGCGCATGAGAGGTTTAAGCCATGAAGTGAACGTGCTTTGCGGTTGTGTATTGAGAACCTCTCATCAGAGACCATGTGCATGCGAGCTTAAACAAGCTTATGATCTTAACCGTATAATCAGTATTGAGAGGGTTCATGTGTTCTGGAGAACACTTTTAATTAATTATAGGCAGACTAATGAAAATGCAGGGTGTAATGATCAAAAGGAGGATCAGAGATATTTTCAATCCTTAGTTGACCAGGTCTCTAAAGGTGACCCAACCTTGCTGCAGAACATTTCAATACTTATCCATGATCAACTGCACCCTGATGAAGCACATTACACCGAACCCGATGTAAAAATTCACGTTCGAGGATGACCTAAGGCGAGTAAATCCAAAAAATGTACGCCGAGTGCCTGGGAGTACAATGACACTCATCGTGGACGTGCTCGTTCTACTAGTTTGTCTATGAGTCGTGGTAGAAGAAGCTCTTCATCATCTGTCCATAATGTTGCATCATCAGGTAATGTGTATTTGATCAACCCAACTTGTTTTTGTAATACAAATTTGCAATATCTAATTCATTTACACTTAACATAAGTGCTGTGAGGGTTACAATATCTTATTTCACTTAATGTAGATGGAAATACGTCTGACGTTTGTGATTTCGTACATTCTGACAAAATAGCTGGGATCATTAAGCCCTACGTCGAATCATATTATGACGTCATCGGTGATGGAAATTGTGGATTTCGTGTTGTTTCTACCTACATTTTTGGCATCGAAGAATCGTGGCAAACAGTTAGGCATAACCTTAAAAATGAAGTAATTGCTAACCGTTTTCTGTATGAACACGTGTTTATTGATGGTGTTGATGCATCAATTAGTAGGATAGGTTGGGACGGTAGAGGTTGTTCGCATGACCATTAGATGCTCGTTTGGGATGACTTGTATCCGATTGCTACATTGTATAATGCTACTGTCATGTTTTTCGGCTTTGTGGGTGGGCAGACATTTCAGTTTTATGGTACTGTGTTACCATTATATGCCACATCCACTGCTACAAGACCAGAACGAGAGATATGTATAACTCATTTGGGTAATCACTGCCGACACTATATCCGTTTA
Source organism: Euphorbia lathyris (assembly GCF_963576675.1). Lineage (NCBI taxonomy): Eukaryota > Viridiplantae > Streptophyta > Magnoliopsida > Malpighiales > Euphorbiaceae > Euphorbia > Euphorbia lathyris. The sequence goes on along the minus strand of NC_088912.1, from coordinate 42,443,216 downwards.
AATTTATCTCCTAATTTTTCGGTACCCCCTATACTGGCATGGTGGTTTCAACATTAGGGGCAATTAGCTGTTATTGTGTATTTTTTTAGACTTTGAGTATTAGTTGTTATTGTTATTTTGTGATAGTTGATTGTGAAAGAGTTCTGGAATGATCCGGTTCTATTTCAGTTAGTTGTATATATGTTACAACTTACAAGTAGTTTGTGAAAGAGTTCTGTAATGTTCTGTAATGTATTCAGTTATGTTATAGTTAATTGTATATATGTCACAGGTTGATTGTGAAATACTTCTGTCATGTTCTAGAATGATCGAGTTATGTTACAGTTAGTTGTAGTTATGTTACAGGTTGATTGTGAAATACTTCTGTAATGTTCTGGAATGATCCTGTAAGTTACAGTTATGTTACATGTAGTTTGTGAAATACTTCTGTAATGTTCTGGAATGATACAGTTAGTTACAGTTATGTTACAGTTATGTTACAGGTTGTTTGTGAAATACTTCTGTAATATTCTGGAATTATGTAGTTAGTTATAGTTATGTCACAGGTTGATTGTGAAATACTTCTGTAATGTTCTAAAATGATCCAGTTATGTTACAGTTAGTTGTAGTTATGTTACAGTTATGTCATAAGTTGATTGTGTATGTGTTTTATAATGTTCTGGAATGATCCAGTTAGTTACAGTTATGTTACAGATGGTTTATAAAATACTTCTGTATTATTCTGTAATGTATTCAGTTATGTTACAGTTAATTGTATATATGTCACAGGTTGATTGTGAAATACTTCTGTCATGTTCTGGAATGGTCCAGTTATGTTATAATTAGTTGTAGTTATGTTACAGTTGTGTTACAGGTTGATTATGAAATACTTCTGTAATGTTCTGGAATGATCCGGTTAGTTACAGTTATGTTACAGGTTGTTTGTGAAATACTTTTGTAATGTTCTGGAATGATGTAGCTAGTTACAGTTATGTTACAGGTTGATTGTGAAAGAGTTCTGTATTGTTCTGGAATGATCCAGTTATGTTACAGTTATGTTCAGTTGAGTTATAGGTTGATTGTGTATGAGTTCTGTAATGTTCTGGATGTATTCAGTTACAGTTATATTACAGTTATGTTCAGTTGAGTCACAAGTTGATTGTGTATGAGTTCTGTAATGTTCTGGATGTATTCAGTTATAGTTATGGTATAGTTATGTTCAGTTGAGTTACAGGTAGATTGTGTATGAGTTCTGTAATGTTCTGGATGTATTCAGTTACAATTATATTACAGTTATGTTCAGTTGAGTTACAGGTTGATTGTGTATGAGTTCTGTAATGTTCTGGATGTACTCAGTTATAGTTATGGTATAGTTATGTTCAGTTGAGTTACAAGTTGATTGTGTATGAGTTCTGTAATGTTCTGGATGTATTCAGTTACATTTATATTACAGTTATGTTCAGTTGAGTTACAGGTTGATTGTGTATGAGTTCTATAATGTTCTGGATGTATTCATTTATAGTTATGTTACAATTATGTTCAGTTGAGTTCTGTAATGTTCTGTAATGTAAGTTATGTCATATTTAGTTACAGTTGTGTTACAGGTGTGTAATATCCCGTATTTTATGTTTAATATATATATATATATATATATATATGTTAAAAAAATTAATTAAAATTATTATTATATATATATCTTTGAAAAAGTGGTGGTAATTATCAATCTTTATATTTTATTAGTTAATAAGTGTTTGTTGTTTAGGAAAATTGTGACTTTGAAATTTAATGATATTATATAGAGATAAGTATGAAAGTGGAAAGTTAATTTGTAAAACTATTTTATCTATTTATTTTAATTATATTCTATTTATAAAAAAATCTACCTAAGCTTAAATAAATCCTATATTTAAGTTTTAGTTTTCTATTATAATTCTTTAAAGAAAAACGATTATCTTTTCAATTATATAAGGTTAGGTTTATTTTGTACCATTTTCCATCAAACTTTTGGGCAGCCACTGCCTGGAGAGAGAGCTTTCACATACTGGTTTTCTCACAAATGAAAAAAATGGTAATTTATTTATTTGTTGTTGTTCATATATATATATATATATATATAGTATTTGTTTTTTTTATAGTGTTATACAATTATTCTTTACGTATTAAAATTCAATTAAGCTCGTATTTTAACAATATTTATCATATAAATCCACTTACTTTGATCCCCCATTAGTGTAATTTGACTCAATTTTACTTGGCTTGTAGATTTGATTAAGTATGATAGAAAATTTTGAAGTAATTTTAGTTGGATTGGTTGAATAGGAAATTTGACGGTATTCAGATGGATTGGGAAAATTGATACCTAGGCTTTGGATCTGGCTATTATTTGGAGTTCGAGGTGAGTGGTAATTATGGTTCATGACACTATTTGTTTGATTTTGAAATCTCTGGTATGAAATCTGTTTGATAAAAGTATTTCGTTTAAAACATCTTTCTGTATTTTGTTTAAAACATCTTTCTGTTCTTTAGTGATTAATATCAAAACGTTTGATAAATATAGTTCGATCCGATTTTTTAAATTTATCTCCTATTTTTGTTCTTTTAAAACAGTTCTGATGAACTTTTCTAAAAATGTTATTTGTTCAAAATAGTGCTTAGTTAGATGATAAAACACTTTCTTGAGCTTAAATTTATTTGTCAAATATTCTCTGCATTAGAGCATGGACTTCTGGGAACAGGCCCTTGATACATTAGTTTGTCTGATATCATTTATCTTATTTGGAAGTAAAAATTCTTTGAGATTATACTTAATTTATTCTGTTAATCAATTGATTTAACTGTTACCGTTTGGATTGAAAATCTGAAATTTTTATTCGAATTCTGTCATCTGGATATTTAAGTTATTCGAAAAATATTATGAGATATAAATTATACACTTTGAAATCGGTACATGTGCTCAGTATTATCTGTATCTGTTTTCATGTCTCACTGACCTTCATATTAGGCTTGCATTATTTGTTATTGTTTTATCTGTGTATCTGTTTGTCTTTGTGTCAGTTGTATTAGAATCATGCATAAGGTCGGTGAAGACATTCTGTATCTGTATCTGGTAGCGCTACCATCTGTATCTGTTATCTAGCCTTTGGTGATGTGGAATATCATCACTCTAATGTTACTATACCGTGATTTTGATAGTTTCTGTAATTTATTATTATTATTCGATTTACTTGATTTGAGTAGATATCACAATATTATTTAATTTCTCTGCACCATCATGTTTGATAAATTCTGAAAACAAATTTGAAACTTATCTGCATATCTGCCTGTTCCCCGTCTGTTGTGCTATGATTATCACTCACTGAGATTTTCGTTCGCATAGACGGAAATCTTATACCACGTTGACTTTATATTTTTTCAGATTAAGATCTCTATAGCTGGACAGACATTTGGGTTCAATATTGAAGGAGGATATTATTAGTCAGATGTTGTTATTATACGTATTTGGAGACATTTGAGTATTATGTGGTATATATTTTCTTTTTCATCACATTATAAGGTTTTATCAGATAAAAGAATAGTATTTTGTAATTTGAATTTGAGGTTAGCATAGGTTAAGATAGTCTTAATTTATGCGCCGGTCATGGCCAGGTTCGGGTCGTGACATGTTGATTGTGAAAGACTTCTATTAATAGTTTTATAAAAAAAGTACTAAAGTACGTACTTATATAATTAAAGTACTAAAATACCTACAAATATAATCCGTACAACTATAATAAAAAGTACTAAGCTACAGTCACAAATCACTTGGCTGAATGCCAAGCATCCATAATCTGGTCGTACGACTGTCTCCACTTAGTCGCAACATCCTCATCAAGAAGGTTCATCGCCTCCAATGCACCTTCACCCAAGTTAGCTAAACGACTAATCCACTAACATAAGAAAAGCTAAAAACTTAATAAATATCATTTTAGTAAATGGAAACCCGATATTTGTAGATCAGTTGATTAAAACTAAAATCACTTATAACTTCACTAGTCCAACGAGTATGAACAGTCGGTGCGGGTGCAGTCATCTCCGACAGTAGATGAGGGTGTGAATGACGGGTGTACCAATGCATGTGCTGCTCCTCAGAGTCCGAAAGAGTCCGTGCTAGAGTGAATCGAGACAATATAAGCACGGCCGACTCGGGAAACGAGTCCTAAATATCCTGCACCATGTCGGCGGGCACCTCTACCCGATACTTCAAGTTGGACCAGGGACGTACGGCCTTGTACGGCCTCAAGATCGGTCTGGGGATGGTCTGCATGAAGGAAAATAGGCTAACGTTTGGTAGGGGAAATATACAAATTTTAACCTTTTTCCATTAACCAAGATCCGTAAATCGTTATTTCATATAAAGAGGGATAGAAGGAAATACCTTTTGAAGATCTATCTACCGTTGCAATCGTAGTGCCCACAACTCTTACTCGAGTTCCCGAGCACAAGACAAAAACACAATTAAAAATATGATTAGAACTCAACCGTATAAAAGCAACCAAAGTAGATTGCCTCTAATAAATCAACACAAGATCAAGGATAAGAGAAAGAGATTAATAATCAATTGAAACGGGAGGACGTGGTGGATTATTTCGTCCTCAACTGGGGGTGTCGAAATTCTCTCTCTTCGGTTAGCTAGGGTTGGCCGAAATTCTCTCTCTTCGGTTAGCTAGGGTTGGCCGAAATTCTCATGTAAGGGGGGTATATATACTCTCTTGTATGTAAACCCTAGTTAGATAGAATTAGGTTACTGAATAAGAATTTAATTCGGAATAAAATTCTTATTAGTTATTATCTATAATTATATCTAAATATAAAGATAATAATAATAACTTGACAGGATAATAATAGAAGCAATTTAATCTCATTAAATCTCCTAACTTATTTATCCTTTAATTAATATAATTCACAATCATAATCTAATTAGAATTGTTAAAAATCAAATTAATTATTTATGTATTTTATATACATAAAATCTCCACCCCTATGTACTGGGCCTTAGTGGACTCAGTTGGGCTTCTATCAATTAATTAACATCTGTTTCTCTTTTGGGCTCCAAGTCTTATGTGTGACCCATTAGGTTCTTATTGCTTCTAGCCGTATGCAACCATTAAATTAATTTTCTCAGAATTATATTTAATCTTTGCATAACGGAATGAGTACGTGAAATGTGATTGGCAGATCAGAAATATTCCCCCAGAGCTATAAGAAGACAAGTTGATTCTGTCGTTGACCTTTCCGTATTAGTTACAATATAATTCGATCATTTATCAACTACATCCTTGAACAGAATCTTATGACTATGGATAATGTCAAGTCACATATAGCGAAACATTCATTTTACTTGTACAGGCCGAGTTAACTCCAATTAGATAGGTTAAGTGAAATCTGCATTTCAAGTCTTAAGCTATCACCTTGCAAGGATTTAGAGTCAAGTCTTCCACAAACGATCCTTGGACTTATCTCCCATTTATCAGGAGTGACAAATGCTCAATCCAATGTATAACTATCCTGCAATTACTTCCTGTGATACCCAACGTCTGCCGTTCACACGCCAGAGTCATCTCTGTTACGGATCGTGTTACAACAGGATCAAAGCATCACATTCCATAATCCAGAATCACTAATTAACATTCCTTTGAGTCTTAGGATTACTTATACCTATTAATACCAATGAGATGAATAGGTGAAAAGGATAAATCTACCCATCCTGTTATCTCAAGTCGGGTCCCCAATCCTAATGAACTCCCTTTCATCGGATCCATGTAATTGTCCAGATATCTGCATATCTGAAGCTTGTGAGATCAGCTCTCTGTCTCGATAGAAGACATTGTTACATGCAAGTCTCAGCAGTGATATGTCAATCCTATTTCTAAACATATTACTTGACTTGGGGTGGTTTTAAGTTTATTAGTTTATTATAAAGTTTCGTCTCACTTCATGCTTGTATGAACACTTTATAATCACTTTAAACAAACTTAGGGATTTCCTTTTATTAGACTTATTTAGTTCTTAAAAGAGGTTGCCTTTATATAGTTATGAAACCATATCTTATTAAAACAAATGATATAAAGAACATTTCATTTACATTAAGTTTATATCTTAGAACAATTATCTATAGGACACTAAACCCCAACATACTCCCACTTGGACTAAAGCCAATTGTTTCTACAACTTATCCCAGTAGAACTTAGATGACGATTATGTACTTTCTGGGCTAAGGGCTTTGTCAACGGATCTGCAATGTTGTCCTCAGTAGGTACTCTTTCTATTCTCACATCTCCTCTTGCAATAATCTCTCTTACAAGGTGGTATCGCTTTAGGTAATGCTTGGATGCATTATGAGACCGTGGTTCCTTTGCTTGTGCAATGGCTCCATTGTTATCACAGTACAGAGTAATGGGATTTACAATGTCAGGCATCACACCAAGTTCTATAATGAACTTCTTAATCCAAACCGCTTCCTTTGCTGCTTCCGCAACAACGATGTACTCTGACTCGGTCGTAGAGAAAGCTACGCTTCCCTACTTGGAACTCTTCCAACTGATCGCGCCCCCATTCAAGATAAACAGGTATCCTGATTGGGATCTAAAATCGTTCTCATCTGTGAGATGACTGGCATCTGAAAATCCTTCTATTTTCAGATCCCCTTCTCCGTACACTAGGAACATGTCTTTAGTCCTTCTCAAGTACTTAAGAATGTTCTTGACGGCATTCCAATGCTCGTCTCCCGGATTACCTTGATAATGACTCGTTATGCTTAACGCGAACGCTACGTCAGGTCTAGTGCAAAGCATAACATACATAATCGAACCGATTGCGCTGGCGTATGGGATTACAGCCATACGTTTCTTATCATCTTCGGTTTTAGGACATTGATGATTGCTTAACTTTACTCCATGTACCATGGGTAAGTTACCTCGTTTCGATTCAAGCATGCTAAACTGCTTTAGCAACTTTTCAATGTATGTAGCCTGTGAAAGACTAAACAGTCTTCTTGATCTATCTATATAGATCTTTATACCAAGTATATAAGCTACTTCACCAAGGTCTTTCATGGAGAAGTTACCTGATAACCATACTTTCACCGACTGTAGTAGAGCTATATCATTTCCCATTAGTAATATATCGTCCACATATAATATGAGAAATGCAACTGAGCTCCCACTTGCTTTCTTGTAAATTCAAGCTTCTTCGCAGTTTTGTTCAAAACCAAACTGTTTTATGGTTTTGTCAAAATGCTTGTTCCAGCTTCTCGATGCTTGCTTGAGTCCATACATGGATCTCTGTAGTTTGCAAACCTTGTTTGCATCCTTTGATGTGAAACCTTCAGGCTGCATCATATATACATCCTCAAGCATGTTTCCATTTAGGAAAGCTGTTTTCACATCCATTTGCTAAATCTCGTAATCGTAGTGAGCGGCAATAGCGAGCATTATTCTGATTGATTTGGACATAGCCACAGGAGAGAAAGTTTCGTCATAATCAATTCCTTGTTTCTGACGATATCCTTTCGCTACTAACCTAGCTTTGTAGGTGCTAACCTTTCCATCCATGTCAGTCTTCTTCTTGAAGATCCACCTGCACCCAATGGGTTTTATCCCTTCGGGTGGATCAACCAAAGTCCACACTTGGTTGGTGTACATGGAATCCATTTCATAATCCATGGCCTCGAGCCATACTTTAGAATCTGGACTGGTTAGAGCCTCTTCGTAGTTTTTGGGTTCGTCGTCTAACACGGGAACCTCATCATCATCTCCCACTAGAAAACCATATCTAACTGGGAGTTCACGAACTCTTTGTGATGTACGAGTAGGTGGCACTTGAGTCTCATCCAATGGGACTGCTTCGGGTTCCTCAACCGCCTCTGTTGTTTCAGTCGGTGTTTCTTCTTCTTGAACTTCATCAAGTTCAATCATGCTTCCCTTTTCTGTTTCTTCGAGAAACTCTTTCTCCAAGAAGGTTGCGTGCTTGGATACTATTACTTTCTGATCATCTGAATGATAGAAGTAATACCCCATAGTTTCCTTAGGGTATCCAATGAAGAAACATTTATCAGATTTAGAATCTAGTTTGTCTGACGCTACACGTTTGACAAATGCTGAACAACCCCATACTATCATGAATGAAAATATGGGTTTCCTACCAACGAACAATTCATATAGTGTGGAACTGGCGAATTTAGTTGGTACTCGATTTAGGGTGAAGAGGGCAGTTTCTAAGGCATAGCCCCAGAATGTTTTTGGAAGTAATGCTATGCTCATCATAGATCGTACCATATATAGTAAGGTACGGTTCCTCCTCTTGGATACACCATTGCGTTGTGGTGTATAAGGAGGTGTCCATTGTGAGCATATCCCACATTCAGTTAGATAATTCAGGAAAACATCTGAAAGATATTCACCACCTCGATCGGATCGAAGTATCTTTATTTTCTTTCCTAATTGATTTTCTACTTCATTCTTGAAGCATTTGAATTTCTCAAAAGCTTCGGACTTGTGCTTCATCAAGTAAACATAACCATATCTGGTATGGTCGTCTATGAAGCTTATGAAGTATCTGAATCCTCCTCTTGCTTGGACTGACATAGGACCGCATACATCTGAATGTATTAATCCTAGAGTGTCTGATACATGCTCACCTTTATTGCTAAAGGGTGTCTTTGTCATTTTACCTTTTAAACATGCTTCACATGTTTCCAATGATTCAGAATTAATTGAATCTATAAGCCCATCTTGATGTAGCTTAAGCATGCGTCTTTTGTTTATATGGCCTAAACGACAATGCCACAAGTAAGTCGGATTATCTAGCTTATGTCTTTTGGTATCAATCGCGAATACAGAAATTTTGTCATCTAGCACATAAATCCCATTTTGTGATATTCCTGAAAAATAGAAAATCCCATCTCTATAAAACTCGCAATGTTTGTTCTTTATTGAAATATGAAAGCCGTCATCAACAAGACAGCTAATAGAAATAATGTTTCTAGAAATTTCTGGAACACACAAACAGTTCCTTAATTCTATTACAAGCCTAGAGGGCAAACTCAAAGCATAATCTCCAACAGCGAGGGCGACAACTCTTGCTCTATTTCCTACTCGCAAGTTTACGCTTCCCTTCTTCAATTCCTTAGTCCGATTTAGTTCCTGCATATTCGTACAAATATGAGATCCATATCCGGTATCAAGTACCCAAGATTCAGACTGTGAAATTGTATTTATTTCAATATAAAACATACCAGATGTTGAAGCACCGTCTTTTCCCTTCTTGAGGGATGCTAGGTACTCCTTGCAATTCCTTCTCTAATGCCCGTCTTTACCACAGAAGTGGCACTCTCCTTTGGGCTTCTTCACTTCCTTTCCCTTAGCTCTAGTGGGCATGGCCCTCTTGCCTTTCTTGGAATGTTTAGGATTGGGAAAATTCCCTTTCCTCTTCTTTGATCCCTCCATGACAAGAGCCAGTATTGCCTTGTCTTTCTTCATATTAGGCTCAACTGTCTTGAGCATGTTTGCAAGCTCTTCAAGAGAGGTTTGCAAGTCATTCATCTGGTAGTTCATGATGAACTGTGAATAACTCTCTGGGAGGGATTGCAGAATTAAGTCCACACTTAGTTCGTTATCCATCGCGAATCTAATATTAGAAAGCTTGGTAATATAGCCAATCATCTTGACACAATGTGTCATCACAGATGTGCCCTCTTGCATCCTGCAATGATATAACAATTTTGATATCTCGTAGCGTTCGCACCTAGTCTATTTCCCAAACAACTCCTTTAGGTGCATGATGATGGAATAGGCATCCATTTCCTCATGTTGCCTTTGCAAATTCCGGTGTCATCGATGCAAGTATGATGCATCCCGCATGATCATCATCAGCCTTGTGCTTTTGGTAAGCATCGATCTCTTCGATGGGAGCATCATCAGCCGGGTTAGGAGGTATCAGTGTATCAAGTACATACCCTATCTTATCGAACTTCAAAACGATTTTGAGGTTACGATACCAGTCGGTGAAGTTTGAACCGTTCAACTGGTTATCGGTAAGTATATTTTGCAGATTGGTTTTAGTCATGATTTTAGGAGTGTTTTAATTTAACCTGAGAGTGAGAAAGAGTAAACGCATGTTATTCATTTGCTTTAAAGTACATCAATCTAAAATTATAGGTCTTTTAATTTATTTTAAATTGCTCCCACTATTTTGCCAAGCCCTCCATATTAATTCGAAGAATTTCACAAATCCTTTAGTGAGCTAGGATCCTAACTCCTGAGATTTCACATTGAGTTTACTCAACAAGCTAGTCTCATTTGTTAGGTAGATTCATGCAATCAATCACATCAATAATGTGATTCCTAGGTTATTGGGTTACTAACCACATTATTAGTAACTAATATGTTATTCATATTAATCCCAACCATATTGCCCATTAGTTTATGATAACATGAGTTTACCCATCCAATTATCATAATCTAATTTAAGTATTACCCCATATTCATGAAAAACGATTTTTCGATAATTCAGGTGTTACCATAAGACCCCGAGCTTCAGTTTACTCAACAATCCAAAGGCCCCCAGTACTGCCGGCTGAATTATAATATTAACAAGGGGCAACCGATTTTAATAACTTGCTTATTTACTTAACTTTTAATTAGTGAGGGATTTTTATTTTAAGTCTCATAATCTAACCTAGTCTTGATTTGCTTTAGCATACATCAGACACATACATTGGTGTTATGGACATATTATCTGAATTATGCCGTTGAGCCAGAAACGGAATAAAAGGCCAAACCTAGGAAAATACTAACTATTACATATTTCTCTTTAGGTCCTCCGTCTTCTCCATGGCGCCTTGAAATTACATATTAATTTCTATATTACTAAAGAAAACTTCAATTATCTTGAAGGGAATTAGATGAGAGGAGAAATTACAATAGATAGTAGATAGGCAGGACACGCAGACCCCATTTCAAAAATACCAAAAGACTAAATAGATGGTCCAAATATGTCCATAATTCCAAACATACATAGACTCAATTAAATAAATTTAATTGGTTGATTACATAAAATATTTATGTAATATTTAGGTTAATCGCATTAACTTATCAAATTAACTTTCATCCAATTTTAATTCTATCAGTTTCGTATCTTCTATATTTAATCTAATTAAATGTAGCAATTACATATTAGATTAATACAACTATACAAAGCCTTATATATGCATATCCCGGTTATTTTGATTTTAATTCATTTAATACTTTTGATTTACAAATAGGTAAAACAAACTTTTAAATAAATTCTTTTATCCGATAATCAAAAAACAGAAAACTATTAATTTCTGAAACATATATGTATATAAATATATTTAAAAACTATTTTAAAACGATTTAAAAATATGTAGGTTTCGGGCCGGGTCCGAACACGTGGCTGCTGCCGTTTGGCAGCAGCCATTGCGTCTGGTCCGTCGCTGCCTTGCGGCAGCGGCGGCCAGCCGCTGTGCGGTTGCTGCCGCGAGGTAGCAACCGCAGGACAACGGTCGGGTTGCGTCGTGAGGCGCAACCCGAGCTGTTGTACAAATTTTTTTTTAAATAATATATATCAGTTTTAAAACGGTTTTAAAACGATTTTCAGAAAATAAGAAAAAACCTATTAAAGATTTTCCGTCTTATCTTTAGAATAATAAAACTAACTTTTATCAATCTAACTATAAAACTAATAGATTTTGTTATAATGATTATCAATCAAAATAATTAGGAACATATGCATAATCTATTTTAATTAACAATTAATTAAAACTTATTTATCTTTAAAATTAATTAATCAAAACAGTTTCGTTAATTAACCTAACTATAAATATTCATTCAATCTGATTGAAAAACTTCTTAATTTTCATATATGAAATAACGGATTTAACGCAGTCTCTAATACCACTGAAGGAAAATAGGCTAACGTTTGGCAGCGGAAATATAAAAATTTTAACATTTTTCCATTAACCAAGATCCGTTAATCGTTATTTCATATAAAGAGGGATAGAAGGAAATACCTTTTGAAGATCTATCTACCGTTGCAATCGTAGTGCCCACAACTCTTACTCCGAGTTTCCGAGCACAAGACAAAAACACAATTCAAAATATGATTAGAACTCAACCGTATAAAAGCAACCAAAGTAGATTGCCTCTAATAAATCAACACAAGATCAATGATAAGAGAAAGAGATTAATAATCAATTGAAACGGGAGGAAGCGGTGGATTATTTCGTCCTCAACTTGGGGTGTCGAAATTCTCTCTCTTAGGTTAGCTAGGGTTGGCCGAAATTCTCATGTAAGGGGGGTATATATACTCTCTTGTATCTAAACCCTAGTTAGATAGAATTAGGTTACTGAATAAGAATTTAATTCGGAATAAAATTCTTATTAGTTATTATCTATAATTATATCTAAATATAAAGATAATAATAATAACTTGACAAGAGAATAATAGAAGCAATTTAATCTCATTAAACCTCCTAACTTATTTATCCTTTAATTAATTTAATTCACAATCATAATCTAATTAGAATTGTTAAAAATCAATTTAATTATTTATGTATTTTATATACATAAAATCGCCGCCCCTACGTACTGGGCCTTAGTGGACTCAGTTGGGCTTCCATCAATTAATTAACATCTGTTTCTTTTTTGGGCTCCAAGTCTTATGTGTGACCCATTAGGTTCTTATTGCTTCTAGCCGTATGCAACCATTAAATTAATTTTCTCAGAATTATATTTAATCTTTGCATAACGGAATAAGTACGCGAAATGTGATTGGCAGATCCGAAACATTCCCCCAGAGCTATAAGAAGACAGGTTGATTCTGTCGTTGACCTTTCTGTATTAGTTACAGTATAATTCGATCCTTTATCAACTACATCCTTGAACAGAATCTTATGACTATGGATAATGTCAAGTCACATATAGCGAGACATTCGTTTTACTTGTACAGGCCGAGTTAACTCCAATTAGATAGGTTAAGTGAAATCTGCATTTCAAGTCTTAAGCTATCACCTTGCAAGGATTTAGAGTCAAGTCTTCCACAAGCGATCCTTGGACGTATCTCCCATTTATCAGGAGTGACAAATGCTCAATCCAATGTATAACTAACCTGCAATTACTTCCTGTGATACCCAACGTCTGCCGTTCACACCCCAGAGTCATCACTGTTATGGATCGTGTTACAACAGGATCAAAGCATCACATTCCATAATCCAGAATCACTAATTAACATTCCTTTGAGTCTTAGAATTACTTATACCTATTAATACCAATGAGATGAACAAGTGACAAAGATAAATCTACCCATCCTGTTATCTCAAGTCGGGTCCCCAATCCTAATGAACTCCCTTTCATCAGATCCATGTAACTGTCCAGATATCTGCATATCTGAAGCTTGTGAGATCAGCTCTCTGTCTCGACAGAAGACATTGTTACATGCAAGTCTCAGTAGTGATATGTCAATCCTATTTCTAAACATATTACTTGACTTGGGGTGGTTTTAAGTTTATTAGTTTATTATAAAGTTTCGTCTCACTTCATGCTTGTATGAACACTTTATAATCACTTTAAACAAACTTAAGGATTTCCTTTTATTAGACTTATTTAGTTCTTAAAAGAGGTTGCCTTTATATAGTTATGAAACCATACCTTATTAAAACAAATGATATCAAGAACATTTCATTTACATTAAGTTTATATCCTAGAACAATTGTCTATAGGACACTAAACCCCAACACTACACGTAACCAAACTGGCGAAGGCATCTCCGCGGCATGTACGGCTTGATCAGATCCTGGTATCGTATCCATCCAGCATATGTTGTCCTCAGGGTACCCGTAATGGCATCAGGCCCATATGGCATCCACATCACCTACAGATGTATACAACTACATTAACATACAAGTAATGACATCGGTTTCTTTAATTAAATGGAAATTATACCACATCCGCAGTCAATCTATCAAGTCGGGCATGATATGATCTCAGTCGATCATCAGTCTTCTCCAATGCTATAGATGGCCACATACAAGCCCTAGGAAGATCGGGGTCCATTGTAAGTCCCTCCCGATGAGGCCTGAAGCACGAGAAGTACTCATAAATCCATGCCTGAAGCAGTGTCAGACAAGCCGTGATCTGCCCGCAGTCTCCTCTGCTAGCAATACCTAGATGACGGTATATATATGCTAGTGCAGCCGAGCCCCACGAGAGTCCAATGGCTCCAGCTGCCGAGTCCTACACCTCCAACAGACAGGAAGGTCGGATGCGGTCACCACTCTTGTCTATAAACAACGTGCAACCGAGTATAAGGAACGTCTAAGTTGTAGCCTGGGCATCAGGAATCCGATCTCCTCGACAAAACTCCATGACGGAAGCCGCTCGTATACCGCTGGAAAAGTAGTGACCGACCAGCAACTCAGGCCGAGTCATCTCAAACAACTCCATCATATAAGACTAAAGCTCATCCGTACCCGCCTCAGCAGTCACTATAGCCCCATCTACGGAGATGCGCAAAATCTGCCACACGTCATGCAATATAATGCTCATCTCACCGAATGGCATGTGGAATAATGATGTGTCTAGCTGCCACCACTCCGCAAAAGCCGTAATCAGAGGCGCATCGATGTGGGCGTACATGATACCTGGTAGATGGGACAACCCAGATGACTCTATACGCGACTGGATCTCCCTAGAAGCACCACTGTACCATAACTCCAGCTTCCCGCAATAGACTGAGCGTGTATGACACCTGAGGATGCCCCTATCCTACCCGCTCCAGATAGCATAGGCAATATGACCCAGAAAGCTCAGGATCACAACACCATCAGCTGGACCCCCGGGTACCGAGGCCTTCACGACCCAATCATCCTCTCTAGCACTCCTCGAGCGCTTGATGCTACCTGAAATTACAGTAAACGAATTTCAGAATATTCGTATATTTCCTACTAATCACGAGTAAAAAACCCTAAACCCTAAATTTAAAATTCTCACCAGAAGACGACCCTGCTGCAGCAGAAAAACGTCCGTCTCGACCCCTCGTCACTACGCTAGGAGGTACTGGGATAGAATCAACACTCTGAGGAGGCATAGAGTCATCTCCGTCCATCTCTACATCATCCTCCACCTCCTGACAGCCAACACGCTCGGCCTGTGCAGCATGTGCCCTCTAGGCGTCCGTCATCATCCTCTGCTCCGTCCGCATCCTCTGAGCAGAGGCAGTAACAACACGTGAGGTTGTATGCCTGTGTCCAGAATGCGCCTCAGCAATATCATCCTGTAAATTAACCAAAAGGCAAGTAAATACATTTTTTATACTAATTTCTCGTTTTCGGTTTGTTTACTATTTCGGGCCTGCCAACGTGCAGCCCGAATAAATTTTTTTTGAATTTTTTTAAAAAAGGTCCGTTTTTTGCCTGGGCGGGTGACTCACACCAATCAGCCCTAGGGCCGACTGGTGCGCCGCAACCGTTTGACCCTACGGCCAAACGGACGTGGCATCTGTTTGGCCGTAGGGTCAAACGGGTGGCTCACCCGTTCCACGTTCCACCATTAGGTGGAACGGGTGGAGATCTCGTTCCACCTAATGGTGGAACGGATTCTCCATGCGTTCCAGCTAATGGTGGAAGCATGGCGCTCCCGTTGTCGCCATGGGCGGAACGCGCAGTTCGTGCGTTCCGCCCATGGCGGCAATGGGAGGCGCACCTGTTTAGGCAAAAAAAAAACGGGTTCCGCTTCCGATTTCGGAGGCGGAACTCGTGATTTCGTTCAATTTTTTTTTAAAAAAAACTTACCGGAACCTTCATGAAGCCTTTCTCAATTCCTTGCTTTGGTGTGATGTCGTTTTAAGTCGGGTTTTTGAAAATCTTAGAAAGGTAGAGAGAATTTGAGAGGTTTTATATTTTTAGTTTAAAATTGTGAGAAGGATAAAAATATCAAAAGGGAGCGGTGAAAAGTATTTTAGGTATTAGGAATTAAATGAAGTATTGGATCATTATTCTGATAAAAGACTGCTTCATTTTTTTTATTGATTGGGTTGGGCAGCATAATCATAGGACATAGGATAGGTACTAGTTAGCCTAGCATTAAACTAGGATAGGATAGATATGAGTTAGCTTAGGTACATAGAAATAGCCTTTTTAAAATTAAACTCATTTATGTGAAAATAATGGACTTTTATTTTTTTTTATTTTATTTTTATAATGGACTTTTATTTATCCCCACTATCTTTATAAAGATTTTGACTTTTATCGTTTTCATTTGCCTTAAATTAAAGCTTATCTTAAACTATCAAAATCATCAATGTTTTTAAACTAAACAAAAATTATCAATTGAATCCATATCCTATCTTAAAATCAGAAACTGTGACTATTTGATATAGATTGTAATAATTTCCGTGTTAATAATTTTAATAGTTTAAGGTTCTAATTGATCTTAAAGTCTTAATTTAGAGAACCAAATGGATATTATACCTCTTTCATTTCATTGGTGTAGGAGAAGTTTGTGAGCTCAGCACTCACTAATACTAGAAATTTGGCTTTTCTTGTAACTCAAAAATCAATACATAAGCTATAAATTTATTATTATTATTATTATTATTATTATTATATGGAGAACAGACTTAATGTAAAAATTCTTAAATTTAACATTTATGGAACATTACAATTTCAAATCTAATTGATAAAAGATATTTTTTTTTTCTGGAGCAATTTATGTTCTAGCGACTTTTTAATCTAGAGTATTTTGGCTACTCATAAATCCTTAAAATCGAACACCTGATATTAATAAAAAGAACTGATTTTGGTAATGAGATTTGAAATTATAAAATTTAATAAATGTTACAAGTAATATTTAAAGACGGTTTCAGCATTATTGATTTATAAACTTATAAATATGAGTTTGTGGTTTGTGTAAATTCAAACATTCTGTCAACTTCGTTATTGTAGCTATTTATATCAATATGAAGCGATTTGGAGAAATTAAAAAAATCTGATTTTCCAAATTACTATGTATAGGGCCTCATTTTGCAAAGTAATTCAAAAGTTAATCGGAAACTACAATTATTATTATTATTATTTTTTTTTTTTTACTTTGCCCTTATTGTTAAGAGAAAATTTATGAAGTAAGTTTTGTAGGCCCTCTATTGTACTATTGTTGGTGAGAGACATTGATTGAAAAAAATGACAATGTATGCTATTGTTACCGATTTTCGATTTCATTTTAGTTGAATATATTTTTATTTTCTAGATATAATTACTATTAAATTCATATAGGAATTAAAATTTATTTATAAACATATATTTTAACCATTGCGTATTGAGATCTCAATAATGTAATTGAAATATATTTTCAATCGGAGGCCCTAGGTGACCGTCTACGCCAGCTCATTTTGGAGCCGACTCTGATAAGATTCCACTGTTTTATATGTAGAATATAAATCCGCTCCCCCTAGTAAACACGTGCCAAAATCAAATAGTAGTAGCTAATCTTTTTACAAGATATATCTTTGATGTATCTCCTCCAATTTCTTCAAATAGTACCAACAAGTTTTTAGTTGGTTTTAACCATGATCTTGGAACATGGTACCTGTAATGCAAACATATTAGCTAGCTAGTATTCTCAATTCATTATTAAATAAGAGAGATAGAAGAAATGAAGTAGGTACCATTTTTGAGTGGGTTGACCACAACCAAATTGGCAAGTAGCAGGCCTATAAGTTCCATTATAATTACAGCCATTGCAATTCCCATTTGCAGAAACACTCCAATATCTTCCTATGCTATTCCCATTTATCCATACTTGACCCTTTCCCATACTACTCATGTCTAAACCCACGGGATCATTTCCTTCTGGTGCATCAAAGTACGCCTGCATTTTGTACAAGTTAAAACGCGTATCATAAAGGTTAATTGAACATTTTAAGCAAATTTAGAAGGCCAATATACCCTGTGCCAGGACAATGGTTGTTGCAGTGGTATAGTGGACTTCTGCATCCATTCAGCTGAATTTGGACTTCCCAAATCCATTTCTTCCCCTTTAAGCCCAATCTACATACCCACAAAATCAAAATCCATACACCAAAATAAGCAAAGAGAGGAAATTTAAGAAAATAATAAATTGAAGGACCTTGTAGGACCATCTATGCCAAGTCAAGTCACTCTGCCCATGATCTAGCCCACTAAGAACCACTGGCCCTAGTATTCCTGTGTTAAATGTCTCAAATCTGGGACCATTGTACTGCACCACCACAACCATATATGTTCATAATTTTCTATAACTTCATTAAGGAAAATTTGATTAACTAAAAGTGGGAGATTATGGAATTACTAACTGGCAATCCAACAGCAACACTGAGAAGTGAAATTCTGTTTCTTCCAGCATGTAATTTCACTTGTCCTTCAAAACTACATCTTCTGCTTTCCCAACTTCCATAACCAGATCCTGTCATTACATAATCACATCTTATTATCATAATATTTTATCTTAATCATAATATAAATTTCACTTTAACATTCAATTAGTTACCTGTTAATTGTCCATTGATGAACACATGCATAGCATGGCCTGCTGATTTCACTGTTAGAGTTGGATATGTCCCTTTTTGCAGAAATGATTCTGATGAATTTATATGAACACTGTAAAAAAGGATCAATGTAATTTGAACATTAGTTAATCATAATTAGGATAAGTTAATTTATATTTTAAAAAGTAACTTAAACTTACCCAGTTGAGTACCATAGGTAGTCAGTTACATCTCTGGTGATATTAATCTGCTCTAAAAGACCTGAAACTGTGCCTATTTTATCATCATCAACTGATGCTATATCTTCACTTAAGCTTTCCCATGACTCAAATTTAGTACTTGTTGGCAACATTTGGACTTGGGATGTTCCAACTTCAACCTGAAACATCATATATATATGTAACAAATTATAAACCGATTTATTGAAATCGCGGTAGCTCAATTGGTACATCTCTACTTACTTGAGCAGTGTTGAAAACAACATTTTTGCAATCAGGCAGAATGCTGATAGACCATGGGGGCAGGGTGTAATGCATGTTCTTAAATGTAACTTTAGCAGTAGCTTTTGGATGGAAGTTTGAGAGAAAAGCTGCACAATCTCCCGAATCGGAGGAGAACACGTGTGCCTGTTCATAACTTCCTAATGGTGTAACAGTAGGATCAGCTGAAAGTAAAGCTTTCTGGCATGACTTAATAGCAGTATGAAGATTCTTTAGATGGCCATATTTGGGTTGCCTAATCAATCCTGAAAATTTAACATGAAGATTTTATTATATGGTTCAAATGGATTAATTAAATAAAAAAAGTATAAAAGTGTGTCACACCATATTCATCAATAGGTGCATCATAGTCATAGCTAGTAGTAATAAAAGGCCCTCCAGCACTTCTTCCAAAGTTTGTTCCTCCATGATACTGCATAAACCATAAAAAGATCAAATCCTACTTTTGATAAATGGTACATTTCTTCAAAACAAAGTAAACTTTTGATACTTTCACTTCATATTTCCTTAGAATACAAGAAGAGCATAAAGGAGATTTTCTGCTTTTGCTTTAGCATATTTAATCATGAGGCAAGATGATTAATTCTGTGAAGTATACAAGTGAAATGTGCCAAATTTGGCCTTTTTTTGTACAAAAACTAAATGCAATGTGAAAGTAGAAAAGCATCTTCTTCTGATATAAACAGAACAAGTGAGGCCTTTTTGGAGCAACCATCTATAGCTACAACTTTTACAGCTATAGTAAACTAACCATGTAATAGTTAATAAAGGATCCGCCTTTCTGAATGAAACGAGCAACTGCGAATGCTAAATCCTCTACGGGACGCTGGTGATTTGGACCGCCAAAATCTGTAAACCTATACAAACATATCAAATCATTATCCAATATAACAAACAGCTATGTTGCACGGACACTCCTACTATTCGTGTCCGTGTCCATTTTCTTTGGCTATTTTATGAAGGTTATATTTTAAAAATGACTTTTATTGTATCGTGTCCGTGCAACATAGACAAAAGTCATTGGTATATGATATACAATACAATTACCAGCCAGTCCATGCCTCAGTCCACATTGTAGGTTTGTATGGTTTGTTTGGAGTGAAATAATCACAGTAGAAGCCGTTACATGTGTTAATCTGTCAACAGAAAATATTGTGAATAGGATACTTGGTTCCTTTTGATAATAATAATAATTAGAGGGAGTAATTTGGATATATACCAGAGGGTCAGGAGCATCAAATTGCTTGCACATAACCCAAGGAACACCAGTTTTCATTGAGAGAGCCATGTTTGCAGCCCATGTCATATATGCATGACCAGCAGCTCCAAATATTCTGTCTTCTGGTTCATACTCATTCTCTATCTGCCATTAATTCAAAAAATAACACTCAGAAATTGTTTCTTTAAGGGTAAATTACATCTATAGCCCCTCAACTTTGCCTTACTTTCATTATGGCCATTGAACTTCAAAATCCGTCATTATGGCTCTTAAACTTTGCACTTTACTACATACGGACCCTTTTTACTCTTGATTAAGATGACCACTCCACTAGCAGGCAACTCTCCATTATAGAGCTAATGAAAATGATATTCTAAACAACTATAATATTTGAACTTTTTTTGGTTTGATGTTATTTAGGTGTTGCTTGATTAGTAGAGAGAAAATGGTTATTTAAAGAAAGAATGATACGAAGATGATGATTTGAAAAATCGAAATGGTGGTTCCATAAGAAAAGTGATCCTAAGTAATTTTAATTCTTCAACTATTCATTTTCGAAGTTGTCATTAGTAATTTCGATTTTATCAATGAAAAAAATAGGCCATTGTATTAATAAAGTGCAAAGTTCAAACTTTACACGTTCAGTTTTAAAGTTTAAGGTCCTGTAAAGTTCGGGACCATGGGTGTAATTTACCTCTCTCATCTACCTTGTTAGGAAATAAAAAAATACCTGAGATAGGATGATGGGACCACCTTGAGATTCAAACAAATTTTCCTCCTTCATCATATCTACAATTTTTTGGGTGAATTTTTGCATCTCCATCTGCAACACAATGACCATGATTTCTAACATGATTATAACATGATACACACAAATAAATAACTGAATAGAAGCTACTCTAAAAAATGACAATGAGACAATATATATACTCGTTATTGAGCTAAAACGGACAATATCTATATTAGCTAAAACGGACAATATCTATATTAACACAATGTAAAGAGAGAGAAGAAGAGAGACCTTGAAGGGCTGATTGTCTGTCCTGAAGCTAATGCCTGGAACATACTTCAACCAAACTGGAAATCCTCTAAAATATACAGCACATAGTAAATGGTTCAACCATAATTTGATAAACATAAAAACAAAAACAAGCCTAAATTTATAAGAAGAACAGCAATTGTACCCAAAATTCCACTCTGCACATACATAAGGTCCAATCCTTAGATGCACAAAAAGACCTGCTTGATGAACTAACTTGATAAACCCAACCAAATCATTCCTACCCTCAAAATTGTACTGCAAAATTCATCAAAACAATCAATAAAACATAAACAAAAACATAAAAACAGAATTAAAAGGAAGAAAAGTTACATTTCCAGGAGAAGGTTCATGAAGATTCCAGAAAACATAAGTGTCAATAACATCCAAACCACCCTCTTTAGCTTTCTGTATGAGTCCTCCCCACATCTGCATTATCCATATAGGAAATAGAAATTGAGTGAAAATGGTTGAAATTGAGTGGAAAATAGAGAAATGTAGGTAGGTACCTGAGGGGTGCTTCTTGGATAGTGAATAGAGCCAGAGAAGAGAATTTTTCTGTCTCCATTGATGATAAGAGCCTTTCTGTCATATGTTACACTGCATTCTATGTGTTGGAGACTAATTAAAGAGAAGAATAAGATTAATAGATTTATGATAGATGAATTAACTTCCATTTTTCCTCTTTATTTTGAGTGAAAGATAGGAAGGGACCATAAAAACATGAAATATGGGGAAAGAAAGAAAGAAAGAAAGAAAGAAACAATGGGAAGAAAAGGTGAATTATATGAGTAACCTAGAGTATGAGTAGTGACCCTCACACTTTTGTCTTTATGCTTCTTGTTACTATTAAAGTGTATATAGCCAAAGTTTGTTTCTACTTTAAATACTCTACCTTTAACTAAGGCCTTGTTTGATAAACCACTTAATTGCTTAAATTAAAATGTTAAGCACTTATTTATTTTAAGTGCGTTTGATAACAGTTGTTTCTCCACCACTTAAATTAATTAATTAAGTTAAAAATCACTTATTTTGATAAGTAAAAATATTTAACTTAACATTTTAAGTTAAACATTATCAACTAATATTTTTATATAAATTAAATCATTCAATATTTTCAGCACTTATAATATTCAGTACTTAAAATTCAGTACTTATTTTTTCAGCACTTAATTTTCAGTTTTATCAAACAGCACCTAAGTTAAACAACACACCTTCCTCACAATAATTTATGGATATTCACAAAATACATTGGCTTAATATATCTAGAGTCCCCTGAACTTGACTCAAAAAACCGACTAAAGTGAAATGATTTATCTGTTAAGTTCACGTGACGGAGCAAAAGATATCATTTTAAACAAGTTCGAGTGTCAATAGATTAATATAAGCAAGTTTAGCAGGTTAATAGTCACTTTAAACAAATTCACGTGGTTAATAAGTCATTTTAATCAAAATTCAAGAAGCTAAGGGCAAGCAAATTGTTTTTTTTTTTTTTTTTATTATCAAGTTCAGGAACTCTTAACGTGTTAGGCAAATATATATATAGAAGAGAACATAGATATAGTTTCATCCATATAAACTCCAACAACGATAAAATCGAATCCGAATAGTGTCACAAGAGGCGATTCTTTCCGGATGAGTTTACCTTCATAGGCTTATTCAAATATAGAAAACAAGATTATGGTCTACTAATTGAATTCACACAAAATTTATAAGAAAAATAATTGGAAAACAAAAGAAATATGGCATCAACTGACATTTTTGAAATTTCGTGTGAATGAAAATAGTATATATGTCATAATGAAGTGAAATTTAATTGGTTTTAAATGAGTAGGATAAGAAGGATATTTATAATATTCACGGACAGATTGGGCAAATTAATTATGAAAATATAACTCTATTGAATTTGTCTATTTAGTTTTCTAAGATGAAAGACTAAAAAAAAAAAACCATGTAAATACATTGTTACTAAATCCTAGATATTGAATTGAATTATATATATTGATGTCCGCTCATCTACATAATACAATGATCAGATTGAAGAATGAACAAACTGTAAAGAGGTCCGACATCCTTCTTTGCTTAAGCCAGTAGGTTACATGTGTTGACAGTTGATTGGTTCACATTCCATACACTTTTGCATCTGTCTCCCTTTTACTGCAAATCATGGCTTAACTTAAGGATCAGGAGCGTATCTTTGGAGTCCATATCTTGTAATGGATCCTGATATACATATGGTTACACTTTATGTCTACCGCTTTTTATTAGCCCATGTATCTATCTAAGCCTTTATTCCATACGATATCATATATATAATTGAATTCATTATTTAAATAAGTTTCAGCAATTTGTATATGTGCCTAAATTTCTGCAAACCTAATTATGAAAATAGGTGAAGCAGTGCAAACACAATCTGGGAATGGGGATAGTAGGACCATGCAGATAGAAATGACATTGCAAGAATATCATGTGAATGATGAAAGGATAATATCTTATTGCTTTCTGTTAGTGGTGGGGAATGTTTAATCATAACTCTAAATAATGTGTTTCATCCTTTACAATAATAATCCTACCCTATCTCTATTTCTGTTTTCCAATGTAATATACAATATACAATATCCTTTTCGTTTTTATTTTCCAAGTAATTTAAATTCATAATCTTGTAACCTCAAATGTTTGATTGGATAGGGATCGGGTTAGGGTGATAATTTTCAATGTAGATTATTAAAGATATTCTCAAACTAAATTTGAAAGAGCTGTGAAACCTTCAAGATTCACGAGCTAAAACCGTAGAAATTGAAAAACCCACATTGTTAAAGAGATGAACTCTAATAAAGCTCTCAAAGAGAAAATTATATTTGATTGATAAAAAGTTAAGTTCATTACAAGAAAGAAATGAATTTAGATCATCCTCTAATAAAAAAAAAAATAATTACATAAAAACTAAATACACAAATAATTAAAGAAATAGGATTAAGAGGTAAAATGGGCTGAGGATAAAGGCTGTCAAAATAAAGGGTTGAGGTGCAAAAATACCCCTAACGTTTTGGGTCAGGAGCAATTTTACCCCTAACGTTGGTAATTTGGGTCAATTTTAGACACTATTATAAAACACAGATATTTTTATTCATTATTTTGCGCAAATTGCATATCAATTCATTAAAAAAAGGATTTCATGTTTTTTATAATTTAATAATAGAATTGGAGATTAATATTTATAAATTCGGTGAATTTTTTGAATTTTTTTATTCAATTCGTACAAAAGACAGTATATTTTTTTATTATTTTTTTTCACATCCCAACATATGTTTATGATTTGTTACTGATAAAATGACGTACATGTGAAGTGTAGACGATAAGGTTCTTGACCGAGAAGACAACTTGATGAATTATTTCTGAAATTGACCCAATTTATCAACGTTAGGGGTAAAATTGCTCTTGGCTATAAATGTTAGGGGTAAAATTGCACCATTTTAGACGCTAGGGGTAAAATTGATCCTGGCCCAAAACGTTAGGGGTATTTTTGCACTTTAACCCCGAAATAAATAAGCTGATAATATGAACTGTAAATAAAAATTTGTCGATAATTAGAGTGAACATGATAGAATAAATCTGAATTTGAACACAAGTGAAGCTGTTCATATATTGGTTAATTTATTGAGTAACAAATGCAATATCCAATCTTGTAAATCCTAGATAAAGCAATCTACCAACAAGCCTTCGAAATTTGTCCCGTTCAGTGTAAGGTTCTGATTCAACATCTAACCATTTGGAAAAGGATTTGTGACTATCATAACATCTTGTAAACCTATATCTTGTATTAAATCTTTAATGTATTTAGCTTGAGAGATCACAAGACCATGTTGACAGTGAGCCAACTCAATGCTTAAATTGAACTTGCCTTACCCATGAATCAATGCCGAAATTGCCCATTTGTTTGCAAATCTCAAGGAGAAAGTAAGAGGTTGTGAGAATAAGGGTATATTGGGGTAAACAGGTTGAGTATACGTATAATTTGATAGCATGTGTTGAAATGAGTCTAAAAATGTACATAGACCTTACATTAAGTTAGTTTTATAAATTTCTCTAAAATAAGAGATGTTTTGTACCATTTGAAGTGCATTTCACTTTAAGCAAGTTCACGAAAATTCAATAAGTCATTTTAAATAAGTTCAGAAGGGTATTAAGTTGCTTTATTTAGAGGTTAATAGGGTTTAACCTAAGTTGAAAGGACTAATGTGATGTCTCTAAATAAAGTGAATGCGTTAATGCAACATATTTGATGAAATATGAATAAAAATAAAAATGATATAGATAACGGTGAAAGATTGTGATGAAATAATATTTTACTCAATTACCAATACTTAAATTATGATTTGAAAAATAAAATGAATATTTACATGGCATTAAAATTAAAGCAGTTTATCTCTTAGATAAACATGAAAATAATAAGTGTTTATTTTTTATTTCTATCACATCCCCATTTATCCCACTTCATGCACCTCAGCAGTGATCACAGTGAATTTGGTCATTCACCATTAGATGTAGGCTTATTAAAATTTTAAGGTGAAGATTCAAATTATGCTAAAACGTAGATTTCACGTAATGTCCAACACCCTCTAAGTTAAATTCTAATGCAGCTAATCGAGTAGACATAGGATGCTCAGATTTGATGGGTTAGGCATCAAAATTTCACATGTACAAAACAAGTGTGAGCTTAGTGTGACCCACTTGCTCATGTCATGTCACCCATTTTCCTTATTGACTTTCATCTTTCACTATATACCCCATGTGAAACTCGGTTTCCTCAATTACATCTTCTTTTATATTTTTAGAAAACATTTTTCAGATATTCTACAATTTGTGACTCAAAATGAAGTTAACTCAAACAAAAATAAGTTCTCAATTTTTTTAGTGATTTACTAAATCCAGCCCTAAATTTATACTTCTAGTCCCGTGAATAGACCGAAATACCCTTTGCACTAAATTTCAAAAAACCCAAAACCTTTCGAGAAGCCGAAACGATTTTTGCTCAAATCCGGACAAATTAGTGAACCGAATCATGGATGGTGATAGAAACCGTAAAGGAAAAGCTAAAATGGTAAGATTTACCGCTTTATTTCGTTGATTTTTGCATCGAATTGAATCTGTTGTGGTTTTTAAAAATTCGGCCGGAATCGCAGTCGGGCGTATGAACATCACGCCCGATCTGCGGTTCAGGCGTATGAGCATCACGCCTGACCAGTGGTGCGGGCGTGATAGCCACATGCCCGAACCACTGGTAGGGCGTGATGTTCATACGCCCTAACCACTGGTCGGGCGTGATACGCATACGCCCACACCGCTGATAGGGCGTGATGCGCATACGCCCGACCAATGGTTCGGGCGTGATTCCCTTACGCCCACGTTTTTTTTAATAAAAATTAATATTTTTTAAAATTTTAGTAATTTAGTGTAATTTTAGTTTAATTTTAGTAAACATTTAGTATAAATTTTAGTATAAAAATTAATATTTTTTAAAATTTTAGTAATTTAGTGTAATTTTAGTAAACATTTTAGTAATTTAGTGTAATTTTAGTATAATTTAGTATAAATTGAGTATAACTTTAGTATAATTTATTATAATTTTATTAATTTAGTAGTATTTTAGCATATTTTTATAAATTTAGTATAATTTACACTATTTACAACTTTATTAATTTAGTGTAATTTTTTTTTGTAGATGGAGCGGCCTACTAGGGGTGGGAAATCCATCCTGTCATCTGCTCGTCGTCTAGATATGGACGACGAGGATGATACACCATGGCATACGAGATTGCGTGGTATAGATATATCTGGTCGTAGGCGGAGAGGGGCTGCGACGGAGCAGGTGAGGAGGGGGTCGATTGCGGATCAGGCCGATATTCATGGATCAGAGGGGGCGACTGATTTTGATGACAGAGAGCCCGATAGCGATTCTTTTCAGGACTACCTGGATGTGGCAGCCCGGACAGTGCGACAGTCCGCTGTTGCACATGATCGCGAGGTTGAGGAGAGCGATGAGCAGCCGACCCCGGGGAGACAGCCGACCCAGCGCGTAGGAGGTCGTTTTGCGAGTACAGGTATTTTAGTATTTTTTAATATTATTTAGTATAATTTTAGTATAATTTAGTATTTTTTAGTATAATTTTTTAGTATTTTTTAGTATAATTTAGTATAATTTAGTATAATCTAGTATAATTTTAGTATAATTTAGTATAATTTAGTATTTTTTAGTATTTTTTAGTGTACTTTTAGTATAATTTAGTATTTTTTAGTATTTTTTAATATTTTTTAGTATAATTTTAGTATAATTTAGTATTTTTTAGTATAATTTTTTAGTATAATTTAGTATAATCTAGTATAATTTTAGTATAATTTAGTATTTTTTAGTATACTTTTAGTATAATTTAGTATTTTTTAGTATAATTTTAGTATAATTTAGTATTTTTTAGTATAATTTTTTAGTATAATTTAGTATAATTTAGTATAATCTAGTATAATTTTAGTATAATTTAGTATAATTTAATATTTTTTAGTATTTTTTGGTATACTTTTAGTATAATTTAGTATTTTTTAGTATAATTTAGTATAATTTTAGTATAATTTAGTATAATTTAGTATACTTTTTTAGTATTTTTTAGTATAATTTTATAATTTTTAGGGACAAGCAAACGTCCCAAAGCGAGTGAGGACGAGAGCTGGGTAGTTACTGCACCGGTTGATGGTGGTCCCGTTGATGGTTCCGTGATTCCTAGTTTTCTAGGACATGTTGCCTCACGGATGTTGGGAGGAGAGATTCGGTCGTTTCTGAGATGCTACAACAGATCAGCAACATGCCGAGATTTGTGTCAGTGGTTTTCTGGTGCGTCAGCCGAGGTAAGAATAATATAGTGTGTCAACATTTATTGTAATTTGTATTTTTAACTATAAACATAAAAAAACATTCAGTAATTGTATAAATTGTATATGTGTCATTTTACAGCTGAGGGAGATGATCGAGAGGACTGGTTTGTCTCACCTTCCACATGCCATGTTCAGGAACCTCGACACTCCGCTGTTGACTGCGTTCGTGGAGCGGTGGAAGCCTGATACGAACTCCTTCCACATGCCGTTCGGGGAGATGACTATCCAGCTGCATGATGTGTGGCAGATTCTTCGGATCCCGATCGACGGTCCGATGGTGTCCGAGTCTCCCCCTACTGACTCGCTTCATGCCATGTGCATGATGATGTTTGGGGTGAGTCAGGCTGAGCTTCTGTTGCCGACTAGTCATTTATGGGGAGGTGGAGGTGTATTTGTTGGGGCTGTACAGGGGCTTCTCGCCGAGGGTAGGGATGACGCTATTCGGGCCACAGCGTGGATGTGGCTTATGCTTGGATCCACTCTGTTTGTTGACAAGAGTGGAGATATGATTAGGCCGGCCCATCTTGCTGAGGTTTACAGCGGTGTCAGCGGGGCAGCTGGACTATCATGGGGGTCTGCTACACTAGCCATGTTGTACCGGCAGCTGGGGATAGCGAGCAGAGGAGACTGTTCAGATATATGCGGATGTTTGACCCTACTGCAGGCATGGATATATGAGTATTTTCCGGTTTTCCGGCCGCATAGAGGAGCTCACTTGATCCCAGCTGACCATGCCCGTGCACTGAGATGGGAGGTCGGGGGTACCAGGCAAGACGACCACCCGACTAGATACCATACACGGGCAGCTGGACCGTATGACGGCGGCAGAGGTATTTTAATAAATTTTAGAATTAATTTGAGTATTATTTATAGTATATTATTATTTTTTACTGAGTATTACTTTTTTTTAGGTTACGTGGTTGCCTTATGGTCCTGTCGCCGATGATGATCGGATTCGAGTGTCCTACGCCGGTTGGATATGGTGTAGAGACATCGTCGAGCCGTATATGCCCGATCGAGCGCTGCGACAGGTCGGATATACTCAGACTATCCTAGCTGAGCGTATTAGACCTGATAAAGCAGTACGACCATGGAAGTCGTTATCGTACAGGCTCACGCATTCCTTAGTCACAGTTGAGGACACCTGGCGGAGATTTCCATCGGCTCGGGGCATTGATCGGAGGAGATGCCGACCAATTGGATACGATCCCACTGCCTGTGATCCTGCTTATATGGATTGGTATAGGCGATATTCGCATCCCCATCTCCTTCATGCACCACAGGCTGGACCGGTACAGCATGCTCGCGCCAACAGCGAATTTGTAAGTTTATTATTATTTAATATTATTATTTAGTATTAGTTTATATGTGTTTAATTTTTAATATTTATTTGTTACTTTTTTTTTTATTTTTTTTGCAGTGGGTTAGCTGGTTGTGGCGTGTCACCCAACTATCGGCTACCTACCGATCTGACGAGGATGTTCCACGCATTAAGAGGGAGATGGATGAGTTTATGGATGCGTGGCGTCGGGCGAGCTGATTTTTTGTTGTAGACATTCATACATTTAAACACTTTTTGTTGTAGATATTAAATTTACTCTTTTACGTTTATAAATGTTTATGTTTATTAATGTTTATTTTAATTTTTATGTTTTTAAATTTTATTTGTTAAGTACATTTATGTAGTTACGGGCTTAACGGACTATTTACGGGTTTAACGGCCTATTTACGAGATACAGAAGCTATTTTTTTGCTCTCTCGATACACGGGCGTGTGAACATCACGCCTCACCGTGTGGCCGGGCGTGATAGCCCCACGCCTCACCGTGTGGTCGGACGTGATAGTCCCACGTCCGACCACACGGTGTGGCGTGGGGCTATCACGCCCGACCACACGGTGAGGCGTGATGTTTACACGCCCCACCATGAGGTGAGGCGTGATGTCCATACGCCCGTGTATCGAGAGAGCAAAAAAATAGCTTTTTCCACCCCAAAACTCATGAAAGGGTAATTTCGTCCTTTCACGGGGCTAGGAGTGGGAAATTGGGACTGGGTTTAACAACACCCTTTTTTTAATACGAAAAAAATAATAATTTTTCATCTTACAAAGAGAAAGTTATTTCCTATATAGATGAGAAATCAAATTAATGTAATTTCTCTTTCCCTACCTTTTTACAATTATACTTTTATACAAATCAGAAAAAAACAATAATTGTTCCAATTACATATGTATGAAGGGAAATTATTTTGCTTGAAACAAACAAAATACTTTCCGTGTTATTTACTATAGTTTTTTTCTGGGTTAAGGTGTAAAAATGCTCCTAACGTTTTGAGTCAAAAGCAATTTTACCCTTAACGTTTAAAATGGTGCAATTTTACCCGTAACGTTACAAGCCAAAAGCAATTTTACCCCTAACGTCGATAAATTGGATCAATTTCAAACACTATTATAAAACACAGATATTTTTGTTCATTATTCTGTGCCAATTGCATAATAATTCGTTCAAAAAAAAGGATTTCATGTTTTTTATAATTTAATAATAGAATTTGAGATTAATATTTATAAATTCAGTGGATTTTTTGATTTTTTTTGTCTAATTCGTACAAAAAGACAGTATATTTTTTTATTTTTTTTTTCACATCCCAACGAATGTTTGTGATTTGTTACTGATAAAATGGCACACGCATGAAGTGTAGATAACAAGATTCATGACCGAGAAGACAGTTTGATGAATTATTTTTCAAATTGACCCAATTTATTAACGTTAGGGGTAAAATTGCTCCTGGCTTCCAACGTTAGGGGTAAAATTGCACCATTTTAAACGATAAGGGTAAAATTGATCCTGACTCAAAACGTTAGGGGTATTTTTGCACCTTAACCATTTTTTTCTTTATGTTTTGTTAATAAATTATTTAACCAAAAGTTTAAGATGATTACTAATATCTTTTCACAAAAAAAAAAAAAAGATGATTATTAATATATAATATGATAAAATATTTTTGAATGTGTTTTCCAGTTAACTAGTGGTAGAAGCAATGATGGTAGACCCATTCAATATTTCTTACTTGCACAAAACAAAGTGTCCTAATTAAATTTAGGGTTAATTAACTCTCCCCTTTATTCCATTACCAAAAAAGAGCAGAGTGATAGCGTTTGGATTTAGATGGGCTTGTCAAACAAGGAAAAAATTTGTATATTATTATGGCATAATACCTATTTAGCTCCCCAAATTAAGTTTTAAAATCAATTAGGATCTCAAACTATCAAAATCATCAATCTGGTCTCTGAATTAAGCAAAATTCATCAATTGATAAACAAAAATCATCAATTAAGGCCTCGTCGATAATCATCCGATTGAACAGTTTAAGATCCTCTTCCTCAAACTCATTTTGAACCAACACAGAGATGATTACAGTCTATATCAAATAGTCGCAGTTTCTAATTCTATGATAGGATAGAGACTCAATTAATGATTTTTGCTTAGTTCAGGGATTTGATTGATGATTTTGATAGTTTAGAGTCCTAATTGACTTTGAAGCTTTAGTTTGAAGATCAAAATGGATGTAATGCATATTATTATTATTATTATATGTTAACAAAAAAAAAAAAAGTTTGACAAGTTCAGCAAGTAATGAATCTCTGGATTTCCTCCAACTAAACTATCAACATTATTATTTCTATTAATACCATTTTAAACAAATACAGAAGACCAATGAGACATTTAAAGGATCAATGAACTTTTGGACCAAGGCCTAATGTATTCAGCCCAATCTTTTTTCTTTTAGTTTTTGGCCATATATATGTGATTCAAATATGAATAATGACATTATTATCCCCGAGTAAATTATACCTATGGTCCCTCAATCTTGATTTTACTTTTTTTTTTTCCTACTCTCTAAACTTTAAAATTGAACATAAAAATTCCTGAAATTTACCCTTTTTACTAACATAAAACCCTTTATGGAAGTAAACAACCTCAAACTTATCATCTACAACCACAAAATAAAAAATTTCAAGAATTAAAATTGTTTAAAAACATAAAATCATATTTTGCATGGAATCAAATTTTTTATTTTTTAAATTATTATTTTTTATGATTTCTCTATGTAAACATTAACTTTCTATCTTCTAATCACACAAAACCTAAATTGCATCACAAAAAAAATCAAGAATTAAAGTTAGTATTTTTTTTAAAAGAAGAAGTTAAAATGCTTTTATGTTAGTAAAAGAAAAAGTTTAGGGACTTTTAGGTCAGCTTTTGAAGTTGAGGGACCATAAAAAAAAACTAAAGTTGAAGGGACAGGTGTTTAATTTATTTACTCTATTATCCCCTATTAAACAATTATAACATGAAATATAACATATGAACTAGATACTTTAGGAAATAAATGCATGTACTGTTAGATTTATATACTTGTATTACACTTCTTTGAGATGGAGTTTATTGATAATTTGGTTAGGGTAGAGGCATGTGAATAGAATAGGCTATGAGGACAGTGAGCATGAGTTTAAGTGTGGTGGTGTGGAGGAGATGAGATGGGCTAGAGGTGGTTAAATTTGGGTAAAAGTGAGAAAGGTTACAAAAGGCTTGAGGGAATGGTGGAGTTTCGGTTGACACCACCGGTATAACTTGTTCGTTGTAACTTCAAATTGAGTATGGCCCGTTACATTGGAATGCTCACAGCTTCGGCATCGCTTAGCCCCATTCGTTTTCGGTGCAAGAGCGCTCAATCAGTGTGCCCTTACATGATGCTTCTAGACAATAACATAATTCAAACTCGATAAAAGCGTCAGAATTTTAACTAGACACGATTGACTGAATTTTTAGATTCTTATAATTTTTCTTCCTACAATGTTATCTAGGAACTTTTCATATCTCTTTATTTACTTGAGTTTTCATCATAGGAACCTCGGCTCTAATATTTACAATGGTAGCACAATGGTGGAGCCACAAAATGTCTCCAGATGGTGGGCTTTTAGTAAGGGTGTTCAAAAACCGAAGCGAATCGAAATAACCGATCGAACCGATGAATTTTAGTTTTTTTGGTTCGGTTTTTAGTCTATTAGGTTCGGTTTTTTTTAATATTTAATATCGGTCGGTTCGGTTTTTTATGATAAAATAACCGAATTAACTGAACCAACCGAAATAGAGATGAATTAGATTTATAATTTAGGTAGAGACTTTATATGATCAAGACTTTGCATTTTCCTCCGACTATCCAAAGAACGTAACTATTTATAATTTTTTTTTTTTTTATCAATGTTAAATCTAATACATTAATATTGTTCTACTAAGAAAAATACATTAATACTGTTCAAACCTTGTCCTAATACTGATCAAATAAATAACATTAGCGCAAATTATGATTATAATGCGAATTATAGTCGTAGAAGATTGGAATTCAACTATTTATATCTTAAAATTTGAATCACTTTGATTTGAAATCTTTTTTTTAATTATATTTTAATAAAGTTTAATTTTGAATTTTTAAACTTTGAATAAATTTTATGTTGTATGCTATTCAACTTGCGTAACTATTTTTAAATTTTAGATTAAACTAAATTAATTAAAACTTATAAAAACCCCTTCTGCGGTAGGACATAGCGAAGTAATAGGCCTAAATAAGAGTGTATTGTCTTCTTCCTCCTTCCCCTTTTTCTAGTGGAAACTCGGGGTAATCAGAAGATTGAATATTAATTTTTTTTTTTATTATTTTAACTAGTTAGTATATGTTAAAACCGAAAACCGAACCGAACCGAACCGATCGAAATAATCGGTTCGGTTTACTAATATTATTCGATTAGGTTCGGTTCTCATTTTAGGTGTTATTCGGTTTTCGGTTATTTTGATTCGGTTTGGTTTTAAGACCGAACCGACCGATAAACACCCTTAGCTTTTAGTTATTTGTTGCATGACTTAGGTAATTTTTTTTTTATTTCTAACATCCGATTTGGGTTTGGATAGTATACCGAAGGTATTCGAGGTGGATTTCGAGGCTCATGAACAAACATATCCTTTTGAATACCGAAGGTATTCGAGGTGTACAGTCGTGTTCATTCATGAACAAACATATCATTTCGAGTTCTATTTATACAGAATGGAACTGTCAGAAAAAAAAAGGTTGCTGAAAAAAAATTATTCTCTGAATAATTTCTACTATTTGTACGTTATATTGTTATTGTTTTCCTACTCCGGTAATAACGAATCTACACACGGAATCTACACACGGTAAGAGTTCATGAGAGACGATCGTCAATAACGACGAAACATGTCTTAAGGAGACTACTAATACATGCCTCAGATTTATCTAACTTTATTCTTTTGATTTTTATTTACTATTCATATACTTTTCTATATATTGTTTTTTTTTGTTTGATCACATCTAACGTTTTTAAAGGTTACATAATTAACAAAGTTTTCAAATATGATTAAATGGAAAAAAAATCTATACTTTTTATTAAAAATTATATGTTTAGATTTTGCTTAAGAATTAATTAATTAATTTGAAGAGTAGATCCTGATGGATCGTATTGAACATGGGCTGGTGGTATTGTTAAATGACGGTCCACTCAGACCTAGAAGCATTTCTCGTTTAGTTTGACATAAGCAAATGTAGTAGGATATATGACAAACCAATTAAACTAAATTTAGCCAATTAATTTTTATTTTTGGTTTTTAGAAAATACTAATCATATACCAATCCATTAAATTTGAATAAAGTTAATAAAAATACAAGTAATAAATATAATAAATTATTAAAAAATAACATTACAAAACTATGATATTTTGGTAGAATTGTAAAGGTTTTTTTTTTACCAAAGGTCTAGAGTTCGATTCTCACCTTTAGAATTAGCTTCTTGTACTTGGATAGACTTTAATTTATAGATCCTTTTGTTATAAAAGCACGACTTCTATCAGTTCTGATCATATGCACCTTAATGACCATGTAGTATTTGGTCATTCACCATTAGATCTAGGCTTATTAAAATCTTAGGGTGGAGATTCAAAGCATCCTAATGGTTAGATTTAATAAGCCTATATCTAACGGTGAATGACCAAATTCATTTGGTCATTAAGGTGCATGTGAACATAGTTACGACTTCTATATTTGGTCATAAACGATTACAAGGACAATTGTAACATATACATCTCTATAACTAATTCCTATAATCCATATAACTAATTTAGTAGAATCAAAATAGCTAAGAGTATGTCAAGTGGTGGTAACACCCAAGTCGTGCCACCTGGATACAAATTAAATCTAAAAAGTAATATTTCATTACCGCTCTTATTACTATTTTTATTTTTAGGAGTAAAAAAAATTTTGAATTACCGAAGAAGAACTGAAAATGAGAAAGGAGAGTATAAAAAATTCGAATTAATAAAAAAGGACAAAGGAGTTTGCCCACATTTAAAACAGATTATTCTGCTTTTTGAGGCGATAGACGCATCTCATCTGGCGCCTCCGTGTCTGTCAATTGCTCTCCTTTTGTCACCCCTCCTTTTCATACACTGTTTGTTATTAACTTTGATAACAAACTAAAATCAAATACAAGTCTTATAATGTTGGTAACAACAACTAAGAGGTATTAGAGCTGCTCTAACAGCTTAGGGCAGTGGCGGAACCAGAACCCAAACTAAGTCGAGGTTTAAAAATTTAATAATAAATTTTTATAACATTAAAAATATTATATCACGTAAAATTTAATAATTTTTAGCACAATAATTTGGGAGGCTAATTTTAACCGTGTGGTTGACGGTAAATTTTTAAAGCCTCCAACACGTTAAAACTGTAAAAATATTATCATTGTAGAAACTAGCATTGAACTAATAAAAAATTAAACATGTTTACTTTTTTTAATGGTAAAGACATAATAAAAATTAATATTAAATATGTTTACTTTTTTTAATTGTAAAGAAATATTAAAAATGAATTCAAAAGTGTTATCAAAATAAAAATAAAGAGTCCATTTAAATTTTGAAAGAAAGTCCATTTAAATTAATTAATAATGGTAACATGTTTTTATAATTATTGAAAAATAAAATTAAAATAAATAAAAGCTTTTTAAAAGAAAATGAGATTGGAGGGAGTTGAACATATGACCTCTCAAATAGAAGTAAGCATCCATAACCATCACATCTCATACTACATAAATTCAATATAATTTTGTCCAAAATATTATCAGACACCATAAAAAAAAATCTCAATTCTCCAGCGGTTTGCCGGGGCTCGAGCCAACCCTAACTCCCCTAATTCCGCCCCAGGCTTAGGGTATTATAATGTTAGCACTAAAAATTGTAAAAAGTAGAATAATAACCTGTTTTTTTGGAACCAAAATTTTGCTCATTTTGTTGATGATAAATATTTTTTCTTCACCCCGCCTTTCTTCACGGTGGATTAGGATCAGAACTTCTTCCACTTTTTTTTATTATGTTTCTGTAATTAATTGTATCTTAATGAATTGCTATGAACGTATTTTGAGATTTAATAATACTATTTGGTGCATATTTTGCAATGAATTTCAAGCTAGATGATATTTGTATTGAATGTTCTTTTATATATATATATATAGTTAATTTAGAGTGTTTGCACGTATTTGACATTTTAAAAAATAGTTTTCCTGAAAAAATCGCGTGGAATATCATCTAATATCCAAATGCTCCGATCAGTAAGCTTTTCAAAGCTAAATATTTCTCTCGAGGGGACCTTTTGTCAGCATCTTTGTGTTCCAACCCGAGCCGACTTGACGAGATATTTGGCATGCCATTTCACACCTATCTAAAGGTTACCACTGGAGGGTTGGCAATGGCTCATATATCTGTATATGGCAAGACCTTTGACTGCCTCAAGATGACAACTTCTTTGTTAATTCACTAAATCCGTAGCTAGTGCCATCGAGAAGGTCTGGATAGGAAAC
Organism: Euphorbia lathyris; assembly: GCF_963576675.1. Taxonomy (NCBI): domain Eukaryota; kingdom Viridiplantae; phylum Streptophyta; class Magnoliopsida; order Malpighiales; family Euphorbiaceae; genus Euphorbia; species Euphorbia lathyris. Next base: position 42,406,063 of record NC_088912.1, on the reverse strand, counting down.
ACGTTGAGGAAATTCTCCGATCCATAATAAACACGCAGGATCTAAATGCCATTCTGCAAATCCCATAGGACGCTGTTGGATCTAAAATCTCTGTTTTGCAGCATTTAGATACAAATTCACTTTTAAAAATGTATTTACAATTATGTCAAGTCATAAATTTTAAATTATATCAAATTAATAAAATCCTAATTTTTAATATATTTTAAAAATTTGAGTTTATAAATTAGAGATTTAAAATATATTGTTTAAGGTTTATAAATTGGAATTTAGAATTTTTAAATTGGAATGTAATAATCTATTTTATTTGTTATATATAGAAAATAGTAATATATTGAGAATTAAATTTTTTTTAAAAACAATTAAATTTGATCTAATATAATTTAATTATAATTTTATAATTAGTTATAATATTCAGATAGGAAATTTGAGGATAAAAACCATTTAATTTATTTGGCCGAAGCCCCAAATGACAATTTTATAATTACGAAAATGTAAATTGCAATTATTGTCGTAAGGAATAGATAAAAGTGGAGAAATGAAAGCAACCACACTAAAATTCACATTTCACACCATTCAAATATCTCAATTTTTTTTTTTTTTATTATTCCGTATCCAAAACCTAATCTCAATTTTATTTTTAGCTTAATACATCATCCCTCATTTTAATTTATTCAAAATGTTTGATTGACTCATTAAATTAGTATCTCAACGATCTCCTTAAAAACATTCTAATAGCCCTTTCAATTCATTTAAAATATAGTCAAGTAATCATTCGATTGTAATTAAGTAAAATACATGAGAAAGTGTATTGCACATCTTGAAATGTTATTATATAATTCATAGAATAGATTAAAACATATTAAAAAAAGTTTTTATTTATTTAACTATAAAACCTATAATCTCTAATGAGAGATGACGTTAGAAGGAGTCAGCCTAGAGTTCCGCCTAAGATCTCATGTTTAGGAGGTCTCTAATTTATAGAGGTTTCTAATCCAAAAATTTATTTCAATTACAAAACTTATTGATAGCTCAATTTTATATATATATATATATATATATATATATATATATATATATATATATATATATATATATATATATATATATATATATATATATATATATAATGTATTTATAAATATTATGATCCCTATCGGAGTTTAATAGTAGTAGTACATAGAAAATTAGAAAATAACTTTCTAAAATTGAATCGAAATCGACAATAATAGCACACACTATCTTTTTTATAATCATTGTTTCTCAATAACTGTTGAAATTAATATTAGATCTATAATAGTTAGTGTGGGATTGTATACATGTTAGCTTTATTCTTTAGTTGACAGCTGTCCACAGCTGTCCTTCTTTTCTCTTTATATAAAGAGTTCACCATTGTATTCTAAATACAGATCTTTTTGATACAATAATATAGAGAGATATTTGTCTCTCATTCCATTTCATGAATTCTAGATGGTATCAGAGCTTCAAGGCTGTTAACACGCTTCTTTCATGGTGAAAGGAAGAAGAAGAAGTTACGCTGAAGTTGTTGAAACTAGTGGAACCAGTAACGATCAAGAAGATCGAACATCGCTGGAGACTGAAAACTCATCGGAAACTGCAAACTCATCAGAATCACCAGAAATTGAGAACACTGCAAACTCGCCGGAATCACCGGAAATTGAGAACACTGAAAACTCACCGAAATCACCTGAAATTGAGAACGTGCTGAAATCGGAGATGGAGCGCAATCGTAATCAATCTGAATCGAGTTATCTTACAGATAATCCAGGTTTAATTTTAGTTCACTCTCCTTTAATTGGAAGCAATTACTTATCCTGGAAACGATCTATGCTTATTGCATTAGCTGTTAAGAAACGAACTAATTTCGTATTAGAACCTCATGATAGAGAATCTACTAAGTATGAGACCTGGCTTCAAGGTGATAATCTCGTTTTTGCATGGATATTGAACACTTTAGACAGGGATTTAGCAGAAACGTTTCTTTATGCACCTACTGCTAGAGCTTTGTGGAAAGAATTAGAAGCTAGGTATGGTGAAAGAGATGGACACTTGTATTTTCATCTAAAGAAAGAATTGAGTACAATAGTTCAGGGAAATTCCTCTGTTACTGTATTTTACAATAGATTGAAGAGATTGTGGGATGAGATAGCTACCTTAAAACCTATACCTAATTGCAAATGTAAAGAAGCAAGGGCGTTGATCCAGGATTTATATGATGAAGATAAGCTTGTACAGTTTTTGTGTGGATTAAACATAGAATATGAACATGTTCGTAATCAAATCTTACTTACTAATCCTCCACCCGATTTGAATAAAGCATGCTCTATGTTTGTGAGAATTGAGAAGCAAAAGGAGGTCAGTGCAGGAAATGTTGTTGGCAATGGTGAGTTTGTGAATTTGTCTATGTCTTCAAAGAATACACAGGGTGCTTTAAGTAGTAAGAAAGGAGGAAATTCCAACAACAGGTTTAATAAGGATAGGGAGGATAAGAGCAAGCTATTTTGCGACATTTGCAAGCGTGCTAGACATGATAAGACAACTTGTTTTCGAGTCCATGGATATCCAAACTGGTGGAAGGGGTCTAAACCTGGTGGATCATCTAATGGAGTTGCATCCAATAATCATAAAGCTATGCTTACTCAAGGCTCAAATACACCTTTTGATGATTATGTTGGTTCAGATGATGACGAGCACACTGCAAAGCAGATTTCTCAAGATATGCAGAAAGAAATGTAGAGGATAATGCAGGTGGAGATTCAGAAGTATCTCAAAGCAAAAGGCAAAGGAGTTCAAAACCAAAGCTCATCCAATTCATCAATGGATTTCAGTGCTTTTGCATCTGCCTCGGGTACCCCTAACACACATATAGTGTTATCTGCTAATGATAATTATGAAGAAGCCTGGATTGTGGATTCTGGAGCCACTGCACATATGAGTTTTTGCATTCATATGTTTCATGATATTGAGGATTTATATCCTCCTACGAAGGTTTTGTTGAAACACCTTTCCATAAGATTTTGATTTGATAAAATCATAAGTTTAATCCATGATTAAGAGACAATTAAATTTAAGTGCTTTGATTTAATTGTACTAATCCGTTTGTTCAATATTGAGTATAAATATAAATGCAAAAGGAAATAAAGACAGGTCAAAGTCAGCATGAGAACACAATACAAGCTGAATGAAGAGCGACTCAGCACTAGAGAAGATAAGTTATCTTCAAAACGACAGCCTTAGAATGAAGCTGATCAAAGAAGCTGAGTGGAACGAAGCTCAGCATAAAAGAAGTCTGCTTCAGAACTAGATCTTGCAGAACGAAGCTGGCCATGAAAGCTGAGTGAAAAAGAACTCAGTATGAGAATTGGTGACAATCAAAGACAATGATTATCGAAGTGAAGCTGAGTGATCTTCAGGACAACATGAATGATCCATTGGCTAAAAGACAAATCCGACAACTGTCTGCACCAATAATAGAAGCCTTGGAATTATGCAAAAGCCAAATTCCGAGGTGCATGGGTCAACTGTTCTTTGCTATAAGACAAACTGCCGCAAGAAGACAAAGCCTGTAGGAAGAAGACAAGCCTGACATCTGAAGAAATCAGAAAACAAGATTGACCTGCACATCTGAAGCTGACCAGAAGCTTGTCCCCCAAAAGAGCCGTTTTGGATTCAACGGACAAATCAAATTCAAATCATTTGATCCTCAAAGTTCAACTATAAAAGGACAAGCAATCATCTTAGATCATTGCCGAATTACAGAATATACAAGAGAGAAAAATACAAGTTCAAAGCACTTAAAAACAAGAAAGAAATCTTACACCAACTTTCTATTCCTGTGTAAATGCTAGATTGATTGTTTTGTAATCATCTAAAGTGTTCTTTATCTCAAAAAGAGCAAGTTGTATCAATTGAGAATTGAGAGTGTTGTGCTGAGTGTTTGGTTGTAAATACTCAGTGGTAGAGAAATCTAGGTGCCGGGTTATAGCACTTAGTAGGAGTTGAGTAGACGAATAGAGGAAGGTACTCTTACATATTCAACTACCTTGTAACCGGTTTGTGCTCTACCTTTAAAGAGCTCAGTATTGGATTCTAAAATCCCGGAGGAGTCTGGGGACTGGACATAGACGGAGAGGCCGAACCAGGATAAGTGATACTGAGTAATTTCTAACTCTCTTAAAATATATATATGTGCATGTGTTGCTTGTTGTATTTACTCAGCATATAAACTGTTTAAAGCTGACACTGAGTAAATTAGAGTGCTGAGTTGGAAGCTGACCACTAACGTGTCAATTCCCAACTCACAAGTGAAACAGTCTTAGTCAACATCTGACTAAAGCTGTCTTACACTAAGATCGGCTAAACTGACCAAAAAGCTGAGTTAATAAACTCACCAAATTATCAAGTCAGCAAGATTAATTAGCGAAAAAGTTATATTAGTTCCTACCCCCCCCTTAGATAATCACACGGGACCAACAGGTTTTTCTTCCTGATGGATCTCGCAAATGGCCACCAAAGCAGGCTCAATAATATTCACATCTGATTTTAAAATCAGAAATGTACTATATGTTGAAATTTTCAAGTACAACCTTCTATCCATGCCACAGTTGCTTAGAGATTCTTCTCTAAAGCTGATGTTTGTTGGTATGAAATGCTCTTTGCAGGATCTGAGCACTGATGCTGTTTTGGCTACAGGAACTTTATACCAAGGCTTGTATCTACTTGATTCAAGTGTTACTCGTAAGTCTAGTGGTGTTTTTAATATTGCTTTAAATAGTACTATTGTAGCAAATGTTCCTAAGTCTACAGATGCATGGTTGTGGCATTGTAGATTAGGTCATGTTTCTGCTCAGAAACAGAAGCATTTATCTATCTTTTCTCTTAATGATGTAATTCAGAATTGTGATGTCTGTTATCAGTCCAAACAACATAGGTTACCATTTGTAAACAGTTCTATCCACACTAGTAGACCATTTGAAGTTGTTCATGCAGATTGTTGGGGCCCTTATAAGCAAAAGTCTATGACTGCTGATAGATTTATGCTTACTTTGGTTGATGATTATACTAGAACTACTTAGATAGTGCTGTTCAAAACTAAGGATCAGGTGCCACAGTTACTTACTAGTTTTATAAGAATGGTTAAGACTCAGTTTGAGCTTGCAGTGAAATGTGTGCGAACTGACAATGGGATGGAGTTTGTAGGTCAATCTTGTTAGCATGTTTTTCAGTTGTTTGGTATTGTTCACCAAAGGACTTGTGTATATACCCCTCAGCAAAATGGGGTTGCTGAAAGAAAGTATAGACATCTCACAGAAGTAGCAAGATCACTTATGTTTCATGCTGGAATGCCTATTTGTTTTTGGGGAGAGGCCATCTTGCATGCCACTACCCTCATCAATATCATGCCTATAAGAGCTTTAGAATGGAAATCTCCATACTTAAAGCTGTATGGCAAGGAACCGGTGTATGACAGGTTCAAAGTTTTTGGCAATGAATGTCATATAGCAAATATTAATCCTCATAAGGATAAATTTGAAGTTAGATCATATAAGTCTGTGTATGTGGGTAACTCGTTAGGCCAAAAGGGTTATAAGGTATATAATCTTGAAACTAAGAAAATTTGTGTATCTAGGGATATTGTGTTTCATGAGGACAAATTCCCTTTTAAACATACTGTTTCAAGTACAGAACAGAGGGATACTTCTGCAGTGTCTTTACAATCCTTGTTTGGTGGTGAATCTTCTATTATTTCCCCACATCACACTAACCACATAGAACTTAATGAGCCTAATACTATCCAATCAGACTCTCTCGTTCCCAATAGCCCCACTTCTAACTCTCAAATTCATATTGTTACGTCTCCAAATCATATTCAAACCACCACAACAGATGTCATATTACCGACCACAAATACTTCAGTGATTCATGCAAACATACCAATTAGACACTCAACCAGACCTCATAAAAAACCCGCAAAGTTTAGTGATTTTGTTTTACAAGCCAACACTTACAGCCAGACCTGTTTTGCTTATTCACCTGATTACAAAGCTTTTTTAGCCAACCTCACCAAAATTCATGAACCTAAAAACTATGCAGAGGCTTGTGGTGATCCTAATTGGAAAGAGGCCATGAATAAAGAGCTTCAAGCTCTTGAATCCAATGAAACATGGATTTTAACGGAGTTATCTGAAGGGAAGAAACCTATTACATCTCGATGGTTGTATCGAACTAAGTACAATTCAGATGGGTCAGTTGAAAGGTATAAAGCTAGGCTTGTGGCAAGGGGGTTCACTCAAACCTATGGCGAAGATTATACAGATTGTTTTTCTCCAGTTACCAAAGTGACAACTGTGAGATTATTCATTGCTGTTGCTGCTGCTAAATGTTGGAATATACACCAGGCAGATATAAAAAATGCATACCTACACGATCATATTGATGAGGATTTGTACTTAGAGCCACCTGAAGGTTATAATAAAGCTAAGCTTGGTCAATATTGTAAGTTAGTCAAGTCGTTATACGGTTTGAAACAAGCAGGGAGGCAGTGGAATTTGGAGTTTACAAACAAACTATTGGACATGGGGTTTCAAAAGTCCATTCATGATTATTGCTTATTTACTAAGCATACTGGTACTGATTTTTTGGTATTAATTGTGTACGTGGATGATATTTTGATAACAGAGACATCTGATTTGTTGATTGAAGAAGTTAAGATGGAATTAGACAGGGCTTTTACTATAAAAGACATGGGATTTGCCAAGTTTTTCTTAGGTATTGAACTTGCTAGGTCTTCTGCTGGTATACTTTTGTCTCAACAGAAGTACATCAGAGATATGGTGAATGATGCAGGTCTTGAGGAGGCAAAGGCTGTCTCTAGTCCTGTTGCTAGCAATTTGCAATTGACTGATGACTCCCCTGTTCACAATCAGCCTGATCAATATAGAAGGTTAGTGGGGAAACTTCTTTATTTAGGGTTTACCAGACCTAGATTCATAACCCAACAGCTTAGTCAGTTTATGACTAACCCTCTTGAAATTCATATGCAAATGGCAATGCATGTTTTAAAATATCTTAAAGGCACCTGCACCTTAGGATTATTTTATCCCAGGAATATTGATTTCAAACTTAATGCTTACTGTGACTCTGATTGGGGGAGATGTAAGACTACTCAAAGGTCTGTAACAGGATATTGCATACTTCTTGGAAACTCTCTTATTTCCTGGAAATGCAAGAAGCAGGACACTGTTACTAAGGGCCCGTTTGTTTTACCTATTGTTTGCTGTTACGGTTTCCTGTTTGCTGTTGCTGGTTGCTGTTGGAAAAAACTGCTTTTCCAAAAAGCAGAGATTCTCTGCTTTTGTAAAAAGCTGATTTTCAGGTGTAAAAAGCAAACAGCAGGTCACTAACCAAACACTTAATGCTGCTTTTCAACTGTAAAAGGCAAACAGGAGAAGTCTAACCAAACACCTAAAACTCTGCCTTTTAAAATGAAAAGGCAAACAGGAGATGAAAAGTAGGTAAACAAACACCCCCTAAATCTTCTGCAGAGGCCGAGTATAGGGCTATGGCTTCTACTATTTGTGAAATCAAGTGGTTAGCCTATTTGCTCAAGGAATTTAACATTGATTTGCTTCTGCCAGTTCCTTTACATTATGATAATCAGTCTGCAATCTACATTGCATCTAATCTAGTGTTCCATGGACAAACAAAGCACATTGCTATTGATAGCCACATTGTGAGAGAATGTCTAATGGCTGGTTTCATTTCTACTGCTTATGTCACCAGTAATTCTCAACTTGCTGATGTTCTGACTAAACCATTGAGTTTTTCTCAGATGCTGCCCAGTTTAATCAAGTTGGGATTAGTCAATCTACCATCCTCAACTTGAGAGGGGGGTGTTGAAATTAATATTAGATCTATAATAGTTAGTGTGGGATTGTATACATGTTAGCTTTATTCTTTAGTTGGCAGCTGTCCACAACTGTCCTTCTTTTCTCTTTATATAAAGAGTTCACCATTGTATTCTAAATACAGATCTTTTTGATACAATAATATAGAGAGATATTTGTCTCTCATTCCATTTCATGAATTCTAGAATAACAATAGCATAATAGGAAGCCTCCAAAATTTATTTGACAACTTATCTCTTCAAGTCTAAATAATAAGGATAAAGTACAAAAACAAGAAAACTTTATAGTATTCTCAATTTGCAAACATAGTCACACTGTTTGTGCAGTTTGTTATTAAAGAATATTGTAGTCGATTTTTCAGTCAATTTCTCCAAATCGCTTCATATTGGGGTAAAATAGTCACTACAATTTTTTACGGAATGTCTAAGTTCACAAACTGCACAAATCACATATATCTATTTGCAATGTAAACCATGATAATATATTTGCACAAATGTCTAACAACGTTTTTTATTTATTTTACCCTAACAATAATATAAATGCCAACTGTTTCGTTTCTATAAATTGTCCAACAAATTTGATCTTTATTTGGTTCTCATATGACCTCTAAAATACTAGAGTCACCCATTTCTCTGATAATAGAATCACATACTTCAATTTTAGTCTTTTGACATTTCCAATACGTCTGTAATACAAGTTCCATATGCAACTTATTTCTTTATAACCTAGTGATTACTTTATTACATTGTAAGCAAGTTAATTAGGCTACTAAAATAATTATTTTAAAAGGTTTATGAAGTTATTGAGATTGAGAGAATCAATCTAAGTTTTTTTGAACAAGTTAAAAATGATGTATTAAACCTTAATTTTATTACAAATAATTATAAAGATAGAAAATTCATAATTATGATAATAGTGGTGGGTGGGAGCTAAAACAATAATGTCAATGTTCATTTATTTGAGTTTAGTAATTTTTATTTATTTTTTCAAAAACCAAAGTTACCTAGAAGAATTACAACTTTGAAAATGAAGATGGATGGGTTTCAACATTAGAAATTGTAGTAGCAATATTTTGACAATGTTTTGTCATCATTATGTGGGTTCCAAATCAATGAAATTATTTAAGTTCAAAAATGTCATTCATAGCCATACTCTTTTGATTTATTTATTTATTTATCTGAGTATCATCCGATTATTTAAAAGATCTAATCACTATTTTTGTCCTACACAATGTGTTCAAACATGAAATTTTAAGGAGACAACTTCAAGTAACAATTTGTTATTTGTAATACAATTATTTTATTATTTTCTCAAAAAATAAACATAAAATCACTAGAAAGAAACACATTTATTATAAAACAAACAAATTACGTCTGTTTTAAGAATGTTAGATGTGATTAACCAAAAACAAAACGAACACACAAAAAAACATATGAGCAATAAAACTAGAAATTAAAAGGAAAGAGTTAGACAAATCTGAGGCCTGTATTAACAGTTTCCTTAATTATTGAAAAAAAATTAAAATAAATAAAAACTTTTTAAAAGAAAATGAGGTTGGAGGGAATTGAATATAGGACCCCTCAAATAGAAGTAAACATCCTTAACCATCTCATCTACCTTTAAACATTGAAATAATACTACATAGAGGCAATATAATTCTCTCCAAAATATTACCGGACACCATTACTAAAAAAAATTTCTCAATTCGCCGGCAGCCACCCGGGGCTGGAGCCCACCCCAACCCCCCTTTGGTTCCGCCCCTGAATGTTAGAACATTCTCTTTGGAAAATCAGAAAACAAAAAATTCTGTCTTAAGGAAACTACTAATACAGGCCTCAGATTTGTCTAACTCTTTCCTTTTAATTTCTAACTTTATTGTTCATATTATTTTCTGTGTTCGTTTTGTTCTTTGGTTAATCACATCTAACATTTTTAAGATAGATGTAATCGTTTGTCTAACATTTATTATGATGGATTTTGTAGGAATTCAATTTTATTTATGATGAAATTCGTTTTTTAGAAGAATTGAAAAAGATAATTGAATAATTTTTTTTTTTTTGAAGAAATAATTGAATAATTTATTTGATTTTGCTATAAATGTTAGTGTACATAAAAAGCAAAATAAAAAGAGAAATGAGAGTGGTTCAATTATTGATGGATTTTGTGAGGGTATGAACATATTCATCTTTTTTAGTTTTTCTTTCCCTATTTATTTTCTGAAATCAATTTTCCAAAAAGAAAAAGGCCACAAAATTAATAGACTATTTCACAAACAGTCTTGATCACATGCACCTTAATGAGCATGTAGAATTTGCTCATTCACCATTAGATCTAGACTTATTAGAATCCTAAGGTGGAGATTCAAAGCATTTTGAGGCTTAGATTTAATAAGCCTATATCTAACGGTTAATGAGCAAATTCACTTGCTCATTAAGGTGCATGTGAACATTCCTGGTTTCCCAAATTGAGGTATACAAATAAAGGTTAATTCACAAAAAAAAAAAACGACTGTGCTCTGTGTTTTTTTTTTTTTACAAAAGAACAACTAATGGTTATTGCTATTGCGGACTTTCCGACTGACAATGTTAAATATATTTACGTGACAAATGATAATTTTGTCCAAAAACTTTTTCTCCCTTTTAACTTCTTAGAAGTAAAAAATTTATGTTTAATTTTTTTGATTCCTTGTGTTAATGACTGTTTTCAAGCTTGTTTCTTTTTTTAATTGGGTTTAAGTTTGTAAAAAATGCTACGTGCTGGTCGGGCGGATATGGCTCTCGAGAATTAACTGGATTTGTATTTTTTTTGTTAATCAACAAATTGTTATATAAATTTAATTAAAATATATATTATACTATTTAAAAATAATAATATAAAATTATTTAATATAGAATAAAACTATATATTTATAACATGTATAAATTTGGTTGGAATGTGATGAGTGGGTTTAAGTTGAAAATTGGTTGAACAAAATGCAACAATGCTGTGGATTGATTGAGGCACAAATCCAAGGGAAAAAAGTTTGAGTGAATGCTCGAAATATGTAGCAAGAAATGGAGAATACAAATTAATGAGATTATCACACAAATGAAAAAAGAAATACGGAAAAAAATTTATCAATTATATAAATAGTTATGAGGCTCTTTTATATCGAATGACTGAAGAATTGGGAATAACTCAACTAATCATACATTCAATCAGGCGGATCTGAAAATAACACATTCAAGAGAAAACAAACATGATTAACTATAGCTTAATGTATCAACAGTCTCTAAACTTGGTTAAAAACATCCATTGACTTGTTAAACTTACAAAATATGCCATTGAATTTACTAAAAACGTTTAAAAATGATTAAGTGATTAGATATATAATATATCTAATATTTCCAAAAAGGAAGTTATTACAGTGTTAATTAAATAGTGTTTAATTGGTGTTCATAGGTGCTACCGTACCTAACAGGCATTTGTATTGTAGTAGGACATGCATGCATGCATTCATTTCTCTGCACCATAAATTCCAGTCAAACCTTTAACTTACTCAATTAATATTTTATATATAATAATCATACATAAATTCAATCTTAAAACACTCTACGGTTACTAAATAATCATACGTCTAAATACATGGCAATATACATCTAAACAAAACGAAATGAAGGGTTCAAAAAGAAAAAAATTATAAAAAAAAAAAATGCAAAATTTCAAATTTTAGAATATGTAACGATAATAAATATGATTCTTAAGCCTAACATATAAATTAATGATTATATCTTTTATAATAATTTTTCACATGTTAATGCAAACGATTTTTTTTCAGAAATGAAAGTGTTACAAATGATTTTGTAAAAATTGTTGATCTTGGGATTTGAAATTTTTAAGTTTGTTAAAGCATCAGATTGTTATCCAAATCTTTCAATTATTTTTCGAATTCTTCCAACTATGTCAGTGACCCTTGTATTTGCAGAAAGAAGTTTTTCAAGGTTAAAACTATTGAATAACTATTTGAGATCATCAACGTCGCAAGAAAAGTTAAATGGTTTAGTAATTTTATGTATTAGAGAATATTGATGTAGATGCTATTTTTTTTTTGAAACCAATTTAGTGAGTTTGCATCTAAAAATCCTCGTAGATAATGTTTTATATGAGCAACTCGGTATTTAATGCAAAAAAAACATTGAAATTAAATGTTTTTATTAGATTCATTCTTAAGTGTAATAAAAAAAGGGGTTTTAAGTCATTTTTCATTTACATAATTGCTTTTTTATTTTATTTTTTAGGGAAATTTACAAAAAAAAAAAAAAAAACAGTTTTAAAAAATTATTTATAGTTGTATCAAGTAATAATTTAAATTATCTCAAACTAATTAAATCATTATTTTTAATATGTTTTAAAGACTAAGGTTTATAAATTAGGGATTTGGACCTATAATTCATAAATTAGGGGAGAGAATCATACTTTATTTGTAATATATAGAAATGAGTGGCATATTGAGAATTAAGTTTTATAATATGTTATACTTTTTATAAATAATTATGATTTTGATATAAAAAAAAACCTTTTTTTTTCATCCACTTATTTACTAAGGCCCATTTTCTACTTCACTAGGCCTCCAGAACCTCAAGATCTGTCAATAATAATTTCCAACTATCTTATTTTTATAGGTTTTGCTATTTATTGCCCTCAAATTACTTATCACCGCCATCACTTGGACAATTTTGCCCTTTACATAAAAATTTTGCAAAACTGAAAAAAAAATTGAGAGAAAGTTTCAAAATTTGGCCTAAACGGATGGCGCGTTCCCTCCGGCCCATGATGGGGGTGGATGCGGCATCCGACGACCCATAGCGGGAACGGGTGGTGCATTCACCCCTACCATGGGTAGGGGGGAATGCGCCATCCGTTCCCGCCATGGGCCGGGCGGATGCCGCATCCGTTTAGGCCAAATTTTGATAAATGTAAAATTCTCCAATTTTTAGTGATGAAAAATACTAAGTCGTTCAATTTTTTGTGACAAAAAATACAAAATTCTCCAATTTTTTATGACGAAAAATGCAAAATCGTCATGAAAAATATATATTATTTTCTTGAGTTCTTTGATAAAAAAAATGTAATTTTTAATGTTTCCGACTCGTAATCATCCATTTTCCGAGTTTGGGTTGTCACACATCAATTATTTTCATAATTTCAATTATTATTGTTCGGGTTTATAATTTTGGAGAGAGAATTTTTAGTTTTTGATCAAAATTATGAGAAGGACAAAAAAGTCCAATGGGAACGGTGATAAGTAATTTGGAGGCGGTATTTAGCAGCTCACTATTTTTATTTATATTTCAATCTTTTATCTGTATCTCAACCTTTATCTTTATTATCATCCCCATCAAATACCAAATATCTGTTATATTATAAAAAAAAACTTAAACGAATTGGTTTGACCGTTACTAACTACCACGTTAGATTGCAAACATCAATCATGTCTAAAATATTTTCAGTGTTATTAACATAGTTCCAAAAACCTCCCAAAATACCAACAACTAAGTTGGTTACATATATGTTAATTACAATTTTTTTTTTATCAAAGTGAATAAAATGTTTATTATTTTACTAATATGGTTACAAAATAACCACCCAAAATGTATAAATTTCCTTCAATTTATCGATAAACTTATTTGAAAGTTTCAACGTGACAGTGAATTAACTATGAAATAAGTTTGCATTATTTCTTATGCTAGAAATAAATTTATAATTTTCCAAAAAATAATAAGGGTGAATTTCAACCTTATTCCAAAATATAAATATTGAAACAGGACGAATACGATCATCAGGAAATCATAGAAGCACCACATCTTCACCGAGTCTTCAAATTGAAGTTTAATGTTATAAAACTTGGGCTAGATCGGCCGTTTTGATCGGTCTAATCGAAAATTGATTCTTGCATTTTGATAGATGGAGAAAACATGGTTCTTGCATTTTCTCGATTTAATTGTCTTTCTTCACTCAATAGTTGACAAATTAAATCATCATATGACATATCGACTAGTCGAGCTTCGAGAGCACGAACAAATGGTATATAGGTGGTGCCTAAACCATTAAGAATTGGTTCCACCAGATCATCTTCAGTCAAAAGATGCTGGAGAGCAGTTAGCTTACGCTGATGAGCTTTGCATTTTGTATGTAAGCGTAGATACTTTCATTCTCTCTTTTTAAATTATGTTGGCGATATTTGAGATCTCTTACTTCAGATCGCGAGCCTGTTGAGTAAGCTTTGGTTAGTTTTTTTTTCAAGCATCGACAGCAGTTTCAGCCCCTACTATTTGAGGCAAGACATCAGTTGAGAGAGAAGAAATAATTCAACTGAGAACTTATCGGTCTTCTTGTTCCCAAAAGGTATACACTTAATTGACAGCTTCAATAACAATTGTTTTGCTGGTAGTCTTATTTCAGCATCAGCGTGGTGCGCAAGGGCTTGTCCCCCTTAAAATCGATATGAGTTATATTTTCCACGGTAAATAATTGTTGGATGTAAGTTTCAGAGAGATTTGGTGTGTCAGATTAGATGGGCCGATTGAAGGGATTTGGAAACAAAAATGCTGTTATTGGGTTGCCATTTTCTGCCATTTTTTGGTAGCGAAAGAAAAAAATGAAGGGAATTAGAAAAAGAAAAATGGAGATCGGCATAATCAAGCGAAAAGGAGGAGTAGATTTGTTAAACTTCAGTAAAGCTTTCATACCATGTAAATTATTTGAATTTCCTTTAGGATTTGCATTGGTAGTAAGTTTGTTAAATAGAATTGGCTAGCTAAACAGTTACAATAGATTTTGTATTTCGAATTTAAGCTAAAGAATAGATAAAAGCTAACTACAATATGAATCAAGTATAATAGCTGTTATTTACAGACTGATATGTGTAACACCTAATAGTTACATCATCAGAATGACATCTTTTATGTTGTTCCCAAAAATTGAGACTAGGGGTTCTTAGTTCTAAAGTGCGTCGGTTCAGGAAATTATACGGTTGCCTCATGCTATATAATTCTTAGTTCTAGAGTGTGTCCTGCTCATGGTCCTACCAAAAATATTTATTGTTATAATGTCGGGTGTCTCACTGTTCTGGTGCATGATCGAATTCATGTACGTTCCTTGCACCTTGTGAGAAATCCCGTTACAAACTATAGATGTATTACTCATAATTGGGTGGCAAGAATCGTTCCCTCAACATCGACTTCATTTGTAACCAAGACCTTATGGCTCCCTTCCTCCTCTTCTTCTCTCTTCCTTCATATGATCCCGTCAAACCGAGAGTCCATCCTTTAACCAATATGCCACTATAATTTAAGAATATAAAACTATCTAAAATTATCAACTGTTATTTTTAAGAATATAAATATTATTTTTGACACATTTTTATTTTTGAAAAGTATTAATATAACAAATATTAAAATATATATGCTTTTCAATCTTAAATATTTTATATTATTATTTTTACATAATATAATTCATATTTTAATTATATATATTAATTTATTAAAAATTATGAAAATATAAAAATTCAAATCCGATCAATTCCTGAATAATGCATGGGCGCTTTACACCCAACTAACATGTTTTTAACAACCTTGGTTTCTTTTGCCAACATCTATATGATATGTTAGTTAGCAGTTTTATAGATTTTGCAAGTCATAATTATTGCATTTGTTTGATCTTTTAAGTTAATCAATCTTTGTAATGTAAATTGGCCACTTGTGGTGTTGTTGTTTATTGGAATATTCTGTAATTAAAATTAAATTAAGTTACCTAATCTCAATTAGGTTGCTAAACCTTTAACAATTACATGTCCTTAGTCATTGTCCTAATTCATATAATATGGTATGAATCCTAAAATTAATCAAATATATATATGGATTAATGAAATGGACCTACGTACCTTAATCACTATCCATTAATATTAACAAAGATGATGGAGGCAAAATCTAATTTAGGTCATGCACTATGTCACCCTATATAATATGCTCATTTAATACAATAAATTTGCAACAAAAAAGGGTCCACAAAACTAGACCAATTAATTCTGTAAAATTTTCTTTTTATATGAATGATAGGACCCATCAATATTCTCCAAATTGCCTCACATTGTATAATTGGGGTAATTTGAAAGGACTGCATATATGAGCTTTCTTCATTGTTATTATTATGCTACTTTACAAAATCAAATAGAAAATGACCCTTCACTTTTATATGCTACAGGATACACTAAATACTAGTAGTATTTTATTATGATAGAAATGGAATAATAACGATAACAATAATAAAAAAATGCTGGCTATGGGGTTCGAACCCATGCGCACTTATGTGCAGAAGATCTTAAGTCTTCCCCCTTAACCTCTCGGGCAAACCAGCAAGAGATGGTAGATTATTCTATTTCCATGATCTCTAATTTTATTTATTTTCACCTAATGTGATTCTAAATAAAAGTTAAATGACCATAACCACGCATGAAGTTAATATTTGACCATTTTGTTGAACAATAATACAATATCCAAAGACAGTTCAGAGAATTTGATCAATCACCGTTAGATCTAGGCTTATTAAAATCATATGATGGAGATTAAAACAATCGTATAGCTTAGATTTACACCTACTAGATTTAACGGTGATTGACCAAATTCACTTGGTTAGTCACTGACCAGGTGAAAACTACTGTATCCAAAGAATAAAAGTATTAACCATATGATGACTATGCAACTTTTGTCTAGTACTATGTATGTGCCTCTATCATTGAAGTCGTTGGATGGCGGTTAAATTAGGAGATTGTTTTTATTCACTTTTCCAGAAGGTAAACGTGTTGCTGGCTCATTGACAAATTTCACAATATGTCCTTCTGCATGACTCCTAAATATTTTATTTGATAATCGTTATGCTAATCAGTCATATTAGTCATATTGTAGATGTTTAGTTTGCTTCTTATTTTTGTTTTCCAATGACTTCAACCTAATGTACATTATTTGTCAACTAAAAGGAACAAATTTATTAGGCCTAATATATCACCAGTTTCTTAAACTTGTCCATAATAGTAGATTGGCTCCCTGAATTTTGTAAGTGTCTCACCAACTCCCTAAACTTGCTTATTTCGTATCACCAACTCCATAAACTTGTCCATAAAAATTTACTAGCTCCCTGCACTTTATAAGTGTCTCATCAGCTACCTAAACTTGCTTATTCTGTAACAATTAAATACAAAAACCGTAATACTAACTCGGGTTAAGGTGCAAAAATACCCTAACATTTTGGGTCAGGAGTAATTTTACCCCTAACATCTAAAATAGTGCAATTTCACCCCTAACGTTGGAAGTCAATGACAATTTTACCCCTAACATTGATAAATTGAGTTAATTTGAGAAAAAAATTCATCAAACTGTCTTCTCGGTCATGAATCTTGTCATCTACACTTCACACATGCGTCATTTTATCAGTAACAAATCACAAACATATGTTGGGATGTGAAAAAAATATAAAAAATATACTGTCTTTTGTACGAATTGGACAAAAAAAATCAAAAAATTCACCAAATTTATAAATATCAATCTCTAATTCTATTATTAAATTATAAAAACATGAAATATTTTTTTTAGAACGAATCAATATGCAATTGGTGTAAAATAAGGACCAAAAATATTTGTGTTTTATAATAGTGTCTGAAATTGACTCAAATTATCAACGTTGGGGTAAATTTGCTCTTGGCTACTAACGTTAGGGGTAAAAGGTACAAATAGATGAAGATGTATTTTTAGAATTTAGATTTAATAAGTTTTTGTATTTTTTTGTTACGGAATAAGCAAATTTAGGGAGCTCATGAGACATTTGCAAAGTTCAGGAAGCTAATAAATTTTTATGGACAAGTTTAGAAAGCTAGTGATACGAAATAAGCAAGTTTAGGGAGTTGGTGAGACACTTGCAAAGTTCAAGAAACCAATCTTTTATTATGAACAAGTTCAAAGAGTTGATAATGTATTAGACGAATTTATTAGGCGAATTTATTATGAACATAGTTTGAATTTATTTCAAGAGATTGAAGAGACGGAATTTTTGGGGTTCTTAGAAGAATAAAATGAATTATGCTTCATGCTTTATTTCTCATCTTGAGAGAATGTCACATGATTTGTAGCAGAAAAGAAAAATGACTTCTTAACAACTTTCCCGCCGGAATTAACTAAACATAACAACCCTAACAAACTTTTACAACCGATCATAACAACAATCAACTGAATACATGTTCAATTTTAGTAGCCTCCTCTTGTATTTCAACTTCAACGTTCTCAAGATGGAGATGCTAATTGAACCATACAAGGAAGATAAATAAACCACTTCCCTATAAGTAATACAAACCCATATTTGCCTTTTTAAATTGATGATTACGTGTCTGAAAATTTTACTAAAACTTTTAAAAATATGAAAATAGTAGAAAATCTAACCTCTAATCAAAGATTGGCCCTGTTTGGTAAAGAGCGTTTTGGGATAAAAAGAGCAGTTTTGACCAACTTTAGAGGTTTGATCACTGAAACCGCTAATTGGAGTGTTTGGTGGAGAGAGTTTTCAGAGAGAGTTTTGGGATGAAAACGCTAATTTAGAAAAAGCTCTTAAAAGGAGCTTTTTCAATTAGCGTTTTGCAATATTAAAATTAATGGACTTTTTTAACCCTAATAGATAGACTCCCTCTTCTCCTGCGCCAAAATTAATGCCCTTATTCGTCTTTTTGCACAAACCGCTATTATCAATCAGCTAATTTTTACCAAACAGATCTACACAAACAGCTAGTCAAATCAGCTAATGTAATCAGCTAACAGACAGCTAATTCCCAAACAGGGCCATTGTGAAAACTAAAATGGTGAAAACGTTAGGTTTGCAAACTCTAGCAAATAAAACTTTAATGTGCCAAAATATAAAGGTTGAACGAAATTAAAAATTAGATTTGAATTCTAAAATTGGAATGACTTTTTTGAAATGAAAATGAACTGAAATAACAAGAGTATTCTGAATAAAGTTGATAGAGAAGTAAATTAAATTAAAATTAAGATATTAAAATCTTTGTAGTTGAGAATTTTGATAGATTGGTTATGCATTTCTCAAATTGTCATTCAATCTTCAATTTATATTGATTTCTATGGATTTTCAGGAACAGTAAACTAGACTTGGTAAAAAAAACAACTTTAAGGTAGAGTTTTGAGATCTATCTTCTCTCTCTCAGATCTATCTCTCTCTTTTAGATCTTTCTCTCTCTTTTAGATCTATCTTCTCTCTTTCAGATCTGTCTTCTCTCTTTCGGATCTGTTGTCATGGTGAAGAATTTTTATGAAGATGGAGAGTTTTGAGATCTATCTTCTCTCTCTCAGATCTATCTCTCTTTTAGATCTTTCTCTCTCTTTTAGATCTATCTTCTCTCTTTCAGATCTGTCTTCTCTCTCTCAGATCTGTTGTCATGGTGAAGAATTTTTATGAAGATGGAGAGTTTTGAGATCTATCTTCTCTCTCTCAGATCTATCTCTCTCTCTTTTAGATCTATCTTCTCTCTTTCAGATCTGTCTTCTCTCTCTCAGATCTGTTGTCATGGTGAAGAATTTTTATGAAGATGGAGAGTTTTGAGATCTATCTTCTCTCTCTCAGATCTATCTCTCTCTCTTTTAGATCTTTCTCTCTCTTTTAGATCTATCTTCTCTTTTTCAGATCTGTCTTCTCTCTCTCAGATCTGTTGTCTTGAATTTTCATTGAGGTGGTCAGTTTCGGTCTGGCTGCTCTGGCGATTGGCGTCGTGCCGGCTGTGATCATGGCTCCTCCTCTGGATGATTTCCTTAGTATCGAAGTTCTCTTCAATCCTAAGCTCCGTTTTGCTTCGGATCTACCTCATCAACCCCTTACTGGTGACAAACCCGTGTCGTCTTTCTCCTCTATTGTTAAACGAGGCATTCCTGAGGTTCATCAATCCTCTGCTACGGTTACTGACATTGGAGGCCTGAAATCCATTCGGATTTCGCAATCTGCCTATGAGAGGAGATTAGCTCTTTGCTCATATTCTCTTATCGGAAGACTTGTTCTATCTAAAGGGGATTCCCCTTGGAAAGTGGCGGACCTCAAGGCGAGTTTAACCAAAATTGGGGTATCACTGCTCAGTGGAGGCTAATTGCGATTGGTAAAGGATATTTTCAAGTAATCTTGCCTTCCAAAGAAGCACATGATATGGTTGTCAACAAGGGGATTGTGAATACCCGTCCGAGCACTTTTCGTCTTCAACCTTGGGTGCCGGTTTTTGATCCTTATGCCGAACGTTCCACTAATGCACAGGTTTGGGTTCGCCTCTACTCTCTTCCATGGGAATATTTGGATAGACAAATTCTTTCGGACATTGCAACAGGGATTGGGGGATTGATTCGGTTTGACAAAGCCACCCTTGAGGGTGATTTTGGGCATTTTGCTAGACTACTGTTGGATGTGGATTTGGCAGGAGAACTACCGACGAAGCTTGGAGTTGAGAGAGCAGGGAAAAACATCTGGATTGAAGTGGTTTATGAAAGGCTTCCTCAGTTCTGCAAAGTTTTCTCTTCTATTGGTCATTCAGCATGTGACTGCAGGAAAAATAAAAAACCACTGGAGAGTCGATCTTTTCAAAAACCGCCGACTAAGAAATCTTCTCCTCTTGATGAGAATCGTGCAATTGTCCCGGTGGCAATTGCCACGGCCAGAATTGTTACTGACCTTGCTGAGAAAATTGATGTTGAGAAGGTCAGCCCTGACAAAGAACTTGTGTTTGCTGGGAGCCCCTTAGGACAAATAGAGTCGGTTGATGAAGTGGAGAGGCCTGACTCTCCTGGCAACAACAATATTTCTCCCACTCTTTCTTGGGCAGACGAGGCAGAGTAAGAAGATGAAATGTGGCACACTGTGACATCAATTAAAGCACGCAGAGGCAGAAAACATGAGGCAGAGAAATCCCGTGTGAAACGGGCCATCAAACCCCCTATTCGTTTTGAATGACAGTTCTGTTCTGGAACTGTAGGGGGCTCCTCAACCCTAACACTCAGAGGTACCTTTCTGATTTATGTAGGCAACATAAACCTGGTCTTCTTTGTTTAGCAGAACCAATGGTTGATTTTGAGGCAATTCGTCCTTCGTTTTGGGCCAACATTGGCATGAGACTGATCTCTATTAATCTGCGTGATAAGCCAACTCTTTGGATTCTTCAAAGGATTGCCATGACTGATGCAATCTCTGTAATTCTTCAGCATGAACAGTTTGTGGTTTTGCAACAGAATGTGCAGGGCATTAAGCATTATTATGGAATTGTGTATGGCAGTATTTGGGCAAACAGACGTGTTGACCTCTTTTTGACTCTAAATGCACTCAAATTGAATTTACAAGGTAGATGGTTGTTAATTGGGGACTTCAATGCAATCCTTGGGGCTCATGAGAAAACGGGACGGCCTCCAGCTACGAGACCTTATCGTGACTTCAGGAATTTTGTGGATGATGGGGATTGGCTGGATATTCCCTCTACTGGTTGTTTCTTCACTTGGTGTAATGGGAGAACTGGTGAGGTGCGTGTCAATTCTCGGCTTGATAGAGCTTTAGTTTCGGTTGATTTTACGGAAACTTGGAATTCATGCTGTGTGGGGCTGACGCGTCATCACTCAGACCACCACCCCCTTCTGTTCAATTTTTCGACTACTTCTGGTAGGATTTCTCGGTTCAGATTTCAAAAAATGTGGGTTAGTAATCCTCAGCTTTATGGGATAATAAAAAATCATTGGGATGGCCCTGCCCCTGCTCTTCTACCGGCTCCTTTGTTGTGTCATAAGTTACGTGGTCTGAGGACTATTTTGAGAAATTAGAATATTAATATTTTGGTAACTTCAATGCTAACATTGATGAGGCGCACAGCTCCCTTGTAGATATTCAGCAGACTATTCAATCTGCTGGATGGTTATTGAATCTTCAGGAACGTGAGTTGGCCGCTCATGAGAAGTTGAATCTTCACTTGCTTTAGCAAGAAACATATTTGAAAGAAAAAAGCCGGGTGCGGTGGCTTGCTGAGGGAGACCGTAATACAAGCTACTTTCAACGTGTCTCTACGATGCGAAAATCGTATATGGGAATTTCTGCCTTAACAATTGATGGAGTTTCTCACACTGACCCAAATATTATTTCTAATCATATTATCTCTTACTATGATAACCTGTTCGCCAGCACAGGTGGGAATCCAGTGGATTTGTCTCTAGTTTCTGATATGGTTCCTCGAGTTGTGACAGATTTTGAGAACACTTCTCTAACCGTCTGCCCTGATGAGGATTGCATCCGTCATACGGTTTTTTCCATGGATCCTTCTAGCTCTCCTGGCCCTGACGGCTTCACCGGTCATTTCTTTCAGTCCTATTGGAGCATTGTGGGTAGTGACGTGTGTAAAATGGTTTAGTGGTTCTTTCAACATGGGAAAATCTCTGGTGGGATGAATTCAAGCTTGATGGCACTTATCCCCAAAGTCCCTGGTGCCTCGACAATTGAACAGTATATGCCGATTGTTATGAGCAATTTCACATTCAAAATCATCTCAAAGATCTTAGCTGATAGGCTTGCCATTATTGCTAGCCGAATTGTTACAGAGAATCAATTTGGATTCATAAAAGGGCGCCAAATCCATCAGTGCATTGCAATCGCTTCTGAAGGTGTCAATCTCTTGAATAAAAAAAATTTGGTGGTAACATGTGCCTGAAAGTGGACATTAGGAAAGCCTTTGATACGTTAAACTGGCAATTTCTGCTTGAAGTTCTTAAGTCGTTTGGTTTTTCCTCTCAATTCATTGATTGGATTCATGCGATACTCTCTTCGGCTCATATCTCGATTCTCACTGCTAATGGATCTGCTGGATATTTCTCTTGCTCTCGAGGAGTAAGACAAGGAGATCCACTTTCTCCTCTTCTATTTGGTTTAGTGGAGGATTTCCTTAGCCGTTTTATCAATGCTCATACCCTGCGTGGGTCGTTGTCTCCGATGGATTATTCTACTTCTTCTGTAATGCCTTCACACTTGTTTTATGCAGATGATATTTTAGTTTTCTGCAGGGCAAGCATCTCGAACATACATGCTCTCATGGATATTTTTGATTTATATGGCTCTCTATCTGGACAATTAGTGAATTGGCAAAAGTCTGAGATTTTCTTCGGGGATTCGATCTTGCTCAGACGTCGGAACAGATTGGCGGGTCTAATTGGAATCAAAATTGGATCTCTCCCGTTTAATTACTTGGGCGTTCCTCTTTTTCAAGGGATCCCAAGAGCTAAATACCTTGCAGCGACTGCGGATAGAATTATTCTCTCTTTCTCGCGCTGGGCGGGGACGTCTCTCTCTATGGCTGGTAGGCTGACACTTGTTAATTCAGTTATCACTAGCTCTCTGATCCACACCTTTATGGTTTACAAATGGCCTGTGAGTTTGCTAAATAGGCTCAATAGACACATGAGGAATTTCATTTGGACGGGTTCAGTTTTGTCCAAAAAGCTTGTTACTGTTCCCTGGAAGGTTTGCTTAAAGTCCTTAAAGGAAGGAGGGTTGGGTATTAAACACCTCTCGACCCTTAACTTGGCTATGAGTGGTAAATTGGCGTGGGGCTTTCTTTCCTCTAATTCTTTATGCTTTAATTTGTTGAGGACGCGCTTTCTAAATAGGGCTGGTTTGCCAAAGTTTCGGTTGCAGCGATCGTCTATTTGGTGGTCTGCCAAGGCTGCCTATCTCAAGTTACGGGAGAATTTTTTTTGGTCATTTGGATCATCTTCTGAGTTGTCATTCTGGAATTCGGAATGGATTTTGCCGCCCCTGGCTGAACAGCTTGGGATTTTTATGTCAGACCGTTTGAAGCTCACTGATAGAATCTCAGATTTTTATGAAAATGGCAACTGGCGGGATCTTCCGATGCTGGCTAGTCCGTTGCACCAGCGCATCCGGAATATGCATGGAAATGGCTCTGAAGATGATTTATGTTTTTGGAGACCTGTGAGCAATGGCCTCTTCACGGTAAAGTTATTCTATCACTGGTTATGTGCTCCTCCGACTTTGCCTTTGGTTTTTCAGTCAATTTGGAAACCTTTTATTCAGCCATCACACTCCATGGTTTGCTGGCGTGCATACTAGGGCGCTTTACCAACTCATGATGCGCTCTGTGCTAGAGGTCTGCCTCTAATATCTCGTTGTCCGGTCTGTTTAATGGCTTATGAGATGAATGACCATTTGCTTGTTCATTGCCCTTTTGCTTCCCAAATCTGGTTTAGCATATCGGCTTTATTTGGTAGAAGACTTGTACTTGATTCTTCTGTACAAACCCTCTTGCAACACGCCTTCTCAAACAAGTTCAGTTCGCAAGTCCTTTCCCTCTGGCAGGTTGCGCTTGTCAACGCTGTTTGGTTGATCTGGTCTGTAAGAAATGCTGCTATTTTTGAGAGCAAGCCACCAAACATTCATGAGGGATTGCACTATCTTTGGTCTGCAATTCGTAGCTCTGATAGAATCAGAAACGGATCGGTATGGAATTCTGTTGTGGAGTTATCTATTCTCCATAATCTCGGGTTAAACGCTCGTCGTCATAGGGCCCCTCGAATCATTGAAGTTAGATGGCAGCCCCTCCGTCTGATTGGATTAAAGCTAACACTGATGCACTACAAGAAAAGGGGTTTTCAGTGGCAAAATTTTTGTGGGGAATTAAAATTCGCCATTAAACATAATACATCTGTGGCGCGAAAATATTGCACCACAAATATTAAGATTTTAGTGGCGAATATTGTAATTGCCACATAAAGTGATGCATTAGTGATGAATTTATAAAATCCCCACATTTAATAGAATATAGTGGGGGAATTTTGATCCGCCACAAAATTATTAAGTAAATAGTGACAAATTCAATTAAATTGGCACAGATGAAAAAAAGGTAAAGAGCGCCAAACCAAAAATTATTTCGAGCCAAAAATAATATTGGAATTATTAGAACATTTTAGTGAAATAAAATAAATACTTTTAGATAAAACAAAACCCTAACTTACCTAGCATGTTCTTCAAATTTTCTGTCTGAGGGACTGCGGTGGTATCCTACAAAAAAACCCTAACTTATCTACAATGTTCTTCAATTTTTACACCTCTAAACTTATTGTTCATTTGGGTTCCTTCTTTTCTCTCTCACCTCAATGCACCCATCAAGAAGTTCAGCTCCAATAGGGCGGTGAAAAAGCCCCAAAATATTCTCTACCCGCCTTCCAAAACAGCCGCTGATATGAAACGGTTCGAGGTATATTTGGGTATTCTTCTTCCTTTGTAATTTAGGTATGTTAGCTTTTATGGATTTGATTCTTCTCTAAGTCTGGGTGTTTAATTTTTTTCATGGGTTTTCCAACAGCAGCAGTGAGTGTTTCTCAAATTTTTTCAAGTTTTGATATATCTGCGACTTGATTAAATTCTTTTACTTCTGCAATTTGAAGATTTATTGAACCGATCCTCAATAATTGATTGGGAATAGCAGATTAGTTATATTTGGTTCCTTGACTCTCTTTCTGCATATATTTTGCTAGTCAGGGGGCTGTTATGTTCTGCATAAAATGGGAAAGGTTGTGCAATGTAGAAGATGAAGTTAAATTTACCAATTTTTTCTATTAAACTAGACAAGTCTGCTCCAATTTTAGTTGGTTTTGGGATTTTCACACATTAGACCAAGTTTTAATGAAGTTTCTGTCAAGTGCGAACACAGTCACTAATAATAGTGGTGCCTTGGTTTCCTCTAGTAGTAAAAAATAGTTGAACAACCCTGTTCTTGAGTTATTAGTACCAATATTAAACTAAACAAATAATTCCTTTAATGATTTTCATTTATGGAAGGAGTTAATCATTCACAATATAGAATTGCATATTATAAGAACATTTGAGTAGATTGGTTTCACTTGTATGTCTGCACATGTTCATATTTATTAAAAAAAATGAACTCATTGAAATGTATTATTTGAGTTTTAAATTAGGAATCTGATAATTTATCCTAGCTACTAAGTCATATAACCTCATCTTGATAATTTTTTATTTATATCGGATCATAAAGAAAGCACAAACCTTGATACGACATTGTCTTTATTGTTTTTTAAAGAATTTTCTATTTTGCTTCTGGATTCCTAACTGTGATTATTAACTTTGATTGTTTTGCCTTTGCTATTTGTTTCTAACTCAGATCTCAGTGCTTATTAACTCAGATCTCAGTGCTTATTCCAAAATGTGATTATTAACTTTCCTCTTCATTAACTCAGATCTCAGTGCTTCGTTTTCTCTGATGAGAGACACATCTGTATCCAATGTTGATGTTTTCTTATTAGCAACATTAGAAACAGTAGCAATTTGAGTTGTTGGGGTTTCATCGAGCATTCCACTTCGGATCTTAAGTTGATCGAGGTAAAGAGCATGTGATACCATTTGTACCGGCAATCTTTTGTTTTGTGGTGCATGGAGTCTTACTTCGCAGGATAGTTTTAGTTGTAATACCATTGTGTTTCAATCTTCCTGTTATATCTTATCTAGTTCAAATTACTTAAAAAGTGATATTTCTTTGAAATTGATGAAAATATGCATTGCTGATCTTAAGGTCCAAATTTACCCTGCTGGACAAAAATATTGATATATGGTCACAAGGAGTAACTTCAAGCACTTGTAATGATTTTCTCACAGGTTTTCGTGTTATAGTTAAATATTTTAATTTGCTTTAAGGTTAGTTACTTCATCTTATTGAAATTCATATCTTAACATGTGCCCATAGAGGCTAAGGAGGGAGGGATGATATACGCTATATAGCAGAGATCTCAAACTACTTAGTGAAGTCTAAACACCATTTTTGTGGGCTTAGAAGCTTTTTTGTATGTTGCATTCTTGACAGCTGCTGGAATTTTACTATCTTTCACATTTCCAAGGCCTTTCCGTGCAATTAATAGTGGAGACAGTGCCCTAGATCTATTAGAAATTGATGGGAATGCTTCCATTAATATTAAAGGTAATCACTAGAACTTTTCCTTGTCATATATAAAAAAAACTGAGTTAAAATTATCACTACAGGATCATAATTTGATTTGTGCTTGATATATTTCATGTCAGGAAAAAACTGGTGGAAAGATCATTTACGAGAAGACATGAATCGTCTACATTTTTTGATGGCGAAACTTCAACTACAAAACTCACCCACGCTATCCTCTGAATTTGTGGAAGCTTGTTACACCTGTGTATCTGAGGCTGATTAAACGGGTTCTAGCTGGTTTATCACTGGAAGTTAATATCTTAACATTTTGGACAAAGCAATTTTTCATTATGTTGCTTGTTTGTAATGGATATAACCTATAACATATCATTATGGTTATGTATTTTTCCAAAGTTATATTGAATCTTATAGTTTAATTTTTATAGCAATAATTACTTATAATTTTAGTTTTTCATTAAATTGTTTATTTTTTTTATTACATACATACATATAATGGAAAATGAAGATTTCTATAAATGAAATGCTTTTATTGTAATTTTATCTATTAAATATTTATTTTTTATGGCGTTTTTATCGCCACAAAATGCATGCTTTTATGGCGTTTTTATCGCCACAAAATATATGCTTTTGTGGCGTTCTATTACGCCACAAATTATATCCTTTTGTGTCATACAATTATGCCACAACATACTTGCTTTTGGGACGTAATATTCTGCCACAATACTTCTACATTTGTGGCGATAAGGTTCGCAACAAAAGAAGTTGTTTAGTGGCGCTAAAATTATGCCACTATAGACTATCATTCGTGGCGTTGTTTATTTCCTCACTATATAATATCATATTGTGGTAATCAATTTTATTAGTCACTAAAAGCTTTTGTGGCGCGTTCCTAGTGGCAAAAATTATATTCGCCATAAAAAGCATTAGTGGCGCGTTTTGAACCTTTTGTGACAAAAACATTCCCCATAAAAAACTGTTTTTCTTGTAGTGATGCCTCCGTGATCTCGGGTAGAGCTGGTTGCGGTGTGGTTTTTCGAAATAGTCAGGGGCATCCTCTTGGGTCATTTGCCTTCCCCCTTGATTGTGCTTTGGTACACATGGCGGAATTGCAAGCTGCTATTTTTGCAGTTTCGATTGCGAGGTCACGTGGATGGACTCGTCTCTGGATTGAAAGTGACTCGACTTACGTTATTCAAATTTTCCGTGCCCGTGCGCAGATCATTCCCTGGACAATGCGTGTGGATTGGTTAAATTGTTTAGATTCAATGACGCATATTCAAGTGGTTGTCTCCCATGTGTTCCGTGAGGGAAATCAAGTGGCGGACGCTCTTGCTAATTACGGACGTCTGGCCTCAGATTTACAAATGTGGAATACCCTTCCAGACTTCTACTCCTTTCTTGTTAGAGATAATGCTCTTGGTAAGGATATGTTTAGATTTTCTTAAAACATTCTTTGTACTGGTTTCATACTTTTTTCATCTCTTTATTTATATATTTAGTTCTTTGCCTTTTTGGGGTACCAACCTGTTTGGGATTCTCGTTGGGCTGGGTCCGTATTTCAATAAAAAAAAATATTGATTTCTGTGTAATCGTACATTTGTACACGTTTGCATGAACCGTGATGTTCTTAGAATGCTCCACTTCCTAACTGCCATTTTTCTATAGAACTTAATCCCACAAAAGGTATAACTTTCATCTTTAAGTTCTCAGCATACTCCATAACTAATTAATTAACTTAAATTGAATTAATAAATTCTATTTATATAATTAGTTAGCATTAATTAACCATAATCAATTAATCAATTTAATTATAGGCCAGAAAATCTTTTTAATTGTAAATTCGTCCCTAATTAATAATTAGTTAAACAATTGCCTTTTTATATTTGTAATTAATGAAAATAGTAAACAGATATCCATAAAATTAAAAAAATTAAAAACGTCAAGGACCACATAACATGTTTTTCAAAAAAATACATATCAAAAAGAATTTCTAGACATGTATCACACCATCCATGACTTCCTTTCCATTTCCCTATTTTTTTATGTTCATGATTTTTCATTTTTCATGCCTTTTTAGTTTTTTATATTTTTTTTTCTTTTTTATATGTTTTTTCATTTTTTCCATTTTTCATGTTTGCACAATTTTTTTACTATTTTCTCCATTTTTTCTAATTTTGTTATTGTTTTTTATAAATTATTAAACAGGTCAATCTCAGTAACCCGTTGCCAAACTATTTATTATATAAGTTAGTTGAGTCAAACATGAAAAATATGGAGAAGAGAGTCCACCCTAAAGAAAATGGTTAAAACATATTTCTTATATTTAAAAGGGTAAAACATTTTCTTTAATTTCTTTGTATTTTTTTTCTGTTGACTGATATCGTATTTTTCGTTAACTTATTATCATAACCAAACAAATACTTAAAAGTTCAGAATTTTTTTTGTACACAATATTTTTTTTACAAACAAACGGATGGTAAAAAGGGAATTAAGGATCAATTTAGCCCTTGACTTTGGCTAATTAGTTCAAAATCAAGTTTGGATATCAATTTGGTCCTTTAACTTGACATTTGAGATCAAATTAGTTCAAAATAACACGTGTCAAAATGAGGAAGTGACACGTGCCAAATAGGAATACCAACGGGTATAAGGGTACTCACAAAACCCGATACTGCCCGACCCTAATAGGATTAACTATACCTTGTGTAAAAAGGTTTGGGACGAATATGAGATCTAAAAAATTACCGTAACAGGTATGACACGGTATGGGATTACCCCTCCGCATACCTGCATCAAAATAAATATTATTATTGTCTTGATAATTTAAATAATTTACAATGTTTGTTAAATTTGTGGATGGTTTATTAAATTTGTTTTTTTTTCTTTTTTTTTGGTTAAATTTATAATTTATTTATTTAATGTGTTGATTCTCCGGAGTTGAGTAGTGCTGCTTCTGCCGCCTGCTCCAATCTTGATTTACAACTTCTTCGGCAGGAGATGATGTACAGAGAGCAAAGTCGTGTTAAGTGGCTTAAAGCGGGGGATAGGAGCACTAGTTTTTTCCAAAGGTCTGCTAAAGTTAGAAAGACTTGGGCCGGCATTCATCATTTAAGGATCGGCGATGAGGGTCACACTTCAGACACGACTAGATTATCTGATCATGTAATTGATTATTTCTCTAATCTCTTCCGTAGCTCTAGGGAACATATCGATCTTTCTTCAATTAATGAGGTAATTCCCAACTTAGTAACTTCTTTGGAAAATGAGGAATTAATTTCTAAACCTTCCATTGAAACCATTAAAGACACAGTCTTTTCCATGGATCCTGACAGTGCCCCTGGCCCTGATGGTTTTGGGGGAACCTTTTACCGCTTCTTTTGGGATATTGTTGGGAAAGATGTTTGCAATATGG
Source organism: Euphorbia lathyris (assembly GCF_963576675.1). NCBI lineage: Eukaryota > Viridiplantae > Streptophyta > Magnoliopsida > Malpighiales > Euphorbiaceae > Euphorbia > Euphorbia lathyris. The sequence goes on along the minus strand of NC_088912.1, from coordinate 42,375,699 downwards.
TTCAGGCTTTCTTTGATCATGGTTGCATCCTGTCGGGTTTAAACTCTAGTATTATGGCCCTTATTCCTAAAGTGGCTGAAGCTGACAGAATTGAGAATTTTTGTCCAATTGTGATGAGTAACTTTGGTTTCAAAATCATCTCAAAAATTCTTGCGGATCGCCTTGCAGTTATTGCTGCAAGGATTGTCTCTCCCAACCAGTATGGGTTCCTTAAAGGTAGAAGCATTCATCAGTGCATTGCCTTAGCTTCTGAGGGAGTTAATATGCTTGACAGAAAACGTTTTGGTGGTCACATGGCCTTAAAAATTGATATTCGTAAGGCTTTTGATACTTTAGATTGGAACTTCCTCTTGGCTGTGTTGGATTCCTTTGGTTTTTCTCTCACTTTCAGAGATTGGATCCTAAACATTCTGGCATCTGCTCGTATTTCTGTGATGATTAATGGTTCTCCAAAGGGTTACTTTTCTTGTTCTAGAGGGGTTAGACAAGGCGACCCCCTTTCTCCTTTACTGTTTGACATTGCTGAGGATTTTTTCTCTCGTTGGCTTACTAAAATGGTTAGGGAGGGTACCTATTCTCCTATGTATTATTCTGGTGGAAACTCCTTTCCCTCTCATCTTCTTTTTGCTGATGACATGCTCATTTTTGGAGTGGCATCTTTAAGAAATATGCATGCTCTTAAGGATTTTTTCCTGCTCTATGGACAGATATCCGGTCAGCAGGTTAGTTGGGATAAATCTGCTATCTTTTTTGGTTCTCAGGTGAGTCCTTCGAGAAGGGTTCGGCTTGCTAACTGTCTTGGCATCCGTTTGGAGTCTCTCCCCTTCAGTTACTTAGGAGTCCCTCTATTTAAAGGTGCTCCTAGGGCCCGTCACCTCAGCTGCCTTGCAGACAAATTTCTATCTCAATTTAGCAAATGGAAAGGTAGCTCTCTCTCCTTTGCAGGTCGTTTAACTCTAATTAAGTCTGCTATTACTGGCTCTCTGGTTCATTTATTCTTGATCTATAAGTGGCCAGTGGGTTTGTTGAAAAAGCTCAATAGAAGTGTTAGGAATTTCCTTTGGACGGGTTGTATTGATAAGAGGAAGTTAATCACGGTTCCCTGACAAACTTGTTGCAAAAGTTTGGAGGGTGGTGGATTGGGCATTAAGGATTTTAGGATCTTTAACCAGGCTCTCTTGGGGAAGATGTGTTGGGATTTAATTCAAGGCAACAGTCTTGCTATTTCTCTGATGAAGTCTAGATTTATGGCTGTCTCTGGTTTGCCTAAAGCTACCATTTCTCCTTCCTCGATTTGGTCTTCCTGTAAGTTTGTTTATTCATCCATTTGGGACCAGACCTTTTGGTGGATTGGCCAGTCTTCAATGCTCAATTTCTGGACTGATCGGTAGATCATTCCATCGGTGGCGGACAGATTGGGTCTTGATCATCAGGATAAGCGTTCACGCTTTAATTCTGTTGATGATTTTTTGGTCAATTCGGAATGGCTTGGCTTAGGCACTCTTCCTTCGGTTCTTCAAGACAGTATTCGATCTATTCACAGGGGTAGAGATGATTTTGATTTATGCGCTTGGCAGCCCTCTACGAATGGTATTTTCTCTGCCAATTAGTACTATTCGATTATTAGTCCTCGCTCCTACTCGGTGGACTGGTATAAATTTGTTTGGAATGCTCACACTCCCCCTTCTCATTCCTTCACATCCTGGAGAGTTTTGCATGGAAGGGTTCCGACTCACAACCTCCTCCAACGTCTAGGCTTCTCTTTTGCTTCTCGTTGCGTTCTTTGTGGTAGGGATGCTGAGTCCATTAACCACTTATTCATTAGCTGTTCTTTTGCAGATTCTCTGTGGAGAGCCCTTGAGATTCATTTTGATTGCACTTTACCTCGTCATTCCCGATTCATCCACTTCTTCAGCACTCTTCATAGCATTCATTTTGGCTCACAGGTGTCGATGATCTGGCGTGTTGCCGCTGTCTCTTGCATCTGGTTAATCTGGCATTACAGGAATGAGGCAACCTTTAAGGAGGTTTCTCCTTCTATTCAACACTCGAAGATCACCCTATTTCGAATGATTCGAGAGTCATTTGCTTCTTCTAAAGGTTTTTGCTCTTCAAGGAGAGATGCCGATATCTTATCCCATCTTTTGGCTTCTCCAAGGCCGCCTCCAGCTCCCAACATTATTCTGGTCCATTGGCTTAAACCTCCTCCGGGTTGGGTTAAAGTCAATGTGGACGGCTCTGCTTTTGGTACTCCTGGCGAGGCGGGAGCGGGAGGTATCTTTCGTAACTATCGCGGCTTTCCCAAAGGTTGTTTTGCTTTTTCCACCCCTCCTTCTTTTGCTTATATGGCTGAATTGAGAGCCGTTATTTTCGCAATTGAACTTGCTTGGGAGAAAAATTGGCATCATCTTTGGGTTGAGTCAGACTCCATGTACATAGTTAATCTGCTTCGACTTCATTCCATGGATGTTCCTTGGAGTATTCGTCAAGAGTGGTTGCATTGTCTCAGCATTTGCTCTAGGATGAACATTATTTTTACACACATCTTTAGGGAAGGGAATCGCGTTGCTGATGCTTTGGCATAGTTTGGAGTATCTTCCTCTGTGATCAATTGGTGGCCTTCAGCTCCTGCTTTTTGTCACATGTTTATCAATGATGACATCTGTAATATGTTTCATTTGCGTTTTTCTTGATCTTACCTGAACTTTTCTCCTTCCCCATTCCTCTTATTTGTTCTCCTTCCTCTTCTCTTGTTCAAACACTCACCTTTTCTTTTATTAATATATGACGGGTTTGACAGTTTTTGGGCAATGGGTGCTCTCTCCGCTCAAGGTCTGTCTCGTCCCAATTTCTATCAAAAAAAATATTTAATGTGTTGATTCTTAACGGGTAAGGGTACCCGTGGATACCTGCTAATTAAATGAGAAGGATATGAAATACAAAAAGTATACACGTTAAGATAATTCAAAAAATAAACGGATAAAAAAATATGAGATTGCATTACCGGTTGTCATCCCTAATGTCAAATAAATGTTAATCATATATTGACACGTGTTATTTTTGAACTGATTCGACCTTATATACCAAGTTGAAGGGCTGGATTGATATTCAAACTTAAAATTGGATTAAGTTAATCCTATTAGCCAAATTGATCCTATTTAAGAACAAAAAAATGATCAATTTGGCACTTTAAACTGGTTAGTAGAGTCAATTTAGTCTAAAACCAAGTTTGAGTTTCTTGGTACTTCAAATCAAATTCATTGAAAATGACATTTTTCAATATATGATTGGTAGTTATTACGTGTTTTTTCTCATACTGACATATATATTTTAGACTAATTTAATCTCAAATATCAAATTAAAAGATGGAATCATTCGTAAACTTATTTTAAACTAAATTGATTCTACTAACAACGTGACAACAAATTGATCCTTAATTGGAAAAAGAAAATTGTAAAATGATGTTGATAAGCAAAAGTGCATTTGTAGTGCTTTGATGGTTTGCAACTGGAAATGTGGATACTCACGTGTGAAAAAGTGATGGGCCTTTGTTTGGGTTTCAGCATTAACTTCTCATCGGACTAAATTTATGTAAATTCATTTTGGGTTAAACTATTACTCTCATAATTCTTTTAAAATTTTATTGATTAATCTTTAATCTTCTAGGTTTAGCAACTTTTATTTATTTTAATTTTTTAAGGGAAAGGAAAATCGAATTACTCCAAAATTAACTCATTACAAAGCGCATCCATTAACCAACTAGGAATAGAGGAAAAAAATAAAAAAAATTAGCATTGAAAATGGCATATCGAGTTACGATACGAAGAACCCTATTCATTAATCTAGAAGCAAAAGCTAAATGAATATATTCTCTATCCTCTTCTTTTTACCACTATACTACAACGACAAATGAATATATTCTCTATCACGAAGCAAATCTCTACAATCATTGATAATTCTCTTAAAATCCGACAAATCGATTTTTGAAGAATGAAAACTATCAACAACAACCTTGATGTCTCTGTCTATGATAACATTTTACAGCTCAAGAGATAGGACCCAAATAATAGTATGACGCAATGCAATGGATTTTGCGAGCTTAACCTCCAACATACCTTCCTCAAGCAAAATTCGACAAACCACGAAGTTGCCATTGTGGCCAATGATGATAGCACCAATCCTATAACAATTTCCATTGACAAATATAGAAGCATTTATATTGCATTGGTGAAGTTGATAATAGGTCTCTCCCATCTATGAACTACATAGGTTTCTATAATACCATATTCGCGAGTCTTAACGTTATTGGCCTTCCAATTAGGTTGCAAACTAGATAAAGATTTCTCGTCCCCATCGAGGATCCGCTTCGTTGGAGGCGAGGCATCCCGATTAGAATCTCCATGGGCCGAGGATGGGGATTGTTTTTTCCCTACAAGCGGGAGCATGGAGGGGATGTGAATAGGTATCCCCGCCCCGTAAGGATCCCCGTACCCATCTCCAATAAGCCCACATGGGGATCCCCACAGATTCCCGATTAATTCCCCGTTTAACATTTATTTTTTATATATTTTTTGTGATTCTTTTTAAAGTCATTAGGCCAGGTCAATTTTATTCTTTATTTTTGCCATACAACTCAATCTTATTCTTTATCGTTATACTATGTCAAATACTAAGAAAATGGAGAAAAATAGAATAAAAATTGTATATATATATAAAAATTGAAATGGGGAATGGAGAATCCCCGCAGGGCAAGGACGATGACAAAATATTCCATGTTTAGGATTCAGGGACGAGGATGGAGAATCCCTAATAATTCCATGGATGGGGGTGGGGAATGTAATCCATGTACCACCCCATTTACATCCCCACTTCCAATCCGTAAAAAAACATTGAGTGGAGAGCAATACAATATAAGATGAAGTCCAGGCATTATTCTAGAGAAAATTAGTTCTCTGGTTCAACATAGTCCATAAGACCGCAACTAGGGATGCAACTGGGGCGGGGAATATCCGTACCCGTCAGGGCCCCGCCCCGTTTTTTAGCGGGGACGGGGACCAATATGGTCCCCATAGGCGGGGACGGGAAATGGTATCCCCGTCCCGCGGGGATCCCCGTACCTGTACTCGTAAAGTCCCGACGGGTAATCCCCGATTAATCCCCGTTTATATATAAATGAAATGAAAAATATTTACTTAAAATGTAGACATAGAGGATCGAACCTCTAACCAATTGAAACACCATCATGAAATTTAATTGAAACACCATCATGGAATTTATTTTCCTCCCCTGGAATTCTATTTCTAGAAAATTGTATTACATAGTTTGAAGGCTTGAAAGCCTACAGGAAAGATGATGATAGTATTTTGCTATTTCGTCCTGAAGAAAATGCAAAGCGGATGCAAATAGATGCTGAAAGGATGTGCATGCCATCACCAACAGTAGAGCAGTTTGTAGAAGCTGTCAAGACAACTATTTTAGCAAACAAATGTTGGGTACATGATAATTTTAGAGTTTTAATATTTTGTTATAAGTGGATTGGAAACTAGATTTTAATATTTGGTATTTTTTTTAATGAAATTATAAAATTATGAATATGGTACATTTCAATTTTTAGGTGATTTAAAATTTATTATAATTGATAATTTTGTACTAAATGGGTAAACGGGGATTCCCCGTACCCGCAGTTTCCCCGTGGGGCGGGGATGGGGATATTTTTTGTCCCCGTTTAGCTGGCGGGGACGGGGACGGGGATGGGAAACCAAATCCCCGCCCCGTCCCGTTTACATCCCTAACCGCAACCATTGTACTCAAATTATCCTTATGCGCTGTCATGACATAGTTTCATTAGCCAAGAAGAAAGCTCATCCGCCACATCTCAAGGAACAAACAATCATACGACTATGCAGCAACTCGCAACATAAGGGCAACTAATAAACAATTGGAAAGTATGCTCCACATCAATAGGGAAGAAAGCACGCATAGTAATAAGGACACCAACAAGTTATGCGTTTAGGCGCATATGAATTGGAAGGCAATTCAAGCTTAATTTCCATAAGAAAGACTTGACTTTCAAGGGGATACAAAGGCTACAAATTACATCCCAGTCCATATTGACGTTACCTTGAAGATGAAATCTTTCAAGCACCTTATAACCGAATTAAGAGGTATTGATGGCTATCTTTCTAGAAGTGTCACATAAACCTATCCTCCCTAGAAGGTGGATGAACCATCATATTACACATGACCCTAGGTTTCTCATGGTTAAGTTAATTATGAATCTTTCTTTTGTGTTAAACCCGCGAGCCACTAATAAACAAATCAGCCACTTTATAGTGTTCAAACCAGAAGAATGTAGAGATAAAACCACAAAACCGAAATCTTTAAAAATGAAGTACCCAATTCTCGATCCACTCTATAATTTTAAGAGTTTCATAGAGTTGGAGTTTCGGATCTACACCGAGAAGATTGGGATGTTGAATTCTCTACCTTCATCCCAATTTTGAGATTTTTTGGTATTGCAAAAAAATCTCATTCCCATTTAATTTGTTGGGAACTTTTTCAAGAATTTTTCGTTTTCTAGGTAATGAAAAATGCTAGACATGTTTACCATCCTAAATATATTTGAATGAATAAGTAGTTAATACTAATAACATTTTGTAAATAAAATCAATCATCCTCCAACCATGCATTTTTAGTATTTTTTGCTATTCTATTAGACATTAATTTCTTACTTTCTAACAATCAAATTGCTTCAATTTTTAATAACTTAAAATTAAAAAAAAATATATATAAAGTTAAAAAAAATATATCATTTTCGGCATTTATGAGTTGAAATATTTTTGGTGTTTATCATTCTAGCCTATAATTTATCTACGCATCCATTTTCAAGCTAGTGAGAACTTAAAAAATATTATGCTTCTTTATTTTTATTTTTTAATAATCTTTATTCCTATGGAGTCTATTTTATTTTTTAAGAAATGGAGTCTATGTTAATAGATATGTTTACTTTATCAAAAAAACAAAACAATAAATATATATTTACGAATTTATCTTATATAATAATTGATTATTTATATGGAAATAGAAAAGGATGGTACTGCAGGAAGGACCAATGCTTTGTTGGTATGAATTTATTATTATTATTTAAATTAATTTAATATAATATAATTTTAGAAGATGCTCAGAAAAGATATTATTTATGATTTGACAATATATTATATAGTTGATAATGACAAAAATCTTATAGATGTTGCCTAATTAATTCAAAATAAACAGTTCAAATTAATATGCATTACAAGTAGGGCCTTCAGCCTCCCTGCCCTTCAAATCAAAAATAAACCTCTAAAATCCATAAACAAAAAGAGTCCGCCTCTCTGCCTTGCTTTTCCTCTCACCGCTTTCTTCTTCTTCTTCTCCATATTTTGGGTCGGCAACTCTTTTTTTCTCCTCGTTTTAATTAGATCTGATTAGAGGAAGAAGAATGAACCTTCCATCTTTCTGTTCACTTTTGTACTTATTTTTATGAGTTTCACTTGGTTTGAAATTCATATAATTCATCGGATTTTGTTATTCATCTGATTCGTATCTATTAGTTATAATTCGTTTATTTATACTTTTTTTCTGATTTAGCAAGAACGAAAATAGTTGATTTTGTTCGTAGATCACTAATCTACGTGGTTGCAAAACAATTAACTCAAATTCGAATGTTTGGAATGAAAATTGGATTGTAGTTGCTTTTCTGCAGATTTGGATTGACTCGCTAAGTATATAACTTAGTTGTACTTTTTGTAACTTTTTTTTGTGTGCTCTTTGTAGTCTTTTTTTTCATCTTATATTGGCTTTACCTATATTTGTATGAGGTTTTTTTACTTATTGTTGTACTTGTACCTTTTTCATCTATTTGAATGATATAAGCATTTTCATCTAAAAATAATAAACTCATACTTTCAATATTGGCGGTCAAGATCAAATTTACCTCTAACATTATAAATAGTATAATTATACCCATAAAGTTTGCAACTTGAACTCATTTTATCTCTAATTGCGGTCATGAATCTTGTTATCTCTACTTCATATGTGTGTCGTGTTATCACTAATATGAAAGGGAGTTCACACGGCATGTCACCTTAGCCACACACCGTGTGAGCCAGTGAGATGGAGGAGAATTGCACAGGGGAGGAACCACACGACGTGTCAGATCTTCACACGCCATGTAAAATGCTGGTTGAAGTTTCTAGAGTTTTTCTACTAATTCACATGGTGTGTGGCTGTCTTAACACATCGTGTGGTACATGTCAGATGCATCTTGAGAAGGCTTCCCCCAAGCCAATGTGGCTGCCCCAAGTCTAAGCCACGTGGCGTGTCGAATAAGCCACACGTCGTGTGGCCCAACTTCATGGCCAAGGAAGACAAGCCTGCCATCATTCTGCTTCAGTTTAATTATTGTTTTGCCATTTAGACTTATTTACTATTTTGCCATTATCTTAATTCCTCATATTTTAGTTCAATCTTGTAATCCTACCAAGGGCTTTTAAGACTTTTTCTACCTAGTTCAGGGAGGTATTTAAGCTTCTCTTTTTGTAAGGGTGAACTAAATTTTATGAATCAAATACAAATTCCTCTTGGAAGTAGGATTTTCTAACCTATTTAAAATTAACTCCTACTAGTTTAGCTAGTGAATAAATTATTATTTGTTTATTTAAGATTAAAATCATCACAATTCGTATCAGATGGTATCAGAGCCAATCATTTCCTAACCTGAGACTTCTTTGGCAATGGTTCAACCGAGGCTACCATAAGAATCAATGGAAGTTGTAGACAATAAGATGGAGGATTTCAAAACCGAGATGAGAAAGCTACCAATGGAGCAAACTTGAGCTCAAATAGAAGGACGTAGAGAAGCGGATGAGCAAATGAGGGAGATGAGAGCGTCTATGGAGAGCTTCAAGATAGAAGTGTGAAGCGTGATCCAACCATTAGTAGGGGGTTACCAATAAAGAAATGAAGAGATTCTGATACCCCAACCATAAAGACAACCCACTCCACCACATTCACCTCCACAGAGGAGAAATTGGCACCATAAGACCCGTATCAAGGGGGCCCACAAGCTCACAAGGTAAGGAGATCGAACTTTGTTATTGTGTATAATGAAGATAGTGATAGAGATGGATATGATTGTGTTGGATATGTTAGAAATGCTAGAAATGTTGGGTTGATTGATGATACAAATGTTGATATTATTGGGAGAAATCCATATGCGAATGTTGAGTATGCTAAGTATGCTAGGGGTGGGTATGATGGAAACTTTGGCAGGGATGATGCTTTCAAATTAAAGATAGATTTGCCTTCATTTGGAGCGGAACTTGATATTGAAGGGTTGTTAAATTGGCTCTCAGAAGTAGAGCAGTTCTTCGAATATGTCGGCATTCTAGATGAGATAAAAGTTCAGTTAGTAGCATATCATTTGAAAGGGGGAGCTTCGATATGGTGGGACTAATTGAGAGAGGAAAGAAAAAGAGGGGAAGAGATCTAATTCGGTCTTGGCTTTGGATAAAGACAGTGCTTAGGGAGCGGTTTCTACCGCTGCATTATAAACAATACATTTACAGCTCATATAAGGGATGTTCTCAAAGCACTAGGAGCATCCACGAATGCACTTTGGAATTCGTGCGACTTTTGGCAATGACAAAATTATCAGAAACCGAAAGTCAAAAGACTTCGATGTAGCTTGAAGGATTACGATACAATATCCAAGATAGGATTGGGACACAAATGGTGATTTGGTTACAAGATGCACAGAATTTGGCACTTAAGGTGGAAGTTCAATTGAATGTGAGGAGTCGGGATAGTTACCGCCATTCCAGGGGAGATAGTTCATTTACAAGAAGAGAAATGTCTAAGGCGGTACATAAAAGGAAGTAAGTGGCAAGCACTAGTGGGGTGAAAGCTCCAATTGTGAGCAAACACCGATAGGGAATGTGAGGCCTTATAGGGGAGCACCACCACCTCCTAAAGGCAACAACTCTTATACCAAACCGGCCATATTTAAGTGTTTCCGTTGTAATGGTCATCTCTCTAATTAATATCCCAAGATGAGGAGTGCTAATATGATGGAACATTATGAAGACGATTATGAAGAGGATGATAAAGTGTATTATGGGCTGATAGATGAAGAAGATGGTGAGAATGTGATGATAGTCATGTCGTTCATGTTTTTAGGAGGTTGTTAGTTTCTAACTGGGTTGAAGAGGATCAATGGCATCAATTATTCTGAACTTATTGTTTGGTGCAAGGGGGAAGGTGCGATGTGATTATAGATAGAGGGAGCCAAGAAAGCATCATAAGAAATACCGTCGTCCGAAAGTTTGGATTAGTTCTTGAGGCTCACCCAAGCCTTTATATTGTAGGGTGGATTAAAAGCATCAGCGAGTTGAGAGTGGATCAAAGGTGCAAGGTACTGATTTTATCAAAGACTACGAAGATGAGATCTGTTGTGATGTTGATATAAATTCTTGCCATCTACTCTTAGGGCACCTTGGAAATTTGATAGAGACGTTACTCGTGCCGATAGAAGAAACATGTATCGGTTCATGAAAGATGAAGTGAAGTATGTGCTAACCCCTATGATGAGGGAACCGAATTTAAAGAAGAAGGCAACATTAATAGTGTGCCCTACTCACCAATCATTTATCAATGAATGTGCGGAGATCCAACTCATATATGTGGTCATGGTGAAGGCTAGTGGAGGCCCAAAGAGTTTGGAGGATAGAGAAGTATCGAGGGAAGTGAAGAGTATGCTATAAGAGTATGAAGATTTCTTTCCCAAAGAATTACCATATGGACTATCACTGTTGAGGGACATCCAACATCATATTTGGTGCTCGGGGCTAGTTTGTAAAGCTTTCCATATTACCGAATGAGTCTAAAGGAAAGTGAAATAATAAGAAGGGAAGTTGAAGACTTGGTAGAGGTAGGGTACGTGCAACAGAGTATGAGCACATGTGCGGTTCTAACTTTGCTTACCCCAAAGAAAGACATGTTATGGCGCATGTGTGTTAATAGTCGGGTTATTAACAAGATTATCATACATTATAAGTTCCCCATACCAAGACTCGTTGATTTTTGACCAACTTAGTGGGTCGAAGGTCTTCTCCAAGATCGATTTGCAGAGTGGTTATCACCAGATCTGAATTCGAGCTGGAGATAAGTGGAAGACGGCCTTCAAAACACGGGATGGAGTGTATGAATGGCCAGTGATGCCATTTGGGATGATAAATGCTCCAAGCATGTTTATGAGATTAATGAACCAAGTTCTCCTCTCATTGATTGGAAAGTTTTTAGTGGTGTACTTAGATGATATTCTCATCCATAGTCAAACTTTGGAGGAACATATGAAGCATTTGAGGGTTGTGCTAGACTTGTTGAGAAAGCACCAACTATATGCCAATTCCATGAAATGTGATTGGGTGATGGGGAGCTTGATCTTCTTGGGATATGTGGTTAATGGGGATGGAATTCGGGTTGATGAAGAGAAGGTTCGGGCCATCTGGAATTGACCGACTCCTAAGAATGTGGGAGATATCCAAAGCTTTCATGGATTAACAACGTTTTACCAAAGATTCATCCAGAATTTCAGCATTATAATAGCACCCTTGACCGAGTGTTTGAAGAAGGGGAAAGGGTTCAAGTGGGAAGAAGAGCAAGAGAGTAGTTTCACGTTGATCAAGGAAAGGTTGAGCATCACGCCGCTACTAGATTTTCCCGACTTTGAAAAGCTCTTTGAAGTGGAGTGTCATGTAAGTGGGGTTGCTGTCGGTGGAGTTCTCATGCAATAAAAGAGGTCGGTGGCTTATTTTAGTGAGAAGCTTTACGAATCGAGGCAAAAATGGGCCACGTACGATAATGAGTTTTACACTGTGTGAGCCTTGAAGACGTGGGAGCACTACTTAGCAGGGAAGGAGTTCATCCTCTATACCGACCACCAAGTTTTGAGGTATTTGGGAAGCTAAAAATAACTTTGGAGCTCGATACATGCTAGGTGGTCCGCCTTTGTTGATAAGTTCCCTATAAACTTATTCACAAAGTCGGGCAACAAAACAATGTGGCAGATGCTGTAAGATGAAGTGATGCACTTCTCAAGACTTTAGCTCTTAAAGTTGATTGTTTTGAGCATATGAGGGGAAGTTACAAGGAAGACCCAGATTTTAGAGTTATTTGGGAGAATTGCAAGAACCAACTTATGGTAGAAGATTACCATGTACTTGATGATTGTCTTATGAGGGGAAACCAACTATGTTTATCGTGCACCTCCATTCAGGAGAAAGTATTCCAGGATCTATATGAGGGAAGTATTGGAGGGCACTTTGTCAGGACAAGACTTTTGAAGTGGTGAGCTCCTAGTATTATTGGCTGAGAATGAGGAGAGATGTAGCATATATTGTGGAGTGTTGCTTTATTTTCCAAACCGCCAAGAGGCATGCTACTAATTCGAGGTTAAATATGTATCTGCCAGTGCTGGACACCGTAGGAAGACTTGTCTATGGACTTCATATTAGGGTTGTCGAGGATACAAAGATGAATGGACTCTATCTTTGTTGTGGTTGGTCGGTTTTCTAAAATGGCACACTTCACCATATGCCAGAAGACTAATGATGCTTCGGCCATTGATAAACTCTTCTTTTGGGAGATGGTGAGATTCCATGGGGTTTCGAAGAGCATTATTTCGAATTAGAATACTAAGTTTCTAAATCACCTTTGGCACACTTTGTGGGCTCTCTTTGATACGACTCTGAAATTCAGTACTACTACCCATCCCCAAATGGATAGACAAAATGAGGTGGTCAACCGGACCTCGGGGAACCTTTTGAGAAGCAAGTGCAAGTACAAACCGAGAATATGGGACTTGGTGATAGCAAGAGCATTATCTTCTCCTGCAAACAAGACTGTTCACTCAGGAACGGAGAAGATACCTTTTGAAATGGTATACGAAGACCCCGAACCACACACTTGACATTGTAGATCTTCCAAAAGGGGATAAGAGGAACGTGTCTGCCCATAATAAACTTGCCAATAGGTATCAACAAATGCACCAAGTATCTTTCATTAGACACTCAGTGAACCAAATAGCTTTTTGGCTTGTTCTGATGTCCGACTCTCTTTCTAATCATTTTCAATGAGTGGTTGTTCCTCCTCTTTTTATCAATGATATTCAGTTTGAGACTCGTCAAATACCATTTTAGATAGATCCTCTTTCACTTAAATTTTTGTATATAGGATTTGAAGTCGAGATCTCTAATTTGAACGATTTGAGACCGTTATTCACTAAAATTGCCCTTAATTGTAAAAAGAAAATACAAGAAAATACAGATACTAAAGAAAAGAATAGGAGAAATATTAGTGAGAAGAAAAAGACAAATGTGGTGATATATTATGGGCACCTAATAGTGGTCTTCTTACATTTTGAAATGAATAACATAACAAACAAATAAATAAATACTCAATAAATAAGTCCAACAAATAAAAAGAAATAAATATTGTAGGTAATTATTTAATTTTTTGTTTTTTTATATTTTGTTTCTTAGGAAAAGAAAAAGATTAGAATATGGTGGGATATTGCAGGAAAGCCACACCTTCCAAGTTCCATCCATCCATGGTAAAGGATGAGAGAGAGAGAGAGAGAGAGAGAGGATGGTGTTTGAGAAGAAGAGAAGAGAAAGGGGTTTAAGGGAGGGTTTTAGGTCTACCAACTGGTAGTTAGAGATTGAACTTGTTAACCAAACACAATCTTCAACCATCCAAACGAAATTGCTAACAACAGCAGCTTCAACTAGATTAAGCAATTTCTACAACAGCTACAATAGCGACAACTACATACAATTAGTCAAGCACCAACTACTTCTTCTTCTTCTGGCAACCCAATCCCCTTCAAAAACAGGAATTACCCCACTCCCAAACTCATCATCTTTTTTCTTAATTTCACAGAGATGCTCACGTGGGGTTTTAATGGAATGATGGTTGGAGAATATGTGATGAGATGAGAGCAAAATATCAAAAGTGAGAGCAATTTCAATTATCACTTCCTTTTCTTTTTGCTTTTGAGGGAGCAAAATTAAAAGTCAAAAAAATAAAGAAACAAAGAAAGATAGGATTTTTATTATTACTTACTACTGTATATTCTTTGTAAATTGTATGTGTGCATAGCTGAAGAGGTGTTCTTGTGAACCAAGTATTATTATTATTATGTTGTGATTTTGTTGTATTGGGATCAGATTTGTTTATCAGCGGATCCATTGGTGTCTTTGAGGTTTTCTGTTCCCCAAAACACCCACAACAGTTACTGGTTTCCAGGTAATTTTTTATTCTTCAATTTCTTGGACTTTTTATCCCTTTTCTCTACAATTTCTTATTTTATTATTCTTTCTTTTTCCATCTCTCTCTCCTCTGTCTCTCTGTGCCTGGAGGAAGATGATTAGATGACGATGGTGATTATAAGAAAGAAACTTACTTTATTTTTTTTAAGTGCATATCTATTGGGATTTGCAGACTATGCTTTTGTCTTTCTTGTTTTATGGTATTTTATGTTATTGTTCATAAACACTCTTCTTTTCTCCTAATTTTGAGGGTAGATTTTATTTGAATTTTTCAGGATCCATTATTCTTTTTTTAATTTTATTCAGTTGCCTTCTTCTTAGGCCTCAGTGGTGCTTTTAAATGAAATTTTTAGGTTTGGATTTCGTTTCTACACTCACTTGATAATTGTTTTTCCAATGATTTTCTTGTATATCCTGAAATCAAATGGAAGTTATTAGTAATTGTATGGGTATTCACGTGCAGGGATCTTATGCTGCTTGATGCTTCTACTTGTTTTGTTCAATTTGCTTATGGTGTCTAATGTTTTCAGCTTTATGTCGGTTGCTTGTTAATATATGTATTGCCTGCTGAATCCTTTCTGGAGAAGGGGGAACAAGCACAATTTGCATGTGAAAGCTTATAATATTCTAATACAAAGATTGCACTTCAGTTTTGTTTGGATATATATATATAATACTTAAGAGTTCTTGGTAATGGAAGTTATTTCAAATGGCATCTTGCAGTTCCTCCTAAGGTTGTGTAATCTAAGTCGTCGGGCACGAAAATCTGAAGACTTGAATAATAGATATGGCTACTTATTATGCCAATTCTAACAACCAAAGAGATGCTGTCCCAATGGTATATATGCCAGGTTCGTATCAGGAGGCACAAGGTCTTCCTGGAAATGTGATGATGTACATGAATCCTGGATCATTCTCCGATAATTTGGGTGGGAATTCCCAGCAGCAAAGCAACTGCATTGAAATTCAGTCTGTTGAGGCTTCAGATTCAAACCCGCAGCAGCAGGAAATCTTGTCAAATCTTGGAGGATCACGGATAGGGGACCATGATTTTAATGCATGGAGGGATGGTAGAAATGAGATGTTAGTTATGCATTCAATGGCTGGACCTTCCAGCATTCTCCACAGCGGACAGAACTTGCAGGGCCAGGGATTGTCCCTCAGTCTCGGTACACAAATTCCATCTGGAATTCATATGTCCTCCATCTCATACAGGAATTCTAATCCAGGCCTGGCTTCATTTTTAAGTCCTAGTTCATCAATTATGGGCGAGGGTAGTAACAGGAATGGCACTTCTAGAGATGAACAGTCGAAAAACGCTGAATTTCTACCACCTGGTTTTTCTGGAGGCAACCAAGATTCAAATAAAGGGGATTTATCTCCGTATGGGATGACAAGTGTTGCAAGAACTGTTCCAAGTTCTAAGTACCTCAAGGCAGCACAACAACTGCTCGATGAAGTTGTCAATGTCCGAAAAGCTCTAAAGCAGCCGGACAAAGAGAGAAACCAAATCGCAAATGAGCATGGAATGAACAATTCTAAGGAGGACGAAAACCAATCAAAGAATGTCTCTTCCAACCCTCAGGAATCTACTAATAATTTGTCTAGTGAACTTTCAAATGCAGAAAGACAAGAATTACAGAATAAATTGACAAAGCTATTGTCTATGTTGGATGAGGTAAGAGCAATGCATAGTTGATTTCTTAGTCTATTCCCGAGTTGGTACATTCTGCTCCTTGTCTGATATTTTTTATTCTTGAAGTGAACGTGTTAATTTCTCTGCACTGCTGGACTGTTTTTCTCAACTTATTGCAAGATTCTGAATTCTTAGAAACAATTTGGCTTTGTTCAGCTGATGAATGTTTAGGCTTTATCCATCTGTTTTTTTAAGCAGATAGACCAAAGGAGAAACATGAGGACCCTGTAATTTTGTGATTTGCAAATCTTAGAAAAGAGAAACAGCAAGCAGTTGATTGAGCGCATACTAATAATAAAGTGTCTGCTTAAAAAATCGTGCTTACTTCAGCAAAAGATATAGATGACTTCATCATGGCTCATGCCATACTGAGTTGATTAGCAGTTCTGACATTGTGCATGTTAAGATGATCTCGTCGTTCATGCTACTTTATGTTCTTCAAAGAGAAAGTTTTATGCTTTTCGCTTGTGGAGATACTCAATTGAATTAGAGAAGCAACTTCTTTTGCCACAAAGTTTTTCTTTATACTCAATATGCTATTTCATATTGCTCACTCTTAGGTGTTTCTGAGAAACCATGGGATTAGAGGTTTCTTTTTCAGCTTTATACCTCATATTAAGATCTCTAGGTTCAGGTAGCACCTTGGCAGTATTTTTCTTCTTGTTCAGCAATATGAAATAGTGGTGATGATATGTTCATATTCATTTGTAGATATTACACCATAGTTTTAGCCTCGATTAATGCCTTATGCATGTGACATCTCTAAGAGTATTGCAAGGACAGCAATATGGCTATGCATTGGTCCTTGCATCTTCTTTTATTTTACAGAATAGTTCACTATATTTTCCCCGTCCTGACCTTTTTTTTTACTGGTTTATGTTCCTAAAAATTACCATTTCGTTTAAAGTCATTCCTGTTTAACTGTGTTATAGATCATTATTCTTTGAGTATGACAACAATAATGTCAATATATAAATGACATCCACAACATCTTAATTATTCAAAGCCTTAGAGACCTTCTAAAACTCATCAATTTAATATCTTGACCTTCTATTTTCCTATGAGGTCTAATTTCGGATCGTCTATTATCACAGGTTGATAGAAGGTACAAACAGTATTATCATCAGATGCAGATTGTGGTGTCTTCATTTGATGTAATAGCTGGATGTGGGGCAGCTAAACCATACACTGCCCTTGCCCTGCAGACTATATCCCGCCACTTTCGGTGTTTGCGTGATGCAATAAGCAGCCAGATTCAGGCAACCCGTAAAAGCCTCGGGGAGCAAGAAACTTCTGAAAACGGTAAAGGTGTTGGAATAACTCGCCTCCGGTATGTTGATCAGCAGCTTAGGCAACAAAGAGCTCTTCAGCAACTTGGTATGATGCAGCAACATGCATGGAGACCACAAAGGGGTTTACCTGAAAGCTCGGTTTCAGTTCTTCGTGCTTGGCTGTTTGAGCATTTCCTTCATCCGTATGTCCGCTGACTATACCCAAATCTAGCATTGTTTCTATTTAGTTTTCGTGCTGTTTGTGTTGAGGACATCTTTTTTAAGTATAGTAATGGCTTATTCTGATGTTTTCAGATACCCGAAGGACTCTGACAAGATCATGCTGGCAAGGCAGACCGGCTTGACTAGAAGTCAGGTAAAATGACTGATATTTATCTAGGGATCAGCATTGAAAGACTAGAAAAGCCTTTTTCTATTATAAGCAAATCAAAGTTAGAGTTCTCTTTTTCCCAGAGTTTTGGTTTGATATGGGCCTGTGTTGTCACGCTTCAAGCCCAAGTGTGCTTTCGCGTAATATGAAGTGGACCTTTAACTATTAGCTCGAGCTTTTGGTTCAAACGGTTCCATAACATTTATATTTGAAAGCAGATGCAAAAAAAAATACTTTGAAAGGTCAGGCAGAGCATCAGTTGCAAAGTATTCAGAAAGCATAATGGATTTAGAATTCAGAATTGCGAATTAATGAAATTTCAGAATGTAGCATACACGGTTTGTTGGATTCAACATTTTCTTGTGTCTATTTAGAAACACGAGTCAAGTTCTGAGTGATTACATGACCTTTTGGAAGCAAGTGGTAAAGATTTGATATCATGTTACGAAGTTCTTGGAGAGCTGGTTGTGTCTGTCAAGTTTAGTCCTTTAGCAACATTTGATAAATCCTTGGAAATGTTTGATATCTTTTCGATTTTTACTCTTCACTACTTATTTTTGTCATATATGTTCACTCATACTTGGAATATTTCTTTCAACGCAATTTTTTAATTTTTTTTACGATTTTGAGTTGTCATCATTAATAAATATGGGCCATGATTATCCACATAAACACTAGATAAGGTGCTCTTTCATATTATCCATTCATGGAAGTCTGTCACTTTGTTCAGGTCTCAAATTGGTTCATCAATGCACGTGTGCGTCTTTGGAAGCCCATGGTTGAGGAGATGTACAAAGAAGAGATTGGTGATGTAGAGTTGGACTCCATTTCTTCTTCTGAAAATGCAGCCAAAGCATTGAAAGGTGACATGAGAACATCTGAAGATAGAGGCGAAGAAATGCAACAAACTGCTAGTTCAGCAGCAAATGAAAGATGCAGTCCTGGACAATTGATGGATTCCAAATCTGACCACATTCATGATGGAGATATGGTAGGTTCAGCTACAAGAAACGATTTCCAAAATTTGATGCACGGAGATGCTGTAACCGAATATCGATTGCTAAAGCTAAGGGAGGAGCATAGACCTAGTATGGATGATTGTGGTCTCTTCTCCGATGCCATTGTTCACTCAGACGGAGGTGGTGACAGATATATGGCAGCAGCAGCTGCAGCTTATCACATGTCAGATGTAGGGAGGTTCGGGAGTGGAAGTGGAGTGTCTCTTACGTTGGGGTTACAGCACTGTGAGGGTGGTAACCTACCGATGTCTGCTACAAACCATCATAGTTTTATTTCCATGAGAGGGGATGATATCTATGGTGAAGCAGGATCTTCTGTGGGGGCGGAGACCACAGATTTCGAATGCCTGAACCCTGGGAACAGGCAACACAGGTTCAGTTCGTCACATTTATTACACGATTTCGTCGCATGAAATAATTTCGTTTAGGAAGATTTATGTCACTTTGAATTGGTGAAAAGAAGAAGGTTGTGCATAAAACACAGTTGTAGCATATCAAAAAGAATTGGTTGGAAGATTAGCATATTGTAAAGATACATATTTTTGTCTAATATTTGGGAAGAAAGTGTACAATTAATGACAACTTTGGTATCGGAAAAAAAAAAAAAAAAAAAAGTCCTGGCTTGAATAAAGATGGTATGACTCGGCTGATTGTTATTTCAATTATGATATGTGATAGCAACCTGTCATATACTTTTGCAACTGTGGATCAGCTGTAAAGCACCAAAATAATCATCAATCTACCAATATCATTATCCTTTCCGTAGAAATATCATTTACAACTAGGATACCATATAACCCGTTTTAGAAGTTCACATAATCTTAAAGATGATAATTTTTCTGACACCACAAGATTTAAACATAATAACCCAAATTGTCATTTCCACATCATCTTTTCATTGACCCCTTTGTAGACAATTTTCACCAATTATGAGCAAAAAAGCAGCTTATACACTGTAGGAGTATAGGGTTGGAAAATAATGTTCATTTAGTCAAACAACACTTTTTTGCGATCTTATTGCAATTAGAGATCTGCCTACATATTAATAAAATACTGTCAGTCAATAAATACAGAGGAATGGATTTAGTAAAGTACATTCATGGATGCTGTCACAAACAGTTAAATATGGAGGTTTACTCGGAAAATAATAGAATTTTGTCTTCATACGACCAATCACAACTGAAAATACATTTCTCATTGCACAAAAATATTACTTAAATTACTATGCTTGAAAAGCAGACTTCTAAGTTGTAACATTTACATTTTTCTGCATTAATATGCCTTTTTCACTGTATATTTTTACCTGACAATACTAAAAGAAAAAAAAAATCAAACCACTGAATGATACTATCTGATGACCTGCAGCAACAAAAAGTGGAGTTCAACATTGATCATTTTTTTCTAAAGCACCTTCTATCATTTTTGGTCTTAGGAAAAACCAGACAAGTTGCTTCCAGGCATGTGGATCAGGGAACAAAATTAGCAAAAAACTACACAGCCACAGGCCGGTAATAAAAAGTTGCCCTTGCATAATTTTAGTGCTAGCTTGCATATCTGGCACTACCTGGTAAAATATAGAAACAAAAAATTTTAAGGCACAAAGATATGAAATTGTTAAAAGAAAAACCAATCAGGACAGATGAGAATGCTAACCTTTTGTAAAGTACCTTCACATCTTCCCGAACAAGTGGACTTTGCAGGAATGGATCGTCACACTCTTCCAAGTCAATTGTCTCTACTTGAAAATCTCGATAACCACAATATTCATTCCATTCAAACCACATTTTTGCAATAGCTTCCTTCCTGAAACAGGTACTATGATCTTCCTCCTCAGGTGAATCTCCAGCGACTAATCTATAGACATACACTTTCTTTGTCTGGCCTGGTCGGAAAGCACGTCCTATTGCTTGGCGAGTGACAGATGGATTAAGATGAACATCCAATATTATAATGCGTGATGCCCCAACCAATGATATTCCTTCTCCACATGCCTTAATAGATCCAAAAAAAACTTTAGCATCAGATGAATTGTTGAATCGATCCATGGAGCACTCCCTTTGTTCAGGAGTTGATTCACCAGAGATCACAAAGATTTCTCTTCCTAGAGCCCAACACTTCACTTTCACTGTTAGCCTCTCTAAGAATTTCAGTGGTGGCAAGTACTGACTGAAAACCAATACCTTTTCTCCAGCTGACTCACACAAGTTTAACATATTAAGAAAGAATTTAGCTTTTATTCCATCTCTTATATCTATTTTTGATAGTAAGTCATCCATCTTGTCATCAGTCCAGGAAGAATTCTCAGAATCAAAGCTCAAATTTGGGTGCAAATAAACAGCACTACCAACAGAACATCTCTTGAATTTCTTTGTCAGCTTCCTCAACTGCCCAACTCCATGCTTCTGTCTCGAACTCAGGTTGACTACTACAGTGAAATCCACAAGTCCAGGAAGCTCATCCAAGAAATCTCCCTTGTAATAGTGAAGGACCTTGCTAGTCATCTCACGCAAATCATGAATCACAGTAACTTTTCTTCTGAAATCCTCATCTTTCTGTAATGTGTGCTCTACCAAGTCATAAAAAACTGTCTCCCCTGGTTTGAAATGCTTCTTCACACCTTGTATATTTACTTTACTCATTATGCGTTTAACTATAGATCGTGAAGAATCCATTTTTAAAAACTTAGGACGGACAAGGTTCAATATGTTGAACACCTCCTTGACATGATTTTGGTAGAGAGTTCCTGAAAGTACAACTTTTCGAGGTGTCTGCACTTTAGCAAGGGATTGCAAAACATCAGTATTCTCATTCCTTGGAGTATGTCCTTCATCTAAAATTAAGATTGTTGGTCTCTTAAGCAATATCTCCTGGCAACTAGCAGATACTTTATTATTTTTGTCATCACAAACAATTGTAGAGAATTGTTTGTAACCTAAAAAAAGGATACTCCTTTCTTCAACCCATTGCTTTAAAACCTCCAATTGCTGAGGACGACCCTCTGCTTTAACACTATAGAAATCATAAAGTGGAAGATCCTCAACTTGCCATCTCTGGAACTCCTTCTTCCATGTAGTTAAAATTCCTTTCGGAAGCACCACTAGTGGTCTAGCATTAGGATATTTAGCCAAAAAACTTTGCATGAAACTTATTATCATAAAAGTCTTTCCAGATCCAGGAGCATGGGCCAAGATGCAGCCTCCAGGGTTATCCGATACTAGGTTACTTCGAAGGAAGTTGAAACCTTCCTCCTGATGAGGTTTCATTTGCTTCTGGTGCCTTGGATGGGCACAGATGTCAGTAACCATCAGATCTTCCTCAGACAATTTAACTCCAAACATCTCCTTCACATCCCTGTCTTTGGTGTTCTGAGATTCAGAGAAATAGGTTCGCGAACTCTTCTTCTGGATTTCAAAGAAAAATCAGATCAGTCATGAAAAATTTAGGCAGCAATTAGCAAATAATAACAAATTCCCAGGAGATGACATGTGCAAATTTTGAAGTTGTAACACACCCAGCACTAAATCAGTCAGTGAATACAGAAACCTAGACCCAAAGCCAACATTCGAAGGCATGATCGGGAAAAATTCTCCCCTGGCAAGGAGAGAATATGTAACTTTTCAAACTACTCTCTACTCCATTAGACCAAGTGACCCTCATTCACAAGCTCCATTTATCCTATGCATTACTCGGATTTCTCAATATCGTGTTGTGAGAATTTTTTTCTCAGGCTACATGTGATTTAAAAGTGGTTAATGCTCGATCTCAAAAACCAATGGCTAAGCTTCACAATGAAGACTTGACCTCCAAGTTGCTAGGAACTAACTTCACTCATGATCATGTGACAAAGCAATTGATGCGTAATATAAGTTCACAAAGATCACACCTCATAATGTAACATTAAATCAGAGAAAACACTAATTAATTGGAAGATCTCAAAACCACACAATTATGACATTGAGAAAGTAATTATACAGAAAGTAGTTCACATAAAAGGCAACATAGATGAAGAGTGCACCAACTACATTACAATAAATTCAGAGAAGAATGTAGATGAGGAAACCAAACATGTCAACTGATATGCTCAGTAGGCAAAAGGTAACTAATCTTGCTTTACACCGACACTTTTTTTTCCATAACAGCTTTTCTTGGTGTCACGGAGGTACTAAAAAATGCTTAAAATCAAACCTGCTACATAAAAAATGCTGACCCATTAATGTCCAGACATACCCCAGAAAAGCAAATATTATATCAAGTCAACCAGCAAGACAAGTCAAAGGCATCTGTTGAGCAGTAAGAATCCTGGATTCTTGGCATTATGAAGACTCAATGAAGATGTGAAATCCTACCACAATTCCTTTCTAGTTCACTGAGGATTCTTCCAGTTCATTTCCTCAGTGCATAATTGCATGCACTAGATTAACAGTTAGGTTTCAAATGTCAAGATTAACATGGGAAAAACTTTCGACTAAAGAAATGAAGAATGCAACGTAGTACTTGACAATGTCAATTAACTTACTATTTAAACATTACTCAGTTGGACAAATAAAACCTGGTTAACATTCACAATGTCAACATAGATACAAAATGATGGGCTTACTTTGTAAAACTGAACCTCGATGATGGTCTCAATTCCTTTCCTAATAACTCCACACACGCGACAAACATAACCCAGATCATCCTTCAAAACAAAAGAGTGATCACAATCTTCATCTTCTTCTGCGTGCTCGTTTGAAGAAGGATAGTCAGCAACATCCTAATAGAACAGCAGAAAAACATGCATCATGGCAAAATACCTTTTCAGAATAAAAAATTCCTAAATCATATATCCAATAAAACATATATAAATAAAACAGATAAAACAAACATAGCAAATTAACAAATATTGGAATAGAAACGAAATACTCTTTAAGAAGCACAATACCATGGCCAAGTCAACTAATTGAAATCAGCTAATTTTGTATCTTTGATGCCCACTAACCATGATATTCATGAAGATTATCCAAGCTAATCGCTTGTTCCTTTAATTCCACTTCAGTTTAACAAAAATAAGTACCTTTGATAACTCTAGCGCCGTTGACATCTCCGTCCAAATATCTCCAAGACCATCATCTTCAGTTTTGAATTGATTATCCTCGTATTCCTCTACACCAACATATTCACCTTTATCTCTATCCGCATCAGTTTCAGCAGCCAAAGTGATTAAATTTCGATCGCTTAATCTCTCTTTTTGAGCCCTCGTATCAGTTTCACGAGCCAAAGTGACTAAATTTCCATGAGTGATTCTCTCATGTTGAGCCCTTGTATCAGTTTCACCAGCCAAAGTGATTAAATTTCCATGATTTATTCTCTCTTGTTGAGCCTTAACCTGAATATGATTCTGTCCATACAAAAAAAATGGCATTTGAACAATTAGGCATGTAAACACAACGACAGGAATGAAATTACTGCAGATTACATGAAAAGAAAATCAAACAAGTCAGTTTTTTGAAGTATCAGTCAATGGCATGAGACACTGTATCCTACCTGCGCCTGCCACATTTCCCGAGTTGGTTGGATAGTTCACCAACTTATAGGCGAGAGAAGAGGGCCTAGCCTCTCAAATAAACATCAAAGTTCACAACTGACCCACACTAGTCAATGTTAAGTAGTGGAATCAAAATTCCCTATGCAAAACTAATCAATGTTCTTTCATTATGTGTACTTTTAAATATGAAGCTTCAAATTTACATATAAAATAGAAACTTACTGATGTCTCCATAAGAAGGCTACCATCAGGCCTTGGCAAGAAAACGTCTTGAAAGGGATAAGCTGGCCTATGATCTTCCTGAAAGGAATAAGCTGGCCTATGATCTTCCATGTCCTCATCATCTGAGAGCAAAATTACAACAGGCGTTGATGTAGGAGGAGGCTTTTTAGCAACAATCAGTTGGGTCTCTGAAGCATCTTCATCCCTTTTCTTAGTCAGTAAGATAGTTGTAAGTGAAGGATGCTTCTTGAGATAAGGGCCGAGTACTTGAAGCTTTCTAGAATTAAGAGCTTCCATATCTTTTGTAACACTCCCATATTTTCCAGAGTCTAACTTATTGATTAAAGTAGCTATGGCAAATGAGTCTCTATAGTCAACAACTAAAGGTTTAGGTTTGCTTTCTTCAGCTCCATTGCACTTCGTTGCAGAAAAGGGCACACTGCCAGACTCACCTCCATCATTAGATAACTTCATCCTTTTGTGTCCTTTGGAATATGACTCTGTTAATATGAGCAAACAAAATCTATTACACAGATGAATCACAACATAAGCAAAACAATAAAATGAATGTAGTTTGCTAAAACGCTATTTTTTTTTGTAAACCGAAGGCAAAAAAGAAAATAACAAGATGCTTACTGGATAAAATTTACATATTAAAATAAAAATATGGGAGGTAGACTAGTGCTGTGTGCGGAGATTGCTCGTTTATCAGCAATTCACAGAAAAAAAAAAAAAAAAAAAAAAAAAAAAAGAAATTCTAAAATAACACATACATTGTAAGAGAAATTTACACGAAAAAAGAATGAACATGCAAGAGAAACAGCATACCATCAGGAGTCGCGTGATTTTGGGGCAAAATCATGTTCAAAGAAGCCTCCATGGATAGCTACACAATAAAAGATGAACAAGAAAAACAAAGATATGAAGCCCTAAACTCAACCCATAATTCCCTCGCAAGGAAAACTTTCTCTGTTGTCTCTCCAATTCAAACCTGCGGGTTTAGAGAAAGTTTTGATTTTCCGATTGCCAACCAGTAGTACTGTGTACAGTTCAGACCCGGCCTTCTGTATTGGCATATGGCTCTTATGTGGACAATACTACCCTTTTTGGCTTCTTTTATGTAAATGGAGAAATTTAATTCGTTCAAGGGGTTATTTTCGGTAATTACAGCCAATAAGATCCTTCCAAGTGGAAAGATGGATGGTACAGATTCGTCTTTCGAACACTGGATCATTCGCTCTTATGGTCTTCGATTTGCAATTGTTAACGCTAACGGTAACAGAGTGGACGGAAAATAAAAATTTGGTGGGAATTAATAAATCGACACGCGTCAAATTATGTACGTGTTCTGAGGGTTATAATTGGACCGAGCTGACACGCGTCAAATTATGTACGTGTTCCAAGGGTTATAATTGGACCGAGCTGAATTATCCAGCTCCTCGAGCTTAACATTCTATTTATAAATTGTTTGTTCATTAATTTTATTCATGAAATAGCTTATTAATTGTATAGGTTTCAAAATGATGGACACGTGATAAACTATGTAAGTGTTGGGAGGGCTTTAATCAAGTCGAACTGAACCGAATGTTCATGTTCAGCTCATTGAGCTCAATATTCTATTTGTGCTCAACACTCTATTTATGAGTTGCTTGCTCGTTAATTTTATTCATGAAACAGCTTATTAATTATGTTCATTTTAAAAAAATTAATACAAAACTACGTTGTTTTATATTTCATCCTTTGTAAAAATATTATTACTAAAAAAATAATTGACCCAAGTTTGCTCGCGAACGTGTTCATGAACATTATAATCGAGCTTGTTCATGAATCTATAATTGATCCTGCTTGCGAACTTTCGAGCCGAGTTTCACCGTATTCAAGCTCGACTCGTTTATAAATAGAACCAAACATGTGAACTTTTATCATACCGAACGTCGAGCAAGTCATAAACACTTCAGCTCATTTATAGTCCTAAAAGTTTGTTGAGTTCCAAATTTACCATCCACATGTTTCAACAAATGGATGGTTATATTACAAGTTTCGGTTTCATATCGTTGCTAGCATATTTATTCATATGAATTTAGTTTATAATCTTTACTTTCTATGAGCGCCCTGACCTTTTGAAGGCCGGTTTTAATCGCAAAGTACAGTGTCACTTAACATTGTCTTAGGACGCTGCTTGATAGGTCCCTTTCAGTCATGCACTATTTATTTAGTCGTGGGCTATGTCACTATTTTATATTAACCTTTTTTATCATATTTTTAGGCTACTTTATTTTATCATATGCGTCACCCGGGATTAATGTCCGGGAACATAAAACCAAATAGATAACATAAGCGCTCACATAATGTCATCTCTTCAAAGATAGGTTTGTGAATTAAAACATGGTAAGGGTTTGATAAACAAGTTTGTACCATTGACTTCTTGTTAAAATACCAAATATAGTCTAATCTGTTTTCAGTTTTATATACATTCACCACGAAGTTTGCGGAAAGCGGTAAATAAATATTGAATTATAAATTACGTCTCAATTCACACCAAAATCTTATACATTTGTTCTAGTCCTAAACAAATCTATTAAACCTGCAAGCCAAATAAACATTAGTCGCGGGACATTAGAACCCATCTTTCGAATTTATTCTACGACATCGGACTCGATCAAATAGGACTTAATCATATTCTATAGTTCTATCACATCAACATGGCATTTAATCTGTACCCTAAATATGTTGATTCTAGTTGATTAATTTCATTCCTACATTACCCTTTGTCTTGTAACTAATTGAAAATTATATGTTAAGCATTTAAACGTCTATTTTTGCCTATTGAAATTGAAATTTACCGAAAACAACAACTAGAGATCCAACCCGAGTTAAAACGGATGAAGCTGAAATTTTGGGTTTATAAAATTGTAGCCGATTGTGTACATTGGATGGTCGATCGGCCACAGAGTGTGGTCGATCAGCTACAATCTCAAAAACCCATAATTTCAATCAGAATTTTTGGAAATTGCAACAAACAGAAATGAAATTAAACACGAATAAACGCCAAAATGGAGGCTTTTAAACCCTTCAGAAAGTTACCTATTGAGTTCTGTTCAGTTTTGCAAAAAGTTAGACTCACAAACATAATCGAGCAGGAACCGGCATCCGAACCCCATGAATAGTGACTGGAATTGGTGTAATTAGATTGCAATTAGGATGAAATAGTTTCAATATGATGATTTAAAACCCTTTCTTATGATATTTGAAAATGCATATTTGGTTAAAAGTACAACTTTGAGTGTTTTATTATGGTTTAATCCATAAAGTGTTCATTTTTAAGAATATGAATTTTTATGATGCATTTTGAAAATTAAACTATATATATATAGCTATTTTGAGTATAAGTACTTTATGTAGTTGATAATTACTTACTGAGATTTTTGTCTCACCGTTTTAAATGTTTTAATGTTTTTAGGTGAAAGTACAGGATCTAGAGAAGATTACCGACTGATTAGGCGAGGATTGGAAGTTATTGCCTATTGTTAGAATTATTATTAGAACCTTAGTATTTCAATTGTAATATGATGGAGAGTTGGTAAATATGTTGAGGTTCTTGAATGAATAATGTAGTAGGAATATTTATTTATTTAGAATATACATTTAACAGGAAGTTTTGAAAAGTGTGATATTTATGACATTTGGATAATTTGGAGACTATTAGGTGTTGATTGCGATCTTTCTATTTCACGCCCGATGCCGATTGAGGTCGTTCAGGGTCGGGTGTGACAGTTTGGTATCAGAGCCTAGGTTAAATTCTTCGGACCTAAGGTTGATAGTAATTGAGGAATATCAATATTTGATGATAGCTAAAAAAAAAGTTGATAGCAATTGAGGAATATGTCTATTTGGAGATATCTAAGAAATAGTTGATAAAAATTGAGGAATATGGATATTTGGTGATAGCTAAGAAATAAATTGAAAATTTTGAGGATTGAAACTAGCTAATGAGGTGTAAAAATGAGATTTTATGGTTAGTAATATATTGGGTGTATGAAAATTAGTATATTATTTGATATTGGTAACATGATTTATATACATGATATTAAGTATGATTTAGAATTGATATTTGGGAGTTTAATAGTTAGTTTAAAACTATATATATTAGATGAGAAATAAGGCTAGAAGACTTGGAATAATATGACGAGTTTATATTCTTAAGAGTATAAGTAATCGATGAATTGATAAATTGATGAATATATAAGTTTGAGAAAAATAAAGTATGGAAATTTTTACTATTTATCATGGAGTTCGATTAATATTTTGGAGATTATAATAGACACTAATTTGGAGTTATCATAAATAGTTGAGGATATGTATATTGACAATTGAATTTATATAGTACCTTCATTGGTAATAGTGAAGTAATTTTAATTGAAGTTTGTGTGATTATAGTGTAAGTTTATATAAGGATCAAATTAAGAGTTTATAGATCAAATAAAGAAATTGGATGACATTATAAATTTTATTGATTCTATATGTGTAAAGATATCATTTGGAGTTTGGAGAAAGAAAAAAAAAACATTGATATCGTAATTTAGGTACTATATGGTTTGGAGAAATGATTGAAGTTTATTTGGTTGGATTAATGGTATATATGGTGGTGAATATATATAAAAAAAATAGCATAGTAGTTTAATTGAATTGGAGGAAATAAATAGAAAATTTTAAGAGTGGCATGAATATTAAGATTTTATGAAATGAGTCTTATTGATAGGAAATTGTATTATAATAATAAGGTTTATATTTAATTGATGATGATGATTGAGGATTATAATATAAATCATGATTGGAGTGAAAAATTATAGATATAAGTATTATTATCATGATGAAGTAAATTATACGTTGATGCAATTTATTGATTCGGATTATTTGAAGTTCAAGAAAAATATAATACTCTACATATTAGTGGTTTAAAAGTGATTTTTTAGAAATCTATAGAACTTGGAGATAAGTGAAATATATTTGATATATATGAAAGGGATGGAACCAATTGTGATTTAAATCTATTAAAGTGAGATTTGGTTTAATACTAGGAGGATATGAACATAAAGTGTATCATATTATATAAAATTGAACAAATGATATTTGAAGTTTTATTGTGGATTTATTAGTGATGGAATTGACTAGGTTGAAGCTTAGAGTTACTAAGAGTTCTATTTAAATGATTGTTATAGAGACGTCGATATTGATAAATGACGAAGTTAATGGGTGAAATATTAGGATTTATGGTCTCATGATGATTATGACTAATCTTAGTGAATTTGAAGTAAATTTGTGATCTTTGAGATTATTTGAGGAAGATAATTACGATATTAGAAAATATGAATTTCGAGGACGAAATTCTTTAAGGTGGGGAGAAATGTCACATCTGTGTCCTCAATTTAAGTTATTATACCCTAATATTATGTTATATTATAGTTATTTATTGATTGGAGAGTTAATTGAATATTATGGATATAGTTTGGAGACTAATTTCATGTTTCAAGTGTAAAATTAAAAGTTTAGGGTAAGTATTAGAAGAAGTTAAATTTTAGAGGGACCAAAATAGACTATTTCTCTTATTGGGAAGATCAATAACACAAATCAAGATTTGTGTTCTCTAAATTAATTTACATGGTTGGAAATAATGTGAGAAATAATTACAAAAATGTCAATATGTACATAGACTTGACAAGTGTTTATCATGCATGTTTTCCATTATGCATGTTTTTCACATATATCTAAAATTGCCACATGTAAATAAATGTTATTATTATTATTATTATTATCAATTTAAGTATTTAATTACTTTTAATTTATTATTTATTTAATATATATATTATACTTATTTTCATAGAAATTGTGGTTTTGATTTAAGATATTAATTTAGCAATATTTTATTTTGAAATTTTATATTATGAAAATAAAAAGATAATCTAGTAAGTTTTAATTTTTATTCCAAAAATAAATAATTACAAAAAAAAGATTTTATTTTTTTTCTAAATGGTTAATTTGCATTGGTATATCACCTACACAATATTAAATAAATGGAAGTGTTGGCTTTTATATATACATTTTTAAACATTAAAAAAAGAGGCATGCATTTATGAAATGTGTCATACATGCAAATTTTGAAAATTTAAATGTGTCATGCATATGAGAGGTGGCATTCATGCATTTGAGAAAAGATTAATATATGTAGAAATCTATTTGAAAAAAAAAAGATATTCATAAATATACATTATTTTCATCCTGGAACAAAAAAAGAAGGGAAAGAAAAGAAAATGAGAGAGAACTCAAGGAAATGAAATTAAGGGTGTGAATAAGAGAAAGTTGGTAGTAAATTGAGTTAAGTGAGAATGTCCAGACACTTCAATTCATAGTTTAAGTTGTGAAGATTGGAGTTCGAAATCTTTAAGACGAGTTTGTGTACATTAGACAGATTTTGAGACTCGGGTTGTATCTTTCGTCGATTAATTGTTGAAGTAAGTAATTATCAACTACCTTTTTGAGTTTTTATGTATATATATATGTATGTATAACTCTATATTTTCCAGAAATTAAATTTTTATGGTGATTTTTGACATGCATTTGATTAATTGGAGTTTTTATGATTTAGTTGTTAACATGAGCTTAAAGTTAAGTTCAAGTAATTATATATGTGTTTGCATGTCAATCTCAACCTATAATATATGTTTATGTATATATGATTAAAGTTTGGTTTTGATGAACTTAGTATATTTGATTAATATTTGTGTAAGATTTGATATTTTGAAGAGTTAAAATTCAAAGAAAAGTTTGTTGAGAAACTTTATTGATAATTGATTTATGAACAAGGGTATATTTATATATTAAGTGATTTTCTATAAATTTATTTCTCAAAGTAAATTTTAGTTTTAATTAAAGATTGTTAAAGTTGCAATTTTGATGAATTTATGATTTATTGAAATAAAGTATATTTTTAAATTATTTATTGATGATTTTAGTACAATAATGATTTATGATGGAATATTTTGGAAATTGATTGAGTAAAGGTGTTGATAAAACTTTATGATGTTTGTTTATGAGTTATATATATTTTGATATATATATATATATATATATATATATTTCTGTTCTTAAATTATATTATGAAATTATAATATTTTTAGTATCCATCAAGAGTAATCCGGATAGGTGGCTTTAATTAAAGTTCGTATTTAATGAGAAATACGGCCTGTGTACACAGTTAAGATCTAATAGGGCATGGCAAAGAAGTGTTGAGTAAGACCATGCAGGGTTAGGCAAAATTATAAGATATCTCGATTCTATTATATTGTGGGGATTGATACATACGGGGATTATCTCTCGGATGGATACGATTTGCGAAATATTTATTGATATACGATTTGTGAAGTAATTATTGACATACGATTTGTGAGGTATCTATTGAGATACAGTTGATGGAGCTTTTATTAAGATACAGTTTATGAAGTATTTATCGATATACAATTTATGAAATATTTATCGAAATACGATTTATGAAGTATTTATTGATTTACGGTTGATTTGAGTAAATGGTTAATTACGAACCTATTTATTTTGTATAGTTGAGATTTTAAATAAATAAAATATATATAGCTATTTTGGATATGAGTTTTATATTAAGTGTTTTAATACAGTGATTTACGTTTTGACTATGTGTGGTATTTTAAGAAATGATAGCAAGCTTATGATATTTGAAAATGCATATTTGGTTAAAAGTACAACTTTGAGTGTTTAAACCCTTCAGAAAGTTACCTATTGAGTTCTGTTCAGTTTTGCAAAAAGGTAGACTCACAGACATAATCGAGCAGGAACCGGCATCCGAACCCCATGAATAGTGACTGGAATTGGTGTAATTAGATTGTAATTAGGATGAAATGGTTTCAATATGATGATTTAAAACCCTTTCTTATGATATTTGAAAATGCATATTTGGTTAAAAGTACAACTTTGAGTGTTTTATTATGGTTTAATCCATAAAGTGTTCATTTTTAAGAATATGAATTTTTATGATGCATTTTGAAAATTAAACTATATATATAGCTATTTTGAATATAAGTACTTTATGTAGTTGATAATTGCTTACTGAGATTTTTATCTCACCGTTTTAAATGTTTTAATGTTTTTAGGTGAAAGTACAGGATCTAGAGAAGATTACCGACTGATTAGGCGAGGATTGGAAGTTATTGCCTATTGTTAGAATTATTATTAGAACCTTAGTATTTCAATTGTAATATGATGGAGAGTTGGTAAATATGTTGAGGTTCTTGAATGAATAATGTAGTAGGAATATTGATTTATTTAGAATATACATTTAAGAGGAAGTTTTGAAAAGTGTGATATTTATGACATTTGGATAATTTGGAGACTATTAGGTGTTGATTGTGATCTTTCTATTTCACGCCCGATGCCGATTGAGGTCGTTCAGGGTCGGGTGTGACACTTGTGATGTTAGATTAGTTCTTGAGGGGGATACTATGCCAAAAACCCCTTCAGATGACGGTTAAAAACCGTCATCCCGCAAGATATAAAACTGTCACGGGCTCACTGCCGTTTGTTGATGCTTCAGATGACGGTCATGTTCTGTCATCCATAATAGCCTCACATGACAGCAACCAAATAGCGACTTGTCACCTGACCACTAATTATATACGGATTATCTAATAACAACTGTCACCGAATATATGTTCTCATGACACCATTTTTAAATAATCTGTCAAAATATTAAGTTAAAATGAAGTTGTTATGTTAATGTTATAACAGTTTTTGTTTTCGGAATGTCATCATAACGTAATTCACATGGCATAATTTATATTAAATTCTGTCAAATATTAATGTTCAAATGACAATATATCTAGATATATCTATCAAGTTAAGGAATGTCACATTACAGTTTTAGTTCATGTCTTTCGTCGGAATGCAATTAGTATGACAGTTGGCTACCAATTCTATGTCATATATGTCGTTTTTCTATTTTTTAACCTCTTTCACAAACTTGTATATATAATCAAAGTGCAATCCCAATATAATGCAACTAATGTATAAATAACTTTTATATATAACATTAAAATTGTACATACACAAAAATGTGCACAAATCGCATATATAAAACTTTACATGTACGCAATTTGACTTAAAACCAACAAAATCACCAATGTACCACAACGTGCATTAACTTATTCTAACAAAAACTCGCTCATGCCTTCAATACCATTACTTATTGTGCCCATTCTCTGTGGACTTCCATAACTCGTTCAAGATCACGCCGCCAAAGTTGATCTTTTGCCCAAAATTTTTGAGAATGTATTGCCACAAGGTAAAAGGTGTAATTTACCTGCTTTCAGCATATACATAAGTTGACAACTATAAATTCCAAAGTCTAATGAAGTTCAAGCCTACAATATACTAGAGCTTGTAAAGTTAGATGTTTTTTTTCCTTATTGCAAAAAGTCACAGCTTCCTCAAATCTAGTTAAAGGAATTTTCAGCTTTCGAACATCAGGCTAATATATCAACTATGTTATTTGAAAATAAAAGTTAAGTCAAATAAACAACTTGAAAGAGTCTACATAAGTCTTACTTGAAAGAGTCTGCACTCATATTCATCTTCACCTTCTCCCCCTATTGGAAGTAACAACCCTGACAAACAAGCATAAGACCTATATCAATTTTTGTTCTTACAAACAATAAGATGAATGAATCACAGGTATCCTCACAATTTTCACACAATAGGTAGCATGCACAAAAGCAAATACTGTGATGTCTTTAACATTTCAAATCTCAATTACATATCGATCTTAAAGAAGAAATATATTTAATAATAATAAAAGTAAGAAAAGGAAGGTTGATCAGTAAAATGAACAAGTTATGAAGGAAGTAGGAAAAGCAGTTGCCAGTTGAATGCTGGCTAATTTAAAAATTCAGAAGCAAGAATGAAATCAGGGCATGTATTATCACTAGAGTGCCCACATCCCAATCAAGTTATTTCTTCAATCAAATTTGCAAGTTTTGGAACTCCACATGGAAGTTATGGTACTTACAGTCACGGAAAATGGAGTAGCACTAGTGCTCTTTTTGTTGTAAAGAAGGGAAAACCCTGTTCAATTTCTTAAAGCAGCTGCATATGTCAATTATGATTTGGCGGTTTAGAATATTTCTTCGACATTTCTTCCAAGTTTATTTCTTTACCTTCACCTACATCCAACCTTCAATTACAACAAACATTTCAGTAAATTGCTTCATATATACAGAAGTCATTAGTCAATATAGCTCATCATATCTCGCTTAATTAAGGAATGTGGGATATCTAACATATGGCTAAATGTACCACTTATACAATAACAACCAAAATATCAGCCCTTAAAAAGTGCATAAGCTTTTAAAAAACAATTCAGTAAACAACATTAAAGGCATAACATTCCCAAAATGAGCAGAACATCTACAAGTTTCTAAAAAGAAAGTGAAAATTGACAGGTTCTTCTGGTTTAAGTCTATTATAAAATCATCATTACAACTTCAGACCTACTAAAACCAACCACCCAAATCATACCTACCAAACCCAAATGTAAGCATTTTATATACAATTGAAGCAAATGCCCCAAAACCATTCAACCCAATTCACAAAAATCCACAAAAAAAACTTAAACTTTAAACCCAATTCACAACAATCAGAAAAATGACCAAATTGGAACCAATCAAATTCACCATAACTCGATCTAAACAAGCAAATTTCAATATCTACTTCATAATAACATCCATTTTTCTTTTCATTCTTCTTCATTACTTATAGCTTCAAGCCAGTGCTGTAGAGCTAATTTTTTAGCCTTTTCATCCTTGCATAAACCCTTTCCAACCTACAAGTAATACAATTTATACTTTTTTTTTGCATAAATTAGGAATTGAACTCAAGTCTAAGACGTAGTTATAGTAATTGGTGAAAAGCAGATTACTTTGGCAGCTCTTGTAGTAGCCCTTGCCCACTTAGATGCAGTAGTTTCATGTCTTTGAATGTTGAAGAATGATACTGAACTCCTCTTTAAAGTCGCAAAATCCAAAGCTTTCCACCTGCAGCAGCAGTAGAGCAGTCAGTAAAATGAAAAAAAGGACTAATTGAGAGAGGAAAGTAAGTAAGGCATCAAATCAGAGCTCTTCAACAACAACAAAACAATCAGTGAGATTCCTTCTAGTCCTATAGCTTTTGTAAATATTCTGAAGCTTAGTTGCAGCAACATCAAGCTCGGTAATTGGTTTTGGAGAAAATAAGACAAATAATTGAGGAATTATTATATTTGTTGGTTTTCTAATATGGAGTGGTTCTTGAACTTTGCTAAAAAAAATTCAGGCGATTGTCACCCAGCAATTTTCATGAGAAAGTTCTTTGCATAATAGAATTTATGATTGGCCAAAATACCTTCCTTCCAGGTCCTGATCCTCTTCGGGTTGGGACAGGTTCCACCTACATTATAAGAGTTCGTCCCATACACATTAAAGCTGATGGACCTTCTCAGGATAATAAGAAATGAGTAAATTTGTAGAATAATGCCTCATCAAATTTCATAAAATTTGAGTATCAAGTTCTCCATGAACCTCTGATGAAGTGGAGCGGCGGGCCTTGAACTATTTGGAGAAAGCGGATCCGAAACTGAGATTCTGAAGATAAAACGGGGTCGTTGGAATTTAGCGATTTCGGACCCTAATTTTATTGGATTCGGCCCATTGAATAAAACCCATTGGTCAAGAGACCCATGGCGGACGTGTTTTTTAGCCATCCGAGGTCGTTTAGGGCCTCAAAACGGCGTTTTGTGTTTTTTTCGCACTTTCGGTTATTTTCCTGTTTTATTGCTTTTCCTTTTAGGTTTCGGATTAGGTTTTAGTGGCCAGCCTATATAAAGGCTCGACCCCCACCTTATGTAAGGCAGTTATTGATTAATAAAATTTCAAAGTTTATTCTCTCTCTTTCCAATTTTCGTTAGTCGTGCGCGATTCAACGATCGTTGAGGGTTTTAAGCATTGTTCGTGCGCGAACAACCGTTTAGGACGAAAGTCTGTTTAATTCTGCTGCATCAACCTCTGGTATAAATGTTGCCTCCACTTCATAAAGTTTGTCCCATGCAATATCCTTGAACCAAGGATGAGCCTGATAAAATTCAACAATAATAGATTTGAGAAGAACTAAATTATTTAAAATGACTAACAAGTACATCAGGATTGTTTGGTGAAGTTACAAACTCAATCATATCATCTGACTTGTTTTTCCATAGGGATGCATCCCATTGAAACCTGTAATCCACCGACCGGAAGAGTTCTGTTTGTAATTCATAAACCTGCAAGGATATATAGGAATGAGAATTCGAGAAATTGTGAATCAATCGGAGAGAAGAAATAAGAGAAGACGGGCCGGGTAGAAGGGGATAAAAGCAACAATTTTGGCAGGGGAAGTAGAGTTATGAGGGGATCTCCCCTAGCATATATAACCAATTTGCATACAACACATTATTTCCCTAAAAATGAAATTAAGACAAGAAGAAGAATTACACGCATCTGGACAAGAATTAAAAATAGATTAATTTTGTAGGATCAACTCCTTAAGTCATCAATCTAACATGGTTATCAACAAATTAAGGTAAAATTGATTGAGGTAACAGATAAAAAAGAGAGGAAGAAATACCCGTCAACATTAGCAAGATAAGAAAGGTCGAAATAGGAGCAATCAGAAGCAACATAGCAGGAATTGCATTCACATATGGCACCATCTAAGTAAGCTCTTCCATGGCCATAGCATGATATGGCCATTAAAGTCATTCACCAATAGAAAACGTTCAATGTTTGATACCAATCAAGGAACTGGCTGTACAAATGAATACACAATTAACGTAAAGAGAAATCAATCAACAATAATTATAAAAAAAAACCCCAAATTCAATAAATTAAGGTTAGGGTTTTAAAAAAGCATGGTCATACCACCAACATAGCTAAATGGAAAAAGTTTTAGAGGTCTAGGAACATACCTCAGGCCCAAAGAGCAACGTTCCACTTTTTGATTTCAGATCACGTACGTTTCTTGGTGGAAGAAGAAGGTCTGGCAAGAGAGAGAGAAAGACAACAAAAAGATTAAACATGTAGATGTGGTAGGTGATCATGTATAAACCCTAGAGGAAATATACGCTAATAGCATAAATTAAACAGGTAAATCATCGATTCAAAATGTGGAGAACCTTACCTCTGACTTTAAAATCGATCCTCTAAGAGCTGAAGAAAAAGGAGGAACAAAGACAACATATAAAGCAAAGTAGAAAAAGGAGACAATGGCTGCTCTAAGGTGTTGCCATCAAAGCTTTGTTAAGAGGAGGGAAGAGAGAGAAACTATTTGGAGATCTTTAGTTTGAGGAAGAAAGATGTAGAGATAGAAAAAAGGAGATGAAATTAGAAAAGAGAGAAGGGGAGAATCGATTTTGGGTTTTGAGTTTTGAGCGCGCGTTAAATTTTTTGCTCTTTTTTTCTCCGCGCGCCTAAGTATAAAATTTTGGATTTTTTTATTTTCGTATAACAATGACAGTCATTTATTCGTAGTGTCGTCTAATGGTTAAATGACTTTTCCATCAAAATCGCGTTCTTTTGAGATGACAGAAGAGTATAATCGTAACGTCATCTGATAATCGAGCGCATTTTTAATTACGCATTCATATGACAGAGTTAAAATACTGTCACGAAAAATATTCAAACGATACGAAAATAAATGTCTGTCATGTATCTTGTGTCATGTGAAAGGGAAAATGGCATAGTGGATGAATAGAACTATTGGTTAATTTTAACCTTTTATAAAATTTCTCAATTAACATTTAATGGTTAGCACAAAGGCAAGCTTCAGAGTAAGAGACAAGATTAGTTTACTGAGTGAATCAATCTACTGAGCTTGATTCGGCTTCTGATGAGTGCGCTCAGAGGACAGCTCATTTTAGTTAGAGCTTCTGGCTTCTCAAGATTAATAGTTCAATTGACGCACAATGGTCAAAGCTTATGTATGAGATAAATAAGTTAGAACAAACAGTATAATCAGAGGTGATAAAGGCAGAGTTAATAAATACGCTACTCAGCAGATTTATACTAGTTCGGCCTCTCTCATACGTCTAGTCCTTATAATACATTCTTCTAAGATTTAATCCACTAAAGCACTCTTTAACGAGTAGAGCATACACCTTTATACAATAGACAAAGCTTTTGTAAAGTATCTTCCTTTACACTCACACTCGGCTAACTTTCTCTCTAGTTATTTGCCTATAACTGAAGCAAACAACAGAGTTTCTTATTTACAAATAGAAAATAAGTTCTAATATAGAACACATTTGAAGTATTATCTCTCTATTGGATTTACACAAATATTGAAATGAATGTGTATTACAAATATTGCTCTAGCATTTCACTTGAAGGTTTTTCTCTTTTCAAAGTTTTTGTTCGTTAGTTGTGAAATGAGATTGGTCTTGGCTTTTATAGTAGAAGCTTCAGGGAAGATTTGTTTGAAATTCAAACTAGCAGTTTGGAGGGAAAATAGCTTCTGTCGCTATCTGCTTCTGACTTCTGTGCCAGTTATCCAAAAGGTTACCATTGTCGCAGTCTGGCTTTTGTCTATTGAGCCACCCGTTCTTCTGACTTTAGTTTTGCAGGCTTGCAGTCTGCATTCTTTCCATTTTTAGATAATAAAAAGAGACATTGAGGGACATGGTTTTTGTAGCATGTCCTTTTTGCCAATTTGGGAACGATATAATTTGACTCGTTGTCAACGCCTTATTTGTTCTGTTTTTGGTGTCTGGGTTTTTGGATTTTGGGCTTCTAGATTCTGGGCCATAATCAAGGTTGCGGCCTTTAATCTTTCTAATGCCTTTTCAGTTTGTCTTTGATTTAATGCTTAAGATGTAATCAACATTCAACAAACTTAGCCAAAACCGAGTAGTTTGGTACTTACAATATAAATCTTAAGGATTCGATACCTGGACTTGTCCATATTATTATTTGATAACGACACGGTACACTTATCCCTTAGTGAGCATTTGAGCATCATCTCGGGACGCATCAACAACTAACCTTGATTGATGATAAGAGACTAAAAGCTCTAGACAGGCTACAAATGAATCAATAGCTATAGCTTATATTAATAGAGTTAAACACCAGAAGATTCCTCTGAAAGCCGATGATCTGGTTCTAAAGCAGAATCAACCAAGGTCATTTGAAGTTTTACCATATCTGATCTCCAGATAGAGTCAAAGCTCCAGAAGCCCCACACATAAAAAGAAAAAAAAAATCAAATAAGGTATGTTAGGTTGAAACCCCGAAAATGATGGTCTAATGAAAAGTAATGCCCACAAGATTCGAGTCGCCTAGTATGTTGATTGAAAATCCAAAAGGACAACTTAGGTAAGAGTAAGGCAACGAGAGAAATTCTTCAGTTAGAAAACCCGAAAGGGCTAACTAATAACATAGGTTGGATCACTTGGCTGTATAAATAAACATGTGTACCAAGATGATTATCAAATAAAGTTTGGTTGTGTTTGTTAAAATGCACTTGCTTAGAATATTGATGCATTCACGTTATCATATCATGGAGATGACACATAAATAAGACTTTGCATTTAAAAATAAAAAGAAAGAAAGGAAAATCGAAAACATGTATATCATTCTCTTCATCCTAAAAAAAATCACACAAAAGCAAAAAAAAGCTAGAGTCATATGTTCCTCGAAGCATATCATAGGTATGTCTACACCTAGCAGCAACATCAAACTCGCTCAGTAACATCTCTGTCCAGGTGTGATATCTATCTATAGTAGGGGCACAACTTAGTTCCTCAGTCTTCACCTTGATATGCTTGATGACAGCCCACTTAGAAATCAAATGAGAAGCATACCTCCCGAGTATCTTCTCATAACTAAACTTAGTCACAACAGCTAGGATATCCTACAAAAGAATGAACTGCCTGCATAGTGGGATAGAGGAGTAAAAGCACATCAAGGAGATACCATATAACAAAATGCACGGTCATCGCCACCTTAGTGATCCTCCACTAAGGACATATCCAATGGATCTGCTCGTCTATGATATGGTAAACTAGTCATAGAACTCGTCAAAGATCATCAAAGTCAAATTATGCTCCCTGAAGGCCTCGAGGTGAGTCCACAATGTCGAGCTTCTTTTGAAGCCATATCTGAAAAGATAAAGAAAGAATAAATATGATAGAAAAGGATAAATGCTCATTAAGTTGAAAACCCATAAGGGAGGTACCCCAAGAGCCATTATTAGTGATGGAGGGTCACACTTTTGCAATCATCATTTCGATGTATTGTTGCAAAAAATATGGTGTTTCTCATAAGGTAGCAACATCTTACCACCCACAAATAAGCGGGCAAGTTGAAATGTATAATAGGGAATTAAAAAGCATTCTAGAGAAAACGGTTAGTGCATCTAGAAAGGACTGGTCTCTAAGATTAGACGATGTAGTATAGGTTTATAGGACCACATATAAAACTCCTATTGGTATGTCCTCTTACCGACTTGTTTTTGGGAAGTCTTGTCACTTACCAGTTGAGTTAGAACACAAAGCCGTGTGGGCTACTCGCTTTCTTAACTTTGATGGAAAAGCCACAGGTACTAGACATTAGTTCAAACTCTTAAAGAAGGATTTGTTGTATGGTGTTAATACTCTTGAGAAAATCATAACATTAGTTCAAACATGTCCTAAGTTTTTTATCATTATTTTGCTTTGCACAAGTAAGGATGGTAGAATGTCAAGTGAAATAAGTCCTGTTGTCTAATTGCAATTATTTAAATGTCTGAGATCTTATTTTTTCTTGATTCGGAGACTTGCTTGAGGACAAGCAAGGTTCAAAGTATGGGGAGGTTGTTAACACCATTTTATATAGAGTTTTAGGTATAGTATAAACCTCATTTATATGGCTTTTTTTATCACATTTACACCCTGGTTTATAGTGTCTTTTAGCTATTATTTGTCTGATGATCGTTTGGAGTTGTTTTAGGAACAATTGAGCATGAAACATGGTAAAATGGATCAAAACATGACTTAACCAAAGACATGCTCAATGAGCAGACACTTGTGCTTGGTGAGTAACATCATTGCTGGTCGAGAGAACTCACCAAGCGAGCAGTCAACCATTCCAAAGTTAAACAGTCAACAAATGCAAAGTCAAACCTAGTGAATCACAAAGTTGACATGTTTCTCGGCGAGTAGCTCACAGTCTGCTCGACGAGCAATAGCAACAGAGAAAGATCATATTCCATTTTTAACTCGGGAATTCTAATCCGATTCGACTTCAAACCTTATGATTCGACTCTGAAGTGGCTAGAAGAACTAAATAGACAAGGGAAAATATTCAAACACTATAAATAGAGGGCTTATGCTATCTATTATTTATTCAGTTTTTATCGTACAATTACATTATAGCTTTAGCTTAGTTTTTAGTTCGTTTTTCATTTAAGTAAGTTCAAGTTCGATTTGTATATATCCGTTCCTTAGTTGTAAGATATCAATATCGGGGTGTCTTCATCATTTGTTCATTCTTTTACTATTAAATTCAAGTTATTTTCATCTCGTATTCCATTATTCATCTCGAATATTAATAACATATTTGATAGACATGGGATCACCCTTTGTCCATCTTACCCCCATTTTGTGTTTTAGTTCAGATATGAGCTAAATCACCTTTGGTTAGGATAACTATGAACTGTGTTTAACGAATATGGTTCAAAAAAACTATTGTTTAAATTGTGTTGTGAAAAGTATTAAACGAAAGATTCAGTTAGGATTTATTTACTCATCTTAAGCTAAGAAACCTAACCAAGTAATTAGCAAAAGAGGTTGAATTGTGAAACCTAATCAAGTAAACGATTCAACCGAGTAACCTAACTTCACCTATATCTTAATCGGATAGTGTAGCTTTGTAGTCTAAGTTACGACTTAGTTTTAGCTTTCATCATAATTCATGCTTCTTAGTAACTCAGGGATTTTGCTTAACCAAGCATCGGCCTAAGGTAATTAGGAATAGAGTTAGTAATTGATGAAGAAAATGCAGTCATTGATCTCTTAGCAAATCCAGTGACTGACCCCCTAAACTGCACTCACAGATTTAACCTCTCCAAGCCGTTTTTTTACCATGAACGATTATTGTTAAGCCCAAAATATACCTAAAATATCATCAATAATTACATCAATATTGCTACGAATTTATGCTATTTATAACTGTTTAGAAAGCTTTTACTCTCGAATATGTTTCTTTCTTGTAAGGTACATAAATATTTGGTAAAATCCAAATAGGAACGAAAAGAGCTCGAAAACAAAAGAAAAACCCTACAAAAGGAGTCGAAGATGACAGAAATTAATAACGCCAAATCGAGGACGCGAACGAAAGTAGAAGAATTGAAAAACGTTCCGTGCCGCGACCGCGGCCCCCAAATTCACGGTCGTGACACGCGTTCCCCAGCTTTTCCTTCCTTCGTTTGAAGACCAATTGATGCTCCCCCATTCTCGGTAGAGAATTTAATATTCTCGGTACGAGCAGGAGTTTTTAGAAGCCTAGTTACACACTTTCGTTTTCGATAAAATGCGATCGTTCGGGTGGATAAAGATGTCCTTTCACAATGGACACGATCCTTCACAACGGACACGACACTTCAATCAAGACTCTTCAACATCTATAAATAAAGAGTTGATGGAGAGTTGAAGATATGTAGAAAAAAGAGATTAGTATAGAATTTATGCAGAAATTCCGAGTCAAGTGATTCAGAAGTTAGATTTCGATTCTGTAAAAAGCAATATGATGTACACACATTGTTTATTCAATAATAACAAGTTTAGTAGCGTTTAGACATTGTTCCAGTTTAGTTTTCGTTTTGGTAGTAGACCGACCCAGTCTCTATTACGAAGATTCAGCGAGAAGATTGAGTAGAGGATCCGCCCCTGAGCCTGACAAACTCTAACGAACCCCAAGGAAAGGATTGACAACCCGTTCACTTGCAAGTCGTCGAATGTTTCCATGCTCCATGTTCTCTGTAAACTTGTATCAATTTATATTTCATCTAATAAAGTCTGTTCTATTCGATAGATTTTTATGCAGCACTTATGGTAACCAATCCACTAAAGTGACTGCTGGTGTTTTCATTAAAACGTATTTAATCCAAAATCTTTACAAG
Source organism: Euphorbia lathyris (assembly GCF_963576675.1). Taxonomy (NCBI): domain Eukaryota; kingdom Viridiplantae; phylum Streptophyta; class Magnoliopsida; order Malpighiales; family Euphorbiaceae; genus Euphorbia; species Euphorbia lathyris. The sequence continues at coordinate 42,331,968 of NC_088912.1, read as the reverse complement.
GAAACTTTGTTGAACACTTAGGCAAATTATTATCTCGAAAGAGTTTTAATTTGATTAAGGGCAACTATCCCGAAAGGGTTTTGTCATGTTCAAAGCCAATTAATTAGAGGTTCCGTCATTTATTTCATCTTTATAATTCGTACAAAGTTTAAAGTTGTTTTCTTTGCTTAATGCAAACAAATACATCTGTTTACTTTTCTAAAAAGTACTGAACGTTCCTATCTTGCAAATTCATTCTTAAATCAGAATATTTTCTAACGTTTTTATACTCTATCTAATTCTCATTCTAGCAATTTCAAAACCAAAACCGATTAAACGATTTTTCCATATTATAAACCTAAAAGTAAATTTAACCGATTATAAATAAGTTTTGTTTAAAAAAACGTTCCATGTGGGATCGATATCTTTTATTACTACAAGCGTATACCGTGCACTTGCGGAAATCGCTCAACAAGTTTTTGGCGCCGTTGCCGGGGAACGCCAAAATTTTTGACAAAATTTTAGATTTTTCGTGTTTTATTACGAATCTAGGTTTATTCATACTTATTCAAACTTTTATATTTTATTTATTTTCAATTACTAACATATTTATTTTTCAAATTCTGTTTTGTAGGTAGTTTCGGTTCGTGCGAAATTTCAAGTTCATGCGCAGTTCTCGAAGTTCAGGCACGTCACCAGATCCTATTGATCCATAAATTGAAAGAACTCTTAAAAAGAACAAGAAAGAAAAGAAAAAGAAAAACAAAACCCCAATAAAAACTAAAATTACCGAGCCAGAAGTTATGGCCACACTTATGGATTACGCTAGGTCAGGAGTGGCCGGTGTAACAAACAGTATAGTTAGACCCCAAATTAATTCACATCATTTTGAAATTAAGCTTGCGTTGCTTAATATGTTGCAAAATAATGTAACATTTTACGGGTTACCTAACGAAAATCGTAATACCCATTTGACAAATTTCTTAGAAATTTGTGACACTTTTAAAATTACTGATGTAACTGCAGAAGCAATCAAACTTCGCCTTTTTCCTTTTACTTTGAAGGATCGAGCCAAAGAATGGTTAACTTCTATGCCAGCCGCATCAATTGAGACTTGGGAGCAATTAGCCCAAGCATTTTTATCAAAAAAATTTCCTTTAGCAAAAACCGCAAGAGTCATTAAAGAGTTAACATCTTTTTCTCAAAATGATAATGAAACTCTTTATGAGGCTTGGGAACGTTTTAAAGAACTTCAACGTTTATGCCCACACCACCAATTGCCCGCTGAACTTTTAATGCAAACATTTTTATAATGGATTAAATCCTACGACTAGAGGTTCATTGGACGCTATGTCTGGAGGGTTATTCATGAAGAAAACATCTGCCCAAGCAAGAGAACTTTTGGAGGAAATAGCAATCAATAGCAGTATCTGGCCCGCGGAACGTGGACACGTACCATTAACCATCATCCTCAACTACTTCATCAGTTAAAGGTATAGTGAATCTTGATCCGGTAGCGATGTTGCAAGCCCAATTTTCTGCCTTATCGCACAAAATTGATAGGTTTATGGCACCGTGTGATTCTAATGGTAAGCCAATCCAAACGGATGTGGACTACGAAGGTATGAGCGAAATTGAACAGGTAAACTTTGTCCAAGGGCAAAACCAAAATAATAACCCTTATTCCAATACATATAATCTTGGATGGAGAAATCATCCTAACTTTAACTGGAGAGATAATAATAATGCTAATGCTAATCAAAATCGTACTACTAATTATCAAAATCAATCAAGAGATACGATTAGCACTTTATCTTCTAAAATCGACAAATTTATTGATGCTATGAGCGGAAAAATAAGTAATCACGACGATGGTTTTAAACGGATCGAGAATAAATTCGATCAGCTTATTAAAAACCAATCATCTAGCATCCATAATTTGGAGATTCAAATTGGACAACTCGCTAAATCAATTCCATCCCGCAAAGAGGGAAGTCTTCCAAGCCATACGGAAGAAAATCTGAAAGAGCATGTTAAGGCTATCACTCTTCGTTCAGGGAAAAACTACTTAGGCCCGGAAATGCCCGGAAATTCGACCTTACCTGGAACTGATTTACCGACGCCCAAAGAAGATACATTAAAACAAAAAGATGCACCAATTGACTCTAGTACAAAAACTTTTGTACCCAAACCACCTTTTCCATACAAAGTCCGCAATAAGGACTATGACAAACAACTTTTAACATTTTTAGACAAACTTAAAAATTTGCATATTAATTTAACGTTTATGGATGCGATTACGCAAATTCCCAATTATGGTAAATTCCTCAAAGATTTAATTTCAAAGAAAATCAGTTGGGAAGGAATTTCATCCATTTCACTAACTGAAGATTGCAGTTCGATAGTGTCAAGCAATTTGCCCACTAAACTCAAGGATCCCGGATGTTTTACCATTCCGTGTAAATTAGGAGATATTGAATTTCCCAGTTGTCTCTGTGATTTAGGAGCAAGCATTAACTTGATGCCATTATCCATTTTTAATAAGTTAGGCTTAGAAGAAGACATCAAACGTACCAATATGGTTTTGCAATTAGCGGATCAAACCACTAAAAGACCATACGGTATAATTGAGGATGTTTTAGTTAAAGTTGACAAATTTATTTTTCCTACCGATTTCATTATTTTAGATTTTGCTTATGACGTAAATTGTCCGCTAATCTTTGGTAGACCGTTCATGAACACGGGACGTGCTCTAGTTGATGTGTCGGAAGGGAAAGTAGTTTTAAGAATAGGCGATGATAAGATTGAGTTTGATATGAATCAAGCGATGAAGTATCCTATGGAGGATTTCGCTTGTATGAAACTTGATTTAATTGAAGAATGTGTAAATGACATTGTTCAAAAAGAAGAAATAATAGAACCTATAATGAGTGAGGAACTAGAAAATAAGGACCCAGAACCTTTGATTCGAGAAGATGGACCAGTTCCGCCTTCAATTATAGTTCCACCTAAATTAGAACTTAAAGAATTACCAAGTCATTTGAGGTACGCTTTCTTAGGCGAAGGCGATTCTCTACCTATAATTATCTCTAATAAATTAACACAAGTCCAAGAAGAGAAATTGAAAGAAGTTGTTAGAAATAGGATAGGAAGTATGGGTTGGCAAATTTCAGACTTAAAAGGTATTAATCCGAGCATTGTAATGCACAGAATTCACTTAGAAGAAGATAAGCCACCTAAAGCGGATAGGCAAAGACGCCTAAATCCGAATATAAAAGAAGTAGTAAAAAATGAGATTACTAAACTTCTGGACAATGGAATCATCTACCCTATTTCAGATAGTGAATGGGTTAGTCCAATCCATTGCGTACCTAAAAAGGGAGGAATAACAGTTGTAAGGAATGAAGAAGGTGAATTAATACCTACGCGAACCACCACTGGTTGGAGGGTTTGTATAGATTATAGAAATCTAAATAAAGCAACTAGGAAAGATCATTTTCCTCTTCCTTTCATTGATCAAATGATCGAAAGGATAGCTGGTCATGCTTTCTACTGTTTTCTAGATGGTTACTCCGGATACTTTCAAATATACATTTACCCGGATGACCAAGATAAAACAACCTTCATATGTCCTTACGGAACATTTTCATATAGGAGAATGCCCTTTGGTCTATGTAACGCACATGCAACATTTCAACGTTGTATGACTGCGATTTTTAATGATTTCATTGAAGATATCATGGAAGTTTTTATGGACGATTTTTCAGTTTATGGAGATTCTTTTGATTCGTGCCTAAAAAACTTGGATAAAGTTTTGTCTAGGTGTGAAGAAACAAATTTGGTATTAAACTGGGAAAAATGTCATTTCATGGTTGACGAAGGAATTGTTTTAGGTCACAAAATATCTGAAAAAGGATTAGAAGTAGATAGAGCAAAAACCTCAGTAATAGAGAAATTACCCCCTCCAACTACTGTTAAGGGAGTAAGATCATTTTTAGGACATGCCGGTTTTTACAGAAGATTTATTAAGAATTTTTCTGTAATTTCCAAACCACTCACTAATCTACTCATGAAAGATTCTACCTTTGATTTTAATGAAGATTGCGTTAAAGCTTTCGAAACATTAAAAACAACTTTAGTCAGTGCACCTATTATTGCTAAACCTGATTGGGATTTACCATTTGAAATTATGTGTGATGCAAGTGACTTAGCTGTCGGATGTGTTTTAGGACAAAGGAAGGATAAGAAACTTCATGTCATTTATTATGCCAGTCACACACTTTCCGGTGCACAATTAAACTACACCACAACTGAGAAAGAAATATTTGCTGTAGTTTTTGCGTGTGATAAGTTTAGGTCATACTTGTTAGGTTCGAAAGTTATTATTTACACTGATCATGCAGCATTAAGATATTTATTTGCTAAAAAGGATGCAAAACCACGTCTAATTAGATGGGTTTTATTGTTACGAGAATTTGATATAGAAATAAAAGACAAAAAGGGAGTAGAAACCTTGTCGCCGATCATCTATCGAGACTTGAAGATGAGAACGGTCCCATAGGTGAAACTAACGGTATACGAGATGATTTCCCTGATGAACATCTCTATCAAATGAAAAGCGTCATGTCACCATGGTATGCAGATATTGCTAATTATCTTGCAGCCAATATTGTTCCGGAAGGATTAAATTTCCAACAAAAGAAGAAATTTTTCTTCGACATTAAACAGTACTTTTGGGAAGATCCTTTTTTGTTCAAGACATGTGGTGACGGGATAATTAGGAGATGCGTTGGTGAAAATGAATATGAATCCATAATGTCGGAATGTCATTCTAGCTCTTATGGAGGACATAATGGAGCTAACAAGACAGCAGCTAGAATATTTGAATGTGGTTTCTTTTGGCCTACGATGTTTAAAGACGTCCGTTCATTTATTACTCGTTGTGATAAGTGCCAAAGAACAAGAAATCTAAGAAGAAAAGATGAGATGCCCCTCACAACCATATTAGAAGTTGAAGTCTTCGATATGTGTGGAATAGATTTCATGGGACCTTTTCCCCCTTCTTTTGATTTGGTTGTCCAAGAGTCATCGTAAGTGATGGTGGTACTCATTTTATAAACCGAAGTTTTGAAACACTTATGAAAAAATACGGAGTACGCCACCGCGTATCAACGCCATACCATCCTCAGTCAAATGGTCAGGCGGAGATATCAAATAGAGAACTCAAATGGATTCTAGAGAAAACAGTTTCATCCTCAAGAAAAGATTGGTCTTGTAAACTAAATAATGCGTTATGGGCATACCGTACTGCATTTAAAACACCAATAGGAATGACTCCATACCGTTTAGTATATGGGAAGGCATGTCATTTGCCAGTCGAATTAGAACATAAAGCCTATTGGGCTATTAGGGAACTTAACTTTGATTTACGACAAGCAGGTAAGAAACGTTTGCTCGACTTAAATGAGTTAGATGAGTTACGCCATCTATCTTACGAAAATGCAAAGATTTATAAAGAAAAAGTGAAAAAATGGCACGATGCCAAAATTAAAGTCAAACACTTTAATGTTGGGGATAAAGTTCTGTTATTTAATTCATGACTTCGTTTATTTCCAGGAAAACTTAAGTCCAGATGGATAGGACCATATTTAGTCGTCAAAACATTCGATTATGGTTCTTTAGAACTGGAAGGTCCTAACGGCATTCGTTTCAAAGTTAATGGTAATCGATGTAAAATCTATTACGAAAATATTTCACAAATAGAAATTCTGTTCGTAACAAGATTTTCTGACGTATAAATCACTCAGTTTTTCGATCACAATTTATTTTGTTTTATTTCTTTTTATATTTTTGTTCATTTTATTTTATTTTATTTTATTTTTATTTTATTTTATTTTTATTTTATTTTTCAAATGCCAATTTTTGTGATTAGATAACTTTATGTTATGATTATATGCATAAAATATGTTTATTTCATGATTTTAGATTTAATTTAAGGAAATTAGAATGAAATTGAAGTTTCAGGCAATTCTCTGCCGAGAATTCTATTTTTCAGACTTGTCCAAATAGGTTAGATTTTCTCTGAACTTACCGAGAATCATAAATTCTCTACCGTGAATCAGGACATAGCTTACGACGCCTGATTTCCGCAAGGAAATCAGCGGGTCGCGACCGCGAATTCAGAATTCTCGGTCGCGACACGCGTAATTCCTGCACCTTTAAAGTCTGAAACATCCTAACCCTTTCGACAAACCTCTTGACAACTGAAACCTTAAGTTTCTTCATTCCCGAAAGGTGTCATTTTATAACTTTTCATGATTAAAACAACACCTCCTTTCATCTAAAACTCTTATAAATTAGTCCTAGAGGATTCAAGTTCTGTTACAATTCTTTTCATCTTTATCAGACCTCTGATTTCTTCAAAACGCCATTTTTTATTTAGTAACAGAAACTTTGTTTCCTTCAAACCAACACCATGCCTACCAAATACAAACCTTCAAGGCACAATGCTGCCTCAAGCAATAAACGCCCCGACTTATCCAAGCGATATGGGGCGCCTTTTCCTATCTTCAATCACGATGAAGGTAGGCGTTATTGGAATCTCCGTTACAAATTCTTCACCGGAATGTTGTATATGGATGAATTTCTTAACAGCCAATTAGGCATTACTGATGACATGAGCCGCTATATGGAACGCCTAGGGTGGACAAAATTCGCCCAAATGCGATTTCAAATAATAGGCGACTGGATACTCGAATTCTTTTGTACCGTGCGTTTCACTAATAAACGACGAGTACGTCTCAGTTTTCATCGAGAAGGCGAAATCTTTACTTTCGGCTATCCCGAGTTGCATGCTTAGTTTGGTTTTCCCCCAAGGGATACAATCAAACGTCATCCTAGACGAGACATGACATCCTCGGACATTTGGAGAATGCTCACTGGTTTCTGGCGATTCAATTCAAAACTCGCCTATAATCACTCTTTTCGCTCCAACTCCATGCTGTATTTGCACAAATTCCTGTGTCACAGTTTATTCGGGTGCACATTCAGTAGTGTGGTCCGTGACACAGATCTTTATGTCCTTGGAGATATATTCCAGGGAAATGCAGTAGATTCTTCAAAGATTCTGATGGAGGGTCTTGTCGCCGCTTCTCGATCCAAGGATAAGAAGATTGGGTTCGGCAATATAATCTGTGGAATAATCTATATATAATATAAAACAGTAACGATAGAACTGAGGTGTAACTTCCTCCTTTTTTACTGATAAAAAATATAATATAATATATAATCTATATATGATATAAAACAGTAACGATGGAACTGAGGTGTCACTTCCTCCTTTTTTAGTGATAAAAAATTTAATATTTTAATTTTAATTTTATTATATATATTTATCTATAAAAAGATTATTTTATCCGTACTATATCTAAGAGTTCTACAGAATTTAAATTAATCCCTAAAATCTCTCTAATTCTCTACACATCTATATATAATATAAAACAGTAACGATAGAACTGAGGTGTAACTTCCTCCTTTTTTACTGATAAAAAATATAATATAATATATAATATATTAATTTTAATTCTATTATTATATTTATCTATAAAAAAGATTATTTTATCCATACTATATCTAAGAGTTCTACAGAATTTAAATTAATCCCTAAAATCTCTCTAATTCTCTACACATCTATCTATATATAATATAAAAAAGGAACGATGGAACTGAGGTGTCACTTCCTCCTTTTTTAGTGATAAAAAATTTAATATATTAATTTTAATTTTATTATATATATTTATCTATAAAAAGATTATTGTATCCGTACTATATCTAAGAGTTCTACAGAATTTAAATTAATCCCTAAAATCTCTCTAATTCTCTACACATCTATCTATATATAATATAAAACAGTAACGATGGAACTGAGGTGTCACTTCCTCCTTTTTTAGTGGTAAAAAATTTAATATATTAATTTTAATTTTATTATATATATTTATCTATAAAAAGATTATTGTATCCGTACTATATCTAAGAGTTCTACATAATTTAAATTAATCCCTAAAATCTCTCTAATTCTCTACACATCTATATATAATATAAAACAGTAACGATGGAACTGAGGTGTCACTTCCTCCTTTTTTAGTGATAAAAAATTTAATATATTAATTTTAATTTTATTATATATATTTATCTATAAAAAGATTATTTTATCCGTACTATATCTAAGAGTTCTACAGAATTTAAATTAATCCCTAAAATCTCTCTAATTCTCTACACATCTATATATAATATAAAACAGTAACGATAGAACTGAGGTGTAACTTCCTCCTTTTTTACTGATAAAAAATATAATATAATATATAATATATTAATTCTATATATAATATAAAACAGTAACGATGGAACTGAGGTGTCACTTCCTCCTTTTTTAGTGATAAAAAATTTAATATATTAATTTTAATTTTATTATATATATTTATCTATAAAAAGATTATTTTATCCGTACTATATCTAAGAGTTCTACAGAATTTAAATTAATCCCTAAAATCTCTCTAATTCTCTACACATCTATATATAATATAAAACAGTAACGATAGAACTGAGGTGTAACTTCCTCCTTTTTTACTGATAAAAAATATAATATAATATATAATATATTAATTTTAATTCTATTATTATATTTATCTATAAAAAAATTATTTTATCCATACTATATCTAAGAGTTCTACAGAATTTAAATTAATCCCTAAAATCTCTCTAATTCTCTACACATCTATCTATATATAATATAAAAAAAGGAACGATGGAACTGAGGTGTCACTTCCTCCTTTTTTAGTGATAAAAAATTTAATATATTAATTTTAATTTTATTATATATATTTATCTATAAAAATATTATTGTATCCGTACTATATCTAAGAGTTCTACAGAATTTAAATTAATCCCTAAAATCTCTCTAATTCTATACACATCTATCTATATATAATATAAAACAGTAACGATGGAACTGAGGTGTCACTTCCTCCTTTTTTAGTGATAAAAAATTTAATATATTAATTTTAATTTTATTATATATATTTATCTATAAAAAGATTATTGTATCCGTACTATATCTAAGAGTTCTACAGAATTTAAATTAATCCCTAAAATCTCTCTAATTCTCTACATATCTATCTATATATAATATAAAACAGTAACGATGGAACTGAGGTGTCACTTCCTCATTTTTTAGTGATAAAAAATTTAATATATTAATTTTAATTTTATTATATATATTTATCTATAAAAAGATTATTGTATCCGTACTATATCTAAGAGTTCTACAGAATCTATCTATATATAATATAAAACAGTAACGATGGAACTGATGTGTCACTTCCTCCTTTTTTAGTGATAAAAAATTTAATATATTAATTTTAATTTTATTATATATATTTATCTATAAAAAGATTATTGTATCCGTACTATATCTAAGAGTTCTACATAATTTAAATTAATCCCTAAAATCTCTCTAATTCTCTACACATCTATATATAATATAAAACAGTAACGATGGAACTGAGGTGTCACTTCCTCCTTTTTTAGTGATAAAAAATTTAATATATTAATTTTAATTTTATTATGTATATTTATCTATAAAAAAGATTATTTTATCCCATATATCTAAGAGTACTACAGAATTTAAATTAATCCCTAAAATCTCTCTAATTCTCTACATATCTATCTATATATAATATAAAACAGTAACGATGGAACTGAGGTGTCACTTCCTCCTTTTTTACTGATAAAAAATATAATATAATATATGATATATTAGTTTTTATTTTATTATTATATTTATCTATAAAAATATTATTTAAAGTAAATGTGAAAATCAAATAATAATATTTAATTTATATAACACATTTATGTCATTAATTGTAATTATTAGTTTGTATTTTTTTTTTTTATAGAAAAGGAAAAGAAAAACGAACAACAACAAACTACCCAGGAATTAGCCTAGGAAAGCTAACCCCAATCCTATCTTCTAAGAGAAGAGGAGAGATGAAACTAGGGGAAACAGGAAGGGTAGTAACGCCTAACGTCCCTTCATGGCCCGCCGCCGCCAAGCGATCAGCAACACGATTCTGCTCTCTAAAAATGTGTCTGAACTCTACGAACTCAAAGGAGGAGCAAAGCCTTTTAATAGCTTTGATGAGGTTGCGACTGTTAAGACCCATAGAATGATTCTCAGAAATCATTTTGATTGCTTCCAAATTATCAGACTCCACAGAGAGCCTCTTAACACCCAGCCTTTTAGCAAGATTGATTCCAGTAAGAATAGCCCAGAGCTCCGTAGAAAAGGAAGAACCCAACCCTAAATTCTGGGAGAACCCAGAAAGCCAGGCGCCCCCTGCATCTCTAAGCACACCTCCAGCCGCAATGTTACCGTTACTGAGGCAGGAACCATCAGTATTCAGCTTCACAACCCCCTCTCTTGGCCTGCTCCATCCCACGAGATGGACATCACAACACTGAGAGGCTCTGGCAAGGGACTCTCCTTTGAAACTATCGATAATAGAGAAAAGATTTTTCGAGAAGAAATCAACTAAGTTTGTCATAAAAACAGTTTTATCTCCAAAAATCTCCTCGTTTCTCCATTTCTAAACTTGGTGAGAGATAATAGCAAAGTATTTTTATTAATATTTATATATTAAGATGAATCCGTGCATCGCACGGGCCAAAAACTAGTTCTTGGTACAAAGGGTACCATTGATGTTTCCTGGAGTGATGATGAATTCTTCCCGACAATTGACTATGAATTTCTCGAGCACGAAGGACTTGTAAAACGTCTCTTTCAAGCAGGGCCTCACTTTCTGTCTGCACCGGAACGTGAAACTTTCGTGCAGTTTCAAATTGATTATATTAAGGCCAGAAATATCCCGCTTGATAGGGATGAGTATATAGAATAGTTTAGGTTTATAGTTATTTTTCTTTTTGTAAATATTTGTGTGTTTTTGTATTATTTGGTTTCATTCTTTATTTTTATAATTTTATTTTATTCAATAAAGTTCTATTTTATTTTAGTTCATTTATTAATTTTACAAAGGTTAGATTATGTTTTCCATTTCCTATATAATCATGGTTAAATCTATATAAAATCTATAATATTGAACAATCATGGTTTTCTTAATTAAAACATATATCCACACTAAATCCAATTTTCACAAACTTCATTCATTTAGTTTAAAACATTAATTCATTCAATTGATTAAATTCATATTATTAATATATATTTATATGCACTTATTATGCACTTAATATGATTCTCTTAACTTATATGCATCAAAGACAATTTAAGTTTCATTAATTATTCATAAACCAATTTATTACACTTTAATTCAATTTATTAAGGGTAAACCTTTGGTTTTCCTTGCAATTAATGTCATTTATTTTAGTTTTTAAGTGCAGGGACACTTTATATTAAGTTTAGGAACCAAATCATCAACAAAATTGCACGAACCATGTCAATAGGCACCCAAATAGGCCATTTTGACCAATTCTCTACCGAGAATTAATAATTCTCGGTATGAGCAGCAAAAACGGACGAAATTTAGGGGCAAAATTCCCTGAAAATCGCGTGCCGCGGCCGCGGCTTTGCTATTCGCGGTCGCGACATGCTGATATATGCCCTTTTGATTTCGATTTTGCCAATATTTTTGCCTATTCCTATTCCTATTCCTATTCTACCTATACATTCACCTAATCACCCTATATAACCCTACCTCTTACACAAACCTCACATCACCTCTATTTTTACCCAATCCCTTACTCCAAACTCTTCCCCAAAAACCTACTTTTACTCTTCCCAATTTATTCACTCCAATTTCTATCCTCTTTTCTATTTCAATCACTTCCAATTCAAACCCCCAAACTCATCTTCAAGCTTTACTCTTTCTCTCAAATCCTTTTTCTTCTTCTTCTTCTTCTCAAACCCTCAAACACACTAAACACCATTACCGTGGTTAGGACTAAGCGTGTTGGTAACAATCCCGCTGTTACGGAAGCTAATCGCCTTCGGGTTCAATGTGGAGCTTATTTCGACATCGCTTCGGAGGAGGAAGCCGTTCGTTTCAAACATTTTTCACAAGCCGACCGCCAATTTATGGATATGCACTTCTTAGACTTCCATTCGGTACGAACATTGAATTTCTCTACTCGAATTGATGCTTTTATTGAGGCATTAGGTTGGCAAGAATTCGTTAATATGCATTTTCCGCGTATTAATGAATATGTGGTGGAATTTTTGGTCACTTTGACCATGAACAAGAAGAAAACCTCAATCTCTTTTAGGAATAATGGTATCACATACACCATTGATTATGAAGCAATGGGAAACATGTTTGGTTTCCCTACTTCTAATTTTTATGATAAGCCTAAAGATTTTGATAATGATGCTGTTTGGCAAACTCTTTCGGACCAAGACTATTTTAATTCCAAAAACATTTCAAGCAAGCTGATTAAGGACAATTGTGTGTTCTTTTTTCACAAATTTTTGAGTTTCTCCTTGTTTGGTCGTGTGGAGAGTTCAAAGGTTCAGGTTCGGGATTTATATGTTTTGGATAGCTTGTTTAAAGGTTTGAGGATTGATAGCATTGGCATGATGTTCGATAATTTGTTCCGTGCTTCGAGGGCTACTACCATTCAAATCCCTCTTTGTAATTTTATCACCGCTATTGTGTTGGGAGCTCGGGGTGAATTGGCTGATTTTGACATGTCCACCTACCGTGGGTATGTTCCACTTTTGGATATCTCGGCTCTTGAGCGGGTTCATTTATTGCTACCACAAGGTCCCCCCGTCTTTATTTCGTATGCCTCCCGTATTGCCCACCTTCGTGGCACTATGGGTGGTGGCGCTTCCAGTTCTTAATTTGCAGGTACCGAAGGCGGTGGAGAGGCGGTAGGAGAGGAAGATGAACCCTAGGCTCAACCACAACCCCAAGCACCTCAAGCGGATGATCCGGTGGATTTGTGGAGGATTTTGGACCAAATCAATTCCAACAATCGTCAAATGAACTTAAGAATTGATGATTTGGTAGAAAATAATATGATGATGAATGACAACCTCAACCTTTTGAGGCGTGAGCATAGATCGACTCGGCATCGGATGCTTTCCTTTTTCCGACGCCGAAATATGGAGACTTCACCTACACCTCCGGATTCCCCGCCTCGAGCATAGGTTGTTTCATTTCCTTTTATTTTTATCTTGTTATAATTTGGTACAATTTTAATTTTCATATGTTTGGTACATTTTCTATTTTTACTTTAATGTTGAATGTTTCATTTGCTACAATTTCAATCTTTGTTTCGTATGCCTTATTTCGTATTTATTTTTTATGTTTTCTCCATTATTTTTGCACCAATGAGGACATGGTCCAATTTAAGTGTGGGAGGAGATATACATATATCAATTTCTATACGTATACGAATAAATGCTACGAAAATATTATTTTGCGAAACGAATAAATGCAACACATTTTATTTTTCAACACTAATATATTGCAACACATTTTTTTCATATATTCATAAATTAACCATAAGTTAATATGATTATTTGTTTAGGTTATCATTATTGTTAGAAATAATATTTCTATACGGGTAATATTTTTCAAAAAAATTTCACAAATCTCCGATACGATTTTAAGTAAAATTGTCTCGAGTGAATGTATTTTAGTTTCAAAAATTCTTTATTTCAATCTCTATTTTATATCATGCAATTCATGATACAAAAAATCTTATTTTAAGTTTTCAATTAGGTTTATAGGCATTAAATTGAACTAACAATTTTAGCTCGGTTTGATTTCGTCTTATATTAACACCAATTGAAGTTTTTAAGGAAACTTTAGCCATAATACAAGTTGAATTTTAAGTCAATATAGGATGAATGTACTATCTTTCTTTTTCCCAATTTTAATTTAATTCATATTAATTAATCAATTAGTTGAATTCTTAACTTTTGGCCACGATTGAGACCAACCTTATCACGATCGAGGTATGAAAGGGAAGAAAATTAAGTACCGTTTACTTTTGGCCACAATTGCGACCACCCTTATCACGATCGAGGTATGGAAGGAACGTTTAAAGCAAAATATAATATGCGTGTATAAGTTTAAAGTAACGATTGCGTCCACCCATGGCATAGTCGGTACCTCTTAAGCAAACACAAAGCAATAAAATACGTATAAAGTTACGATCAAGACCACCATTATCTCGGGCGTAACTAAGCAAATAATTAACCCAAGTACTTATTTAAAATAATATATCTCATATATTAGTTTAGGTTTGGGAAAGAAATTTTGTGCTTTGAAATGCCTTGAGACGAAAGACTCAATAACATGCGTGCTTATATCGTCCCGAATGCTTCAATTCAAAATTGGAAATACAAGACGAATGATATATCGTATTTATACTAAGTTAGTTTGATATTTTGCGTATAAATTTGCCATGAGAAGTAAGTCTTTTCGGCTTAACTAATTTAAAAGGTAATACAGAGATATATGTTCACTTGCAAGTCGTCGAATGTTTCCATGCTCCATGTTCTCTGTAAACTTGTATCAATTTATATTTCATCTAATGAAGTCCGTTCTATTCGATAGATTTTTATGCAGCACTTATGGTAACCAATCCACTAAAGTGACTGCTGGTTTTTTCATTAAAACGTATTTAATCCAAAATCTTTACAAGGAAACTTTGTTGAACACTTAGGCAAATTATTATCTCGAAAGAGTTTTAATTTGATTAAGGGCAACTATCCCGAAAGGGTTTTGTCATGTTCAAAGCCAATTAATTAGAGGTTCCGTCATTTATTTCATCTTTATAATTCGTACAAAGTTTAAAGTTGTTTTCTTTGCTTAATGCAAACAAATACATCTGTTTACTTTTCTAAAAAGTACTGAACGTTCCTATCTTGCAAATTCATTCTTAAATCAGAATATTTTCTAACGTTTTTATACTCTATCTAATTCTCATTCTAGCAATTTCAAAACCAAAACCGATTAAACGATTTTTCCATATTATAAACGTAAAAGTAAATTTAACCGATTATAAATAAGTTTTGTTTAAAAAAACGTTCCCTGTGGGATCGATATCTTTTATTACTACAAGCGTATACCGTGCACTTGCGGAAATCGCTCAACAATTATATTTCTTTCAAACTAAACGAAGCTTATCATACCACAAAAAAGCAAACTCATTCTTTGACAGAACCTTCAAAACAACAATAAACCATTCCAAGTAATCCAATCATGCAACCTTATATATAGATATAACATATTCTCTTATTTCCAATAAGATCTCGTACTCGGACAAACTTTGAACAGACGAATCAATGTTTTAGAATGGAATCCCCAAAAACAAAAAAGACCTTGCAAATTGGTTCTCTTCTTTAAAAGATTATCAAAGCTAGGCAAAACATTTTTAGCAGCATTCCATATAGTATGAATAAATTTAGCCAGAGCATTTACCTTCCAAAGAAATTGCCAAAAAAGATTAGCCCTCATAGAAGAAGCAGCCAAGTTAGAATCAGACAGCAAAGCACCACAAGCCAATTTATACCTAGATTTAACCAAATATTCCCCATTTTTAGAATGTAACCAAAACAAAGAATCAGAAATAATCCTTTGACTTAACAGAATCTTAAAAATGGCTGTTGTAACATCAGATGAAAAACAAAAATTAATTAAAACTGTTTTCCAACTTAATGAATCAAAATCTATCAAACTACAAGCACTTGTTTAAGGAGTTGGATTTAATAAATATAGTGGACGATTGCACTATAATAACTTGTCTAGCCTTAATTAAACGCCTACAAACATGATTTGCACAATAACCCACATTTGCCTCCATTACACCAACCCTTAGAAAATTTTTATGTTTGAAAACCTGAGCACGCACTAAATCTTGGAATAAAATCATCCTCCAAACCTTCTTAGAAAGAAGAGCAAGATTAAAAGCAAATAAATTACGAAAACCCAATCCCCCATCCTCATTTGGGAAACACATTTTCTCCCAACTGACCCAATGGATACGTTTTTGCTCCGAAGTATGATTCCATCAGAACCTTGCCATAACCTGCTGCAATTCATCACAAAAGACTTGGGTAGCAAAAAATAACTCATTAAATATTGTGCGACAACTAGTGCTATAAATTTTAGAATAATCTTTTTTCCTCCTCGAGATAAACACTTCTCTTGCCACCCACATACACGCTTCATCAATCTTTCTTTAAGGAAGTTAAAAATTGTTTTTTTAGACCGGCCAATTATAGAAGGCGATCTTAAATACTTATCAAAGGACCGAACTGTTGGAAATTTTTGAATAAAATTATATATTAATTTAAATACCAACAAACACCTCATTTCATGAATACTCGTGTCCATCGTGAACAGTCGTATATGTTCGTGTACAGTCGTGTTCGTTCGTGAAAAGACATATTCTTTCTTGTTCATTTATATAGAATGGATTGTCAAATTCATAAGTTGTTGAAAAAACTCTTTATCTGTTCATAATGTTCTTATTTTCCTACTCCGGTGATAACGAGTCTACACACAGTTTGAGTTTGTTTGCGTAATCTATTGTACCCTAGGAGATGATCGTCAATAGCGACGACATCTTTCTTAAGGAAACTGCTAATACATGCCTCAGATTTGTTTAACTCTTTTATTTTAATTTCTAGTTTTATTGTTCGTACATTTTTCTGTGTTCGTTTTGTTTTTTGGTTAATCAGGTCTAACATTCTTAAGACATATATATTGTTTTATGATTTTTCAAAGAACATATACAGAAATATTGTTTGGAATGAATCTTAATTCGTTCCAAAGTGTTGACAGGACTGCGTAGTTTAAAACATCTAACATTCTTAAGACAAATTGTTTGTTTTCTTAAAAATCTAACATTCTTAAGACATGCGATTGTTTTCTTAAGAATCTAACATTCTTAAGACATATTAATTGTTTTGTGATTTCCAAAAATACACGGAAAATTACCGAAAAACCTAGCAACACGAAATGCTAGAGAAACTCCTTTGTTTTTCTCAGGTTTGTTCTTGTCTCTTTGTTTGTTCATGTGTTGATTGTTGATTATATCTCATCAATCAAAGAGAAACAATAAAAAGTAAGTTTTATTGGTGATATTAGCATTTTTTTCTATATGCAGGCAAGGTTTTGCATTTAGTAGATTATTTAGAATTAATGTGTTAATTAAGTTATTTTCATTTTGTTTTGGTTCTGCTTTCTATTTTTCTTTCATATTTACATGAGTGGAGAGTATTTGGTTTAGAGTTCTTGATTCAATTTTTTGTTAATATAAGTTTTTTATCCCTCCTTTCTTGCAAACGGATCCAAACATGGGGTTGATTTGATTTTTCAAAAATAAATCACTTATGCTTGAAGTTAGTACTATATGAAAACAAAAGGTTATAATATTTGATTATTTTATTTGATATATGTATATGGCTTATGGTGTGACATGGAGCTTATAGTGTACCATAATAAAACTACATAGTTTTGGTAAAGAGAGAGGAAATTGTTTTATTTCTTTTCTTTAGCATACATTTTTCCAACCTTTCTAACCTCGTTTTTCGAAAAAATTTATACTGTTAGACTCGTCATTAGACGGTCATTTTGAGATCCCTGAAGATTAGGTAAACAATTTCCAATGAACGGAATCCGGCGATTAGGTGGGCATTCTCCGGTGAGAAAAAAAAAGTGCCTAGAAAATTCTCAAAAAATTGCAGAAAATGAAAACATTATTCTGAAAAACTTTAATTCTTGGGTCGAAGAAGGATTTCTTACGATTTAGTCCCAATAAAACTTTTTCCTTAATTTTATCCGTTTTACATGCTTCAACAATTTATTAGATCAAAACTATAAGGAATCTCGCTTTGAGCCAAGAATTAAAGTTTCTTAAAATTATGTTTTACATGTTTTGGAATTTTTTGATAATTTTCTAGACACGTTTTTTGTCCTACCTTTCAGCACTATGTGTTGGAAAAACCAGCACATACTGCTGGACGCCAGCATGTTGTTCTAAATCAGTGTACAAATTGTTCTAATTAGTGTACCAATGGGTTCAAATCAGTATATCAATTGTTCCAACAAAATAATTATATTGTTCCAACGGAATTTTTAAATTATTCCAATAGAATACTTATATTGTTCCGACAATGTACGAAATTATTCCAAATCAGTGTACTATTTGTTCCAACATAATACTTATATTGTTCCAATAGAATAAATCAGTGTACCAATCGTTCCAAATCTGTGTACCAATTGTTTAAAATTAGTGTACCAATTTTTCCAACAGAATAGTTATATTGTTCCAACAGAATACATGTATTGTTCCAACAGAGTTGTTATATTGTTCCAACAAAATACTTATATTGTTGGGTCGTAGCGAGATTCCTTACAGTTAGTCCCAATAAATCATTTTCCTTAATTTTATATAGTTTACATACTTCAACAATTTATTGCGACTAAACCGTAAGAAATCTCACTTTGCGTCAAGAATTAAAGTTTCTTAGAATGATGTTTTACATTTTCTGAAATTTTTTGAAAATGTTCTGGGTATTGTTTTCTCATAGAAAAACAACCACAGGATCGCCAGATTCCGTTCACTGGAATTTTTTTTTACCTGAGCTTCTGGGATCTTAAAATGACCGTCTAATTAAGACGAGTTCAACAGTATAAAAATTTCAAAAAACGAGGTTGAGAAAGTTGGGAAAATGCATTTTAAAGAAAAAAAATAAAACAATTTTCTCTCTCCTGCGATGACATCAGCACTGGCAGCATCCTCTTCCTCCAATCTCTTACAGCAACTCTAGTGGTTGGAGGGTTGTACACCCTCCAACTACTACACATCACCAATTTCTAATAACTCTCTCCACAAAACAACTCCAACAAAAAAAATCCTCTCTAGTGGTTAGTCACAATCACGGGTCTCACACGTCATATAATATTTAATTTTCTTTACTTTTAATCAATTAGCCTATTTTATAATAATAATAATAAAAAAAATAATTAATATTAATTAAATAAAAATCTATCAATATTTAATATTAATCGAATAAATATTTATAATTTATTTAAATGGATTTAAAAATTAATAGATAAATATAATTAATTTTCTCTGAATTTAATTGACTGCAGTAATTAACAAAAGTGCATTACATTAAGAAAACATACATTTGAAAAAAACGAACAAGATAAATGCATTAAATTAAAAGGAATACATGATTGAAAGAGTAACTTTTCCGATGTTCAAGTAGTAAGGTCGGTGATTCCGAAACGTTCCCAGATGTGCTCAACTAGATCCAATTTTAGTTGACCGTACATGTTTCTATCGCGGATTTGTAAATCCCTTGCGAGATAAGCTGCAAAATCCGGAACATGCCCATGTTGAATGTCATCAGGAACTATGGGCTGAGAAAATTCCTCAGTTGGAAAGTTTATTGAGTAAGTATGCCTCTCATTTTTAACAATCATGTTATGTAATATTACACAAGCATCCATGATGTTGTGGAGTTTTTTATGCCAAGTACGTGCTGGTCCACGTACTATTGCAAATCAGGCTTGAAGTACCCCGAATGCCCGTTCAACATCTTTCTGTGCGCTCTCATGCCTTTGTTTGTAACATATTCGTTGAGGGTCATTAGGATGTGCAAAGCTTTTCACAAAAGCAACCCATTCGGGATAGATACCATCAGTTAAATAATAGCCCATATTATATGTCTTGTTGTTAACAGTAAATTGAACCGCCGGTGCTGTTCCTTTTAATTTATCTTGGAACAAATTAGATCTGCTCAAAACATTAAGATCATTATTGGACCCAGCAACACCGAAATATGCATGCCAAATCCAAAGATCTACTGAAGCGACTGCTTCAAGCATGATTGTTGGATATCCATAATCTCCTCAGGTATATTGCCCATTCCATGCAACTGGACAATTCTTCCATGCCCAATGCATGCAGTCAAGACTGCCAAGCATCTCAGGGAACCCATGGTGTTCCTCGTGCATCTGAATTAAACGTTGTACGTCAGCAGTGTTGAAACATCTTTCCACATGATTTTGATTTGACAAAATTATTTAAGTAAATCGATAAAAAATATTCTAACACATTAAATTTAAATGCTTTGATTTATTTCTACTAATTAATGTGTTTGTTCAATGTTGAGTTTATTTAACTATAAGACATTAAGATTTAAAGTCTAAAAGCCCATGAGTGGAAGTAAAGCCCAAGTCAACATAATCAAGACCTCACGGCCCAAGAAGATGAAGCGAAGTCGTTTCAAGCAAAACGACGACTCAGCATGAAGAAGGATCGAGAAGCCTTCTAGCAAAAGCTTCAAGAGGAAGCTGCTGAGTCAAGCGACAAGTAGTCAGGACAGCGGCAGACAAGAATCAACTTCTAGACAAAGTATTTCTACTTTGGGTAAAGTTCAGAAGACGCAGGAAGCTGTCTGGAAGACTTTGCCAAAAATGTTGAAACATTCTGTTTGCCAGACGTAAAGCTGCCGAACACTGCCGCGGACAGAAGATGCAAGAATTCCATTGGCCAACGACACTGTGCACGTACTGAGTGACAACGATAGGAAGCCGTTTCCCTCCAACAGTTATTTCGAAATTCGAAATGAACGGTGCCTTAAGTGTCACTATAAATAGGCCTCTAATTTGCTTCATTCGATGCAGATCTTCAACTAGTCAAAACGCTGACCAAATTTCTACACGAAGTTCTGTGACAAAAGCAAAGAAAAATCCTTACACCAATTTTCATATTATTGTGTAAAAGTCTAGAGTGATTTTCAATCATCTAAAGTGTCTTAGCAATTGTTGTTTAGGACAAACACTTTATCATTTCTAGAAGAATAAAAAGGAGAGGCTGAGTACTCGGTTATAGTACTCAGCGGTAGATATAGGAGTGAGTAGAGGTATAGAGGAAGGTACTCTTGTATACTCAGCTTCTATTGTAAAAGGTTTCGTGCTCTACCTTTAAAGAGCTCAGTAGAGAATTCGAAAAGCTCGGAACGAGTTCCGGGGACTGGACGTAGGCGGAGAGGCCGAACCAGGATAAGTCTGCTGAGTAATATCTTTCTAACCCTTAAACTCCTTTACATATTGCTTGCTATAAAACTGACTAAGTAACGAGCTCACGCTGAGTTAAGTATACTAAGAAGCTGAGTTCAGGAATAGACTCTAAGTGCTATTTCCTGACTCAAGGAAAGAAACAGACTTAGTCACAAGTTGACTAAGCTTGTGTCTTCAAACTGCTTAGTCACGCTGTGTAAACCTTTTCACAAGAAAAGAAGTCAGCCTTAACGGACAAAAATTTTAAATAGTTCCTATCCCCCCCTTGGAACTAACTTGTCACGTTATAAGGGACCAACAAGCAGCATTAGGCCTCCTCATATATACAGGCCCATACACCTCGATAATAGCACGACAAAAATTTTCCACACATTCTAACATCATGCACTCACTAATTTTTATGTATTCATCAAAAGCATCAGCCGGAGATCCATACGCAAGTATGCGCATAGCTGTTGTATATTTTTGGAGTGGAGACAAACCGCTTCTTTTTACCGCATCGACCCTTTGTTGGAAATATACTGTGATTTCCAAGGTCTTCCACTATACGTATGAACAAATTTTGACTCATCCGGAACCGTCTGCGAAAAACTTCAGCTGAATAAACAGGTTCAGGAGCAAAGTAGTCATTATACAGATGTTTTGCAGCAGCTTCCCGATCACGTCTTACATATTTTCTCCTTCGAGGTTCAGAATTGTGGCCGACTTGTTGAAGTAAATAAAGATCAAGTTCATCATCCTCTTGAATCATTTCAATCGCACTCTGTATCATTAGCTCGTATTCTGCACTACTATCATAAGACATTTTGGTGAGATAGTGATGATATTTTAGATTATGAGATTTTGTTTACATATTTTAGATGTATATATAGGATAGTTTGAAGTTAAACTATCAATAATAGGGAGTTTGAAGTCAAATTTTCAATAATGGGGAGTTTGAAGTCATACGAATAATTATGGGGAGTTTGAAGTCAAATTATCAATAATGGAGAGTTTTAAGTCATACTAACAATTATGGGGAGTTTGAAGTCAAAGAATAATGATGCAAATATTGAAATCCTGGAAAGGAATAATAATTTATCCTACATCTATAAATTATGACTCATTCGGAACAATTACTTCTACATTCAGAGAAGGTTCAACTGAAAAATTCCTAAATGGCTGCAGCTCACCCTAATGCTAATACAGATGAAAATTTCCCTAATTTTCTGCCTGAACAGAGTATTGTCGAAACCCTCGACCGACCAGCTTGCATTGAACACATGTTATCTTATCAATATGATGTTGTTCGTTTCATGGAAATACTTTTGTTAGTCATGGAAATCCTTTATTCCCATATATGTTTTGTTTTAAGCTTCTGGTCGATGGCCAATTTCCAGTCCCATCTCTTCACATGTTGTGGTTCCTATGTTATATGCATTACATTTCGTTTGAATTTTGCATCCTAGAATGGTGTAACGCTTTCATCGGAGGTAATATTCCTGCGAATGCTGAAACATTCCTAAAATGGTTTATGCCTATTGATGCATGGAAAGATATGTTTGTTGAAACACCTTTCCACATAATTTTGATTTGACAAAATTGTTTAAGTATAATTTAAAATACATATTCTAAACATACTAAGTTTAAATGCTTTGATTTATTCTACTAATGTGTTTGTTCAATGTTGAGTTAAAACTGTTATAAGACACAAGAATTAAAAGGCCCAAGCCCAATATGGAAGCCAAGGCCCAAGTCAAACAACTCAGTACAACTCGGCCCGCGTTTGTCAAAACGTTGCCGTTCTGGACAAAACGCAACTCAGTATGAGAAGGATCTAGAAGACCTTCGGGAACAACTTCAAGATGAAGCTGCTGAGCAGATTCGACAAACGTACAAGACAGCAGCTGGCGAAGGAAAACTTCCAGACAAAGTATTTCCCCTTTGGGCAAAGTTCAGACGACACAGTATGCTGTCCAGTTGACTTTACCATAAAAGGAGAGACAGTCTGCTGAGCTGACCGAGGACAGAAGATACACAATTCTGATTGGCCGAGAGCTCTGAGCAAGTCAGGATGACAACGACAGGAAGCCGTTTCCCTCCAACGGTTATTTCGAAATTCGAAATGACCGATGCCCAGACGTCTTTATAAATAGTGCCATCAGAAGCTTCACTCAACACAGAACTTGATCAAGCCATTACGCTGACCAAATTTCTACACAAGTTCTGCAAGTAAAGAAGCAAAGCAAATCTTACACTATAATTCTTATATCTGTGTAAAAGTCTAGAGTGATTGTTTAAATCGTCTAAAGTGTCTTAGAAAATCTTTGTATAGGACAAAACACTTATCATTTCTAGAGATAGAAAGGAGAGGCTGAGTACTCGGTTTTAGTACTCAGCGAGAGATTAGGATTGAGTAGAGGTATAGAGGAAGGTACTCTTGTCATACTCAGTTGCTAAGATTGTAAAAGGTTTGAGGCTCTACCTTTAAAGAGCTCAGTAGAGGATTCGAAATCTCGGAACGTGTTCCGGGGACAGGACGTGGGCTTAGAAGAAGCCGAACCTGGATAAATCTGCTGAGTGAAGTATTTCTTACCTTTAACTCCTTATATATATTGCTTGCTTAAAATAACCAAAAACTGACCAAGTAAAGAGGTCAAGTTGAGTTGTGCGCGTTGAACGTCTGAGCTCAGGAATAGACTCTAAGTGCTATCTCCTGACTCAAGATAAGAAACTGACCTAGTCACCAGTTGACTAAGCCAGTATCTTACTGTTTACTCAGTGCCGCTGTTAAAACCTTTTTCACTGAGAAAAGAAGTCTGCCCTAATTGCAAAAAGTTTAAATAGTTCCTAACCCCCCCCCCCTTGGAACTATACTTGCAACCTTACAAGGGACCAACAAGTGGTATCAGAGCCTTAAAAGCTCACTGTAAAAGGTCTAACAACCTTGAGCTGATCCCTACCATGGGCGAAAACAGCACTCGGTTTCTCCCTGGAAACCAAACAACTCAAATACTACCTGAGGGGCTGTCCATTACTAGGCCTCCCCTATTCTTCGGGTCAAACTATACCTTCTAGAAGAATAAGATGAAAAACTTCATTCAGGCTACAAACATGAGTGCCTGGCTATCTATAGTCCAAGGCCCATTTGTACCTGTCGAGGTTGTGGCTGGCCAAACAGTTGTAAAAGCTGAGGCCAAATGGACAGAGGATGATCTTAAGAAGCTTCAAAATCACGCTTCGGCTATCAATATGCTTCACTGTGCGCTCGATGCTGTAGAATATAATAAAATCTCAGGCTGTGAGTCGGCACAAGAGATCTGGAAAAAGCTGGAAGTCACCTACGAGGGAACCAATAAAGTAAAGGAGTCCAAGGTCAATCAGCAGATGAGACTGTACGAGCTGTTCGAGATGAACAATGATGAGGGCATTTCAGACATGAATGCAAGGTTTACCAACATCATTAATGAGCTCAAGAGACTTGGGAAAATCTTCACTGAGGAAGAACAAGTCAAAAAGATACTCAGGAGTCTTCCTAAAGACTGGCAAGCAAAGAAGACAGCAGTTGAGGAAGCTCAGGATTTAACCACCTACAAATATGACGAACTCATCGGTTCATTGCTGACCCATGAGATATCCATGAAAAACTTTGAGGTGAAGAAAAAATCTGAAGACAAGAAGCAGAAATCCCTTGTCATGAAAGCTGACTCCACTGACGGGAGCTCAACTGATGATGAGGAGATGGCTATGTTCACAAGGAAGATGAAAAGGCTATTCAAGAAAAATGACAAATACTCAAAGAAGCCTTACAGAAAGTTTGATAAGTATAAAGCTGACTCAAGCGATAGCAAATACAAAAAGGACAGCTCAAAGCCCATTACATGCTTTGAGTGCCATCAAACTGGCCATATTAAGTCAAACTGCCCCACACTGAGGAAAGACAAGAAGAGTGGGAAGAAGGCAATGGTGGCTACTTGGAGCGACAGTGATGAG
Source organism: Euphorbia lathyris (assembly GCF_963576675.1). Classification (NCBI taxonomy): domain Eukaryota; kingdom Viridiplantae; phylum Streptophyta; class Magnoliopsida; order Malpighiales; family Euphorbiaceae; genus Euphorbia; species Euphorbia lathyris. Next base: position 42,306,895 of record NC_088912.1, on the reverse strand, counting down.
TCTTCATCTACAGAAACTGAGGCCACCGAGTCAGCGAAGATATGCTTTATGGCTGACGAACTTGCTGAGCCATGCGTCTCTGAGCATGCTGACCTATCAGATGATGAGGAGCAATCAAATGAGGTAATTTCTCTTCCCCAGCTCAGAAACGATATGGTTAATGCCCTGAGTGATCTCTATACACTTGTCAAAAAGTGTAATAAGAAAGTTAGAGCACTCAGCAGGCGCTGTGACGAAGTGGAAGAGGTCAAACTGAGTGACCTCAGATTCCTTCTTCAGGACAATTCAACTCTGCATGATAACATGAAGATCATACATGAGTCTGTCTCTGAAGTCCAGTCAGTTTCAAAGAAACTGAGAAAGGACGTCACAACTATCCAAAACCAACTAAAGGTTCCAAATAAAAGAAACAGTCCTCTGAGAACTCAGTACCAAGGTACTAAGCAGAGATGGAATCCCCAGCGAAAAGTCCAGTGTGACTTTTGTGGGAAGTTAGGACACACCACTAAGGCGTGCTGGCACGCTCAGCACTGGGGTGCTGACAAGTCAGTGAAACATCCTAAACAGAAGGTCATTTGTGACTTCTGTGGAAAGAATGGCCATACTGTCCATGTATGTCGCCATAAAATAAAATATGATGCTTTACCTGTTGCACCTAACAAGCAAGGACCCAAAAAGAATTGGGTACCTAAAAGTAACTAGTTACAATGTAGGTAAGCCTGAGATGTGCCGAGAAGTCAAAGATGTGGTATATTGACAGCGCATGCTCAAGGCATATGACGGGTGATGAAACTCAGTTCATCACGTTTGAGCGTAAACGAGGAGGAAGTGTAAGTTTTGGAGACAACAAGAAGGGTAAGATAGTAGGGTCAGGAACCATCGGAGGTAATCCTACTATTGAATCTGTCTCCCTAGTCAGCGGACTCAAATATAACTTACTCAGCGTAGCTCAGTTATGTGACAATGGGAGAAAAGTTATATTTGATGCTACTGGATGTAAAATATACGAGGGTAAAACAAATGAGTTAATATTAACTGCCCTTCGAATAGATAATGTCTTTATGCTAGACTTAGAGAAAAAGTTTTCAAAAACTGTGTGCTTAGTATCAAAGGAAGAAAATTCCTGGCTATGGCATAGGAGACTTGGTCATGTAAGCATGGACCTCCTGGCCAAACTAGCAAGAAAGCAATTGGTTGAGGGATTGCCTGAACTTAAATTTCAAAAAGATCAATTATATCACGCTTGCCAAGCTGGAAAACAAACCAAACAATCTTTTCACAGCAAAAATATTGTCTCAACTAAACGTCCGTTAGAGTTGCTACACTTGGATCTCTTTGGTCCAGTCCAGCCGCTGAGTCTGGGTGGAAGAAGATTTTCCTTGGTCATTGTAGATGACTTCTCTCGGTATACGTGGGTTATCTTGCTGACCAGCAAGGATGAGACCTTTGAGACATTTTCAAATTTGGTTAGAAAAATTGAAAATGAAAAAGACCTAAAATTAGCTCACATCCGTAGTGATAACGGTGGAGAATTCAAAAACCAAAATTTTGTTGAATTCTGTGAAGCCAGCGGCATTGACCACAATTTTTCTGCTCCTAGAACACCTCAGCAAAATGGGGTTGTAGAAAGGAAGAACAGAACTCTGGTTGAAATAGCCAGGACAATGCTGGATGAGCATAGGCTTCCAAAGTACTTTTGGGGAGAGGCTGTTAACACAGCATGCTATATTCTTAATAGGGCTCTAGTTAGACCTATATTAAAGAAAACCCCCTATGAACTTTGGAAAGGACGAAAGCCCAATATTGGATACTTTCGTGCCTTTGGCTGTAGATGTTTTATTTTGAATACCAAAGATAGCTTAGCAAAGTTTGATTCAAAAGCTGATGAGGCTATCTTTTTGGGCTACTCAACAAACAGCAAAGCATACAGAGTTTTTAATAAACGAACTCAAGTTTTAGAAGAGTCAGTACATGTAGAGTTCGATGAAACTGACCCTGCAGGTAGATACCAGCCGCTGACCGAAGATGATCCACACTCAGTAACCACCGCTGACCAAGAACCAGCTACTGAGTCATTCACGAAAAGGCTGACCAAGAGTAAGAGTGAACCTAAGATTACTTTTACTGACCCATCTACTTCTGCAGAGATTGTTGAAACAGAAACAGCACAAGACATAAGTCTACCTAAAGAGATAAGGATTCCAAGAGGGCACTCAGAAAGTGCAATCCTTGATTCTGCTGGGAATACCCTGATGACGAGGAATCAACTCAGGAAGTACCTCAGCAATGTTGCTTTCGTCTCAGTTCAAGAACCGAAGAATTTCGCTGAAGCTGAGTACGATGAATTCTGGATGAACGCAATGCAAGAGGAGCTCGATCAATTCAGAAGAAACGATGTATGGGAGCTAGTGCCTCATCCAAAGAGTCAAAAGACCATCGGAACAAGATGGGTCTTCAGAAACAAGATGGATGAACAAGGAAATGTAGTCAGGAACAAAGCAAGGCTTGTAGCTCAGGGCTACAGTCAGCAAGAAGGTATTGACTACGGTGAGACCTTTGCCCCAGTGGCAAGGCTAGAGGCAATTAGAATTCTATGTGCATATGCATCTTACATGAACTTTAAATTATTCCAAATGGATGTCAAAAGTGCATTTCTTAATGGAGTTATAAACGAGGAGGTTTATGTAAATCAACCTCCAGGTTTTGAGGACCCTAAGTTCCCAAACCATGTTTACAAACTCAAAAAGGCTCTGTATGGCCTCAAGCAAGCACCACGTGCTTGGTATGAGAGGCTTACCAGTTTCCTGCTGACTAGAAATTACGTCAGGGGCAAAGCTGATACAACCTTATTCATTAAGAGAAAGGGTAAAGATACCCTGCTGGCCCAAATTTATGTTGATGATATAATATTTGGTGCAACTAACGAATCAATGTGCAAGGAGTTTAGCAAACAAATGCAGACTGAGTTTGAAATGTCCATGATGGGAGAACTCAACTTCTTCCTCGGTCTTCAAATTAAACAAGGAAAGAATAGCATCTTCATCAGTCAAGCCAAATATGCCAAGGAGATATTAAAGAAATATGACTTGGAAAATTGCAAGCCAATATCCACTCCTATGGGCACTGACACTGTCCTCTGCGCTGATGAGAATGGTAAGTCAGTAGACAGCAAATTATATCGAGATATGATAGGCTCTCTACTTTACTTAACAGCTAGTAGACCGGACATTCAGTTTTCAGTATGCTACTGTGCTAGATATCAATCTAACCCTAAGGAATCTCATTACATTGCTGTAAAAAGAATCCTTAGATATTTGCAAAGCTCAGTGAACGCAGGTTTATGGTATCCAAATACTCATGATTTTACATTCATCGGATACACTGACGCTGACTATGGACAGGATAAGCTGGAACGTAAAAGCACCTCTGGAGGATGTCACTTTTTAGGAAGCTGTCTTGTATCCTAGTTCAGCAAAAAGCAGGCGTCAGTAGCCCTATCTACCACTGAAGCTGAGTACATTGCTGCTGGTCATTGTGTTGCTCAAGTCCTATGGATTAAGCAACAGCTTGAAGACTATGGTGTTCAAACGAAGACAATTGAAGTCAAATGTGACAACAAAAGTGCAATTGATCTTTCAAAGAACCCAATTCAACACAGCAGAATGAAGCATGTCAGCATCAGACATCACTTCATTAGAGACCATGTACTCAAGGGTGAGATCAAGCTGACCTTTGTCCCAATGGACGAACAGCTTGCAGATATCTTCATGAAGCCACTGGCCCGTGAGCAGTTCAGCATACTGAGAGAAGCTATTGGTATGTTTAATCCTCTTCAGTAAATTCCTGAACTAAATGAATATGCATGTTGAGTGAATTACTATGCTGAATGATTGATTGTTTGCTAAGTAACTCATCGAAACTGACTGAACAATCAAATACTGACTAAACTTGCACACTGACTAAATTAGTGTAAACTTAAACTTAAAAAATCATCTCTTTATGCAATACTGACCACTCAGAATATCAAACGATTAGTATTCTAAACGCTGAGTGTTATATCCGTTAGAATAAATGCAATAGCACGCGTATAGCCCTAGGATGACGTATACACCGTATGTGTCATAAATGCCAGGATCTTTGTCGGTTCAAAATCCCGAGGCAAAACTGACACATGGATTCGATTAAATCCACACCACATATTACCTCTATAAATAATGGGAAATTCCCCATTTTTATTCTTTACGCTTATCGAACTCTCAAGCAAAGAAAATTCCTTCTCTCTAAAAATCCATCTAAGCTTTCCCATCCCAAAACCATGACTAAGGTTTCCTACAATACCTCCGGTGCCGGCCACAAAAAGTCCAGCTCCGATGAACCTACAAGGAATCCTCCAACACCCAGCAAAGGACAAGCTGGCCAAACCTCTGGTCAGGGAAAACCCGTAAAGGTCAGGACCTACTCCAAGGTCTTTGAGAATGTCCGCGAATGGAAAGTTGAGCCCTCAAGATGGGTCTCTGAAAACTTCGTGCAAAATGAACAACCGTTCTGCGAGTGGATTTCACAGAATGGATGAACAACCGTGCAACACTTGAACTCTCTCCACTAACAAGTCCAGAACTTGTCAGCTGCACATCCTGACTATGCCACTTCATCTGAAATCAAGATGCTCTTTGCTCAGCTTCATACTGAACAACTTAAGACCAATGAGCAAATGGTTTCGTACAGTCAGTGCTCGGTAGAGCAAATTGGTGAGGCTATACGGTTGCTTAATCTGAATAAGCAAGAGATGGATACTGACGCAATGAAGCAGAATGAGATGTTGACTCTCGCACAACAAACTTTCAACCACATTCGTCATAACAACATTCAACGTCAGTATTACGACACAGCTCTTTTAAAGACTTTTCACCAAATCTTTGCTGGCCTTACTGAAGCTCTTATCTGGCAAGGCAAAGCTCAAGCGTTTAGCGTCAATATGCTCAGTGATGCTGATCTCAAAGTACCCGAAGAGGTATCAGCTGATGGAGTTGCCATCTTTGATGGCGTAAATGAAAGCGCTGAGAAACTTAAGGAGCTGTCCCAAGAACTAACTCGAGCTGTCTTAACTGATGCTTTCAGACTCCCTGAAGTTGACAAAACGGGGGAGAAAGAACATGCAGCTAGAGCTCAGCATGAGCGAAGTCAGTCGTCGCAACACAGGAAAAAGAAATAGATAGGCTAGCTCAGTATAGGCTAAGTCAGTTGTAATCTATTTGCCTTATCTATATATATTTTGCTGTGTAATCACTGACTTCTATCTATATATCATATCTGCATGTTTTATTCAATTTCTGAGTTATGATATATGTTACTAAGTACTGAGTCATTATGTATCTTCAATTAAATCAGCTATGTTTAATACTTGTAACATTTATTGACTAAATCAAATGCTGATAACATGTTTGACATTGACCTATGTGTTTATAAAACATTCTGATAAGAACTCATTGAACAACAAATTACTCAGCGCGCTCTATATGACTAAACCTTCCGCTTAATACTGAGTAAATAGAATATGTTGAAATAGCTAACCTATATCTGAAAACTGACCTTAGACTTACTCATTTAAACCTTTAAATGTTTTGAGTAAAACTAAGTCAGTAGCTCAACCCTTACGGGGGAGTTTGCTAAACTATACTAGGTCAACTATCATGGGGGAGCTCATACTGAGTTCCTCGCTGAATAGTTTTGCCAACATCAAAATGGGGGAGTTTGTTGAAACACCTTTCCACATAATTTTGATTTGACAAAATTGTTTAAGTATAATTTAAAATACATATTCTAAACATACTAAGTTTAAATGCTTTGATTTATTCTACTAATGTGTTTGTTCAATGTTGAGTTAAAACTGTTATAAGACATAAGAATTAAAAGGCCCAAGCCCAATACGGAAGCCAAGGCCCAAGTCAAACAACTCAGTACAACTGGGCCCGCGTTTGTCAAAACGTTGCCGTTCTGGACAAAACGCAACTCAGCATGAGAAGGATCTAGAAGACCTTCGGGAACAACTTCAAGATGAAGCTGCTGAGCAGATTCGACAAACGTACAAGACAGCAGCTGGCGAAGGAAAACTTCCAGGCAAAGTATTTCCCCTTTGGGAAAAGTTCAGACGACACAGTATGCTGTCCAGTTGACTTTACCATAAAAGGAGAGACAGTCTGCTGAGCTGACCGAGGATAGAAGATACAAAATTCTGATTTGCCGAGAGCTCTGAGCAAGTCAGGATGACAACGACAGGAAGCCGTTTCCCTCCAACGGTTATTTCGAAATTCAAAATGACCGATGCCCAGACGTCTCTATAAATAGTGCCATCAGAAGCTTCACTCAACACAGAACTTGATCAAGCCATTACGCTGACCAAATTTCTACACAAGTTCTGCAAGCAAAGAACCAAAGCAAATCTTACACTATAATTCTTATATCTGTGTAAAAGTCTAGAGTGATTGTTTAAATCGTCTAAAGTGTCTTAGCAAATCTTTGTATAGGACAAAACACTTATCATTTCTAGAGATAGAAAGGAGAGACTGAGTACTCGGTTTTAGTACTCAGCGAGAGATTAGGATTGAGTAGAGGTATAGAGGAAGGTACTCTTGTCATACTCAGTTGCTAAGATTGTGAAAGGTTTGAGGTTCTACCTTTAAAGAGCTCAGTAGAGGATTCAAAATCTCGGAACGTGTTCCGGGGACAGGACGTAGGCTTAGAAGAAGCCGAACCTGGATAAATCTGCTGAGTGAAGTATTTCTTACCTTTAACTCCTTATATATATTGCTTGCTTAAAATAACAAAAAACTGACCAAGTAAAGAGGTCAAGTTGAGTTGTGCGCGTTGAACGTCTGAGCTCAGGAATAGACTCTAAGTGCTATCTCCTGACTCAAGCTAAGAAACTGACCTAGTCACCAGTTGACTAAGCCAGTATCTTACTGTTTACTCAGCGCCGCTGTTAAAACCTTTTTCACTGAGAAAAGAAGTTTGCCCTAATTGCAAAAAGTTTAAATAGTTCCTACCCCCCCCCCCCTCTTGGAACTATACTTGCAACCTTACAAGGGACCAACAATGTTCACCAATTTGATGGGTGTGAAAATAAGGTAATACCGTGTATTGCGTCCGATGGAAAGGAAAATTCATGTTATATTCTTTCTAAAGTTGTCAAAATATAATTCATTTCATGAGATTTATGAAGCTTATCCATTCTCTGTTTGTGAAAAATGGGATGAACATCGTTCCGTATCCAGACATCTGGAAGAATTTTGTGCACAGAAAAACAACTACCTCATTGGTCAAAATTGGAATGATGGTCCTTGGCGAAATCTTCCAAACGACTATTCAAAAACAATAGAGGAATATAAAGAGATATATCTTGCAGAGGAGTCTGCTGGGGTTTATGCTAATTCAGAAAACATGGAGTATTATGAAGATGATGACGACGATATCGATTATGAATTTATGAATTTGTCGCCAGGCCATGAGCCCATCAATAGGAGGGATTGGTAATTTCAATGTTATTTTTAGTATTTTCAAGCCATGTATTTTTAATGTTGTTATTTTTGTATTTTCGATGTAATGTTTAGTATTTTCAATGTTATTTTTAATATTTTCAATGTATTTTCAGTATTTTTAATGAAGTACTTATTTATTTATAAAAAACTTAAAAATTAAAGTTCATTAAATAAATACACATAACATAATAAAAATAAAAGTTCATTAAAAATTAAAGTTCATTAAATAAATACACATAACATAATATTAATTCTACATACATTAAAATAACATAACATGCATAAAAATAAATACATAACATAATAAAAGTAAAAACATAACATAACATGCATTAAAATTCATACTTAGTCCTAATATAGTGGCACATTTTACGGTGATCTGCTAGAGCTTCATCATCTATCGTCGAGGTATCTTTACCGAGGATTGTGAAATCTTGTAAACGAATTTCCTGAAGACGGTTTACTTCCCGCTGTTGAACTGCACGAGCAATAATATCAAGAGATGATTGTCGTTTCTCTCTATCCACTTTTAACTCATCCCAATCTAAGCCATCAGGTATATTGACAGTGTTTTTAGCTTTAGCGGATTTTTTTGCTGCCTTCTGACCAATTGGACGTTGTTCGACCGCTTAGTGTGTTCCACCCTCAGTTGCCTCTGGAGCTGGGCCTGAAGAAGTGTAGGCACCTGAAGCATGATTTTTTGTTCTTTTTGAAGAACCTTGTGCTTTGTTTTTATCTGAAAACTCATGCCACTTAGGCTGTCCTTTGAGGATTTCCCAACAATGCATATAAGTAAATTTTTTATTACATCTTTGAGTAAATAGCTCATTAATTAGCCTTACTAATTATCTGTGCTTCATCGTGACCGCTTGGATAGCTATCCCTAATGGTAGTGTATGCTCCATGGAAACCAGATACATCCTTACTAATTTTGTACCAATGACAGGAAGTTGTTTGGTCATTCACATCAGGACCTTCCTTCTTCCACTGATTATAGTAACTTGCAAGTTTCTTCCAATAATCCCTCTTCGCTTGATCTGTGCCCACAATTGGATCTGTGGTTATTATCAGCCAACTTTGGCATAAATGTACATCACGTACATTGGTCCACTTCATTTTTCCTGATTTTTTATTGTTTGCATTTGGTTCCCGAACTATTGGAACTTCAGACTCCGCAACGGAACTGGTGTTCGGAGATTCGTCTAGCATGGTGGACGATCTGAAACTGTCTCTTCTCATATTTTCAGGAACCGTATATGGTTCTTGAGGATATAGGGTACGAGGAAAGTATCCCGACATCATTGGCCGAGTACCTGCTGCATTCACATGGGGGAAGTAACCGTCGGGATTATAGTACATCGGAGGACTCGAAACATATGACATATTAGGATCATATTGAAAATTATGTGGAATAGGTCGGATTGGAGAACTTTAAGAATTATAAATATTTGGGGTCGGGTTTTGGGAATTTGGATTCAATGCGTTTTGAGAATTTGGAACGTAAGAGTAATATTGACCGCATTCATCATTGGAATCCATCTCAAATAAATGTGTTAAGAGTAGAAGAAGGTTTAAATTGAATGTGATTTTTATGGGTTAAATGAGATGTTTTATAGTATATAAAAAAATTTACCGTTTTATTTCTACCGTTGATAAAAACAAACAATGAAAAGACTATACATATAAATATTACCGTTGGTTGGCTGTCATGTTTAGTTTGAAATCCAAAATAAAAAATTATATTAAATACTCATTTCACAATTTACATACAACACTTTCATTGTATTTTATATTTTAAAAATAGAAAGATTGAGACAAGCATGTTAGAGGCATAGGAAAAATGGAGGGCCCACCACTCAAGCATATGAAATAAAAAAAAAAGCAGGCATTGACGCGCCAACTATATTGCGTGAATAGGACTTTCCTTTGAAGATTTGGCGGTGTACAATCAGCTCTAACTTGCGCGTCATTTTTCTTTTAAACCATTTCTTCCTAAAGAGTCGCTGGATAGGGTGACTCTACCAATCCCAGCGACAACAATTTTTTCTTCTCTACTGGTTGGAAGTACTCACTTAATTACAAATTGGTCCAAAACAGTACTACTAGAGTTGCTCTTATGCGCATCATTATTTTCCTTTTATTTATAAATTGGTCACCTTCCCTTACTTAATTACAAATTTGATCATTGTCAACCATTGACTTTGATCCAATGGTCCAGTCATTTAATCCAAAAATTTGTAATTAATAGTCATAATAAATGACTTATCTTGTGAATTGCATTTTTCTATCTCTTTGTAATTACTCATTCTTCTTCATTATCCTTTATCTCCAAACACATTAATCTGGAAAATAAATTCATCACGGTGCCCGGAAAATTCATCGCGGTGCCTAGAAAATTCATCATTGTCCCTCGATCGTTAATGGACTTTTCTTGCTGATTTCGACTAACAACTTGGTTTCGATTTCATTAATATTACTCAGCTAATTTCTGAATTGATGTTTGTATTCCTCTTTACTTCATAGTGGATTTATTTTTTAAGTTTCATTAAATAATAGTTCAGTTTTTTTTTTGTATATGTCCATGAAGAACACGTTTTCTTATTGCATTTATTAAATTTTTATTCATTTTATATTAATTTTATTTTTCAAGATGGTTTATGGATATATATCGCCTTATTGTAATCCGATTATTATTGATTTCAAAAAAAAATATTAAACCGAGAATTTCTTATGCAAATATCATAAAAAAAAAGAGTAAATTACACCAGTGGTACCTGAATCTTACTCATACTCACACTTTGGTACCTGAATTACATTTTGTCCTAAAAATATACTCCAAATAACGGTGACCGGACAATTTAGTCCAATTGACTGGTTAGTGAATGGTCAATACGGATTTGACCATTTTTGGACAATAATATCCTTTAACTTTTTTACTTCTAAAATCAAACTTTAATTCCAAAATTCATATTTTTACTCTTTGCATTTCATTCTCTCTTTTCAGTTTTTTTCACCCCATTCTCTCTCTTTCTCTCTAAACCATACGGTATCATCTCCCTCACCATTAAAAGTCTTACCTTTCTTAGACTAGCTGGTTAAGCTCTGAATTTCTTGCCAACTCAAGAATTTCTATTTCTTACAGGAACTGGTTGGTGGAGGTGGGATAGTGGTGTAGGCAAAGGGAAAAGAAGGAGAGCCATGTTAATGAAGAAGAAATTGAGATTTGATTATGGGTGAAGCTTGTTATATGTCTTGATTTGTTGAATTATTTCTGTGTGTGCTATAATTCATTCTTAATTTTTAGGGTCCTGAGAGATTTCAGTGTGCTAGAAAGAAACGAAGATTAGAAATGGAAGAGAGAGTGAGTGAATGACCGACTGATCATCAGTGTGTCCGACTTATTTTCGATGGATTTATGAAGATCTGAGGCTGTGGAGGATCACCGTAATAACAAGGGATATGGTGGAAAGAACGAAGTAGACGGCGACCGACTGATCATTTTTGTTTGGTGATAGTGATAGGGTAACTGTATGTAAAAAAAATTCAGAAAATCGAAACAGACCAGAGGTGTTTACTACATGGGGGATTTTGAAGCTTCTTAGGAGATATCCAGGATGGTTGTCGGATTTTGCAACTTCAGTTACAGTGTTAATGGTTTAGAGAGGGAGCAAAAGAGAGAAAAATGGAAGAGAGAGAGTGAAATCGAAGAGAAAGAGATAGGGGTAAAAAAAAGTAATGGGTAATTTTGTCTTTTTACATTAGTGGAATGTATAATGGGTCCCAACCTTTTGTGTAAAAATGTTCAAACCTACGTTGACTGGTTAGTAACCTGTTAAATTCACTAAATTGTCCGGTCATCATTACTTAGAGTATATTTTTGAGACAAAATGTAATCTAGGTACCAAAGTATGAGTAGGGGTAAAGTTCAGGTACTATTGGCGTAATTTACTCCATAAAAAAAAGGAGGAAAAAAACAACATTTTTCCTGCTTTGGTTAAATAGTTGTTCAATTTTCTAGATGGTTTAGATATTAATATCATTTTAGATTCCAATGCAGGGATTAATTTGGAAAACAAAATAAATTGAATTTTAATTTCAAATACGAAGACGTTTATTGCTTAATATTGAATGCAAAATTGAAAAAAAAAATTATGGAGAAACCACATATCAAACCTGGTATTGGTTACTCAGTACACATCCTACTTAACCATTTAAATACAAGCATCTTTTGTTACTCTTTTTAATCAAAAACACGATTAACTACGTAACGAAACTCTCCCTTCCATACATAGAGTGCAAATTGCTCTACCCCACTCTGAATTTCATCTTCCTCACTCCTTTTTTTTCTAACACATGCATTTATTGCAGCTAATAAATGAGTTCCTTTATTCCATTTTCACAAAATTTAATGCATATTGGAATCTACAAGTGTTCTAATGCTTTTAAAGAGAATGAAAATACGTATTTCATCCAAATCACTTGTTTGAATGATTCATTTAAAAAAAATGATTTTGTTGATAATTTTGTCCTTAGATCACTACTAAATCACGTTTTAACAAAAGCATACTAATACTCTATTTTTAACTGAAAATAAATGATCAAACTATAAAAATATAAGGTTTTATTTCAAATAAATAATCAAACTATAAATAATCAAACTCATACCGATTGTTCGGATCCCACTGTTGTCGAGCTTAACGTCTCATAAGAATTTTGTTTCAATCACTAAACTGAAACATTACTAAACTGAAACATCACTAAACTGAAATATTATTGAACTAAAACATTACTAAACTAAAACATTACTCAACTAAACATCATTAAACTGACACATTACTGAACTGAAACATTGTTGAACTGAAATATCACTGAATTGAAACATTACTAAACTGAAACATCACTCAACTTAAACATTACTGAACTGAAACATTACTGAACTGAAACATCACTGAACTAAAATATTACAAAATTAAAACATCACTAGACTAAAATATTACTGAACGGAAACATCACTAAACTGAAACATCATTGAACTGAAACATCATTGAACTTAAACATTACTCAACTGAAACATCACTGAACTGAAACATTACTAAACTGAAACATCCATGAACTGAAATATCATTGAACTGAAACATCATTGTGCTAAAACATTACTAAACTGAAATATTACTGAACTGAAACATTATTGAACTGAAACATCATTGAACCGAAACATCGCTAAACTGAAACATCACTGAACTGAAATATTACTAAACTAAAACATCACTCAACTAAAACATTACTAAACTGAAATATTACTAAACGGAAACATTACTAAACTAAAATATTACTAAGCTGAAAAATTATTAAACTGAAACATCGTTGAGCTAAAATATTACTAAACTAAAACATTACTAAACTGAAACATTACTAAACTAAAACATCACAAAACTAAAACATCACTCAACTAAAACATTACTAAACTGAAATATTACTAAACGGAAATATTACTAAGTTGAAAAATTATTAAACTGAAACATCGCCGAACTGAAATATTACTAAACTGAAACCTTACTGAACTGAAATATCACTGAATTGAAACATTACTAAACCGAAACATTACTAAATTGAAATATCACTAAACTGAAACATCACTGAACTAAAATATCACTAAACTGAAACATTACTAAACTAAAACATCCCTGAACTGAAAAATTACTGAAGTGAAACATCACTAAACTGAAACATTGCTAAGCTGAAACATCACTGAACTGAAATATTACTAAACTAAAACATCACTGAACTGAAACATTACTAAACTCAAACATTGCTAAACTGAAACGTTACTAAACTGAAACATTACTGAACTGAAACATCACTAAATTGAAATATTAAAAAACTAAAACATCACTCAACTGAAACATTATTGAACTGAAACATTACTGAATTGAAACATCACTAAATTGAAATATTAAAAAACTGAAACATCACTCAACTGAAACATTATTGAACTGAAATATTACTGAATTGAAACATCACTGAATTGAAATATTACTGAACTAACACATCACTGAACTGAAACATCACTAAACTGAAACATTACTAAACTGGAACATTACTAAACTAAAACATTCTCACTAAACTAAAACATCACTAAACTAAAACATCACTGAACTGAAACATTAATAAACTGAAACATTACTAAACATTAATAAACTGAAACATTACTAAACTGAAACATCACTAAACAGAAAGATTACTGAACTGAAATATCACTGAACTGAAACATTACTAAACTGAAACATTATTAAATTGAAACATCACTGAATTGAAACATCACTGAACTGAAACATTATTAAACTAAAACATCCCAGAACTAAAAAATTACTGAAGTGAAACATCACTAAATTGAAACACTACTAAGCTGAAACATCACTGAAATATTACTAAACTAAAAAATCACTGAACTGAAACATTACTAAACTCAAACATTGCTAAACTGAAACATGACTGAACTGAAACATCACTAAAGTGAAACATCACTCAACTAAAACATTAATGAACTGAAACATTACCAAATTGAAACATCACTAAATTTAAATATTACTGAACTGACACATCACTAAACTGAAACATTACTAAATTGAAACATTATTGAACTAAAACATCACTAAACTAAAACATCACTGAACTGAAACATTAATAAACTGAAACATCACTGAATAGAAACATTACTGAACTCAAACATTACTAAACTAAAATATTGCTAAACTAAAATATTACTGAACTAAAACATCACTGAACTGAAACATTACTGAATTGAAAACATTATTAAATTAAAATATTACTAAATTGAAACATCACTCAACTGAAACATTACTGAACTGAAATATTCCTGAACTGAAACAACACTGAACTGAAACATTACTTAACTGAAACATTACTGAACTGAAAAATCACTGAACTGAAACATCATGGAACTAAAACATCATTGAACTAAAACATCACTAAACTGACACATCATTGAACTGAAACATGACTAAACCGAAACATTACTAAATTGAAATATCACTGAACTGAACAATTACTAAACAGAAACATTACTAAACAGAAAATTACTAAATTGAAAAATCACTAAACTAAAACATTACTGAACTAAAACATTTCTGAACTGAAACATCAGTCAACTGAAACATCACTTAACTGAAACATTACTTAACTGAAACATTACTGAATTGAAACATTACTGAACTGAAAAATCACTGAACTGAAACATCATGGAACCGAAACATCATTGAACTAAAACATCACTGAACTGAAACATGACTAAATCGAAACATTACTAAACTGAAATATCACTGAACTGAAACATTACTAAACAGAAACATTATTAAATCGAAACATCACTGAACTGAAATATCACTGAACTGAAACATTACTAAACAGAAACATTACTAAATAGGAAATTACTAAATTGAAACATCACTAAACTAAAACATTACTAAACTAAAACATCCCTGAACTGAAACATTACTAAGTGAAACATCACTAAATTGAAAATTAACTAAACTGAAACATCATTGAACTAAAATATTGCTAAACTCAAACATCACTAAACTGAAACATCACTCAATTGAAACATTACTAAACTGAAATATTGCTAAATTGAAACATTACTAAACTGAAAATATTACAAAATTTAAACATTACTTAATTGAAACAGGACTAAAGTGAAATATTACTAAACTAAAAAATTATTGAAATAAAACATCACTGAACTAAAATATTACTAAACTGAAACATCACTCAATCGAAACATTGCTTAACTGAAACATTATTGAACTGAAACATCACTAAACTCAACATTACGGAACTGAAACATCACTAAACTAAAACATCATTGAACTGACACATCAGTGAACTGGAACATCAATGAACTAAAACATGACTAAACCGAAACATTACTAAACTGAAATATTACTAAACTAAAATATCACTAAACCGAAACATCACTGAACTGAAATATCGCTGAACTAAAACATTACTAAACTGAAACCTTACTAAATTGAAACATCACTGAACTGAAATATCACTGAACTGAAACATCACTAAACTGAAACATTACTAAACTGAAACATTATTGAGCTGAAACATCACTGAACTAAAATATCACTGAACTGAAACATCACTGAACTGAAACATTACTAAACTGAAACATTACTAAACTGAAACAGCACTGAACAAAAACATTACTAAACTCAAACATTACTAAACTCAAACATTGCTAAACTGAAATATTACTAGACTGAAACATCACTGAACTGAAACATCTAAACTGAAACATCACTAAACTGAAACATCACGGAACTGAAACATCATTGAACTGAAATATGACTAAACTGAAATATGACTAAACTGAAATATTACTAAACTGAAACATTATTGAACTGAAACATTATTGAACTGAAACTTTACTGAACTCAAACATTACTAAACTGAAACATTATTGAACTGAAATATCATTCAACTGAAGCATTAGTGAACTGAAACATTAATGAACCGAAACATCACTCTAGTGAAACATTACTAAACTGAAACATTAGTGAACTGAAACATTTAGTAACTGAAACATTACTCAACTAAAACAATACTAAACTGGAACATTAGTAAACTGAAACATTACTAAACTAAAACATCCATGAACTGAAACATTACCGTAGTTTTAGTAATCACCTTTCTTAATTAAAACTCTAATCACCTGAAACACAAAAGACGTCAGAAAAGGGGGCCGGAGCCCGAAAAACCCTCTCCCATGATGCAGTCAGTTGATAGAATGAGAAAATATCAAAGACTTAGAGAGTATTTCAAGTAGTTAGAATCAGTTACCTCAATTCTATAGTGGCTTAGCTATTTATAGATAACAAAAAGTAACTTTCATACATATGGCAGCTTATGATAGGTCAGCGGACCTTATCTTTACGTGCCACTATATTTATGGAAGTTACGAGCGTCTACTTGGAGTCCATCAATCTTACCGATCCATATGTACCTAGATACATCCTTTGACACTATACCTTCAGCCGTATTGAGATGGCTGAAAGGTGCCCTTGGCCAGAAATCATTGCCTTCCTAAAGGCCTTCCATATTGGGCCAAGGTTAATCAAATATATTAATTTATAGTGGGCCCAATTGTTATGAGGCCCAAGTGAATTAATATTATAACACCAGAGAAATATTTGACACTATTTTAAGTTCAACATGGTAAATCTTGAATTTTTTTTATAATATTATAAATTTTAACTGAAACATTACGATTTTATTCGATTGATGAGTCACGATTCACAAAATGAAGATTTCCATTCACGAGTCGAATCTCGACTTCACAGCTATGAATTACAACTTTGATCAGTGGCGGAGCCATACCAAAATATTTAGAGGGGCTCAGTGGCGGAGCCAGACCAAAATATTCAGAGGGGCTCCACCATGTATTGGGAAAAGATTAAATAATATTTACACGTTAAAAATAAAAGGGATAAAGTGTAAAAATACTCCTAATATGTATAAATAGGAGTAATTTTATATCTAACGTTTTAAATTGTGCAATTTTTCTCTCAACGTTGGCAGAAAAGAGCAATTTTACTCATAACATTGATAAATTGGATCGATTGGAGAAATTATTTGTCATACCCGACCCTAAACGGCATCGGGTATATGAAGGGAAAACAAGATAACGGGTGTTCTTAAGTCAAATAGGTGAACCGATTTTCTACGAATAAAATATTAATTTGGACTACCTAAAGTTTTATTTATTATTTGACTTGAACTTGATAATTCTATCAAGCTTCCTACGTATCTCGAATGTCTTTTGATCTTTAAATCGGGAATCAAAGCCATGTAGTTCTACCTATTTTAGGTAGTTCTAATAGGTAGTTCTCTTAACTTATTAACTCGTTTTGACTCATTGACACGTTGAATGACACGCCAATACTTTAATTAGATATTTCACTTTGTTATTATATATATATATATATATATATATATATATATATATATAAGTCGTAAACGAATCGAATTAAATAACCGGTTTATCAAACCAGCTCATAAACAAATAAAACGTTTTATCAAACAAACTCGTAATCAAATAAATTGCTTTAACAAACAATCAAACAAACGTAAAACATTATATTTCAAATCATCAAACATTTTCAAAATGTATACAAAATTTGCGTGTGTGTGTCCATCCTCGAATTCCACCCGTGTAGCTTATCATAACATCAATCATATTAATAATCGAGATATCTTATTCATATCTCGCCTTGCCTAATGTTAGGACTACCAGCCGTGCACTCTGGTCATACCGCCCTTAGGTATGGTCTTACAATTACTACCCCTACCCCGGGCAATCCTAGATGGACAAAACCATTTTATCTATCTTTCAAAATATCACAACATAAAAAATCATATTTGATTTCAATCCAAATCTCATAAATAATAACAATAGCAATAATAGCTTTCTCAATCCAAACAATTCGCATCAAATCATCAAATGCCTTTTCTCGATCCAATTTTCAAAGTACCACGATAATAAATAATTATTCTTCAATGCAAATCAAAAGTAAATAAATATTTTGAACAATATAGTTTAAACAATTTAATCAAACGTATTCAAAATAACTCAAACATTATAAAAAATAATTTTAAACTAAATTATAAACCAAATACTTTTATAAGACTCATTTTTATCTGTCACTGAGATTGTAACGTGTAACATTAAACTGGTATTCGAAGGTTCAGTTGGACTCGTGACACTGTTAAGAGTCTATCTGTACTATTTTTTTAGTTTTTGAGAAATGCTTGTAATTTCATTAGATAAAATATGAAGAAGTACAACACGCAAAATGAAAATGTAAGAAATAAAACCTCACATGATTACAGACTAAAGCAAATACAATATCCACGAATGAATGTAACTAACTAAAAAGAGCAAAAAGAGCCCATAAAAGGCACAAAAAACATAAAACAACAATATATTTCTCGTTAATCCAAATATGTAGAAAGAAATATGCAATCCAAACTTCATCATTTAGACCATTCCGAACATTCGGATCTGAATCCTCTTTTTTGTTGCAACCACGTAGATTTATTGATCTACGGACAAGATAAACCATTTCCGCTCTTGCTAAATCCAAAAAAAGCATAAACGACAGAATAATAGAGAGCAGTTACAATCAGACGGATAAAGAGTTCCGATGAAATATATGAACACAGACTACAAAAATCTATCCCGATGTGAGGAGGAAGAAGGAAGATCCTTCGTCATCCTCAAAATAAATCAACAAAATAGGAAAATTGACAAAACAATTGAAGAAAAAGGAAGAAGAAAAAGATTATGAGTTTTTTTTTATTGCTGCAGAGAGAATTAGAGCAGTTTTTTCGACAGTTTTTCTTATCTGTACTAATTTTATGTTCCAAACTCTTGTACTAATTTTATGTTCGACACCGACTCTACTTGATAAATATCAGCGTTAGTCCTTTTATTTATTAATTTTAACTTTTGCTTAAAATATTGTGTTCATAAGATTTAAAATAATCGAAATATTCTTATTGGATTATTTTCGGTCACTGAGATAGTAATTTTAAATCAACGTAGTTAATTTGAATCGATTATACTTTTAAACTCGTTATACGGCTAAAAGTCTTAATATGGAATTTTACTTCAATAAATCTAAAGGACACCTAGTTTATGTGGGTTATCCATAGACGATAAATTATTAATCGTAAATCTAAATCTGTTAAAATTTGACAAAACAACAAAACTAAACTTACTCAAAATCATACTTATAACATTTTAAAAATAATTTGAATCTAAAATAGAGTTACCGAAATGTCACCGTCGGTCACCAAAAATTCATCGGTGTGATCCGTTAACAGCTACTTGTTCACATCACGACGTGTCCAAAGTTCAACGATGGTTGTTTCTTACCGTATTTCTTCATGATTTGATCCACATCTAAATACCCAATATCCATAACCTCAAAACAAGCTAATATTTATTATCATGAAAACACTTAAAATCACATATATATATATATATATATATATATATATATATATATATATATATATATATATATATATATATAGTGTAATAAAAAAACCTTTCTTTTTAAATAAAACCTTACATTTATGCGTTTTCCTCTTCTCTATCCTTTTTTTCCTACCTTCTTATTTATATATATATATATATATAAAATGTATCATTTAACTCTTACATTGATTTTAAAAAATTGTGATATTTGGACTTTAAATTGATATTTGTAATTTAGATTTTCTTAAATAAGGACATGTAATAACTTAGGTGTCATAATGCATGATATCTTATTTATTTATTTATTTATTTATTTATTTATTATTATTATTATTATTATTTTGATAACCATCATCAATTTCTTTTTATTATTAAAAGTATACAAAATTAAATATTAACAATTTAATCATCATTTATTCTTATGATTCTTTTAACGGTAAATCAAAACTATCAATTGAGAAAAAATTCAGTTAAAGTCCTTTTAATATAATCTATATATTATATAATATAAAATAGTAACGATGAAGCTGAAGTGTCACTTCCTCCTTTTGTACTAATAAAAAATATAATATAAAATATAATCTATTAACTTTAGTTATATTATTATATTTATTTATAAAAAAATTATTTTATTCGTACTATATCTAAGAGTTCTACATAATTTAAATTAATCCCTAAAATCTCTCTAATTCTCTACATATATATCTATATGTTCTACATAATTTAAATTAATCTCTAAAATCGCTCTAATTCTCTGCATATCTATATATAATATAAAATAGTAACGATGGAGCTGAGGTGTCACTTCCTCCTTTTTTACTAATAAAAATATAATATAAAATATAATATATTAACTTTAGTTATATTATTATATTTATTTATAAAAAGATTATTTTATTCGTACTATATCTAAGAGTTCTATAGAATTTAAATTAATCCCTAAAATCTCTCTAATTCTCTGCATATCTATATCTAAAAGTTCTACATAATTTAAATTAATCCTTAAAATCTCTCTAATTCTCTGCATATCTATATCTATATATAATATAAAATAGTAACGATGGAGCTGAGGTGTCACTTCCTTTTACTGATAAAAAACATAATATAATATATAATATAATATATTAATTTTAATTATATTATTATATTTATCTATAAAAAGATTATTTAAGGTAAATGTGAAAATAAAATAATAATATTTAATTTATATAGCACCTTTATATCATTAATTGTAATTATTAGATTATATTTTTGTTAATATTTATATGTTAAGAAGAATTCGTGCATCGCACGGGTCAAAAACTAGTTTCTTTTAAACTCATACGAAAGCTTTTAATTTACACTTAAAAATATTAAATTAAACACAATAACATAATTATATATGACATAATCTTAATTTTGAATACTTTGAATTTTTGAACACGGATGTGACATTATTCATCAAATTGCCTTTCGGTCATGAATCTTGTCATCTACATTTCATATACGCGTCATTTTATTACTCATTAGTAACGGATCACAAACATATGATTAAACATGAAAAAGTAAAAAATATATATATACTGTACTTTGTACGAGTTAGATAAAAAAATTCAAAATTTTCATCGTATTTTAAAATATTAACCTTCAATTCTATTATTAAATCACACAAAATATGAAATCTTTTTTTAGAATCAATTTACATGAAATTGGTGCAAAAGGATCAAACTATATATGTTTTATCAGTCTAAAATTGATCCAACTTGCTAATGTTATAAATAAAATTACTATTAGCCGCCAAAATTAAAAATAAAAGTATACCATTTTAAACGTAAAAGTACAATTGTACCATTTATTAGCAATTAATTAATAAAAAAGATTCACTTTATAAACAAAATATCAGGAATTCATAAAGTATACATTAAATAAGTTAAAATAAATGTTAAACAATTTAAAATTTTAATAATTGAGTGGTGAAACTCTAGAGGTTATGGGTTCGAATCACATTCGGGTGGGGTGGGTTAAAGGTTTTTCTTCAACTTTGATATAATTTTCCTTTGTTTAATGTAAGTGGATTGCGCACAACTTTAAAAAAAAAATTAATAATTGAATGTAATATTTTTATTAATTAATTTAAATAGTAAAACTGACCATATTGTTCCTAAAAAGAAAAGTACGGGTATTGGGACGGGGAGTAAGTTGTCTGTTGGGTCATTAAAAAACATTATTAATATTTTTTGTGGAAATTAATAAAAGTATCCTAACGTGTAAAATGGTGCAATTTTACCCATAATTTGGCAAGTTGGATCAATTTCAGTTATTATTATAAAACACAACTATTTGCTTCCTTATTCTCAACCAATTGTATATCAGTTTGCTTTAAAAAAATATTTCATATTTTCTATGATTTAATAATAGTATTGGTGATTGATATTTATAAAGTCGGTGGAATTTTTTTTTGTCCTAAATGTACAATAGACAGTATATTTTATAAATTTTTTAAAAAAAATTTTACGTCTAATCATATGTTTATGACCTGTTATTAATGGGTGATAAAATGACCCAAATGTGAAGTGTAGATGACAAGATCCATGACCGAGAAGACAGTTTGATGAATTATTTATCAAATTAACCCAATTTGATAATGTTAGAAGTAAAATTGTTTTTAGATGCAACCGTTATGGGTAAAATTGCACCATTTTAAATGTTAGAGGTAAAATTGCTACTGACTCTAAACATTAGGAGTATTTTTATACTTTATACTTAGTATACGAGTCACACTAAATAAAAATAGAAAGGTAGAGAAATAGTAATTCCATATTTAATCATGAAAATAAATTAACTAAATCTGAGAAATAAGAACTATAACTTTTATATGAAAAAAAATCGACATCATCATTATTCAATTTTTCCTGAAACTTTCATAGACATGGCTCCTAAAATAATGGATTGTTCCTCTAAAATTAAATTATTTTTACCTACCTGCTTGAACTCCGATCAATATATTTCAAATATAGAGATATCACATGTCAAAAGCATCATCTCACTCACCCATCAAATCAATCTACTTTTCGTCTGTAATGGATTGCTGGAGTGGGAGTTAATTATTAATATATCTTTGTAATTATGTTTTTCTCCCCCTTCTGACTAAAATGATGTCGTTCCACTTATGTGCAACGATGACGTTTTGATGAGGAGGGAGAAAAAAATAATAAAAAGAAATCTAATAACCTTATCTTCTTCAACATTGTTCAGTCACAGAAACCTTTAGACGGGCAATAATGGAGGACAAGCTTCAAAAAGTCCAAAAAAAATTACTTGGGTTTTTTATAATTTCTAGATCTCAACGGGGGCAAGTGCCTCCATTGCCCCCATTGTAGATCCGTCCAGTGGCGGAGCCAGAACAGAAACCTCGAAGGAGCTTAGCCGTGTATAAAAAAAATTAATTCCACTTTAAACATATTCATAAAAATAAAATAAACAATACAAATTGCATTATAAAATATGAGTGAATAGTATTTTTTTTTAATGTTGCACAATCATTTTATTTTTAATACTAATAAAATAGTATTTTTTTTTACTTATAATAAGAAATTTAATACTTAACATATATCAATTTACCCATTTGAGATACAATATTTTAAAAATGTTGCATCGATCATTTCATTTTTAATACTAATAAAATTCTTTTTTCAACTTAAGATTTTGAACCTTGTCAATCATTTTTAAGAATTTCAACATGAAATAAAAGAACTAAAAAAAATCCAAGTAAATTAACAATAATTAAAGTAAATCACAATTAAGTAAATAAATAAGCTAAAAGAATAATGAAAAAAAGCTGACAAATTTATTTATGGCTTAATTTAGAATAAGTAAATAAATAAGCTAAAAAAAAGTAATGAAAAAAAGTAATGAACTAAAAAATCATGCAGCTTTTATACCAATCAGCAATTAACAAAATAAGCATAGCACCTTTAGAGAAAAAAAACATAATCAGTGGTTATTAACCAGTCAGAGACGCCACCGCCCTCCCGATTTTCGAACCTGAAATTACAGTACCCTATCACAGCATCCTAGATTGGTGGGTACTTTCGTAATTATTTCTCTTAGAAAGTATTTATCTCTTACATGGCTAATACAAAAACCTTCTGCCATGGCTAGCTGAAGAGGGGCTCCCGCCATGGCAGCTACTATCAAAACAGAAAGAAAAATCTCTTTTTTGAGTTTTTCGGCAGAGTCGAAGGGTCGGCCGACCCTTTCCGCCCCCTTTGGCTCCACTCCTGGATCCGTCCCTGGTCTAGAGGGTCAAATTTTTTTTCGCGGTGGCCGAAAACTTGAACCTTATGGCCGGAAACTGGAACTTCGCGTCGGAAACATCAACCTTGTGGCTGAGATTTTCTGTAAAAATGGTGCATTGTAAAGATAAATGGAGAGAGAAAGTCTAAAAATTAATTAAGGAGAGAGAAATATGATCTGTATTTATTGAGGGGTTATTTTATTTTGGTTCCATGAGATAGGTTGAAACCATTGAGGATTTTTCCATATATATATATATATATATATATATTAGTATATATTTGTAAAATAAAATAAAAGTGTATAAGGATGTTTTATGAAACACGAGAGTAAGAAAAGACAAATTGGTTTGTGTAATATATGTTCTCTTTTTCTATTATGCATTTTTGTTTTGTATTTGTCCTAATTTTCTTTTTAGTCCTTACAACTTTCGTGGTTGTTCTTGTGGTCGATCTGTAGTGTTATTCCAATGATCATCTTTACACACGAGGCATACAAGAATACCTTGATGATGGAATATCTTAATGAATAGATTATAATTGAAAAATTATACTCAGAAAAATTGGACAATATGAAAAATATATATAGTTTATATTTTTTGTTAATTATTTGTTATGTATCTGTTTTGTTAATTACTGTCTTGTTTCTATTTGTTTAAACAGATTAATTGCCTTTTGGCATGTATTGGTACATGTGTTAATTGAAGATGAATCTTGTTCTAAGAACACGATCACTTTAGAGGCTATAGGCGTACTTGAATGAGTGGTAGCGTGTAGGCCACAACGAAAGTCTATAAAAATTCATTAGTGTGAATTTTAAGACTTGGCCATAAAAGAAAATATGTTTTCTTTTGAGATGGTCATGATGATGATGATATGCAAAAATTCCATATTTAACATTCTCACGTGTAGGAGTTGATTTACATTAGAAATGTGAAGTGACACAAATTGAAAAATTTGAGCAGTGATGTTATCTAGCCGAGCGAGACGCTGGTAGATGAATATTAGTTGACTAGATTTAATTTGTGAATGTCACTGAAAATGTAGAAATCAAATCGCCTTAAAACGAGTACGCCACAATGATAGAAGAGAAGCAAAAAATATCATATCAATTGGTGAATATGAGGTATAAAAAGCTTCCGAATGATAAAATCGGGTAGAAAAGCTTCATGTGATAACACCATTAGTCAATTGATCTCAATGAGTGTCATCCTTGTTAATTTTGTAGTATCAAAGGATAGCACAATGGATCTGCTAACATAGAGATTAAGCCGAGATCAAATTGAAAAGACATCGAAAGGAATGAGACTAAAGCCCATTAGAAAATGTGTTATGTGAAGGAAAACCCTACCTTATTGACTGGATATCCCAACATCTAGGTTCAAAGGGACAACCTAATTGCATAAACATTGTGTGTTCACTGTGAGGGTTAAACCCTAGTCCATTCCTAGATGTAAATAGTGACAAAAACGAAAAAAGACTAAGCTATATGCTTTTAATGATGCATTGTGCGTCATTTTGAGCAAATAAATCACATGTGTTATAGTGAAGTGGGGTCGCTTCAAATGAGACTAGTGGGGCCCGGTTCTCTAAAACTCTCGTAGAACCAGGCAATGTTCATGACCATAATGAACATAACCATGAGAAACTATATCGTGTTATGTTGGTATCTGTGTGGGAGTATATCATCGTTTACACAAACGACATAATAGTTCAAAGACACTGGGTCTACTAGTTAACCAGTAAAGTAAATATACTTTCACAAGGGAATGTTCAAGGCACATTAGCTACCTATCCTATGCAGATATCTCCTGTAGAAAGTTATCACCATGTTGTAATCATCTTGTTTCCAATTTTATTCATGTGGGGAATTGTTGGAAAATTTTGAATAAAATTATATATTAATTTAAATACCAACAAACACCTCCTTCCATGAACAGTCGTATCTGTCGTGAACAGTCGTATCTGTCCGTGTATAGTTGTGTTCGTTCGTGAAAAGACATATCCTTTATTGTTCATTTATATAAAGTGGATTTTCAAATTCATAAGTTGTTGAATTTGTTGAAAAAACTCGTTGTCTGTTCATAATGTTCTTGTTTTTCTATTCCGGTGATAATGAGTCTACACACAGTTTGAATTCGCTTGCGTAATCTATTGTATATTGGAAGACGATCGCCAATGGCGACGACATCTACCTTAAGAAAACTATTGATACAGGTCTCAGATTTGTCTAACTCTTTTCATTTAATTTCTAGTTTTATTGTTCGTATATTTTCATGTGTTTGTTTTGTTTTTTGGTTAATCAGGTCTAACACGAACTTCACGCTCACCCAACAGTGCAGTACATCTCACACGACTATCATCACCCACTCCCCTACTAAAGGTAATATCGGTTTTGTCAAAATTAATGCATTGACCTAACGTTAATTCATAGACATGTAAAAGCTCACGAACAATAGTACACTCAGTAGAAGTAGCTCTAAAGAAGATAACTGAATAATCCGTAAAGAACAGATGAGAAAATAGTCGGTCCCAAGTTGCTAACACGAATACCATGCAAAACCCTGTCACTCTCAGATTTCCTAATCAATGCTGATAGCCCTTCCGCACAGATTAAAAACAAATAGTTGGATAATTTATTACTTGATGGATATCCCTTTCATAATTATGTCATACTCTAATTATATGCTATTAATTTTGAATAAATTCACTACACAATAATATAACATTATTATTTGTGAATAGTAGTTGATAATTATGCTCATAATAATTCGAATAAACAACTTAAACAAAACCTAACTTTAGTTTAAAAAAAAAAGCAATAAAAAAATTTGTTGTAATTTCATGTGTAAAAACGCTTATGTCTTCTAAAAAAATGTTTATGTGATTTAACAGTTTATAATATGGATTTAAATTTTTCTCCATCTCACCCTAGTGGTCCCCTGTGCTACCCCCTAGCCGACTATGGAGAGTTAGAGTTGCCGCCGCCGTATTGGTCTTCTGCTGCCGTACTGGTCGCTGGACTATCACCTTGCGTTCTCTCAGGTCGAAGCCTACTGCTGCTAATGGATACAAATTTGGAAGGACTGCTTGAAAAGGTTACACTGAATGAAGGAGAGGAAGATATCATCGAAAACGTGGAGGACACAGCACAAGCTGAGCGTTGGTGTATCACGGGTAAGATTCTATCTACGAAACCTCTTAATGTTCGTATTCTGACATCGGCGCTGCGGGGCAGTGGCGTACGAATCGATTTGTGATTGAGGAGGGGGAGGAGGGGCGTTTTGCGTGTGAATTCAAGTCACGCAAGGATAGAGATAGAATTCTTAGGGAAGGACCATGGATGTTCGAACGTAACCTGGTCCTCATAGCAGGTGTACATGGTCATGAGAAGCCCTCGGAAGTCCTATTAACTCATTGTTCCATATGGGTACGGATTTATGACCTTCCTTTTAGTCAGCGGGACTAGAAAATGGTCTAAACAATAGGATCACGGGCGGGGACTGTGATGCAGATTGTAGACATGGAAACAAATACAACTGGAAAATATGTGCGACTACGGATCAATATTGATGTTCAGAAGCCGCTGTTGAGGAAGATACGGGTACGTAACAGCAAATGGGAGGCAGACTGGGTATTCTTCAAGTATGAACGACTGCCTAACTACTGCTACTGGTGCGGAATAATCAGCCATACGAATTAGGATTGTGATACAATGCCATAAGAATTGATAGAAGTGGAAGAATGGCCACATGGTCCATCGCTTCGAGCATCCCCGATGAAGATGCAAAGCTTGAGTCCGAACGAGGCTCGCGATAACATCAGATATCTGAAATCCAGTGCCAGTGGTGGATAGAATTCAGAGCACCAAGCGGAATCAAGCTCAGTAGGGGCCCCATAAGCACGGAAGAAGCTAGTATTACAGAAAACAGATACAGAAGCGGGGAGTGCAACTAGTGAGACACCTCGGGTTGAGCTGCACAAGGCTGATAATGACCAACGAGGGAAAAACACAGGGCAGTCAGCGGCTGAAGTACAAATTACAACACGAAAGGTGCGTATTGACAGGAAAAGATGCAAACAGCTCAGTGATACGGTAACTCTGGATCAAGCAGGGTCTAATAAACGAAGATTGAATGAGAACGATGTAATTATGGCAGAGGCTCTAGACCCAAAGAAGAAATGCATGAATACGGTAACTTTTGAAAGGGCGGGGGACTCTGAAGGCCCGCCCCCAGCCATGAAAATCATAAGCTGGAACGTCCAAGGCATGGGTAATCCTTGGACGTTCAGAGCCCTCAAGAAGGTAATGAGGGAGCACAACCCAACCATCTTGTTCCTGATGGAGACTCGGATAGGGAATAAGGAAAAAATCAATCTGAGTTATTGTTTTCATGATTTTAATTTTTTCATTATGAATGCCATGGGAAAAAGTGGAGTTTTAATTCTGGGGTGGAAGAAAGAGATTGATCTGGAGATTCGGCACTACTCGCAACACTGTATTTATTTTTTCATCTCTCAGGGGTCGGCAATTCGCTGGAGAGGGATGGGTATATATGGTTGGCCTGAGCGGCAGTACAAACACTTGACTTGGGACCTTATTCAACATCTTAAAAGCAGTGACCCTTACCCTTTACTAGGATTTGGGGATTTCAATGAAATTCTATGGACCTCGGAGAAACAATGAGGAAGAATTAGAGACAACAAAGAGATGGAAGATTTTCGCAACTGTTTGGAGAATTGCATTCTTCAGTATCTGGGTGCTGAAGGTAATGGCTTCACATGGTTCAATCGACGGGGAGGGACTGACGCCTATAGACACCGAGTCGGAGGACATGTGATAAAAACCCACAATAAACGGCTAAAGCGGTTGATTCCATTAGTTTAAAAATAAAAATCACGAGAAGGACCCGGAGGTCGGGTGTCGGTAAGCAGGCAGCTAGCGACGCCCCCTGGCAGGCGAGCATCCCACGGACGCTAGACACGGTGCTCGACTCGTTTGACGCACGTCCGACGCTCGTTGGGCGGTCACCCAACTCCCCTTGGACGAACGCCCAATTCATTGGGCGGCGCCTAATCAACATTGGGCGTCGCCCAACTGACATTGGGCATACGCCCAACGAGTGTTGGGCGCACGCCCGACAGCGTTGGGCGTGCGCCCAACGATTGTTGGGCGAGCGCCCAGCAGAGTTGGGCGCGCGTCCAACGGAGGTTGGGCGTCGCCCAACCAGCAATTGGGCGTATGCCCAACATCAGTTGGGCTCACGCCCAACCTCGGGATCCGTGCCTATAAAAGGCACGGATCCCTATGCATTTTAGGGGGGGGAGAATTTTGGGAGCTTCTCTTTCTAAAAAAAATTATTTTAGAGAGAGAAAGTAAATTTTTGGGAAAAAACATTTTTTTCCTAAAAATTGAAAATTTCCAAAAAGTTAAATATTTTACAAAAAACAGCAAAAACACCAAAAATCACAACTCGTGGAATCAACCGACTTCGACTCTCAATACCGATCTTGAGGTATTATCTGAGGACTAGACTCGCTTAATTTATTTATTTCGTTTATTTATTTTATTTTTAGTTTTGTTTATTTATTTATTTTATTTATTTTATCACGTTTATTTATTTTCCCGTATTTATTTAATTCCCGCCTCGTATTAAATAAACGTTTTGGTTTTGTTTTAAATAAAAAACCTCATTTTAAAGTCCCAATACGAACTGTGACCCGATTTAAGGGTAGTTCGGGACTAAAACGTTGTAAATATAGAATTTTAAAAGTTTTTTTTAAATTAACGTTTTAAAATAAAACATCGTTTTGGGAGGCTTCGCTATAGACTATGACCCGATTTGGGTAGTTCGGGGACCAAAATGGTTGAATAGAGTAGATCTAAGGCTTTTTAATAAATCTGGAAAGTATAGGGACGGTTTCTGTAAATCTGTCTTTTCTGTCACTAAAAGCAGTTTAGCGACGGATTTTCCGTCGGTAAACCTGCTGGAATCGGGAAAATGTCTTTTTAACCCTCTTTTCTTAACTTTTTTGACATTTACACTTGTACATATATATGTATAATTATGTAGCTAATTTATTAAAATCATTTGGGGGGTATAGAACTAATAATTACTTGTTTTTGTATATTTGGGTATCATTTCTATTAATTTGGTTTTGTAAAACTATATGTATATGTATAGATTTTTCTTTAAATTCATTTAAACTATATTAATTTATTATTTTGGGTGGGTTATTCCCTATATGTTTATTATGAAGAAACTATTTTGGTAAATATTGTTTTCTTATTTAGGAATCTCATTCCTTAATTTTACATGATTTTTGAGATAAAAAGTGTATTATATCTAATATTATTTTCATCACTATTTTTACTTACTAATATATATTACTTTCTCTATTTTGTTTTTTTATAGGTATTATTACCATTTTTGGTAGATATGTATAAATATGTATATTTATTCTCCTTTTGGACTTTTTATATGTATATATTTCAAATGTATTTGGGTTGGGTGAATTTGGGCTTAACTTGTTAATTGTTGTAATTATATTCAAGTAAGGATTAATTGAGAAAAAAAAGAGGAAAAATAAACCACAAAAAGAGAATTCAATTTGCTTATTTAAACTTCAGGTTTCTAGAGGTTCCAAATGTAAATAAAAGGTTTTTAGTTTGTTATCATTTTCAAACGACTTCCCAAAATATCACGTTTTGAAACCTTAATCCGTTCCAACGACGGATTAAGAGAGCATTGTAATTAAAATCATTTCTCTTTTAAATAATAGAGTTTTGAATCGTTTTTCTATCTAAACGGTTTTGTACAAAAATAAATGGACTTGTCCGTTAAGGCTGACTTCTTTTCCTATGAAAAGGATTACACAGCGTCACTAAGTAGATTCAAGACACAAGCTTAGTCAACTTGTGACTAAGTCTGCTTCTTTACTTGAGTGAGGAAATAGCACTTAGAGTCTATTCCTGAACTCAGCTTCTTAGTAAACTTAACTCAGCGTGAGCTCTTTACTTAGTCAGTTTTCACAGCAAGCAATATATATTAAAGGAGTTTAAGGGTTGAAAAGATATTACTTAGCAGACTTATCCTGGTTCGGCCTCTCCGCCTACGTCCAGTCCTCGGAACTCGTTCCGAGCTTTTTGAATTCTCTACTGAGCTCTTTAAAGGTAGAGCACGAAACCTTTTACAAATAGAAGCTGAGTATAACAAGAGTACCTTCCTCTATACCTCTACTCACTCCTATATCTACGTTGAGTACTATAACCGAGTACTCAGCCTCTCCTTTCTATTCTTCTAGAAATGATAAAGTGTTTATCCTAAACAACGATTGCTAAGACACTTTAGATGATTGGAAATCACTCTAGACTTTTACACAATAATATGGAAATTGGTGTAAGGTATTTGATTTGCTTTTCTCACAGAATCTTCGAGTATGAATTTGGTCAGCGTTTCGACTACTTGAAGATCTGCATCGATTGAAGCAAATGGATGGCCTTTATATAGTGACAATTGAGGCACCTGGTTATTTCGAATTTTGAAATAACCGTTGGAGGGAAACGGCTTCCTGTCGTTGTCACTCTGGGCGTGCTCAGCGTCGTTAGCCAATAGGATTCACACATCTTCTGTCTTCGTCAGTCTTCGGCAGAATGTTTCGACATTTAAGGAAAAGTCCACGAGACAGCTTTCTGCACCTTCTGAACTTTTCCCAAAGTAGAAATACTTTGTCTAGAAGTTGAACATTGTCTGCCGCTGTCCAGACTGCTTTGTCGTCCAACTCAGTAGCTTCTACTTAAAGCTTTTGCCACGAAGGCTTCTCGATCCTTCTCTTGCTGAGTCGTCGTTTTAGTTGATACGGCTTCGTTTTGAACTCTTAGGCCGAATGGTATTGATGTGTTGACTTGGGCTTGACTTCCACTTTATGGGCCTTTGGGCTTTTTAATCTCAATGTCTTATACACAATTAAACTCAACATTGAACAAACACATTAGTGTAATAAATCAAAGCATTTTAAATTTAATGTGTTAGAATATTTTTATCATTACTTAAATAATTTTGTCAAATCAAAATCATGTGGAAAGGTGTTTCAACAAACTCCCCCATTTTGATGTTGGCAAAAATATTCAGTCGAAGAACTCAGTGTTGAGCTCCCCCATGATAATTGGCCTTATTTTATCAAATAACTCCCCCGTAAGGGTTGAGCTACTGACTTAGTTTTACTCTAAACATTTTAAGGTTTAATTGAGTAAGTCTAAGGTCAGTTTTCAGAGATAGGTCAGCTCATGGAACATATTCTATTTAACTCAGTTTTACGCGGAAGGTTTAAATATCAGAGAGCACTAAGTATACTTTGTTCAATGAGTTTTAGTTAAGTGGACATATAAGAAGTGGTCAACATGTATGATCAACACAGCAGACATATCATCAATTAATATAGACAGTGTAGCACAGTTGATTTAATGAATATGCATTTTAACAAATTATATTAATTACTTAAGTAAGCATCGCATAGGGGTAGTCAGTATGAAAGAGATGCATATAATTTGTTTTGAGTTTAAAGTCAGCACAACAGGGTTCATAGAAAAAGAACATAGATATAAAGGTTCAAAAAGCTAGCTATCCTAGACAATACAAGTTAAGCTACTTTTGTTTGCCCTTGCCCTTTGTGTTGCGGCTGACTAACTGAGGCTTGCTGAGTTCTTGGGGCTTGTTCTTTCTCCCCCGTTTTGCCATCATCAGGTTTGGGAATGAAGGTGGCTTCAATTGCAGCTTGAGTGAGGCGCTGAGAAAATGCCTTTAGCTTTCTCGTGCTTTCATTCATTCCGTCGAAAATTGGAACACCATCATCCACAATGGATCGAGGAATTCCGATAGATGCAGCACTCAGCATACTTAAAACAGCGGCTTGAGACTTGCCAATCCAGTGCATGGTTTCAGTGAGCATTGCAAAGGTTTGATGAAACATCTTTAGCAAAGAGGAATCATAATACTCACGCTGAGCGTTGATTTGGCACACATTGCTGAAAGTTGCTCGAGAATACTTCAGAATCTCATTGGTTTTAAGCTCGTCAGTTGCCATCTCTTGCCTGTTTAAGTTCAGCAGACGCACAGCCTCGCTAATTTGCTCAATGGAGCATTAAGAGGAGGTGGAAAGCTGGTGATTTGTTTTCTCTTGCTCAGTGTGAAGCTGGCTGAAGAGATGATGTACTTCGACAGAAGTGGCATATGTTGAGTTCGCAGCTAACAATTGATGAAACTCCCTTTGTAGTGAGTTTATATGGTTGACCATGGTCAGCTGGAGTTCGGCCAGCTTCATTATAGAGTCCTGCCTGGGCTGTTGAGATTGTAATGTAGTCATGACACTCAGAAGATCCTTCATACCTTTTATCTCAGTAAGAAGCTGAGTGACAGATGAAAATGGAGTTGTCTCAACAGTAGTAGATTCAGCGGCATTGGTACTTGATTGATGGAGGTCCTGGATGAGAGCTTGAGCTGAGTCAATGATTCTTCGACCAGACTCAGAGGTAATGAGGTAGCTAAAGGATCCATCTTGTGTTGGCCCAGATGCCGGAGGAGGAGTAGAACCGAATAAAGGCAGTGTCTGGTTCTGCTCATCATTAGAAGGCCCAGCATTATCAACAGCTGGCCTAGAATTTGGATTGTCAGTAGACACTGACTGAATCTGATTCTGCTCATTGAGTTGGGGAAGTGGAGGATCAGCAGAAAGAGTTGCTTGCTCAGTGTCAGGCTGAAGTTGACTAGGTGATGGAATTTGAGGAAGTTCAGTGTCCACCTGAGTAGGAAATTCCTTAGATTGCTCAACAGGGTAAGGAGCGGAATCTTCGAGTACTTGCTCGGCATTACTTTGGTTGGCGGAAGCATTTAAGTCGGTATGTTCCTTCGGAGAAATAGAGGCTTGATTTTCTTGCAACTCTGGTTGAGACACATGTGGGTTGGAGAAGTATTTAAGATGTACCTCGCTAAGGTCAGTGATCTCATCTCTCAACGGTGAATCACCCATGAGATCAATAACAGGTGTTCTAAAAGCTTTCGTCTTTCTTAGCCTCCTAAGCTTTGGAGGAGTAGGATCACAAGGGATAGACTCAATGGAGTCAGTGGGTGAGGCTTCCCTTTGAACAGCATAAGAATTTACTTGGTGCTCAGTCTCTTCTTCATCAACCAACTCAGTGTTGATTGGTTCAAGATGCTCATCATCTGCTGGTTTCTCAGTGTCATCCTGACCACTTTTTTCTTCATGAAACTCATCGTCCAGTTCTTCTTCCTCTAACTGGTCATCCAACTCTTCCTCGACAAACTGACCATCCAATTGGTCTTGGTCTTGTTCTTCCTCAACCTGTTGCTCAGCGTCAATCCCTTGACTCTGTGCATAGTGTGAGTTAGGAGGAACGACGATATCTGTTGGCTGGGCATCTATAGGTCTCAACTTAAAATTAAGCTTTTTCTTCTTCCTTAACGGTTGCTCATCAACGTCCTCTCTTTCTTCTGTCTCAGGGTCAGCGTTCCTAGGTCATTTTGTAGCTGACCTAGATCCACCCGGACTTTGCTGAGTTTGCGGCTTTGTTCCTTTATATACAACTTTGAGCTTCTTTTGGGTAGAGGCAGCTCCTTTAGAGGTGCTTTGCACAGCTTTCCTCTTTCTTTGTGTTCTGCCCTTTCTAGTCACTACCCCCTCAGCGTTATTCCCCTCAGCGTTCTGGACAGCTTCCCCTTTTCCTTTCTTCGGCAAAATAGGTAGATCATATGCCAAGCCGAACAGGGCAGCAGCTGTAATCTCGGTTCCCCGAACTTGGATTTCTGCTATCATGTCCACCTTGTGATCTTGGAGGATTCGAGTGATGAAGGATCCCATCCTAAGGGTTCCTGTACTTCGTAGAAACCCACCGATTATGAAGACAGGCATATTTATCGGCGTGTAGGTCAGCATGTGCCATATAAAACACTGCTCGAAGTTGGTTGCTGAGTTGGTGCAGTTGATTTTAGGGTAGAGGAAATTTGTCAGTATGTAATAGGCCATCTTTTGATGCTGACCCATGGAAGTGCTTGAAATTTCACCTACATGACCCTCAGGTTTGCAGAAGGTCTGAACGTAGTCGGTTTTCTAATGGTCACCGGATTTACGAAGTATAGCTCCTTCGTTTTTCAGTTTGAACAGTGAGGCTAGATATGCTGGGTTGATGGAGATGTTCTTTCCTCGAACATGAGTCGCTAGGTAGTTCCTATAATCATTGGCGACTTTCAGGTTGGCGTAGAATTCTCGTACCAACTCAGGGTAAGTAGGATCCCGAACCGAGAACAGCTCGGTCCATTCATTGTTCTTGATCCACTCACAGAAAGGTTGCTCGGCCTCCACAAATCCTTTTGGGAACCACCGCGAGTGGTCAATCTTCCACCCCCTCACACTCTCGAAGACCTGAGTGTAGGTGCATTCTACTACTTTCTTACCCTTGTCCTTTTGCTGTTGTTTCCCTTTGGAAGAGGTAGCTTGGATAGCTTGAGCTTTCTTGCTCGGTGTAGTAACTCCAGCGTGATCACGCTGAGTAGGAGAAGTGGGATTGTCATCGGAGCGGTTATGGGAGAGACCAGCACCGGAGATGTTCAGAGAAATTTTAGTCATTTTCTCAGAGAAGTTTTTAGAAGGTTTGGGAACTTTTCCGAGAGAGAGAGAGTATGAATGCCAAAGATTTCTAAGCGTAAAGAAATAGAAGTGGGAATTCATCCACTATTTATAGAGATGTTGAGTTAATCCAAGGCGTTGAGTAGTCCGTTTTGCCTCGAGATTCTCAATCGACAAAGATTCTGGCATTTATCACACATACGGCGCGTATTTTCTAATTATAGCCTATACGTCATCCTAGGTGGCTATTTAATTCGCGTGCTTTGCATTAAAGTTTGCAACGGCTCTTTACTCAGTGTTAAGAGTTTCAGGCGTTTAAAATTCTGAGTAGTCAGTGTTATGCAGAGGAATCGATCTTATGCATAGTAACTCAGCTTGAGATAGATACTCAGCATATATATTTATCTACTCAGCATGTAATAGCACAAATCATTCAACATGGAAATTCACTCAGCATGCATACTATACTTGAAATTTATTAAAGAGGATTAAACATACCAATGGCTTCTCTAAGTATGTTGAATTGCTCACGAGCCAGTGGCTTTGTGAAGATATCGACAAGCTGCTCATCCGTTGGGACATAGGTCAGCTTGATCTCTCCCTTGAGTACGTGATCTCTAATAAAGTGATGTCTTATGCTGACATGCTTCATCCTGCTGTGTTGGATTGGGTTCTTTGATAAGTCAATGGCACTTTTGTTGTAACATTTGACTTCAATTGTTTTAGTCCGAACGCCAAAATCTTCAAGCTGTTGCTTAATACATAGGACTTGGGCAACACAGCTTCCAACAGCAACGTACTCAACTTCAGTGGTTGACAGGGCTACTGACGCCTGCTTCTTGCTGAACCAGGACACAAGACAGCTCCCAAGGAAGTGGCATCCTCCTGAGGTGCTTTTTCGTTCAAGCTTGTCTCGTCCGTAGTCAGCGCCAGTGTATCCAATGAGTGTACAGTCATGAGTGTTGGGATACCATAAACCTGCATTCACTGAGCCTTGCAAATATCTAAGGATTCTTTTTACAGTTATGTAATGAGATTCCTTAGGGTTAGATTGATATCTAGCACAATAACATACTGAGAACTGAATGTCCGGCCTACTAGCAGTTAAGTAAAGTAAAGAACCAATCATACCTCGGTATAATCTGCTGTCTACTGACTTACCATTCTCATCAGCACAGAGGACAGTGTCAGTGCCCATTGGGGTAGATATTGACTTATAATTCTCAAGTTGATACTTCTTCAATATCTCCTTAGAATACTTAGTTTGACTGATGAAGATGCCATTTTTCCCTTGTTTGATTTGAAGTCCAAGGAAGAAGTTGAGTTCTCCCATCATTGACATTTCAAACTTAGTCTGCATCTGCTTACTAAATTCCTTGCACATTGACTCGTTAGTGGCACCAAAAATAATGTCATCAACATATATTTGAGCCAGCAGGGTATCTTTACCCTTCCTCTTAATGAATAAGGTTGTATCAGCTTTACCTCTGACATAATTTCTAGTCAGGAGGAAACTGGTCAACCTCTCATACCAAGCACGTGGTGCTTGCTTGAGGCCATACAGAGCCTTTTTGAGCTTATAAACGTGGTTTGGGAATTTAGGATCCTCAAACCCTGGAGGCTGATTAACATAAACTTCCTCGTTTATAACTCCATTAAGGAATGCACTCTTAACATCCATTTGAAACAGTTTAAAGTTCATATAGCTTGCATATGCACATAAAATTCTAATAGCCTCTAGCCTTGCCACTGGGCAAAGGTCTCACCGTAGTCAATACCTTCTTGCTGACTGTAGCCCTGAGTTACAAGTCTTGCTTTGTTTCTGACCACATTCCCTTGTTCATCCAGCTTGTTGCAGAAGACCCATCTTGTTCCTATGGTCTTCTGGCTTCTTGGTTTTGGCACTAGATCCCATACTTCATTTCGTCTGAACTGATCAAGTTCTTCTTGCATTGCATTCATCCAGAATTCATCATACTCAGCCTCAGCGAAGTTCTTTGGTTCCTGAATTGAGACGAATGCTACGTTGCTGAGGTATCTCCTGAGTTGATTCCTTATCATCAGGGTGTTCTCAGCGGCATCAAGAATGGCACTCTCTGAGTGTCCTCTTGGTATTTTGATCTCTTTTGGTAGATTGATGTCTTGCGCTGGTTGTGTTTCAACAGTCTCTGCAGGTGTAGATTGGTCAGTGAAAACAATTTGAGTTTCTCTTTTACCTTTGGTCAGCCCTTGAGGCAATGACTCAGCGGCTGTTTCTTGGTCAGCGAGAGCTGAGTGGGGATCATCCTCAGTCAGCTTCATGTTTCTTCCTACAGGGTTAGTTTCATCGAACTCAATGTGTACTGACTCTTCTAAGACCTAAGTTCGTTTATTGAAAACTCTATATGCTTCGCTGTTTGTTGAGTAGCCTAAAAAGAAAGCCTCATCAGCTTTTGAGTCAAACTTAGCTAGGCTGTCTTTAGTATTTAAGATAAAACATTTACAGCCAAAGGCATGAAAGTATCCAATGTTGGGCTTTCGTCCTTTCCAAAGTTCGTAGGGGGTTTTCTTTAATATAGGTCTAACTAGAGCCCTATTAAGAATATAGAATGATGTGTTAACAACTTCTCCCCAAAAGTACTTTGGAAGCCTGTGCTCACTCAGCATTGTCCTGGCTATTTCAACCAAGGTTCTGTTTTTCCTTTCAACAACCCCATTTTGTTGAGGCGTTCTAGGAGCAGAGAAATTATGGTCAATGCCGTTCGTTTCACAGAATTCAACGAACTGTTGGTTCTTGAATTCTCCACCATTACCACTTCGGATGTGAGCTAACTTAAGGTCTTTATCATTTTCAAGTTTTCTTACCAAATTTGAAAATGTCAAGGTTTCATCCTTGCTACTCAGCAAGATGATCCAAGTGTACCGAGAAAAGTCATCTACAATAACCAAGGAAAATCTTCTTCCACCCAAGCTCAGCGGCTGGACTGGACCGAAGAGATCCAAATGTAGTAACTCTAATGGATGCTTAGTTGAGACAATGTTTTTACTATGAAAAGATTATTTGGTTTGTTTTCCAGCTTGGCAAGCGTGACATAATTGATCTTTTTCAAATTTGAGTTCTGGCAGTCCCTCAACCAATTGCTTTCTTGCTAATTTGGCCAGGAGGTCCATGCTTACATGACCAAGTCTCCTGTGCCATAGCCAGGAATTTTCTTCCTTTGACACTAAGCATACAGTTTTTGAAAACTTCTTTTCTAAATTCAGCATAAAGACATTATCAATACGAGGGGCAGTTAAAATTAACTCATTTGTTTTACCCTCGAATATTTTACATCCAGTGTCATCAAATATAACTTTTCTCCCATTGTCACATAGCTGAGCTACGCTGAGTAAGTTATATTTGAGTCCGCTGACTAGGGAGACTGACTCAATAGTAGGATTACCACCAATTGTTCCTGACCCTACTATCTTACCCTTCTTGTTGTCTCCAAAACTTACACTTCCTCCTCGTTTACGCACAAACGTGATGAACTGAGTTTCATCACCAGTCATATGCCTCGAGCATGCGCTGTCAATGTACCACATCTTTGACTTCTCAGCACATCTCAGGCTTACCTGTAATATAGCTAGTTGCTTTTAGGTACCCAATTCTTTTTGGGTCCTTGCTTGTTAGGTTCAACAGGTAAAGCATCATATTTCATTTTATGACGACATACTTGGATAGTATGTCCATTCTTTCCACAGAAGTCACAGCTGACCTTCCGTTTAGGATGTCTCACTGACTGGTCAGCACCCCAGTGCTGAGCGTGCCAGCACACCTTTGTGGTGTGTCCTTTCTTCCCACAGAAGTCACACTGGACATTCCGCTGAGGATTCCATCTCTGCTGACTAGTACTTCTGTACTCAGTGTTCAGAGGAATATTTCTCTTATTCGGAACCTTAAGTTGGTTCTGAATTGATGTGACGTCCTTTCTTAGTTTCTTAGAATCTGATTGGACCTCAGTGACAAACTTTTGCATAATTTCTACATTACTATGCAAAATCGAAGTGTCCTGGAGAATATATCGAAGGTCACTCAGTTTGACCTCCTCAACCTCGTCACATTGCCTGCTAAGTGCTCTAACCTTTTTATTACACTTTTTGACAAGTGTGTAGAGGTCACTCAGGGCATTAACCATCTCATTTCTGAGCAAGGGTAGTGATATTATCTCAATTGAGTGTTCCTCATCGTCAGATGCAATGGAGGGGTCAGCATGCTCAGAAACACACGGCTCAGCGAGCTCATCTGCCATGAAGCAGATCTTTGCTGACTCAGTGGCATCAGCTTCAGAAGATGATGAATCATCACTATCACTCCAGGTTCCACCATTGCCTTCTTGTCGTTCTTCCTTTCTTTCCTCAGCGTGGGACAGCTTGACTTGATATGGCCAGTTTGATGACATTCAAAGCATGTAATGGGCTTTGAGCTGTCCTTCTTGTACTTGCTGTCGCTGGAGTCAGCTTTGTACTTATCAAACTTCTTGTAAGGCTTCTTAGAATATTTGTCATTCTTTTTGAACAGCCTTTTCATCTTTCTAGTGAACATAGCCATTTCTTCATCGTCTGTTGAGCTCCCATTAGTGGAGTCAGCTTTCATGACAAGAGATTTTTTCTTCTTGTCTTTAGACTTTTCCTTCACCTCGAAATTCTTCATTGATATCTCGTGGGTCAGCAGCGAGCCAATGAGTTCATCATACTTGTAGGTGGTTAAGTCTTGAGCTTCCTCAACAGCAGTTTTCTTTGCTTGCTAGCTTTTAGGAAGACTCCTAA
This sequence comes from Euphorbia lathyris, assembly GCF_963576675.1. NCBI lineage: Eukaryota > Viridiplantae > Streptophyta > Magnoliopsida > Malpighiales > Euphorbiaceae > Euphorbia > Euphorbia lathyris. The sequence continues at coordinate 42,266,588 of NC_088912.1, read as the reverse complement.
GAATCTTCTTGACTTGCTCTTCCTCAGTGAAGATCTTTCCAAGTCTCTTGAGCTCGTTGATGATGTTTGTGAACCTTGCGTTCATGTCAGAGATTCCTTCATCATCATTCATTTCAAATAGCTCATACAACCTCATGTGCTGGTTGACCTTGGATTCCTTCACCTTGTTGGTTCCTTCATAGGTGACCTCCAGCTTTTTCCAAATCTCCTGCGCTGACTCACAACCTGAAATCTTGTTGTATTCTACAGCATCTAACACACAGTGAAGCATGTTTATAGCCGAATCATGATTTTGTAGCTTCTTGAGATCATCCTCTGTTCATCTAGTCTCAGCTTTGACAACCGTTTGGCCGTCAATAGTTTCAACAGGAACAAATGGGCCTCGGACTATAGATAGCCATGCGCTCATGTTTGTTGCCTGAATGAAATTTTTCATTATATTCTTCCAAAAGGTATAGTTAGACCCGAAGAATAGAGGAGGCCGAGTTATGGACAGACCCTCAGGTAAAATCTGAGTTGTCAGATTTCCTGGGAGAAACCGAGTGCTGTTCTCAGCCATAGTGGGGATCAGCTCATGGTAGTTAAACCTTGCACAGTGAGCTTTTGAGCTCTGATACCACTTGTTGGTCCCTTATAACGTGACAAGTTAGTTCCAAGGGGGGGGATAGGAACTATTTAAAAAATATTGTCCGTTAAGGCTGACTTCTTTTCCTATGAAAAGGATTACACAGCGTCACTAAGTAGATTCAAGACACAAGCTTAGTCAACTTGTGACTAAGTCTGCTTCTTTACTTGAGTGAGGAAATAGCACTTAGAGTCTATTCCTGAACTCAGCTTCTTAGTAAACTTAACTCAGCGTGAGCTCTTTACTTAGTCAGTTTTCACAGCAAGCAATATATATTAAAGGAGTTTAAGGGTTGAAAAGATATTACTCAGCAGACTTATCCTGGTTCGGCCTCTCCGCCTACGTCCAGTCCTCGGAACTCGTTTCGAGCTTTTTGAATTCTCTACTGAGCTCTTTAAAGGTAGAGCACGAAACCTTTTACAAATAGAAGCTGAGTATAACAAGAGTACCTTCCTCTATACCTCTACTCACTCCTATATCTACGCTGAGTACTATAACCGAGTACTCAGCCTCTCCTTTATATTCTTCTAGAAATGATAAAGTGTTTGTCCTAAACAACGATTGCTAAGACACTTTAGATGATTGGAAATCACTCTAGACTTTTACACAATAATATGGAAATTGGTGTAAGGTATTTTCTTTGCTTTTCTCACAGAATCTTCGAGTATGAATTTGGTCAGCGTTTCGACTACTTGAAGTTCTGCATCGATTGAAGCAAATGGATGGCCTTTATATAGTGACACTTGAGGCACCTGGTTATTTCGAATTTCGAAATAACCGTTGGAGGGAAACGGCTTCCTGTCGTTGTCACTCTGGGCGTGCTCAGCGTCATTGGCTAATAGGATTCACGCATCTTCTGTCTTCGTCAGTCTTTGGCAGAATGTTTCGATATTTAAGGAAAAGTCCACGAGACAGCTTTCTGCGCCTTCTGAACTTTTCCCAAAATAGAAATACTTTGTCTAGAAGTTGAACATTATCTGCCGCTGTCCAGACTGCTTTGTCGTCCAACTCAGCAGCTTCTACTTGAAGCTTTTGCCACGAAGGCTTCTCGATCCTTCTCTTGCTGAGTCGTCGTTTTAGTTGATACGGCTTCGTTTTGAACTCTTGGGCCGAATGGTATTGATGTGTTGACTTGGGCTTGACTTCCACTTTATGGGCCTTTGGGCTTTTTAATCTCAATGTCTTATACACAATTAAACTCAACATTGAACAAACACATTAGTGTAATAAATCAAAGCATTTTAAATTTAATGTGTTAGAATATTTTTATCATTACTTAAATAATTTTGTCAAATCAAAATCATGTGGAAAGGTGTTTCAACATTGTATGCTTAATCACGTTTTTGGTTAAAGCTTCTTATTTCACGTTTTCAAACGCTCGAATCGTTCCAACGGCGATTCGAGTGAAAAGCATGTAAATTAACGGGGTTTTGAAACGTATCTAAATCGTTCCAACGACGATTGAGATACAAACCAATTAAATAAACCGTCTTTCGGACAGTGAGATTAGTTTAGATTTAATTTATAGCTTAAAGCATAATTCACGTTGTAAATAAACCAATTCTTCCTTCTAACTCCCTCTTTCTTCTACATATTCTAATTCATGTAAATGGGTGATTCTTTACTAAAGTGGCTTTCTATAATATGCTCAAAACGGTTTTCAAAACGAGAAAGAAAAGGTTTCAAATGAATTTTAAACTTAAAGAAATATGCGATTAGTCCGTTAGCGCCTAACATGCTAAGTAGGAGGCCGGTGGTTCAGAACCGGGCGATGTCGGGGTGCCTAGTAGCCTTTCTCCAAAAAGGAGCTAGCCTTCTCGGCTCGTACCCAAATTTCTCGAGCCCTCACCGATCTTCCGCAAGGGATCGGTGTTCATTTCTCATTCGTGGGTGGCGACTCTTCCATACTCCGAGCTTCGGCCCTGCCGAGCAGTTTGATTCCGCGATTGGTTGCTTTCGGCGCCAATCACAACATCTGTCGTCAACGGTGTCCACCCCCCGGGTCTTCCGGGCGAGGCCGCGGCACCTACAACGCCATTTGGGAGAGATTGGATAGATTTGTCGCTGATGAGGAATGGAATGTCTTACATCCAATTATCAGGGTACAACACCTCCCACGAATCGCCTTTGATCATAATCCTATTTTACTGGACACGTCGAGCAATAAACGGCGATGGGGTAAGACCACTAGGCGGTTTCAATTTGAACAAGCTTGGAGTCAGCAGCCTAAGTGTAGGAAGTTAGTAATGCAGGCTTGGGGTAACACGACCACTAGAGAGTATCAGCTTCACCAAAGATTTGCGGCAATTGCCGAGGCCTTGTCAGTTTGGGATAAGCAGCAGTTCTCTGACCTCCTTAGACGCATACGAGAATGCTCTCGTGAATTGAACCAAGTATAACAGACCACCAATCCAGATCAGAGGGTTCAGGAAGCTATTCTTACTAATCGTTTAGCAGTGTTATTGTTATGGGAAGAGCATAAGTGGTGGCAACGGGCTCGGGTTGAATGGATGAAAGCCAGCGACAAGAATATGGCTTTCTTCCACGCCAAATGTAATGCTCACCGTCGAAATAACAGATTAACAACATTACAGAATGCAGAGGGCATTAACGTTGAGGGCGATGAGCTCATTGAAGGCGTTGTGGTTGATTACTTCACGAATTCGCTGGACCTGCAGGTGGCACAGAATTCGCTGAGCAAATTGACACTAGGCTGTCAGAGGAACAGGTCAGTGAACTTCAGGAGTAGTTCAGTAAGGAAGAGGTCTATCAGGCTGTACAATAGATGCACCCGAATAAAGCTCCGGGACCAGACGGAATGTCGGCACTATTTTTCCAAGCCTTTTGGGATGTAATTGGAGACGATGTCACTAATTTTATTCTTTGAATTTTAGAAACGGGAGAGATGCCCCCTCTTCTCAATCACACATTAATAGCTCTCATTCCTAAGGTCAAAAACCCGAGCAGAATGCAAGATCTCCGACCCATTGCACTGTGTAACGTGCTTTACAAGATTGCGTCTAAGACGCTGGCTAATCGATTAAAGAGGGTATTGCCAAGCATTATTGATGATACTCAGTCAACATTTGTTGCAGGCAGGCATATTACGGAGAATGCTATCATTGCTTTTGAGATTTTCCATAGTATGAAGACGAGGCTAAAAGGCAGTAAAGGTAACTTTGCACTAAAAATGGATATAAGTAAGGCCTATGACAGGGTGGAATGGCTTTTCTTGAAACAAGTCCTTCATCGAATGGGCTTCCCTGAGCACTTCATCAAATTAATCTGTATGTGTGTCTCTTCTATATCAATGGGCACCCGTCTGACGTTATTCACCCAGCGAGAGGATTACGCTAAGGAGATCCCATTTCCCCATACCTGTTTCTTATTTGTGCTGAGGCATTATCGGCAAACATTAGAAACGGTATCAACTCGAGACAGTTACACGGGATTAAAATCTGCAGAAGTAGCCCGGTAATTTCCCACCTATTCTTTGCTGATGATTCAATTTTCTTTGGCGATGCTACTGTGTTTGAGATTGGAGTGATTAAAGGTATCCTTGATAAGTATGCTGAGGCTTCGGGGCAGATTGTTAACTTTGATAAGTCTGAATTGTTCTTTAGTAAGGGGGTTCCTCAGGCGCGAAAGGTGGAAATCAGTAAGGGAAACGGGAGCTTTTCCAAAGTACCTAGGTTTGCCAACAATTGTGGGAAGGTCTAAAAAACCGGTTTTTGGAAATATCAAGGAAAGGATCCGAAAGAAGTTAAAGGGATGGGAGGAGAGATTTCTATCAACTGGTGGAAAAGAAACCCTCATCAAATCTGTAATCCAGGCTATTCCACAATATATGATGTCGTGTTTCCTCCTTCCTGATTCGTTGTTGTTGAAACACCTTTCCACATGATTTTGATTTGACAAAATCATTTAAGATAATCCATGATTAAGGGACAATTAAATTTAAGTTCTTTGATTTAATTGTACTAATATGTTTGTTCAATGTTGAGTATAAATATAAATACAAATAGAAATAAAAAATAAGACAGGACGAAGTCAGCATGAGATCACAACATAAGCTGAATAGAGTGGAACACAGCATGACAGAAGATAAGTCATCTTCAGAACAGAAGCTTAAAGATCAATAAGCTGAGTGGAACAGAACTCAGTATCAAAAGCAGAAAAGTCTTCTTGAGAACTATGTCTTGCAGAACGAAGCTGACCATGGAAGCTGAGTAAAAGAGAACTCAGTATCTGAATTGGGAACAATCACAGACAACGGCTATCAAAGTCAAGCTGAGTGATCTTCATGACAGCATGAATGGTCCGTTTGCTAAAAGACAAGATCCGACAATTGTCTGCACCAATCCAGAACCTTAGAATGACGCAAAAGGCAATTTCGAGATGCATGGGTCAACTGTTCTATTAGCGAAAAGACAAACTGGCACAAGAAGACGAAATCTGCAAGAAGAAGACAAGCCTGACGCCTGCGGAATTCAGACGACATGATTGGCCTGCAAAACTGAAGCTGACCAGAACTTGTCTAAAAAAGGAGCCGTTTGGATCAACGGACAAATCCAAAGTTCAAACCATTTCTGCTTCAGATTTCAGGTATATAAGGACATGATCATTCTTGGATCATTTGCCGATCATAACAAGAACAAAAAGAGTATACATACAAAGCACACAAAAGCCAAAAGATATCTTACACCAAATTACTATTCTTGTGTAAAAGCTAGATTGATTTTCTGTAATCATCTAAAGTGTTCTTCATTCGAAAAGAACAATTTGTATCAATTGTAAAATTGAGAGTGTTGTGCTGAGTACTCGGTGTTGAGTGCTTAGTGGTAGAGAAATCTAGGTGTTTGGTTATAGCACTTAGTAGGAGTTGAGTAGACGAATAGAGGAAGGTACTCTTGCATATTCAACTGCCTTGTAAACAGTTTGTGCTCTACCTTTAAAGAGCTCAGTATTGGATTTAAAAAGCCCGGAGGGACTCTGGGGACTGGACGTAGGCAGAGAGGCCGAACCAGGATAAGTCGTACTGAGTAATCTCTAACTCTCTCTCAATATATATATAAAGCTGTATGTGTTGCTTGTCATATTTACCCAGCATATAAATTGTTTAAACTAATACTGAGTAAATAAGAGTGCTGAGTTGGAAGCTGACCACAATAGTGTCAATTCCCAACTCATACGTAAAATAGTTCTAGTCAACATCTGACTAAAGCTGTCTTACACTATAATCGGTCGTGCTGACCAAAACTGAGCTAACTAACTCAAGAAAATATATTAAGTCAGCTTAATTAAATTAGAAAAAGTTGTATTAGTTCCTAACCCCCCCTTGGAACTAATCACACGGGACCAACAAGTGGTATCAGAGCAAAATAGCTCACTATTCAAAGATTTAACAATCTTGAGCTGATCCCGATAAATGGCTGAGTGGGCTCGGCTGTGAACCTGAGCTAATTCTTTTCTCTATTGTACCTGAACTTAATCTCCCACCCTCATCCCATCCTTACGCGACACACTGACTATCTTCTATATTCTATATTAATATAGCGAGTCAGCGCTCTAGCAGTCGTCAAAGCACAAGCCCAGCTATCAAAGCTGGATTGCTAACTACTCTTTTGGGGAGAGGAAAAGGCCACAAAGGTGTATGTATTCTATACATTTTAGCACTCCTGGCTGCGCTGCGTTTTAAGAGTTACGCCTCTCTGTGATTGTGTGATGTATAACAAACATGTTGTGATTTTGACACTCCAGAAGCGGCCCGAGCGGCGCGGAGGCAAAGCTCAAAGTATTAATAGAAGAAGACAGCGCGATATGAAAGAATATTTAAAGAACGCGCAGGCGAGCGTGTACAATCGGAAGGTATTTACGTGAAAGACCCCCCAGGTCCTAAGCCTAACATCTTTCAAAAGTCTTTTCAGAACAGCTTCAGTACTATGAGGAGTTTGCTGATGGAGCCTAAAATTCCTATCGTTTTTTTTTTGCTTAGTTTAGTGTCAGTTTAGTCAGTCGAGGTAAGCACATAGGGTGCTGGTGTAATTCCTTCTGCCCCAGTTCCATTTCAGCACTTGTTTCCTTCCAGGGAACCAAACAACACAGATACTCCCAAAGGGATTATCAATTAGTCGGCCTCTCCTATTCTTTGGATCTAATTATACGTTCTGGAAGAATAGGATGAAGAACTTTATTCAAGCCACAAACATGAGTGCATGGCTTGCAATAGTTGAAGGCCCATATGTGCCCTATAAAACTGTTGACAATGAGAAAGTTGTTAAAAGTGAAACTGAGTGGTCAGAAGATGACCTTAAAAAATTACAAAACAATGCTTCGGCTATCAATATGCTTCACTATGCGTTAGATGCTGTAGAATACAATAAGATTTCAGGTTGTGAGTCAGCACAGGAAATTTGGAAGAAGCTCGAAGTAACCTACGAAGGCACAAGCAAGGTCAAAGAGTCAAAGGTGAACCAATATATGAGATTATACAAGCTGTTCGAGATGAACAACAATGAAGACATCTCTGGAATGAACGCTAGATTCACCAACATCATAAATGAGCTAAAGAGGCTCGGCAAGAACTTCACTGAAGAAGAGCAGGTGAAGAAAATCCTGAGAAGCTTACCAAAGAGTTGGCAAGCTAAGAAAATTGCCGTGGAGGAAGCTTAAGACTTGACCACATATAAATATGATGAGCTGATCGGATCTCTGCTGACTCATGAGATCTCTATGAAAATTTTTGAAGCAAAAGAAAAGTCAGAAGACAAGAAACAAAAATCACTTGTCATGAAAGCTGACTCAATCGAAGCTGACTCATCGGACGATGAGGAAATGGCCATGTTCACAAGGAAGATGAAGAAGCTGTTCAGAAATAATGAAAAGAACAGCAAGAGGCCATTCAGAAGAGGCGACAGGTACAAAGCTGAGTCCAGTGATAAATACAAAAAGGACAGCTCCAAATCTGTCACATGCTTTGAGTGCCATCAAACTGGGCACATTAAGTCAAGCTGCCCTAATCTAAAGAAAGACAAGAAGGGAAGCAAAAAGGCAATGGTGGCCACATGGAGTGACCGCGACGACTCAACATCGTCAGAAGCTGAAGCCACTGAATCGGCAAACATATGCTTCATGGCCGATGACGCTGCTGACCACACTCAATCTGAGCATGCTGACCTCTCTGAACATGAGGAATACTCAAATGAGGTAACATCCTTACACTTGCTTAGAAAAGAAATGATTAACGCCCTGAGTGATTTATATACACTAACTAAAAAGTGTAACAAGAAAATAAAGGCACTCAGCAGGCGGTGTGACGAGATTGAAGAGGTCAAACTTAGTGACCTCCGATATCTTCTCCAAGACAACTCAACTTTGCATAGCAACATGGAAATTATGCACAAGTTTATCTCGGAGGTCCAATCAGATTCAAAGAAACTGAGAAAGAATGTCACAAACCTTCAGAACCAAATGAAAGGTTCAAACAAATCCCATGTTGAGTACTCATGTACTGGTCAGCATAGACAGTTCACTCAGTGTGACCGTTGTGGGAAAAGGGGACACACAACAGATGTGTGTTGGCACAATAAGCGGATTGTCCAATGTGACTTCTGCGGAAAGAAAGGACATACCACTAAGGTATGTTGGCATGCTCAGCACAATGGTGCTGACCAAAAACAAAGTCACCCCAAGAGGGTAACATTCTGTGACTTCTGTGGTAAACAAGGCTACACTATAAAAGTATGTCGTCACAAATTAAAACATGACTTTGCACCTGTTTATGCTAACAAACGAGGACACAAAAAGAATTGGGTACCTAAAGATGAATGATTCAAAATGCAGGTGAGCCTGAGGTGCGTGGAGAAGTCAAAACTGTGGTATATTGACAGCGCATGCTCGAGGCATATGACTGGTGATGAAACTCAGTTCATCACACTTGATCTTAAACGAGGTGGAAATGTAAGCTTTGGAGACAATAAGAAGGGTAAGATAGTAGGATCAGGCACTATCAGAGGTAACCCCACCATTGAGTCAGTCTCCTTAGTTAAGGGTCTCAAATATAACCTATTGAGCGTAACTCAGCTTTGTGATAGTGGTAGACAGGTTATATTTGATGCTACTCAGTGTCGGATACTCGAGGGAAAAACAAATAACTTAATTTTAACTACCCCTCGTGTTGACAATGTATATATGTTGAGTTTAGAAAAACAGTTTTCCAAAAATATATGCTTAGTGTCTAAAGAGGATAACTCCTGGCTATGGCATAGGAGACTTGGTCATGTAAGCATAGACCTCCTGGCCAAATTAGCTAGAAAGCAACTAGTTGAGGGATTGCCCAAATTGAAATTTGAAAAAGATCAATTATGTAATGCTTGTCAGCAAGGTAAACAAACAAAAAAGTCTTTTCAAAGTAAAAACATTGTCTCAACCAAGAGACCATTGGAATTACTACATTTGGACCTTTTCGGACCTGTCCAGCCACTCAGCTTGGGCGGTAAGAAATTCTCCTTAGTCATTGTAGACGATTTCTCTCGGTATACTTGGATCATCTTGCTGAGTAGCAAGGATGAAATGTTTGAGATGTTCACCACATTGATTAAAAAGCTTGAAAATGACAAAGACCTAAAAGTAGCTCATATTAGAAGCGACAATGGTGGAGAATTCAAAAACCAACAGTTTGACGAATTCTGTGAAGCTGGTGGTATTGACCACAATTTCTCTGCTCCTAGAACGCCTCAACAAAATGGGGTGGTTGAAAGGAAGAACAGAACAATTGTCATAATTGCTAGGACAATGCTGAGTGAAAATAGGCTTCCAAAGTATTTATGGGGTGAAGCTGTCCACACAGCATGCTACATACTCAATAGGGCTTTAGTTAGACATATTCTTAAGAAAGCCCCATACGAACTTTGGAAAGGACGAAAGCCCAACATTGGCTACTTTCGTGCTTTTGGGTGTAAATGCTTTATACTTAATACAAAAGATAACCTTGCAAAATTTGATGCCAAAGCTGACGAAGTGATCTTTTTAGGGTACTCAACTAACAGCAGAGCATATAGAGTATATAATAAACGAACTCAAGTTGTTGAAGTCTGTCCATATAGAGTTCGATGAAACTGACCCTGCAGGAAAGACAACTCAGTCTGCCGAAGATGAACCAAGCTCAGCTTCCGCTGACCAAACAGGAGCTACCGAGTCATCAGTACAAGGGCTGACCAAAGGTAAACACGAACCTGAAATTACCTTTGCTGACCAATCTATTCCTGCAGATATTGTAGAAACACCTATTCCAGACAACTCAACATTACCCAAAGAAATAAAAATCCCAAGAGGACATTCGGAGAAGTCCATTCTTGATGTCACTGACAACAAACTGATGACAAGAGATCAGCATAGAAAGTATCTCGGGAATGTTGCATTCGTCTCAGTAAATGAGCCAAAGAACTTCACCGATGCTGAGCACGATGAATATTGGATCAATGCTATGCAAGAAGAACTTGATCAATTCACGAGAAATGAGGTATGGGATTTAGTACCAAAACCTAGGAATCAAAAGACTATAGGAACTAACTGGGTCTTTAGAAATAAACTAGATGAGCAAGGCAACGTAGTCAGAAATAAAGCCCGACTTGTAGCCCAAGGCTATAGTCAGCAAGAGGGCATTGACTATGGTGAGACCTTTGCTCATGTTGCTAGGTTAGAGGCTATACGTATATTGTGTGCATATGATAGCTATATGAACTTTAAACTATATCAAATGGATGTTAAAAGTTCTTTTCTTAATGGCTTTATAAACGAAGAGGTATATGTTAGTCAGCCTCCGGGGTTTGAAGATCCAAAATTTCCAAACCACGTTTATAAACTCAAGAAGGCCCTGTATGGCCTAAAGCAAGCACCACGTGCTTGGTATGAGAGGTTGACCAACTTCCTACTGACCAGGAACTATGTCAGAGGCAAAGCTGACACAACCTTGTTCATTAAGAAAAAGGGGAAAAATACCTTGCTAGCACAAATTTACGTAGATGATATAATCTTTGGTGCTACTGACGAATCTATGTGCAAAGAATTTAGTAAACAGATGCAAACTGAGTTCGAGATGTCTATGATGGGCGAACTCAACTTCTTCCTTGGACTACAAATCAAGTAAGGGAAGAATGGTATCTTTATTAGTCAGTCCAAGTACGCCAAGGAAATGCTCAAAAAGTTCGATATGGAAGATTGTAAACCCATATCAACCCCAATGGGTACTGACACTGTCCTATGCACGGATGAGAAAGGTAAGTCAGTAGATAGTAAGCTATATCGAGGTATGATTGGATCTTTACTCTATCTTACTGCTAGTAGACCTGAAATTCAGTACTCAGTATGCTATTGTGCTAGATATCAAGCTGACCCCAGGGAATCTCACATTGTAGCTGTAAAACAAATTTTTAGATATTTGCAGAGCTCAGTTAATGCAGGTCTATGGTATCCCAATTTAAATAACTTCACACTCATTGGATACACTGATGCTGACTATGGACGAGATAAGCTAGAGCGTAAGAGTACTTCAGGAGGATGTCACTTCCTAGGAAGCTGTCTAGTATCTTGGTTCAGCAAGAAGCAATCATCAGTAGCCCTGTCAATAACTGAAGCTGAGTACATTACTGCTGGAAGCTGTGTGGCTCAAGTCCTATGGATTAAGCAACAGCTTGAGGATTACGGAGTCAAAACAGAAACAATTGAAGTCAAATGCGATAACAAAAGCGCTATTGACCTATCCAAAAATCCAATCCAACACAGCAGGATGAAGCATGTCAGCATAAGGCATCACTTCATTAGAGATCGTGTACTCAAGGGTGAGATCAAGCTGACCTACGTTCCTATAGATGACCAGCTTGTGGATATCTTCACTAAGCCTTTGGCTCGTGAGCAATTCAGCATATTAAGGGAAGCTATCGGTATGTCTAATCCTCTTCAATGATACTGTGTGCTTAAATTGAATGTTGAGTGATTACCATGCTGAGTAACTTGTGCTAAATTAGTAAACTTCTACATGCTGAGCTTAAAATATGTTATAGAAAGTCACCCAATGCTGAGTAAGACATACATGCTGAGTGATTATCTTAGGCTGAGTTACTAAAGCAGTATGAAAACCCTCTATGTAAAACCGTGCACTCAGTACCACAAACGTTTAGTATTCTAACAAACTGAGTAAAGCCCAGTTGCAACAATAAATGCTAGCACGCGAATTAAATAGCCACCTAGGATGACGTAAGAAATAATGAGAAAACACATGCGCTGAATGTGTCATAAATGCCAGGATCTTTGTCGATTGATCATCTCGAGGTAAAACGACTAGTTCAACGTATAAGATCAATTCGAATCTCTATAAATAGTGGAAGATTTCCCACTTCACTCTCTTTACACTCGAATTCTTTGGCATTCAAATCTTTCATCTCTCTCGCTTTCTAAATCCCAAAACCTCTCGAAAATCTCTGAGAAAACCATGTCGGACTCTCAGAATATCTCCGGCGGTGATTACGATAGAAATCACTCCGATGAAAACCCGAAATCTCCTCCTCAACAGAAGTACAGTGAGACACCCACCAAAGGACAAGGTCAGCATGACCAAACTCCAAACAAAAGCCCTCAAGCTGACCTCGCAACCTCTTCGAAAAAGAAGAAGAAAAAGAAGGATAAGCAGCCCAAAGAAAAGTTTTTCCTCAAGGTCTACAAAAGTGTTAAGAACCATGAGGTACTTCGCTGTCGATGGTTTTCTCCGAGCTTTGTAACGGCTGAGCAACCGTTCTGTGAATGGATCTCGAAAAATGAATGGACTGGACTCTTCTCCCTTCCTGGTAAAGCCTACCCTAGGTAAGTAAGGGAATTCTATTCCAACCTCTGTGTTGACGAAGAAGATGCTGACCATCTGGTAACCCATATAAAAGGCCAGAAAATAACGATTACCCCATCTTATCTAGCAACCCTGCTAAACCTGCCAGCCAAAGGGAAAGAATTCAGAACCACAAAGGAGAAACTTGACCACGTCGTGACGTTCTGTAAGCCGGAGGGTCACAAAGGGGAAATAGCCAGTACATGCATGGGTCAGAATCAAAAGATGGCTCACTACCTGTTAACTAACTTTATATTCCCAAAAATCAACTCAGCATCATCCGCTTCAAACTTCGAGCAGTGCTTCATCTGGCACATGCTGACCTATCAACCACTCAACATGCCGGTGTTTCTTATCGGAGCACTTCAACGAAGTAATGGGAAACTCAGGTTGGGGTCCCTCATTACCAAAATCCTTGAAGATCATCAAGTAGACTTGATTAATGAAACTGAGTCCTACGAAAGTGAAATCACAGCGGCTCTACTGTTCGGGTTAGTATACGACCAACCCCTCAAGTCTAAAAAGGGAAAACAGGCCATCGAGGAAAATGAGGAAGAAGTTGATGAGGTACAGGATGTGCAACCCAAAGAAGGGAAAAACACCATGGGTGAACCTGCTGACCAAGCTAAGCGAGAGAAGAAGAGGAAAGCAATACAAACCTGTTCCAAAGATGTTGATGCTGTTCCAAAGAAAATCCGGGTTGTATCAAAGGGGAAGAAAATTGATGCTGGACAAACTCAGGACACACCTAAGTCAGCAGAGAAAAGAAACAGGCAAGTTGAGCCTGAAGAAGAGAGTGAGGAAACTCCAGAGCAACCACTGCATAAAAAGCAGCAGCAGAAGAAGAAATCTTCTCGTATAAGTCCAATTGATGCTGTCCCTCTTGGTTTTGCTGTTTCTGATGATTCCCACTTCATGAAAAGCCAAGAGATTGACCTTGAGAAAATCCCTGCTGACCAAGAATCAGAAGAACTAAGAAACAATGAAGGTCAGCATGATGATGTTGAGCCAGGTCAGGAAGATAATGCTGAGCAAGAACAAACAACGGATATTGAGCAGGCTGAGAATCCAAGTGTGCCAAGTAAGACAGTTGATGCTGGGTTCCAAGAGCAAAACATAGCCGGGGATGCACTCAATACTGACCTAAGGGTAAATTCACCTTTTGAATCTCTTGATTCTATTCGAGTTGACCCCTCTCCTCCAAAGGCTAAGAAATTGAGAAGACTTAAGAAAAAGGCTCAGAAGTCGCCGATTATTGACCTTCTGGATGACTCTCCCCTGCGGGATCCCATTACTGACCTATCGGATATGCAGTTCAAATTCTTCTCCAATACCACTGAGCCTTCTCCATAGGAACTTCAGCAAAAGCAAGCCTCTGTCACTCATCCTGAGGAACAAGCCAAGACTCCAGAAAATCCAATTCCTGCCGAGCAAGAGCTCGAAGTCCAAGCTGCTCAAAGTGAAAAGCATGCTAAGGAAAATCCTGCTCAACCTGAGTTAACTCCTCCTGCACCAACTCAAACCAACATTGAGCAGGTCAATATCTCTGCTGATCCACCTCCTTCCACTCCAATATCGCAGAATGTTGATAAGTCAGTCCCTGCAGCTGACCTAAATAAAAGCCCAGCTGTTGACCATGCTGGCCCCTCTAGTTCCACTCAAATTCCGGCAACTGAGTCAATTCTTGAACCAACATATGCCTATCTTCATGCTACTGAGTCCGGACGTCGCATTATTGACTCCGCTCAAACTATTCTTCATGATTTGAATACTTCTCATGTCGATGCTGCTGGGTCTGCTAATGTTGAGTCACCACAAATCTGGTCTATCACTCAGCTCCTCAATAAGATCAAGGGTCTCAAAGATCTGGTAAGTGTAATGGCAACGGTCCAAACACAGCAACCCAAGCAAGAATCCATCGTCAAGCTGGCCGAACTGCAGTTAATGATGGTGAATCACATGGATTCCCTTCAAGGCCAGATTAATGCTCTCTCTACAGTCAACACAGGCTATGCTACCTCTGCTGAGTTGAATCAATATTTTACCAAGTTGAACTCTGAGCTGACAGGCACTCGCGAGCTAATCTCCTCAACTTCTCAATGTTCGGTCGAACAAATTAGTGAAGCTGTCCGTCTACTCAACTTAAGTAAAGAGGAAATGGAAACTGACCAACTCAAAACAAACGAACTGTTGCAGTACTCTCGGGCCACCTACAAACATGTGCGCCACACAAACGCTCAACGCCAGTTTTATGATTCGGGTCGGCTTAAAATGTACTATCAAGCCTATGCCCAGCTGACTGACATAATCACATGGATTGGGAAATCCCAGGAGTATATACTCAGTATGTTCAGTGCCTCCATCCGAATTCCCCGTGATACATTGGACGATGGCATTCCAGTTTTTGATGGGTTAAGGGAAAGCACGAAAAGGCTCAAGGCGTATTCAGTCAGGTTAACTCGTGCTGCTATCAACGACACCTTCGTTCCTCCTCCGCCCGATGGTGGCAAAATGGGGGAGAAAGAACAAGCTGGTAGAACTCAGCATGCAGGAGAAGCATCTGGTAGTCAGCAGCAACAAAAAGGAAAAGGCAAAATCAATACTGCCCATGTCCAAGTCAATAGGAAGAAATAGTTTGGCTAGGTTGCTAGCTTTTATTCTTGATTTGTATTTTTATGCGTATTTTGATGCTTACTTACGTATTGTGTTTTATGCTGATCTGTCTTAATTGAACAAACAAACAAAAGAAAAAGGAATAAACTCAGTACACATTAGACTTGATACATTTGCTCTGAAAAAGTTTTCCCATAACTCTGTTATCAAACTAACCATGTATCAAAACTGAGTTAAAACACATTGACCTCTTCTAAAAAGCTGACCTAGGCTCATCTGAATTAGATCTTGGAAGGTCTAGAATTGAACTAAGTCAGTATAAGCATGCCTTAATTTTACTCAATTGAAACTTAGAAGGTTTAGAGTTAAGTTAAGTCAATAGATGCAACCCTTATGGGGGAGTAATTTCAGAAGCAATAAAAAGAATTTCAATCATGGAGAATCTCAATGCTGAGTTTCATCAATTAAATATTTTGCCAACATCAAAATGGGGGAGTTTGTTGAAACACCTTTCCACATGATTTTGATTTGACAAAATCATTTAAGATAATCCATGATTAAGGGACAATTAAATTTAAGCGCTTTGATTTAATTGTACTAATATGTTTGTTCAATGTTGAGTATAAATATAAATACAAATAGAAATAAAAAATAAGACACGACGAAGTCAGCATGAGATCACAACACAAGCTGAGTAGAGTGGAACTCAGCATGACAGAAAATAAGTCATCTTCAGAACAGAAGCTTAAAGATCAAGAAGCTGAGTGGAACGGAACTCAGTATCAAAAGCAGAAAAGTCTTATTAAGAACTATGTCTTGCAGAACGAAGCTGACCATGGAAGCTGAGTAAAAGAGAACTCAGTATCTGAATTGGGAACAATCACAGACAACGACTATCAAAGTCAAGCTGAGTGATCTTCATGACAACATGAATGGTCCGTTTGCTAAAAGACAAGATCCGACAACTGTCTGCACCAATCCAGAACCTTGGAATGACGCAAAAGGCAATTTCGAGATGCATGGGTCAACTGTTCTATTAGCAAAAAGACAAACTAGCACAAGAAGACGAAATCTGCAAGAAGAAGACAAGTTTGATGCCTGCGGAATTCAGGCGACAGGATTGGCCTGCAAAACTGAAGCTGACCAGAACTTGCCTAAAAAAGGAGCCATTTGGATCAACAGACAAATCCAAAGTTCAAACCATTTCTGCTTCAGATTTCAGGTATATAAGGACATGATCATTCTTGTATCATTTGTCGATCATAACAAGAACAAAAAGAGTATACATACAAAGCACACAAAAGCCAAAAGAGATCTTACACCAAATTACTATTCTTGTGTAAAAGCTAGATTGATTTTCTGTAATCATCTAAAGTGTTCTTCATTCGAAAAGAACAATTTGTATCAATTGTAAAATTGAGAGTGTTGTGCTGAGTACTCGGTGTTAAGTGCTTAGTGGTAGAGAAATCTAGGTGTTTGGTTATAGCACTTAGCAGGAGTTGAGTAGACGAATAGAGGAAGGTACTCTTGCATATTCAACTGCCTTGTAAACAGTTTGTGCTCTACCTTTAAAGAGCTCAGTATTGGATTTAAAAAGCCCAGAGGGACTCTGGGGACTGGACATAGGCGGAGAGGCCGAACCAGGATAAGTCGTACTGAGTAATCTCTAACTCTCTCTCTCAATATATATATAAAGTTGTATGTGTTGCTTGTCATATTTACTCAGCATATAAATTGTTTAAACTAATACTGAGTAAATAAGAGTGCTGAGTTGGAAGCTGACCACAATAGTGTCAATTCCCAACTCATACGTAAAATAGTTCTAGTCAACATCTGACTAAAGCTGTCTTACACTATAATCGGCCGTGCTGACCAAAACTGAGTTAACTAACTCAAGAAAATATATTAAGTCAGCTTAATTAAATTAGAAAAAGTTGTATTAGTTCCTAACCCCCCCCCCCTTGGAACTAATCACACAGAACCAATACTTGTGTGGGGAAATCCAGGGGATAATAAGCCAATTCTGGTGGAATAGGAAACCTGGGAAAAGAACCATTTACTGGCTTGCTTGGGAGGCTATTTGTCAATCGAAGGAGAGAGGAGGCCTTGGATTTCGATGGCTGAAATCGTTTAATTTGGCCTTAATTGCTAAGCAGTGCTGGAGAATTTTCAGACAACCTGAATCCCTTTGTGCAAGGCTCCTAAAGGCTAAATATTTTAAGGGATCAGATTTGCTATCTGCCACTGTAGGCTCTAATTCGAGTTATTTTTGGTGAGGCTTGTGTGAGGCTAGCAAGGTAGTCCGGAAGGGTTGATGTGGCGTGTGGGAGATGGAAATTGTATCAGAATCCTAGATGATAACTGGGTACCGGGGCTGAATTGCAAAAGACCGGTAATGCTGAAAGGAACCAATGGACCTGCACTTGTTCACGATTTAATTGACAGGGAGAACAATATTTGGGATGAGCGGAAACTAGATGCACTGTTAATTCCATCTGACGCCCAGGAAGTACGGAACATTAGGCTGAGCTATCGCAAGCCGCGAGATGAAATATACTGGGGAGCTGATAGAACGGGCTTTTTTACTGTCAAGAGTGCTTACTATTTGGCTGAGAAATTCCGAGATATGGCTACTGATGTGCCGAGGCGATCTGAAGAGGATAACAACTTGTTTGGGAAAATTTGGAAGATGAACCTGCCGGCCAAAATACTGCATTTCTATTGGAAATTGTCGAGGAATCTGCTACCGTGTACTGCCGCACTTCACCGGCGAGGCGTTTAGGTCCAGAATAAATGTCAGTTATGTCATGCTCCAAACGAGACTATAATGCAGGTTTTTATTAAGTGCCAAGAAGCCAAGGCGGTGTGGAAAGGCTTGAACCTGTCAATCCGGCTGGACAAACTTCAGACGAATTCGATCGAGTGCTGGTCTAGACAGTGCGTCGACAAATTATCATCTAACGACATCCGGATTGCGATAACCACTATATGGTGGATGTGGTACCGTAGAAATAAGTTTCTTCATGAAGGTTTTTGGACTGAACTAGGTATATTAATTAAGAAGGTTGCAGAGTACCTCCAAGAAATCGGCTCCGCCCAGGCAAATGAACATCGCAATGCTCTCCCGATGCAATTATCCAACCGATCAGTCTGTGAATATATAAGAGTATGGTATCCTCCTCCGAGCGGCGTCATAAAAATCAATTGTGATGCCAAATTCGGAGAATATGGCCATGCATGTAGAGCGGGATTGGTTGCGCGGAACTAGCAGGGAGAGATAATGGCTATGGCTGGAATTTCGATTGGTTTTTGTGCAACAGTGGAGGAAGCGGAACTGCAGGCTGTGTTGTCCGGTTTATTACTGGCCCGTGATTGCTGTTTCAATGAGATAATTATTGAATCGGACGCACAAAGGGTGGTTCATGCTCTTTCGTCAAGCAACTTCCGTAACACGACCCTACGGTTTCAGTATGAAGATGTAGCTACATGGTTTACTATTTTTCGTAAAATTTCCATTCAGTTTATTTCTAGAGAAGCCAATCAAGTTGCTCATTCGTTAGCTAAGTGGGCTTCGGACTTACACGAACCTACGATTCTTATTGAGGACTGGCCTCCGATTATTGGGGGTTTGATCCGTCATGATGTAGCTCCTCATTTTATTCAATAAAATTTGAAAGCTTTTACTAAAAAAAAAAAAAAATTTCTCTATTTAGGAGGGGTTTTTTTTCACTAAAACCATGAATAAACAATAATTTATTTATTTATTTTTTAGAATTTGTTGGGTAAACAATTATAACGCTTTATATAATTATTAGTCCTTTGGTTGTCTGTTTTGCTTTATATATTATTTATTCCTAGGCTAATCCCGGGTTAGGTTGTTTGGCTGTTTTGTTTGTCTTTCTCTTTCCTTTCCTACAAAATAAAAATAAAAATAAAGCTTTATATAATTATTAGTCCTTATTATTTTAGAGTTAATTATATAATTTCAAAGTTTTTCCGTCTAAGTCTTTTATTTTTATATTTAAATCAATAATCAAATTAGACTAAATATAATTTTAAATATCAAAATTACCATTATTCTATGTTTTAATAATAAAATATATTATTATTTTTATTTTATATTTTTTTTCTTTTTTTTTTCTAGATAAACACAAGCTCTATGGTAATTAATTTACAACTTTTTATATAATTATAAAACTCTTATGTAATAGTGTAGAATTATTTATTAAAAATAATGAATAAAAAATATTTTAAGGATTATTAAAATAGGTGTGGAATTGTATAAAATAATATCTTTTTTTATCTTTAATGAACTTTATGACGAAATGAATAAAAATATTAATTTTTCGAAAAATTTATATGATAAAATTTTAATATTAGGTTAAAGAAATCATATTAAAAAAATAAAGAAAAGTGATGATAAAAGATTAAGAGAATAAATAATACTATATATATTATAACTAATATATATAAATATAGAAATTTCGGTATATATATATATATATATATATATATATATATATATATATATTACATAACTTCATTAAACTATTTAATTAAATTTTAAAATTAAAAGATAAGTTTTTTTTTGAAAAAAAGATAAGTTTTTATTTATTTATTTAACTACGACCATATTATATTTTCATATACATAAATAAATGAAAGACAGGGTCTATGGTACTTACTCGAACTCAATTCTTTCTGGGGTTAGGCTCTGGGACTCGAACCCAACTTCCAAAAACCTATTGCCTATTGCATGTGTTAAGCAAAGATCGAATCTATAGAAAGAAATGTTCCATTCTTGTATTCTACGTTGAGTACACTGAACACTCACAGAATCCCGATTCAAAATGTAAGAAAAAGAAGAGCAAATCTATCTCCTCTCTAGTCATAAAGTCTCGTAGACGATCTAAGGTTACCGACTCTCCGGCCCCATTTCGGTGCACGAGTGGAGAGTACTATGGGCCTGCCGCTTTCTTGATTCACAAGATGACTATATTGGATTGATTGTTTACGCTACACTTCATACCTAAGAGGTTGCCATATTGCTTACCTTAGTAGTTCTATTTTCGAAATATCATAAGAGAAGAAAGTGGAGAATCATCAACAGTGGACTATTAAGGATCGCATCCCGCGCATATTCTACATTATAGCCTGCAACTGATTCAGCTTCCGCTTCTGGGAGATCAAACGGAGCTCGATTTGTTTCTGCTAGACAAGAAATGAGGAACATAACCAATACAGGGAACAAGGGAATACCAGACCATATCTGCTTTTGCGCCATGACAATCTCACTCGAATTACGGGGACCTACACATATTAGTACAGTATACCGGGTCCCCGGCCAGAACCAAAGAAGACCTATGGAGGTTGAGTTTGAAGCGCAAGCAGAGAGGAGAGCTATAGGAGGATTGGACACAAGGGCTTGAAGAAGCCTAAAGTTAAGACTGAGTGGGTTGCCCAGAATGAGAAAGGGGGGACTATGGCACCAGAGGCTGGTACTAGCAGTGCAGAGGTAGAGAACGGGGACAAAGATGGGCCTGGGGGGGCACCTTTTAGCCCTTCACAGGCCTCGGCCTCGGGTTCGGTTCAGGTGAAAAAAAAAAGAAAAAAGAAGAGGAACCCCACCCAAAGCCTGCAACTATACTCATTTCTGAACATTTGAAAAAGATGTCAAAGTTACTCGAAAAAATCTCACGGGATACAAACACAATTGACAGGGGCATTAGTAAAAAACGATGGTTACTTTTCTTAAAAAAAGAGATTCCACCCCAAACACACACACAAGATAAGTATCACTTTCTGTGTTTGGTCTATACGTCTTTAGAAGACGAATGGGACACCTCCAGTTATTTCAGAATTTTTTTGGAAAAGATTTTGAAAGACGAGGTAATCCCCAGCCCGCTTGAGCAATTTTCCATTCTCCCATTACCAATACTCTGTTACTCTTGCAAAGGCTGTTTGTTTTCTTGAGGCTTCCTTCGACTCATGGTTAGCAACCACGGTTCTTGAAATAATGGCTGAGCATTTCTTTTTGGTGCCCTGGGTCAATAACCCTGGCTGTCATGTAAAGTTTGGTCGTGGCCAACCCTTTCGATATCTCTCTTCTTGGCCTCTACTCTAACACCATGCGATGGTGTGGATGTGTGCAGAGAATTAATTTGTATCCCGGGAAGGTCTTTTACGGGCAGGTATGCCCTTCTCGGTAATGACTTCATCATTGCTGATGAGGCTGTTGCCAAAGTCTACCTGGAGGAATTCAAGTGGTTTGGAAAGTCTGTTTTAGTACGAGACCGGACCTTTTCACGGTAGTGCTTCTCCCCAATTTTTATGAAATACAAGATGCTCATTTGAGGTCTAACTGTTGGAATTGGAATAAGGGTATCCATTGTTATGTGATTTGATACATTGGCGATCATATCGTCTATGTAGACTTCTATCTCCCGGTCCATCATGGAACTGTGTGGCCATCTGCTACCTGCCCATAGAAAGGGTTTAAAAAGGTACCCAATTGAATAGTGAATTATACCCCGGGAATCAATAAACACGCCCTGGCCTGCTTGGGTGGTTCTCATCCCTTTCAACCATGTCCAAGATTTCTTCTCAGTATCGTTCTGGAAACTCCTCACTGAGCGTCGAGCTTCCGCCCTGCTTCTCTTCGCCTCAGTCTTAGGAAGAGTGGGAGGGGAGCTCTGATCCCTACCCTACTCAATCAATCTCGTATCTAAGGAAAGGCTGTTTCCGATCGAGTGAAGTGGCATTCCGCTCTTCTTCTCCGCTTCCTTGCCTTCAACCGGCCTTCAAAGTCATAGTTTTCCCTGCTGGCCATTCATCAGGTTCACTTCTCTGATCTTGGCCTGTGATTAAGAGGAACTCCTTGCCAGTCATAAGGGTCCCTCCTCGGCAGTCATAGTGGCTGCGCTCCTTTCCTCTGTCTTTGACTTTGGTCCCAGAGTTTTGAGGCTGGCTTTATTTAGTGGTCGGAAGAGGGGCCGCCCTCTTTTCCGCACCAATCCTTATTTACTACTACATCTTTTTGGGGGTGTATAGCTCAGTTGGTAGAGCATTGGGCTTTTAACCTAATGGTCGCAGGTTCAAGTCCTGCTATACCCAAATCTACCTTACACTATAGCAAGATTTTAAGAGTCCTAAGTTTTTCGTGGGCGTGGGCTTAGTCTAAAACATCATCATTATTTACATCCTTATTTGGTGCGTAGGGTGACGTCTTTTCAAATGAGTGATTGTTCGGCCTCAGTGGCGTGGGCGGCTTTCCTTCTTTCAACTGAGGACCTGCTTTCTGCCTTAGGCTTATTTACCAGTGCAGGTCTAACTTATCAGCCAGCCATTCTCCGCTAACTCAGCCCTCGGTTCACGCATAGTTCACCTCAGTTAGCAAACTACGACTAAGATCTTAGCTTGCAGCTAATCTCATTCAATCCCTAATTCAATTACATTGTCCTAGGTAAAGGCTTTATCGGATTCAGACTCCCTAGCTAGCTTACAGCTTAGGCCTTGCTTTCCTTCCTGGCTGTTGAATCAATGGCTTTCTTCAACGATAAGAAAAGTGGTCATGTTTCACACATGAAAGTAGATGTTTGAGTTAGGACTTTCAGTAGAACCCTTTATGCCTGGTTTAGGCCTCTTTTGAACCTCGGTAATCGAATCCGCTTTCAAAAGCCCTCTTTTAAGCCTTATTTCGCCTATGACCTATGACCTAGGACCGAAGCTTAGCTTATTTACACTAGCTTCTGGTAACTTAGCAGCCAGCCTTTATTCCCTGTCTGGGTCTGGTTTAGACCCGTTAACTCTTAGCTGTCTGGCGGTAACCCTTTCAGACTCCCTAGCTCGCTTATGAACCCGCAGCTTTAGAAGAGCTACTAATAGCTCGCAGCTAATCTTATTCTTTCATTCCATATTACATCGTACCTAGGTAAAGGGTTGGTTGCTAGCTTTATCGGATGAAAATCAATAGCGTATCATAATAGAAAGCTTTCAGAAGACTAAGTCAATGAAAGAGAGAGTACATACTCAATTAGTTAGCCGTAAACTAAGAAAGAAATGTTTTTCTTCTCGGAGAGGTAACTAATTTAGCGTGTCTGAAGTAAGCTTGTCAGTAAGCTCGGGAAAGCTTTCTTGCCTTATCTACGATATTTCCTCTTTACCGTTAGTGATGGTTTTGGCTGTTCCGCCTTACCGAATAGAGAAGTACCGAATAGGAGCAGAATAGGTAACCGAATAGGAGCGGATAAGTTTCTTACGAAAGACGACCCGCAAACTAGTTGGTTTGGTTCCCACAGGGCATAGTGAGCCCTTAGCTCGGCTACAGAGGATGCTTTCACACACGTAAGAGTGAATTCTTCTCATTCTCATCCCCTGAGGTAAGGGCTCACTCGGTCCTGTCTCGAAAGAAGAGGTCTGCCTCAAAAGAAGGGGTCTTCCCCGTAACTTCCTTACCTTGACTTCGAGAACATACTTGAATATTTCAAGAAATTTCAATTAATTACATTTAATTAGTAATGAAATGGAGTTACTAAGGGCTCAGCTTCTTAAGTCAAAGAAGAGAAGGAATACCCTACTCGTGGTACACATGCTACATCTTATCTTTATTGCTTTCATATCGAAGAATCAACTTCATAGAAAGAAATAGAATAAGAGAAGAAGTGTAACCTTCTAGAATAGAAGAAATGAGAAAAGCAAGGAAAGGAGGAAGTAGCTGGCTCGATAGGGCCAAGGAAAGCGAAATCTTTAGGTATTGGAAGGTATTGGATTACACAGCCCTGCCCAGTCTTTGGTCTCGAAAGAACCTACTTGTCTGCTCCGTAACTGATCAATTCGGTAAGGAAGAACAACCAAAACCAGTAGATATAAGAAATAGCATAATGTAATAGAAGGTGAGCTTTCAGAAGACTAAGTCTATGAAAGAATTTAAGAGCTCATTAAAACAGAACTTAAAGAATTTATAATTACATGATGAACTAGCTAATTAATGTGTTAAGTAAAAGCACATGAATCTAATAATGCTTTATCTTAAAGCACTAAACTAGCATCTTTACTTGATTAAAAACAAATAGTTGGATAATTTATTACTTGATGGATATCCCTTTCATAATTATTTCATACTATAATTATATGCTATTAATTTTGAATAAATTCACTACACAATAATATAACATTATTATTTGTGAATAGTAGTTGATAATTATGCTCATAATAATTCGAATAAACAACTTAAACAAAACCTAACTTTAGTTAAAAAAAAGGAATAAAAAAATTTGTTGTAATTTCATGTGTAAAAACGCTCATGTCTTCTAAAAAAATGTTTATGTGATTTAACAATTTATAATATGGATTTAAATTTTTCTCTATTTAGGAGGTTTTTTTTCCCACTAAAACCATGAATAAACAATAATTTATTTATTTATTTTTTAGAATTTTTGGGTAAACAATTATAAAGCTCTATATAATTATTAGTCCTTTGTTTGTCTGTTTTGCTTTATATATTATTTATTCCTAGGCTAATCTCGGATTAGGTTGTTTTGGCCGTTTTGTTTGTCTTTCTCTTTCCTTTTCTACCAAAAAAAAGCTTTATATAATTATTAGTCCTTATTATTTTAGAGTTAATTATATAATTTCAAAGTTTTTTCCATCTAAGTCTTTAATTTTTATATTTAAATCAATAATCAAATTAGACTAAATATAATTTTAAATATCAAAATTACCATCATTCTATGTTTTAATAATAAAATATATTATTATTTTTATTTTATGTTTTTTTTCTTTTTTTTCTACATAAACACAAGCTCTACGGTAATTAATTTATAACTTTTTATATAATTATAAAACTCTTATGTAATAGCGTAGAATTATTTATTAAAAATAATGAATAAAAAATATTTTAAGGATTATTAAAATAGCTGTGAAATTGTATAAAATAATATTTTTTTTTATCTTTAATGAACTTTATGACGAAATGAATAAAAATATTAATTTTTTGAAAAATTGATATGATAAAATTTTAATATTAGGTTAAAGAAATCATATTAAAAAAATAAAGAAAAGTGATGATAAAAGATTAAGAGAATAAATAATACTATATATATTATAACTAATATATATAAATATAGAAATTTCGGTATATATATATATATATATATTACATAACTTCATTAAACTATTTAATTAAATTTTAAAATTAAAAGATAAGTTTTTTTTTGAAAAAAGATAAGTTTTTATTTATTTATTTAACTACGACCATATTATATTTTCATATACATAAATAAATGAAAGAATTTAAGAGCTCATTAAAACAGAACTTAAAAAATTTATAATTATATGATGAACTAGCTAATTAATGTGTTAAGTAAAAGCATATGAATCTAATAATTGTTTATCTTAAAGCATTAAACTAGCATCTTTACTTAAAAAAAAATTAATGGAAGTTCACTATAGAAATATTAATACCATTAAACTCTATTAAATTAATTGACAAATTGATAGAATCTAATGGCCCTAAAAATATTAAAACACTCTCAGTAGTTTGAGATTAATAACGTTCAACTCATTCTATCTACCAACTAGTTTAATAAAGTTTAGTATCATTAAAAAAATGGGCAAGCAACAATCATATGAAGTATAATCATATTAATTTCACTTATAAATTAGCAATTAAGGTTGATTAGAATAATTAAAAGTCTCAAATCGTTTAAGCTAGATCTCAAACCTCTAACTGAGAAATGAGACAAAAATGAATAAAAAACTCACTCACAATGTTTGTATGTATTTTTTTTTTTTAATTATTGTAATCTATCTAAAAGAAGTAACACATTAATCTACAAATATTAATAAAAAGGCAAATAATTAACAAGCATTTAATATTTTAAAAAAGAAAAATATTGAATAAGAGCAAAAGAAAAGTACAGAATTGACTCAAAAATCAAAACCCAAGCCATTAAACTTGGAGGCGTAAGGGTATATTTGAGGCCTCTCAAGCCTCCACTTTCCGCTGCTGAAGAAGAAGACGAAGGAGGAGGAGGAGGTCCGGTGGAAGAAGGAGGAGCAAGGAGGTTAATTTTTCAGTTTTTGTTATGGAGGTGGTTTCATAGCCACTTACTGGTGTAAAGATTCTCCATGTTTTATAACGTCTCGTGTTCGATTCCCCACGCTCTCTTCTAATCTTACACTGTTCTCTATTTCCCATTTAATATAAATAACTCACCATTCTAATATCACACTTTTCAACATTTTTCTTCCCTCTTTTTCCTTGTCTCTTCACCTTCCTCTCTCTGCGTCAACTCAAATGGCTTCCCTGCCCCAATCATCTGCCATTAAGGTACTCTTTCAAGTTTTACTTGTCTTCCACTTTCTCCTTGATTCTGTGGTTACTCAGTTGAAGGGAATTTCATGGTTTTTTATTTGGGTTTTTTCTAGGGCGCGAAAGTTCTTATGGTTGGAGCTGGTGGAATTGGTTGTGAGTTACTCAAGACACTTGCTCTCTCTGGGTTTCAAGATATTCACATCGTGAGTTTTCATGTTTTCCACTTCTTTTTTTCGGGTTTTGTTAGACACTAATTTTGTTGTTTTAGGTTTCTGGGGTTTTATTTTACCTGTTTCGAGGGTTTACACGATAATATTGCTTGTTTGTAGCCCCATTTTTTTTCTGGAGCTTGTTGTTTTATTTTGTTCAAGGTTTGGGGTTTTTCCTTCTCAGTTTTCTCTTTGTGAGGAGTTTCGTAGGTGCCAAGGGTTTCAATAGCAAGTAGGTTGTGTAAGGATTTCTGAGATTTCTTTACAGCGGTCGTTTGTTGGGCAACTATGGTTTTTAATTTTTAATAAAAAAGTTAAATCAAAATTGCTTCATTTGCTGTCAATATTTTTCTAGAGATTAGGAAGAGATAAATCTTGGGTATTATTTTATTTTATTTCATTTATAGTAAACAGAGTTTACCAATTGAACTTTGCAAAGCATCATTATTAACGAAAAATCATACCAACAAATTTATTGGTGCAAGTGTGTTTGAAAATTTCATGTTGTAAGTGGAAGGATCCTGTTAACTAGATTAAGCATAATAATCAAGTGAGTTTACATTGAGTGAGCATGGCGCAAAGCACTATCAACTTATTGCTTCATGGTTATGAAAAAGTGATTTGGGGATCCAGCATGGAAGGGAGTACTTCCATTTTGGTGGCCTAATGCAATTCCTCATTAGATGTTGTACTTGGTGTCTGCTGAGAGCTGAAGAAAGAAGTTGCTGGAGTTGGTTTTCATGTGAGAACTAAAGGAGATTCCAGGGAAGTTGTGTTAACTGCAAGCTGTATTGTCATTGCTATGAATGTGTGGGTACATGGATGAGCAGCTAATGGAACTCTTATTTCTTATTTATAGCATGTCCTAGGCAAGCCACATTTTTTGATGGAATCATCTGAGAGTTGGAGGGTCATATAATTGCTCTGTGAGGAAGTTGTGATTTACATTCAGCTGCTAGATGTCTGTTACTCCCTCTGTTTTTTAGTATATGTTGTTTTAGGTTTTTCAATTTGTTCATTTTTATGTATCGTTTTTGTATTACTAATGCACTTTTAGTAATATTTTGTCAAATTTTCCCTTATTTATGATAAGAGAGACGTTTAGTATTGAGCTATAAAAGTTAAGAAGAGAGAACTTTTGCATAGAAAGTAGAGATTTATGAGAGCATTATTAAGGGTAAATTAGTCATTTTAATAGTCTAATTAATATTGCATTGGTCTTGATGAAAAACCTTAAACAGCATATAAAAGAGAACGGAGGTGAGTATCTTATCTAGAAGTTAAACTTGTCTTTCTAGAAAGATTTCACTTTAAGATTACTAGACCTTGTGTGATTGTCATTAACTTTGTAAAATACCATGTAAATAGAAAGAAATACATGAGATACCATGTAATCTGAAAGAGTACATAAATATATTTAACTTGAAGAGGAATACACATGTATATGCAAGATATTCCTAAAATTACTCCTTAATTTAAGGAACCTAGCAGACCTATAGCAGGCTGTAACTATCTTGTAGCAACATATAATTGCCAAGCATGCTATACATTTATTACAAACGTATTTGCTTGTATCTGTCTGCAGATTGACATGGACACGATAGAAGTCAGTAACCTTAACAGGCAATTTTTATTTCGGCAATCACATGTTGGACAGTCCAAGGCTAAAGTAAGTGTTTTCTTTATTGTTTGTATACATATTTTAGTTGTATATCTTATTGTATTTATGAATGTTGTTTCTATTTTAACCAGGTTGCTCGAGATGCTGTTTTAAGATTTAGGCCTCATATTAGCATTACACCATACCATGCAAATGTGAAGGGTTCTAACTTCAATGTGGATTTTTTCAAGCAATTTAATGTTGTTCTGAACGGTCTTGACAACTTGGATGCAAGGCGGCATGTCAATCGTCTATGTTTGGCAGCTGAAGTTCCTTTGGTTGAAAGTGGGACAACTGGGTTCCTTGGACAGGTAATACTTTTTTCTTTATAGTCCTTTATGAGGACTTCACTAGACAAGTGTAAAAGTTCACGCTAAAGTAGATTTGAAGCCATCAGCTTTTCAAAATATTTTCTATAATAAAGAAATATCCAGATTGTGAATAGGTTGTCAATATTTGAAAATTTGGAGTACATTTGGATGGCCCTTTCATCAGCTGAGAAATTGATTCTGCTTGTTTCAGTTTATTTTATGCAACCAAATTATAGCTTTTGTATTTTGCAACAGACAGCCACACATCGACATTCTCACATTCAACTCAAGATGTTTATTTTTTGTAAATTGATGCCTTAATTTGTTTTATATTTTGATAAAGATGATAGCATATTTTTTCTCCTCAAATGTTACTTGGTAATCAGGTGACGGTGCATCTTAAGGGAAAGACAGAGTGCTATGAGTGTCAACCTAAACCTGCGCCGAAGACATATCCTGTCTGTACAATTACCAGTACTCCATCTAAGGTACTTATATTCAGTTCTTTTTTTGTGACCGGTCTATTTGGGTTTGCTGTCCTGATTGTTCTCAAACTAATATATTATGTTTAGGAGCTTTTAGCTTGCAATAATTCTTTTCATAAGAAGTGTTCTCTCAAAACGTGAATCAACCTGTGATTATGATGCATCACAAGGCTCTAAGAAGCTTTTCTTTTGTCGTGCTAATTTGTACGGACTCTTTTGGACAGATAGATTAAGATAACTAGCTAGTAGATATATGCCGCATACTTGGCTTCCAAAATTTAGGAACTTCTAAACTTGTCTTACTGATTTTTTTTTTTTCCATGTGAAGTTCAGATTATCACCTCATTAGAGAATACACCATTTGTGGTTATCAGTTATCACTATGCCCTGTCATGTGATTACTCGAAATTCCCAATGATTTTGGATTTTGGTATTCCTGTTTGAAACTGCTTGTTTGGTTTTAGTGTACTTAATATTTGTCAACATTTTTCAAAACTGCAGTTTGTTCACTGTATTGTCTGGGCAAAGGACCTGCTTTTTGCTAAGTTATTCGGAGACAAGAATCAGGGAAATGATTTGAATGTACGGTCTAGTGATGCTTCTGAGTCATCAAAACATGCAGAAGATGTATTTGAACGAAGAGAAAATGAAGACATTGAGCAATATGGAAGGAGGATTTATGATCACGTGTTCGGTTATAACATTGAGTTAGCATTGTCTAATGAAGAGACTTGGAAAAACCGTAATAGGCCGAGGCCTATATTCAGTAAGGATGGACTCCCTGAAAAACTTCAGCAAAATGGAAAAACTGATAAAAGCTGTGCAACTGATGATCCTTTGTCAGTGTCTGCTATGGGATCTTTGGGTCTGAAGAATCCTCAGGATATATGGAGCCTTTCAGAAAATTCAAGAGTTTTCCTTGAGGCTTTGAGACTATTTTTCATGAGCAGAGAAAAGGTTTGCTGTTCTTATTTTTTTCTTGCCATTGGGCATGGAAGATATGTACTTATTGTTTCTGATGTTTACAGGAGATTGGGCACCTAAGTTTTGACAAAGATGATCAGTTAGCTGTAGAATTTGTAACTGCGGCTGCGAATATTCGAGCTACTTCATTTGGGATTCCTTTGCATAGCCTTTTTGAAGCTAAAGGTATTGCTGGCAACATTGTGCATGCTGTTGCAACAACTAATGCTGTTATAGCTGGTTTAATTGTCATTGAAGCAATCAAGGTGTTGGAAAAGGATACAGATAATTACAGGTGTGGCTACATTTTCTTTTTTCACTTATCCTCTGGTCGAGTTTAAAGTATTTCAATCCAGTAAGGCTAATGATAAATAGTTTCAAAACTTTTTAGCAATGATGATGTGAGTTCTAAAATAGTACCTAATTTTTTTTTCTCAGTTTGTTCTGATCTTACCTTAATGCCCATTCAGGATGACATACTGTTTAGAACATCCATCTAAAAAGATGCTTCT
Organism: Euphorbia lathyris; assembly: GCF_963576675.1. NCBI lineage: Eukaryota > Viridiplantae > Streptophyta > Magnoliopsida > Malpighiales > Euphorbiaceae > Euphorbia > Euphorbia lathyris. Next base: position 42,236,021 of record NC_088912.1, on the reverse strand, counting down.
TATGCCAGTGGAACCCTTTGAGCCTAATAGGTCATGCTGTGTTTGCTCTGAGGTATATATCTAAATAAGTATTACATTCTGGAATTTTTTCATATATATTTTTTATCCATTGGGTTTCCTTCCTTTTATCATGGCTATTGTCAGTCACCATTGTCGCTGGAGATAAATACTCACCGCTCAAAGTTGCGGGATTTTGTTGAAAAGATAGTTAAAGCTAAGCTGGGAATGAGCTCTCCATTGATTATGCGTGGGTCAGCTCTTCTTTATGAAGTTGGCGATGATCTTGATGAAGATATGATAGCAAATTATAATAATAACCTTGAAAAGGTACATTCACCAATTGGTAATCTGAAATTAGATTTGCATAAATGCAAGTTACATGGATTTTTAAGGTTTTTCTTTTCCTCCATCTTTTTCTTATTCTCAATCAGGTGTTGTCTGAGCTTCCTTCTTCCGTTACTGGTGGGACAGTGCTCACAGTAGAAGATCTTCAACAAGAGTTCACCTGCAATATTCATATCAAGCACAGGTTCGTACTTAGTTTCAGATTTGCAATTTGCAAAGTGTTAAAAAGTGTTGCTGCAGATTTTGTTGACTCCACCTAATGTTTGGATACTTCATTAATTGTTTAATCTGCTGTCCTAATGCTTACCCTCATGGCTCATAGGTAGATTTACTTTTTTCGTATATCTGCAATTTCACAGAGCTGTTGGTTTTGATTTTTTAACCCTACTTTCAAAGTTAATTGCAATTATTAATTTAACTTTTAAAATCTGGATAAATTTACTAAAAGAAAGTAGTTCGGATATGACTGCAAAAACAAGAAAAAATTTGGATGTTTTGCGTCATTAGGTTTTTATCATTTATTTGATGCACAGAAGGATGCTATTTCTGAGCATTATTGGCTTTCTTAGTGGTTATATATGTTGGTTTTTCATTTTTGTTTTGTTTCCAGATTGGTTTTCTTATTTTTAAAAAAAGAAGTAACACTACATGTCTTTTGCATGTGATGTCACGCAGAGAGGAATTTGACGAGGAAAAGGAACCTGATGGAATGGTTCTCGTTGGATGGACACAAGCTCCAGTTGAGAAGGGTGATAGCAAGTCAGTTAGAAATGGTGAGAGCACATCAAAAGCGTCATCCACAGAGGCTCAACAGGAAGTTTTGGACGAGGAAATTTCAGAAGGATCTGATATTTCTGGGAAGAAGAGAAAGCAGCCAGAATGTTCAGCAGACAAAACGATGGACACAAATACTAAGAGTAAAGTTCAAAGGCATGATGTGGATGTTGATGCGGATGAAGATGATCTCGTCGAGGTTGATCATTGGACTGCATCTGATGGTAAGAAACAAAGGTTGCAATAGTTTTTTCTGCTTTTGGTTCAACAGTTTAGTTTAGGGTTTTTTTACATCCTAATTTTATACAGTTAGGGAGAAATGTTGATTCTTTTTGGTGCTCATAATTGTGAGTGGGTTGCAGCAGCTTACTAGTGGTTTTTGTTGGGTAGATAATATTAGATTGTAGCCTCTCGTCGTCCGTTTACATGTTGTTCTTTACCAGTGCAGCATATTACCAGCGCAGTAACAAATGCACATTCTTCCTGGCTTTTTAACTAAGATTAACAGTGGAATTGGAATTTTGTAACCCTAAATTTTAAATATGTTGGAAAATTGATGCAAAGTGAAATTATCTGTTGTATAATTTGGTGTTCATAACGCTTGAATTAACTTTCTTTCCCTTCAAGATTTTGTTTGGATGAAGGGTTTGGAGGGGTTAGGAAGGGAAAGACTTGCAAGGGTCCAGAACAATTTTTGCAAACCTTTCAGTTCCTAACCTCTCCAAACCCATGCATAATTTGTTCTCGATCCTTGCAAACTTTTACCTTCCTAATCTCTCTAAACCCTTCATCCAATCAAAGCCTTTGGATTAGCATCTGTTGCAAGGACTGGAATGAAAGAATGAAGTCTTGCAGGGTGAAATGAAATTGGACCTAATTCAAAGGTCACTTTCTGTTCCTTTCAAAAACTAAAGGTTTTGTGGATGCTAAGAGCAGTTTGTTAGAGTCCCCATGATATTAGCCATTTGTAGGCTTTATTTATTTATAGTTGCCAAATGTTCAAGGGTAGGAGGGGTAATTTCAGTAAAAATAGATTTTTTGTTGTTGTCTAAAATTGTCCTGGAGAATGAAGAAAACCTGAGACATGCGTTTAAATTTTTCTAAAGTAGAGAAACATGAGTTTTTCTTCCTGAATAATGATAGTTTGCCTAAAAATGAAGGAATAAAAATAAAGGTTAGTTATGTAAAAAATAGAAACTTATGAAGAGAGAAATATATAAGAATAATAATAATAATGTACAAAGAGCAGATATGCATGTATATATACGAGTTGAGTTATCTACAAATAGGAATGAGTTGGGTTAATTATCTACAGTAAAACCAACAAAAGTAGGGGCAGAAAATTGGCTAGTACTAGATATCCTTCGGCAGGGGTATGGGTTGACATGCAATTCTATCCTTTCTGTATGGTTATGATTGTGTTTCTTTCTTTTTTTGGCATCAATTGGTTTCTTTTTCTTCAAATCTTCAAGACATCGAACATCTTCCATGCATGTAAATGATCTCGCTTTCCCTGAGTAGTACCTTGACAATCCTCTCCTGAAAACCACATTTAAATCTATGTTATTATAAAAGTTTCAGAAAATTAACAAGGAAGAAGATGATGGATGGGCGCCTTACTTCTTAGGAAGATTGTTTCGAAGGGAATTCATGTCAAAGGAAATTGTTTCTCCAGAATTTTCCATATCTGAAGAAAAGTAAAAAAAATAAATAATAGGAAATTAAGATGGAAGTTAGGAAATGGAGGTTAAGAGGTATATATAGAAAAGGGAACCCAATACTTTCCACATCCTTATCTATTCTTTCTCTTCTTCGTTCAATCTCTTTTCACTTTTAGACATGCGCCCTTTCGTTTCTACCTACGCACCCTTCCTTTCTTTTTCTTTTTTTTTTACTAATTATCTATCACTATTTTGGCGGTTAATACCATGCCTATATCTTATCTCTAATATCTCAAAATTCATTTTATGTCAATAAAAAAAATGATATTGTATTAATAAAGTTAATTGAACATTTTCTCCTTAATTGTATTTCACAAAGACATTCCATTTAACCCTACAAATTAAGTTCAACTATTAAAATTATATATTCTTTTGGAAGGATGAAACAATTTGTATATCATATGGTTTCAAGTGTATTGCCTTTAAGTACTTATCCATGTCAGCAACTTCGACAAAAAACGTTCAATGTGATTTTATTAGTACAATATAAAAAATATGCATTATTTTATTGAGAAAAAATGAACTTTTATGACCTTGTCGTTCCTCCTACTTTAACTAATGGGATAGATCCGGCCAAATAATAATTAATATGGTTCCACTCTTAACGTCAACTAAATAAATTAAGCCTAGATAAATTGTACAAAAGGCAATCCCAAAATATGGATATAAAATCTAGAGAAAGTAAGAGAATTTGGTTCATAAGATGAAAAGTGGCTTTTAATTTATACTCTTGAAATTCTAAAGAGTAAATGATCTCTGAACCTAATTAATTAGTATGCACAAAAAGACAATGAAATCTCCTCCCATATGCAGATGACTTAGCAAGTCAAAAGAGGGAGGAGGTTCTACCTCTACACTTCACATTGACTAGAATTGTTCACTACTTCAAACCCCTCATCAGACGCTTTCTTTACCCTTCCAATGCTCCGTTGCGTCCTTCTTGGCTTCGTTTCTCCTAATGACATGTTTCGCTCTTATGTGTCAAAAAAATTCCCTCATTATTGGAAAGAACCTGTTCCCAAGTTATTTGTTTGGTAAGCAAGTGATGCATTAAACTTGAATGAACTCAAATCTTTCACATTAAAGGATGGAGAAGTCTTACACAACTAATTCAGGAGTTGCAAATGATAAACATTCAGACTCAACTTCTTTAAAATCTTGAATGCACCGAATTTATAAGCGTTGGAGTTTGCTACTAGGTGAACTTGCCAACCTTTCCTTGCTCCAATACACAAGGACTTTGTCCCCAACTTCAAATTGCAAATCCTATGGTGCTCATCGAATTTGGCTTTTACTTTATCACTTTCCTCCTTAAGTCTAGTTCTGGTATCTCTTTGCACTTGTTGAAACCTCTTGAGTGAATCTTATATTATACTTGTTATTTTTAGAGATGCTCACTAAATTAAGCATATGATTAGGGACTTTGGCATACACAAGTTCAAAGGGCGATGTCCTGGTACTCGAATGTATGTCCACATTGTATGTGAACTGTTCTTGTGCAATCACGAAATCCCATGTCTTTAACTTGTCTTTGCGGAGGTTTCTCAAGATATTACCCAATATCCAGTTTACCACTTCCGTTGAATGGACGATGGTCAGTGGCACCCCTTTTCTTTATCTTCCCTGTCCGCTTCTATCTCACCCTCTGCGTTGATCCCTTTGCCCTAAAAGTTAAAAAAATTTTAGTTTTTATGTTATTAAATTTTGGTTTAAAATCCAATTAAATCCCTAATCTATATCTTAAAAACCAATTAAGTCCGCTGAAGTAATTAATTAGATCCTCAACCTATGTTGTTGAAATTGCTAATTGGATCACTCTCTCAATTGGAAAAAAAAATCTGGTTCATTTTTTATTTATTTTTCGATTTGTTTTTTCAGTAATTTATGATATTTAAAGTTTGGGTTATCGGTCAATTTCAATTATGAGTTTATTTTTAGTAAAACAAAAGCTAAATGATTATATATACAAAAAAAAAAAAAATTATATATACACATAAAAATTATTTTTGGTGTAATTTATTATTTTTTTGGTTTAGTTTATATGTTTTTTTTTATTAAAACTGAACTGATAACCGAAACTAAAATATTATAAATACTGATCCAAACCGAACTAAAAATATAAAATAATCGAATCAAATTTTATTTCAATTATGGGGGATCCAATTGACGCTTTTAACATATGTTAATTGGCAATTTTAAGACACTTTGTAAAAAATAAATTAGTAAGAATATCACCCATCATCTTGAGAATTTCTGGATCCGACAGTAGCAATTAGGGGTGCACACAATAATCCGGAAAACCGAAAAACCGAAAAACCGAAAAACCAAACCGAAACCGAACCGAAAATAAGGTTAACCGAAACCGATGGACTAGTGTACGGTTTTTAATTTTAAAAATAGTGGTTAATGGTTACGGTTACGGTTTTTATGTTCCAAAAACCGCGGTTAACCGAAACCGACCGAATTCAATTAAATATATAAAAAATATAATATATAGTTTCATCAATTATATTAATAATATTAATCAACTCCACTTCACCAATTATATTATGCAATTCCTCAATTATCAATTTATTATTATGTTATTTTAGTTATACTAACTAAGTTACACAATTTTATATAAAAAAAAACTAAGTTACAAATTATCAATTGTAAGCTTTTTATAGCTAATCATTGATCTTTTATTATTTGAAGTTTTAGTGTTTTGAAATAGAAAATTCTACTTATGTCCCTACTCTTTTTATTATAACTCACCCTTCAAGTATCAAAAATATATTTTTTTATTCCAACCCGAGAGACAACTTCCCTAGATTAATTGGGGTAAATAATTTCAATAACAATTTTAGCAAAGTCTCTTCTCAGTTCCATTAAATTAATCACTGTCATACTTACTAAAAAAATCACTATCATATTCTTTGTATTAACTAATTATATTTATTTGCATTTCTTATCTTCAAATGCCTAAGTATTTAAATTGATGAAAATTTATGAGCTATTTTGAAACATTAAACTTTGATTTGATTAGTAGTGAATGTTAGAGACTTTATAATACTTTAGTTAATTTTATTTGGCACTAAACTTTCATTTCAATTCTTTTATTCTTTTTTACTAATGGTTAGAAACCGAAATAAAAGGTTAACCGACCGAATAATTGGTTAACCGATTAGTGGTTAACCGAATTTAATGGACTAGTGTATGGTTAGTATATTTAAAAAACCGATGAAATGGTTAACCGACCGAATTAATCTTAATGGACTGGTTAACCGACCACGTGCACCCCTAGTAGCAATGGTACTAGCTTTAAAGATTGGTTAAGGAATTTGGTGTTACCAAAAACAATACTTTAAGGCAACCTATGTAGCCTTAAAATCTTCCAGATTCGCAATGGAAAAAGCATCATTGGTCTTCTAACATGAAAGAAAATGTGCCATCTTCGAGAACTGATCAACTACTACAAAGATAGAGTCCATCCCCCTTTGAGTCTTGGTAGCCCAACACGAAGTCCACATAAAGATCCTCCAAATAGCTCATGGAATCGGTAATGGCATATAAAGGCACATGTTTTGAGCATGACCTTTTTGACGGTTTGAAGCACATAGCATCTCTCCACTAAGTAAGTTAGGGGTGACAACGAGGTAAGATTCTCCGAAAACAGTAGGGATCCGAACCGACAGGACTGGGAAAAAATAGCAATTTTTGGATGCAAGGGTGGGGTGGGGGAAGTTTTACTTCCGTAGACTAAATTTGGGTGAGGTGGGTGTTACTACCCACGAACTGTGGGGATCCCCACCCCGCCTCCAAAAAACCGTCCGTGGGCATAAGCTAATATATATATATATATATATATATTTGGAAACCATGCTTTATTAATGCAGCTCAACCCGACAAGAATGTAACATTACATTAGTAATAAAACTCGGAACATTAGAGACAAACATAGAATATAGATATAAATCTACCTTCACCCCCTTTGGAACACTTGGTCCATACATCCCCAAGTTCCAGATCCTCCTTGCAATCTTCCCTCAAATGCTCAAATGTCTCCACTTTAATAGCTAGAGCCTTAAGCAAGTTCACCCTCTTACTCAAAGCATTTGATACCCGATTTTGAGGACTAACCTTGTAAATAAGTTTACAGGTAAACTTATCAACAAATGCGAATCATCCAGCATGCATAGAACTCTGAATTTGCTTGAGTTCTTTCCACCCTGGTATCTACAACCTTGGACCCTTGCGTGCTCTAAATTGCAGCTAAAAAAGAGAGAGCAATTAAATGCACCTCTATATCTTTTGGCCTTACATAAACCTTTGATATACTTTTCTAAAACTACTTTCTGCAATTGCTGAAAGATAAGGTTACTACAACCTTTTCCCATTCCTCAAGAAGCATGGAAGGATGTGGCACAGATTCACTAAATCTGGTCATTATCAGGCTCTTTATGGCAGAATTCCACAGGTGCCTTTTTCCACAACTCCTGTGGCAGCAGTGGAAGAATTCCTCACGGACAGGAACACTGAAGGATTGTAACAGTGGCATTTCTCACCTGGCTTAAGCTAGATGCTAAATACTCCTTGTCGTTTCTTATTCTAGAAAAGATTGACAAGATAGCCTACAAATTGTAGCTTCCACGCGATTGCAAAACTCACCAGTATTTCACACATCTCTCCTTAAAAAGAAAGTGAAACCATCAACTCCTGTGATTACTACACTTCCTCTAATAATAGATGCAGAGTGGGTCATTTTTTCTAGGAAGGTTCTTAACACAAGAGCTGCCTATATTAATAATACTCCTATCAATCAATTTCTTATACTTTGCATTGGTTCTCAGCCACTTGGGAAGATGGAACTACAATTAGCAAGCAATTTTCAGAATTCTATCATTCTTGGAGACAAGAATGTGCTAAAGGAGGGAGTATTGTCACATATAGCAGAAGTAAGAAGCAAATTAGTTGTAGTTTCGTTATTATTAGCTGTTATTTATTATTAAGTTTTATGTCTTATTTATTTGTTTTGTTATATGTTTGCTTTTCTTACATAATAGCCTGTTTTGGACTATTGTGGAAGTTGTTAGACCAGCTGTTACATCACAGTTGTATTTCCTTATATTCCAATGCTATATTAGGTCAGACCTATATAATAAGAAGTATCAATTGCGAATAATAAGAATTTCCTAGTATTTTCTATTTTATTCTATTCTCTTTTTTTATTCTTCTATTTCTAACCCCAACTCTCCTAATTCTGTACCAGTAACCTTGCACCTATGCTTACTCTTTTTGTCACCTTTCACAATTGCAAAATGAGAAACTGCCATTCTAAATTCATGAACATTTGCAAAGCTTTGTCCAACATATAGCTCCCTATCAGGTCTATGTCCGATTTGCCCTTTCTCTTATGAATTCCTTTACATTTTCATATATTGACTTCAATGGTGCTTCATCTTCTTTTCACCAAATTTAGAATATTCCTCTTCAGTGTCTATATCTGTTATTTGTTCACTTTCACTTCCATATAGTCTTCATCACTTTTATCTCAATATCACTTTCTTCTTTTTGGACTTTAGGTGTTGAACTACCTAGACCTTCTTGCATTGGTTGGTTCCTTTGAGGCTTCCTCATTAACCTTACCTGGTTGTAAAAACTCTATCCTCAATTTGGTTTTGCTTGTATGGTCTGAAATGATTCAATTGCTGAAAAAGTTTCAATCTTAATGTCTCACAGATAGTTATATAGTTATAGAGCGTATCATCTTTTGCATTTAATTTGTATTTCTGTTTGCTGCTATGAACAAAAATTTACAAACTATGCAAATTAGTTTTGCAAGTATGCACATCTACCTATCCACCCGGTAAATAAGTCTTAGACATATAATAAATACAATAATAACAACAACAACAAAACAAATAAAAACACAACAAATAGAGGAGAAAAATATAAGAGAAAAATAAGAATAAAACATTTGCTACATACACCGTTATATATAAAATGCAATCCTAAACTTTAAATTTTCTGAATTAATGCTGACTATATCCAGCTGATCAAAGAAGCAACCTTCCATTTAATCACTTGATTCTATCTTCCATTAAGACCCCCAGCGAATTGCGCAAACATTGCTGTTCCTGAATGCTCATCAATTGCCTGAACTTTTGCTGGACTGCCCGTCTCTTCAGGAATAGAAACAGGACGGGTATCCGCAGTAGGAGTAGCAGGAGTAGGAGCAGCAGCAACAGCAGGCGAATTAGCACCTTTGGCTTCGTCATCAGGTTTCGCCTGCGTAAATGCTTCTTGAAGCTGTAATGCATACTCCAAATTCCACAGAACATCTCCCATTGAAGGCCTATCAACTCCGTGTTCAGCCAGGCATTTCTCTGCTGCTTCAGCAAATTTCTTCATTGATTCGGGGTTAATCGAGCCTACTAGAACAGGATCAATAATCTTTTCGAGCAACCCTTTCCTTTTCCATTGCATAGCCCATTCAGCTAGGTTTACTTGCTCTCTTGGAAGCTGTGGATTTATGGCTGGCCTTGCACACAACACTTCTAGAAGTACCACCCCGAAAGAATAGACATCAGATTTATCGGTAAGTTGCTGTCTTCTGAAGTATTCGGGGTCCAAATATCCAAAACTACCTTTGACTGCTGTACTAACATGACCCTGACCCATTGCTACATCTTTTGACAGGCCAAAGTCTGCAACTTTGGCAACAAATGCATCATCAAGCAATATGTTTGTGGTCTTGACATCACGATGAATGATGCCTTGAGCAGTACCCGTATGCAGGTAATGAAGACCGCGAGCAGAGCCAATACTGATCTCCAGCCTTTGTTTCCATGTCAAAGGAGCCAAATTCTTGCCATATAAATGGTCTCTGAATGGACCATTAGACATGTATTCATAGACAAGTATCATTTCTTCGTTTTCGTCGCAATAGCCTATCAATGACACTAAATGCCTGTGCCTTAGCTTGGAGAGCATCTGAATTTCTGTCTGAAACTCATTGATTCCTTGTTCAGATTGAGGGTTTCCTCTCTTGACTGCAACTTTAGTACCATCATCAATGTCACCAAGATACACATTGCCAAATCCGCCTACTCCGATTATCATGCTCTGATCAAAATTGTTGGTGGCTTCTTGCAATTCCGCGAAAGAGAAGTACCTGCCAAGGCCAAGTGTTGAAGAATACATTGTTTTTCCTAGAGAAGTCTTACTTGACATGAAACTAGCATCACTTGCATGAATAGGAAGCAACCAAGAAGAAAAGCTGTTCCTTTTTTGCCAATCCTGAGGCCTTTTATGCCACTTTATCACCATAGCTCCGAGACCAACAAATGCTCCAAACATCATGGCAAATCCTACTGCTGCTACCGTTCCCTTTGTGCCCATAGCCGATTTTCCATCCACCCCGAATTCTCCATCCAAACTATCAACTGAGTTGCTCATTTTCATGACTTCCAATCCATTCAAAATAGCATTTCCCGAACCGGTTTCCATCATAGGACTCACTTGAACTTGTAGTCCACTGCTCATAAAGGTTGTATTCACCACTATGTCTTTGTAATATGGAGAAGCCAATTCACTGGTAATGGCAGATAAATCCAGACCCGAAATCGCCATTTTCCCGTTAATATACACATTAAAGTAGAGATCATTCAGGGATTTGCTCACAATGTCACAAAAATGCAGCCTGATTAAATAACTAAAAGCTGCATCAACATCAAATTTCCAAGTTATATTGAAATTCGGCTTAGTTGTTTTCGAATCAGCCATCTGTTCAGCGGATGCATAAACAGTAGCAGGCGCGATGAGAGGCGAAATTCCTTCCCCGTATTTAATAGAAGTAGTCGAAATGGATGTAGCCTCAGCCAATGCAGGATCTTTCAGGAATTTCTTATCATTTATCCAATTTCTGGCAAGTGTATCATTCTTGGAAGTAATTTCAGGTCCGCCAACATTAAGCCTGTAAACAACTTGGTAACCGAATTCAGACAATCCTGAAAAGGGGGCAACAGGAGAAAGGCCTGTACCTTCATCAGCAATCAAAACATCAGGAGCCGTAACAAGCTCAATAGCATTGATGAAAGCAGCAGAATTCTTCATAGGTTCAAAACTGAGTGAAAGTTTAGATTCTGTCATGTTAATGAGATACTCCTTGATGAAGGGATCAGTCTGGTTATTGACATTGAAGTTATGAAGAAGAACATACTTATCCGTCCGGACAGAAAAAGTAGCAGTATGAAGATCAAACCTGGAATTCTTGAGTGGATAAAAATGTAAACGAATCCAATGAAATCCAGGACTTGAAAGTTCAAAAGAATAAGTAGCTCTCTGAACGAAAATACGGGCGGATTGATACAAAGGGGAAGGAACATTAGAATTAGGATCAGAAACTAAGATGTTTTCATCAGTTTGAAGGAAAGTTTTGGAATCATCATCAGTCTTAAAAACTCTTCCATCAGGAAGAGAAGAACGAGAATTAGAACCACAACTGATAAGAATCTGATCGGCTGGAGAAAAAGAGCCGTTAGTAGAAGCAGCAGAAGAGAAAGAAAAAAGACAAAAAAGAACCAGGAGGATAGGCATCGAGGAAGAAGATAGAAAAAGATGAAAGATTTGAAAATGTTTGTGTTTATTTTCTATCTCCATCCCTCCTGTCCTGGACAGAATTAGAGAGGAGGGATTTTGGAGAAAAAAGTTGCAACCTTTCAATCAAATCCCTATAATGGGATTGGTAAAAAATGTTTGTTATAAGAGTTTTGATTGATTATAAGAGAACATAAGGGTTAAGATCAATTTGGTGTTTCCTTGTTACAAGGCATTCTTTAAGGAGCTTAAATGGATTTTTGCTCATCCAAATTTTAGTTGCTATTAACAGAATAACTGTCATTATATGGGATTCTACTCTTTGAAATGGTCAACCACCATTAGTATTTATTTTTGTTTTGTTTTATTTCAATCAATAATTAAAGATTGGTGAATTAAATATCAAAACTAGAACAATATTACACATGATTTGCCAATATGATAGGACACAATATGAAAAAAAGTTAGTAAATAGGTTTTGGTCGAATTAGAGTTGATCTATTAATGATAGCAAAATTACAGTATAATTATATACAAACTGCAAAAAAGACATAAACCCAACACAGAATTAGCGAGCTAGAAGTTTTTCTTGAGTCAAATTTTAAATTGGGTTATGATTCACCCAATATTCTGAAAATGACAACAGTAGTAATCTGAGGCAGTAAAATTGCAAGTAGCCCACAAATAAGACGTGAATCTAATTAGATTGACATGATGATAATATAAAAAATTATGGGACTTATTATGGTACGCCTGAATCTGGATGAAAGTGCTCCCACGACGATAGCTGGAGCCCTTTCTACCTTTAAAGTAAGGCCAAAAAAGAAGAAGGTGGGTTGGATGATTGTGGACTCCATTCCATTCTGATATTTAAATTAATAGAGTTTAGGAATATGAGTAATAAGTAACTAAATATGTACTTTGATTCAGAGATTGCAATAGATATATTATGATAGTCAGTTCAAGGTGTATGTTCTGGTTTTTTTTTTTTTAGGACATATATCAAATCCTGAATAACATGTACTTTAGACAGTTTGTAATAATATCCAAACTGTAATCCTTAAATTCTATGCATATATTAATGGTCCTACTCCAAAATGGATTCGAAAAACATCTTATTGGTCCATGTACCATGGTAGTTACTCATTCGAACACAGTTTGATCTGAAGCTTTTCCTTGCTCCGCCACGACTTTGCTTACTATAGATGAGAACATGCGTATATTTGGTATATTTACATGACATCAGATGCCCCTTTGGTTCTAAAAGCTTTTTAGGGTTTCATTCATTGTTGATTTGTGTGGCTTTTAGAAATTTTTGCCAAGGGTTCGACACTATGCTAATACTAAAGTTTAAGCACTCCTACAAATATAATATGGTGTTCCCAGCACTGCGTTTGATCCTCTCCTCTTCTTAATAGGTGAGACGGCTTGCCGCGTTCCCCCAAAATGATCTCACCCCTATGAGGCATGCAGCCATCTTTAGTAGGCGTCATTTCCATCATTTCTTATTTCCACAGAAAACGCGATACTTGTTCACAACGTCCTACCTAAGAGCAAATAATGATATCTCCATAAACCTAACTCTGGCACGAATCGCACGACTAAAATTGTTTTCGTGTTATACTTGATCCTCTTATCTTCTTGGTATGTGAGACGTCCTTCCACATTCCCCTAAAATGACATCACTCGACAAATTGCACGGCTAAAGTTGTTTTCATGTTGTACTTGATCCTCTTAACTTCTTAGTAAGTGAGACGCCGTGCCACGTTCCCCTAAAATGACATCACTCCTATGAGACGTGCATTCCCTTAGCAGACATTATTTCCATAAGAAACGCGACAGGTGTCCACGAGTGCCCTACCTAGAAGCAAATAGTGCTATCTCCACAAAGCTAACTCCGATACTAACCGCATAACTAAAATTGTATGGAAGGGTTTGGTATGGAGATGAGATTTAATAAAATATCCATAACGGGTATGGGACGGAAATGAAAATACCCTTTTAGGTACCTGCTACACCCAAGTATAATAACAAACAACAACAACAAAGCCTTAGTCCCGAAATAATTCGGGATCGTAACATGAACCGTCATACGAAACCGTGAAATCAAATCGTGTCAGCGACATAAATTCTCTCCCTCCACTCCGTCCTATCCACTACCATATTTTCCTCAATCCCCAATAAACTCATATCACTCTCAATCACCCTCTTCCAAGCTTGCTTATGCATTCCCCTACCCCTCACCATTGCATCCCTTTGTCACTTCTCAGTCCTTCTAACCGGCACATTAAGCGCTATTCATCTTACATGGCCAAACCACCTTAGTTGGTTTTCCCTCATTTTATTCTCAATAGGTGTAACCCCTACTTTTGTCCTAATTATTTCATTACTCACCTGATCCTTTCTCGTATGACCACACATCCATCACAACATACGCATCTTCGCCACCGACATCTTATAAATGTGACAGTGTTTTACTGTCCAACACTCCGTACCATATAATTGTCGTGGGATAAAATTTTTCCTTCAATCTATTAGATATGTAGGGGTCGCAAAAGATCAGGTGAATGGGGATAAAATAATATTTATGAATGAGGACAATATATGGAAGGAGAAATGAAAAGTGTGTTTTACTCTCGTACTAATTTGAGTTATTTAGTACTTAAGTGCTTGAATTTTGAATTTACTTATTAAATTTATGAATGGTTTGTTAAGTTTGTAAAATATTTATTTTATTTGTATTTCGTTAAATTTTAATTTATTCGTCTATTTATTGTTCTTAACAGATAAAGACACCCACAATATCAAATTAAATTAGGACAAGACTAAGATTCGAAATGTATACTCATCACGGTAATAGAACGAGATTGGTAGTTCCAATAATAAACGGGCCATAAAGATACATGAATGATATTACCCACGAATACTATATGTTATCATCCCTAATTAATATAACTATATTAAATTAGTATTATATCCTCCTAATATTTTTAGGACCGATTAAAAGGTTGTTAAATAGATTTTCAACCAAATTAAAAATATAAGTTAGGATTTACCAACTTATTTGATAATGACAAAAAAAAAAAAAAATTCACGTAGTAAAATTACAAATTAGCTACAAACAAATATATGAACACAGTTAAATTGATCCGATAATAATATGAAACTTTTGTGAATTTAATTTATTGGATACTGATTTCATATTGTGAATTTAATTTATTGGATACTGATCCAAACAGTGGTCAACCCCATACAGACACAGCCCATTTATACAAATTGCCACAAATTTAGATTACTAAGAGCATCTCCAATAGAGGATGTCTAAAAGAGTGCCAAAACTTAACACCTAATTCCAAAATATAATATTTTATTATTTCTTTTATCCACATCACTTTTGGCAATCTTTACTTAAAAAATGCTCCAATAGAGATTGCTTGAAAAGTTGTCATTGTAATCCTACAAATTATTATTTTATTATAAATATTAAAAATAAAAAGGCTCCAGATTTTATTATTTCTAGGAGAGAGACCACATATTTTATATTAAAAAATAGGGTAATTAATTTATTAGTCCATATATTTTAACAAAACACACTGTTTAGTCCCTGTATTTTAAAAAACACATGATAAAGTCCCTAACATTTTTCTTGGTGAACTGTTTAGTCTCTGCCGTTAGACTCTCATGAAGATTTTGTTAGTCAATTTAGATTTGCGTTCTTCTTTTCCTTTATTTTCCTTTCCTTTAAACTCTAATGCATCTGAAATTAACTTTGAGTGTTCTTCTTCTTGATTTTCTTCTTAATCGTTCAAATTCGTAAGCATTGGGTCTGTTCTTTTTCTTGTTCTCCATACAAATAGCTTCTTCTTCTAAATTGGATTTCCTCTTCTAAAGTTTGAAGGTAAATAGTAGAGGGCAATTTAGTCATTTCCGAAGTCATAAACGGTCAAAAATCTAACAAACAGACAGAAGGACTAACAGTTCACTGAGAGAAAAAGGTTAGTGACCTATGTGTTTTTGAAAATATAGGGACTAAACAGTGGGTTTTGTCAAAATATAGGGGCTAATAAATTAAATACCCTAAAAAATAATAAACAAGGTTGCCAAAAATTGGCAACTTTCCTTGGCACCCACAATCACTCCAATAGTGGACACCCTTTAAAAGTTGTCAAACCTGATGCCACATCAGCTGTCACTCTTTTGGACACCCTCTATTGGAGATGCTCTAAGGAAATGAGAGAAAGCGAGCAATTAGAAAACGAAAAAATAAAAGGAAAACATGAAAATGAAAAAATGAAACATAAAAACTGAAAAAGAAAATAAAAAGTAAAAAGTTGAAAAATGGTATTTCATGTAAATTTTTCAAAACTACAAGACCTCCAAGTTATTTGTAAGAACATGCAAATGTTGATATCTGAAAACTAAGCATCATGAACTATTGAGTTTTTACTTTTTTTCTATTCTAGAACAATCCTAAACTTTTAAGCTCTAATAAACAAAAGTTAAATGATTACATTAAAATCAGAATAATAAGTTTCAAATAGCAAAAATTTACAGTTCTTTTAGTTCATATCAATTTTAGTAAAAAAAAAAAAGTATGTTGTCTTAAGAACATAATCTAATATTAATTATTTTCATTAAAGGTAATTTTATAGTACTATATATAACCTGACCTTCCTTCTCCCACCATAAAAATCCTAGGTAATTCTTCATATAAAGATCAAACCTTTAAGGCCATTGTAATGCATCTATTGCTTGTTGGTGAAGCTGCTTGTCCCCTGCTGCCACCACATTGAAACCTGATCATATAACAACAATCATAAACCTCTTCTTACTATACCAATTCAAGGTTATACTATATTCATGTGACATCAAAAGCTAAAGAAAAAGGATTAATAGCCAAATAATCCAATTTACGACTTCGATAATCGTCCCAAAACCTACTTGTTGCAGGAGAATTTGGAGAAGCATCCCAGAAAAGTTGATCTCCTTTCCAATCAGTTATAATACCTCCAGCACCCTCTATCACAGGCACAAGGGAAAGGATATCGTATGGCTGCACATCAACAAAATAACAACATAGAATCAATTTACACTTCAATTTTTGCCGGCGATGCGAACTGTGCAGAGGAAAATTCCCCAGAGTTCACAAAAACATGCTGTAGAAAACAATACTATAATAATGGTGTTGAAGCCCTCCAGCATTTGACGTCTCTTAACAGCTCAGAACACCTAATGAAATTCACTAACTTATGCCAGGGATATACAATTTAAATAGTTAGGAACAACTCTTTACCGTTCATGGAGACGAAGCTATATGGACTAATCAATAAAAAATACAACTGAAAATGAGCATACCTTAAGGCCTGACTCAATGACAAGATCCACAAATCCGGATGCTAGAAGTGCATAAGCATAGCAGTCACAGCCATATAGTGGAACTTTCACCTGCAAACAATAGAAAAGCAGGAAAGGCGAGCTTAATGATAAATCATGCTCTTTTTCAAATTAAAAGATATATATAAAAAAAAAGGGCGGCCCGGTCGCACTACGCGTCCCCGCTGAGCGAGGGTCCGGGGAGGGGTCCCACCACAAGGGTGTACTAGGGGCAAGCCTTCCCCTACCAATTTATTTGGCAAGAGGCCGCTCCTAAGACTCGAACACACGACAACAACGTTTACCGTTGCGCCAAGGCTCGCCCTCCAAATTAAAAGATATATATTTATATTTAAACATACCATTGCAAGTTGAAAAGAAAAATGAGAAAAATTCTCCCTACATGAAATGATGAAACTATGAACTTTAATGATGATTTCTTCTGATATGAATTAAAACTAAGTGATAAGAAGACGGTAGAGCAGGGTTAATGTAGTTTAGGAGTCTGAATTGAAAGAAGATAGCAATTGTCAGGCTATTTTTTCTCTGTGATTTAGTTCTTATATATCAGGCCTTTGATCCAATATTGCGCTAGTAGAAAAGCAGGTGAACATGTCGGTCTAACCTATTCTGGAGTCTACTAACCTTATTTCTAACACGGGCAAATGCCTCTTCAGCATCCCCACTAAATAGATGTGGACTTGTGGTGTACCTGGCCAAGGGAGAGAAACAGAGAAGATCAAATAGTCATGATACACACTAGTCATGTGATGCGACTCAATGAAAAGTCAACTGCATCAGACTTCTATTTCTCCATCACAACCTTTCTCATTTTACAAAAAAAGGAACAAGACAATGAGAACATACAAGTATGCTTGTGACAGTTTTGCACAACTTCGTGTGGACAATTCCTCTCCGTTTAGTGTTGTTCTCCTTCCATTTATCCCAATCCATCTTTCTCTTAGTATAGGTTGATCAATTATGCCAAGAATCTGCAAAGACATTTTTCGCACTTCAGAAAGAATACAACACTATTCAAATGGAAGCTAACCATGCAATTCAAGACTGGCCCCGTGTGTCTCTAGCAAATCCTGTAAAACTCCTAGTTTAGATGCTTAAATAAGCATTATCTTCAAAATGCGACTTGTCACTTGGCTATAGCTACACAACGAAAAGTTCTGGGGAAAATTCTGGAAAATCCCTCACTAATTTAAAGTTAAGTTAAGTGGCTGTTCTAATGTCTCAAATTTGCAATATGTTAGTCACGGACTCAAGAGTCGAGACTTTTACCATTGCAAAAGAAAAATGACAACAATCGAAGTGCGAACAGCTATAGAAATATAAGCAAAACCAAATAATGCTGTTAGGAACTTGAGAAGTCATGCATTAGCTGATGTCAATAAATTCATTGCAAACATGCTCTCTCTTATAATAGTTAAACCAGAATATAGGTATTTGATAGGTTTTCTATGAAGGACTAGTATATGAACAGCTCACTCAATCTACAGGAAGACTAGTAGACTACCCTTCTTCAAAACATAACAATTGGTCAAATTTATACAGTCAAACAGGAAAATTTGAGTTATGATGGCTTATCCTATAACTCAATTCCTTAATCTACCACATAATATTTGAAGGATATGACACTAAACAGTTATCAATCCTGATTGATTATGTAGCTTCTCCTGTTTTGACATTAGAGAGAAAGAAAAGGAAAAGAAAAATCATCTAAATAATATTCTTACTTAGCAAACTACAGTGACAAGCTTATTTATTTGCAATAAAATGAAATCACTCTTTGGTTTTCTTTTGGCTCAAAACTAGAAGGCAGGCTATTCTTACCGGTCGACCTCTATGAAGTAGAGCAATGAGTGTACCAAACAAGGGTTTTCCTGAAATATTGAAACTACCAAATCACTCATAGAAAATTATTAAATAGCAGATCTTAATGGTAATATCAAAGGAATGGAAGGAAAGCATACCAGTAATAAAACTCTTTGTCCCATCTATTGGATCTAAAACCCAAACATAATCAGAGAACTTTTCTTTACACCTCCAGCCATTCTCTTCACCATAACTACAATCACAACTCTTTCAGGATTATATTAGAAGTAAACAATGAGAGAATTGATTAACTTTCACAACCAAAGCTCAACCAACTATTCATTTGACTTAGTTACAGAAACAAAATCAGGGGAAGACTTGCCCCCAATACACCGTTGTGGTGGGACCCTCCCGGAACCCTCAGCTCAGCGGGGTCGCATAGTGCACCGGGCCGCCCTTTATAAAAGAAATAGAAAATACTTTACAAGCAACTCACATCGCATGAGAAGGGAAATTCTCCAATATAATCGAAATCATAGATTCCTCGGCTGCTCTATCTGCAATTGTTACAGGACCTGTGGTGAAATGAATAACACAAGAATCAGAAACTAACCCGTGCAATAAGCTGCAAAAATCAGCCACAAATTCACATGTATTGTTACTGTTCCGAGATGAGACAAGTAGAATGAAAAAGCATATACAATTGATGCCTAGAAAAACTAGCAATTCAATTCATTAGCGGGAATTTCGACTCAACTATGAAAAGGATTTGACTTGGTAAATATATGCACTTTATAATGGAAATATAACATAGAAAACAACATGAAAATTTCTAACAATCAGAATTTGGTTTTTTTAGACGCTGATAGGTCATAGCAGTAACAAGATCAAATCATTTTATGATTTTATCAACCCACATTTTGATATCTGATTATGTTTGCAACTTCATAGCCTGCGTATCGATATCATGGAAGCACAGGCATTTGGCTAAGACAATATACAACTTTCGAACAAGAAATAAGCACAGAAATCATGAAGTCTCTAATGACTATCAATCTGCCTTAAATCCAATGGAAGCAAAACAGTACACTACAGAACTCGAAAGTTGCAATTTTCACCCCCACACTACACTTCCCATTAGAATAGAAAGGAGCCTCACATTTTCAATTGCCAACCAGAACAGAAACTCTTACCACAACAGCCCTCAAATTTATCTGGAAATATATTCAATAGAATTCTGTTGCTAATGGAAGAAAATCATTCAATCAGTAGACAATTTATACATACAAAAACATACTCAAGTCCTCCTTATCGAGAATTTCGAATTTCTTTCGGAAGTACTTGCGAATAACATGACCGGAGGCATCGGCGAGCTTATTGGCAACATCGACGAAGCCATCAAGATCAGCATCAGACAGTTCGAATTGAAGAGTATCGGAGTGATCAGAAAGTTTTGAATTTGAAGTCATAATGGAAGGGGACTTTGAAAGGTTTTGCAGAGAGTTAAGAGAGTGAGGTCTCAGGGAGAGGAATGGAAGATTAGAAGCGGAGGCGGATATTAGAGGGAAATGGAGGGAGGAAGAATCAGAGAGAGTGAATGAAGGAACAAGGAATTTAGGAAGCAGAGATTGGAAATGGGACTGAGATTGAGTAAGCATTTGCAAATGTGAAGAGTATATAGTACTGGTGTGGAAGAAGGGAGCGAGCGACGGCTGACGGGCTGAGATACAGACAGCGGAGCTAGTGGCGTGGACGAAGGTAGAGAGACGAAGCGAGGCGGAGACGGGTACCATGTGATATGGGAACTAGGGGTGGGAAAAAAACCGACCAAACCGATAACCGAACCTAAAACCGAATAACCGAACCGAAAAAATCGGTTAACCGAACCGATGGTTACAAGATCGGTTTTAATTTTGGGAAACCGATTACTTTGGGTTTCGGTTTCGGTTTTAAGTCTAAAAAACCGATGGTTTTTCGGTTAACCGAACCAATTACACATTTTTTAAAAAAATTTGAATATTTTATATTTATATGTATATATAAACAATCTCTAAAACCCTAATGTTACAATTAGTCACCCACTTTCAGCCGCCACCCACATCTCTCGCTTGTTGTTTGATAAAACTGAATATTAAGTGCTGAAAAATTAAGCACTGAATTTTAAGTGCTGAATATTATAAGTGCTGAAAATATTGAATGATTTAATTTTTATAAAAATATTAGTTCATAATATTTAGGGTAATTAATTTATTAGTCCCTATATTTTGACAAAACACACTGTTTAGTCCTTATATTTTCAAAAATACATGATAAAGTCCCTAACTTTTTTCCTGATGAACTGTTTAGTCCCTAACGTTTTTCTCGGTGAACTATTTAGTCCCTGCCGTTAGACTCTCATGAAGATTTTGTTAGTCAATTTGGATTTGCGTTCTTCTTTTCCTTTCCTTTAAACTCTAATGCATCTGAAATCAACTTTGAGTCTTCTTCTTCTTGATTTTCTTCTTAATCGTTCAAATTCGTAAGCATTGGATCTTTTCTTTTTCTTGTTCTCCATACAAATAGCTTCTTCTTTTAAATTGGATTTCCTCTTCTAAAGTTTGAAGGTAAATAGTAAAGGGTAATTTAGTCATTTCTGAAGTCATAAACCGGTAAAAAATCTAACAAACAGACGAAAAGACTAAACAGTTCATTGAGAAAAAAGTTAGGGACCTTGCTATGTGTTTTTTAAAATACAGAGACTAAACAGTGTGTTTTGTCAAAATATAGAGACTAATAAATTAATTACCCTAATATTTAACTTAAAATGTTAAGTTAAATATTTTGACTTATCAAAATAAGTAGTTTTTAACTTAATTAACTAATTTAAGTGGTACAGAAACCACCTTTATCAAACGTACTTAAATTAAATAAGTATTTAATATTTTAATTTAAGCAATTAAGTGGTTTATCAAACAACACTTTTGTTACGTGCACCCATCTTTCACTTTTTCCATCCAACATCATTCGATCTTCCATTCTCTTCAACATCAGTCGATCTTCTATTCTCTTCATCTACACAACCACCGTAGGAAGCCATCCATAGTCTGTCCAAGCGGTTAACCCTCTGTCCAGTATCAGTTGAGTATCCCTTTGGCAGCCTTTCATCTACAAAAAAGACAGATCTCTTCACTAGGTCGGAATAGAAGAAAAAGTTGTTGATCGCCGGCTCCATTCCGATGATGGTTCCCCGAGCTTTCTTCCGGTCTTAATCGCATAACGGAGGTAAGCCATATTATTCTCTAACAATTTCGAAATTCATATATCAAATTAAATTAGGAAGAATCTATAATCTGAATTTTGTTTTGCAGATTAAATGGGAAAGAGAAAGCACCGTAGTTCAAAATCATCTCGATGTTTATCAATGGATGGAGAGAAAACATGAAAGCTCAAAACATGGTGAACATGGCTTCTCTTGGGCTAGAATTAGAATGAATGAAAACTTGAAGAAGAAAGACAAGGCGGAATCAGAAATTATTAATTATGGAATTCTTTAGTCTTCTCATATCCACCATTGTTTTTTGAGTTGAAAAACAAGTATAGCATTTGCCCATATTTATTTATTGTAAAACATATGCTTGATCTGTTATTTTTATAGCTTATTTTCCCCATTAAATTAGCAAGTTGTATGGTATCTAATGTGATTGGAAAGTATCTAATGTGATTACAAAGTACATTGAGATTGTTTTGACAGAATTGTTTTAATAGCTTTAATTAATTTGATTGATTAAATATTACAGGTTAACCTTTTATTCTGATTAACCATGAATAAAATGGTTAAAAACCGTTAACCGTTGAGTTTGGTTAACCATAAACAAAATGGTTAAAAACCATTAACCGAAAAATATAACCGAAATTATTGGTTAACCATTGATAAGGTTAACCGATAGTATTGGACTGGTTTCGATTTTAATAAACTAAAAACCGATATATTCGGTTCGGTTAATAAAATATGGTAATGGACCGATTAACCGAACCGTGCCCACCCCTAATGGAACCCACTTTTATTAGGTTTAATTACGATTACACCCCTAATATTTTACTTTTGCAACATTTGCATACCTGCAACTTTAAATATCATTTTTAGTCTTTCTATTAAGGGATAAATAGTAGTGCTGTCTTTAAATTTTTACATCAAATATCAATTTTGTAAGGGGTGTAAAAAAATCCGAAAATCGAAAAATAAAACCGATTAAAAAATAAGGTTAACTGAAATCAATGGATTAGTATACGGTTTTTAATTTTAAAAATAGTGGTTGATGGTTATAATTATGGTTTCGATATTTCAAAAACCGCGGTTAACCGAAACCTACCGAATATCAATTAAATATTAAAAAATATAAAAATACATTTATTTATATATATAATTATATATTATCCAACTATACTAATTAGTAATTAATTACCTACATAGTTACACTTATCTAACCAAGTAGTTATCTAAATATATACTAATTATATTTTTCAAAGTAAGATGTCGAAAATATCCCGTATATCTTTTGTTTTGTATATGAAACAAATTATAAAATCTTACTGCAAAGCTGAAAGAATTTTGATTTTCTTCTGACTCTCGCTCTAGGAAGCCAAAATATTTGCTGATTAAATAGAAAGATGATTTAGTTTGTGATAAAGTTTGTTTATACGAATTAAAATATAAATTAAATATTCAATATTGTCCTGATAAATAAAAATAAATATTTTTTATTTACATAATCTATCAACGGATTTTTTTTTTATTTCTTTATTTTGAATCCTATTTTTAGTTAGTTCATTCTTTCTAATTTTTGTCGTCCATTTCTTCACTTCTTCCACTCTTCAGTCCATAGTTCACATAGACACAATGCACATCAACTCTATCTCTCTACTGTTAATCTCTTCAACTGTTATTGACATGTCGTCCCACTCACAATAAAAATAAAAATTATTTTATTATTTTATTTTATTTACCAATGATTGAAAACCGAAATAAAAGGTTAACCAACCGAAATAATTGGTTAACCAAATTTAGTAGACTAGTGTATGGTTAATGTTTTTAAAAAACTGATAAAATGGTTAACCGATCGAATTAAAACTTAGATTAACGAGAGTTTTTTAGAATAGGTATTAAATAAACTAGTCTCCGATAATGACGCCAAAAAGTTGATAAAGCTATTTGTATATGTCGGTTAAGAGCAAGTGAACTCTATCGTATCAAGAAGTAGTTGTTCTTTCGAATGGTATCGATCCCACAGAGATTAGCTTTCAATTCTCTACCTGTACTAAAATTCTATATTATCTAAGGATTGATTTAATTGATTTAGATTTGTCACTTTAATTACTATTTTAAACTAGAAAGCAAAAAATAATATTCGATTGTCTAGTATAAGTGAGAAAGGCTAAGACTTTGATCCCCATGTTGGCTTAATTATACGGTTTAATTCGTGTATGTTTTGTGTAGCGAAGATAACTCGAGATGGTAGCTCTTCTTATAAAGATAACAATCCCGACCTAGAACTATTAACTCTATTCCTAACACCCTTAGGCCGATGTTTGGCTAGGCAAAATCCCTAAGTGTGTTAGGAAGCAATAATTACGTTGAAAGCTAAAGATAAGTCGTAATTTAGACTACAAAGTCGTACTATCCTGTTAAGGTATAAGAATAGTTAAATTACTCGATTAAATCGTTTACTTGAGGTTTCACAATTCAACCTCTCTTACTAATTACTTGATTATGTTTCTTAGATCGAGGTGAGTAAGTATGTTTTAACTAATCCTTTCATTATACTTCTTATGACATAACATAAACACTCGTTAATGGCCCATATTCGTGAAACAAGGTTCACCGCCATCCTAGTTTA
This sequence comes from Euphorbia lathyris, assembly GCF_963576675.1. Classification (NCBI taxonomy): domain Eukaryota; kingdom Viridiplantae; phylum Streptophyta; class Magnoliopsida; order Malpighiales; family Euphorbiaceae; genus Euphorbia; species Euphorbia lathyris. The sequence goes on along the minus strand of NC_088912.1, from coordinate 42,211,534 downwards.
AGGTGGTTTAGCTCATGTTCAAACTAAAACACAGAGGCATATTAAGATGGACTGATATAGAACCCATGTTTAACGAATTGGGTTGTTAATTCAAGATGATTAAACGGGATAGAGGTGAGATGGAAAGAAAACTTGAATATAACAACGTAAGTGTTGGCGATATTTTTAAAATATCCCAATTTTCAACCTTGATATGCGTTTGTGGGGATTAAAAATGGTAAAAATAATACGGACGTGCTAGAGAAGCTAGTTCTCAAAGGGTAAAATGGTAATTGAAGAAAGTGAATAAATAAAATGCGCCTAAATTACTTGAATTCTAAACGAAAAGCGATTGACGACCGTTACAAGGACTGAAAATAAAAACAACGGTCTTGGGCCCCGACGTTACTTGATAGGTCGGTCGGAAAAACAATTTCTTAAGGTAAGTACTAAAAATAAAGGTAATAAAACAACACAAAGATATAAATTTTTTAATTTTCTTTTATATTTTTCTTGATTTTGTAAATATTTTTTAATATTTTTGTATTACAAATAATAATAAAGCATGAAAATTACAACTTAAAAACAATAACTTTAAAGCTAGAAATGTAAATAAGTCCCAAAAACAAATGTGTACGTGATGAAATAAAATTAACCGATCTCTTTGATGTCGTTGGGATGCGTGAAATTGAGGACTGGACCTCCAGAAAATCGGCTCGGGGGCTATTGCGTTGTCCGGGTAATGCTGGGCGAATTCGAAGCAATTCGGAGAGTTCAGGGACTTAAGCAGAAATTTACCACCAAGCTAATAAATCATCAAAACTTTGTAGAACAAAAACAGTGATTTCGTGGGACTTTAGGGCTCAATTTCAAGAGTTGTAGAGGTCGGATTATAGCGAAACGAAGGCTAGTATTTAAAGTTAGTATGCGAATGAAGGGTTTAAAACTGGAATTTCAGAAAAAAGGCCAAGTAAATGAGTCGGAATAAATTATTGAAAATGGAATGACAGAATAATTGTTTGATGGTTGAAAAACCAAAAGCTTGATTCTGTTTCGTGGAGGGTACTTTATGGACGATTAAGAAGGCTATAAGGGGTCGTTTTTTACGAAATAAAAATTGAGAATTGAAGAATTGATGTCAATAACGAGATTAAAATTAATTTGGGCTAAAATGATCAGCTAACGAACTCTAAATAAAATTTGGAAAACAGCTCACCAGAAAAGTTGTTTGATGAATTTTTCAATAATGAAAAACTCAAAAGCTTGTTTGTGGGTCTTTTTAATTGATTGAGATTAATAAAAAGTTTCTAAACATGATTTGGAATAGGTGTGTAAACTAAGAATGACTCGAAAATGGGGTTTCAGTGATCTTGGTTTCACAGAAAATGCTTGAAGCTTTGAAGAATATAACAATGGTGAAATTTGATTTAGACTAAGAAAGCTTGAACCGAGGATTTGATGATGATTTTACTGACTTAACTAAGAGATTGCAAGAAACGATTTGAAAATTGGTTGATTAAACTAAGAGAATTTCGGATTTGAAGTTTCTGAAAATTGGAAGCTTTTCTGGGGAACGGAAGATTAAAGAACTAATTCTGAGAATTGAGACCTTGTTTAGACTAATTAGATGCTAAAGAACGATTTCTACGAATATAAGGATTGATAAAAAGGCCGATTTTGGCAGATGATTTGAGAGAAAAATTGAGTTCTGTGTTTGATTGATTTTTGAGTGAGGATTGAAATGAAAGAGTTGAGCTCTATTTATAGGATTTTGAGTAACAAATCTCATGTTAGTGGCCCTTAAACTTCTCACCCATGATCCCATTACCTTCCCATAAGTTGAAGAAAGAAAATGGCTGAGTTGGGAGTTGGAAAAATAGAGGTAATGCCGTGAAATACGTTCCTCAAATAGGTAGACATATTCAACCCGTTTTTCAGCACTGCTTGTCTTTGAAAAATTCTACCGGCTTCGTTTTAGCTCCATTTTTTACATTCCGGAAAGCTAACATCCCGAACGTTCTAAAAAAAAATAATAACTGTCTGATATCTTGCTGTTTCGGGGTCCATTTTCGTTGTCGAAGTTGCTGGACGGGTTACTGAAAAATGGTGCAAATTTGCCCCTGATTTTTATTATTTATTTTTCTTTTCTTTTTATTTTTGTTTTTTTATAATAATCTTTTGATATTATCTTCTATTTTTGTTATATTTTTATTTTATTGCAAAATGAATTTAATTAAAATAAAATAACTATAGACTAAAAATTAGAATCTATGCTAAAACACAAAAAATTAATTAGCCCCCAACAATTGCCCCCCTATTTTATATGTAAAGGATTTGGAAAAAACTTTGCATATAAAATAAGTCTTTGAAAAATAACCCCCCAAACTTTCTAATATCAAACATTTGGCCCTAATTTCTTTCACATTTTCACTTACTTTTTCCTTCTCCTAATAGAACTCTCCCACCTAAACACTTCATCTTCTTCTCTTGTAACTCAAATACGTTTCTCCTTCTCTCAAAACAGTGAAAACCAAAAAACTCATCTAGCATCAAGGCAACACCATTCCAAGCTTCAAGACCAAGAATCAATCACAAATGGGTGAGTTCTTCTTCTTTTGTCTCTTTATTTCCCCATTTTCCATGAAATTCCATAGTTTTAGAAGCTTGCACTTTTGAAGAAAAATGGCTATGGATACCCATTTCGGTTTTTGTTAAACTCTTTGCTTTTTCTTGTGAATTTCTTGTGGAAATATGTGATTAGGCTTCTAGGATCATAGTGGGAAGCTAGAATTTGGTTTTGAATGTGTGTTTGATGGTTTTTTTTGTTCCAATGTCTGTGAAAAATGGAGGTTCGGTTATAGGTATTTTCGGTTCGTAAAATCCGAAATTGAAGGTACTGGTGGTGTTTAGATTACGTGTATGAGATTTAGGAACTGATTTGGAACCAAATGATTTGAGAAAATTGATTTTGTCGATTTCTTCCATTGACGGCAGGAGCTCGACTAACCTTCCCCTGTTTTTCATTTTTTTTTTCTTTGCTTACCTCAATCTTCTCTTGTAATAATTTTTTATGATTCATTGATCAATCTTTGGTGAAAACGAACGCAAATGAATGATGATACAAGCTGTAGTTTGAAGAATTTCATTATATTTCTGATAGCTTCCTCGTCACGTGCTTGTATGGTTTCTCCCGGCTCATGGCTCGGAAAGAAGATGAAACTCACCGAGGTAAGATTTGTATGAACATTGATGTTGCAATTTCACAAATTATGTGATGGAAGTTTTTTTCTTTTGATACTCTGTTGAAATTTCTTTCTTCAATTTGCAGGACATGCTCATGTCGTGTGGACCTATGGCTGAGTCTGATACACTGTTGCCTCCTCCATTTCCGCTTGCAAGTGATCAGGATTTGGCTTTAAACGTCAATACTCGAGAGCTCCATTCAACCAAGAAGTCCCTCGTTTTCCCTCGCTACTTTAAGGAGTGGAATGATCTCGTTAATAAGATCAAAGGTACTTACTCAATTGCTTGGGAACGTATGGGCATAGCTGGTCTCGTTTATTTGTCGCTTCATGAGATTACCATGGTTGCCACGATATTAGAGGGAGCAAAAAATTTTTGGTCGTCTCATTGCAACTCTTTGATTCTACCTCTCGGGCCTATGTCTATTACCTTGAGAGATGTGGTGGCAATTATCGGGCTGTCGATTTTTGGAGATGAGGTTCCGAGTCGGGTTACATGTGAAGCTTTCCCAAATGTGACAGGAAAGGGTTCAAGAACCTATGCTGCTATGATTGCCAATCTTGCAAATAAGGAAATTTTTACTAAAGATGATCACTTGGTTTTCGTTTGGATTCTCTTGAGCCAATGGGTTTTTAAGCCCATGGGATGTTCTCCGACTTTGGAAGTGCTCATGATTGCTAAGGCCTTGGTTACGGGGCAGAAACTCGCTTTAGGAACGATGCTACTAGCCAACACTTATCACCATTTGTCCATTGCAGTGACAAATCAACCATTTTCCAAGTTGAAAGGCGGGTTGTGGCTCCTCTAGCTGTGGCTCTTTGCTTATTTCCCTCATTTATCAACAGGGAATTACAGGCCCGAGTCTCAATTTCTAGGAATTGACATGTGCTACCGCTCTTCTGACTTGAGTTTGAAAGAGGTGCTTCGCTATTTCCGGACCATGATCCCTTCATCTTTCAATGACTTGCTCATTTGCTCAACTCGGAGTGATTCATACTTGCCTCCCTGTGCTAGGACTTTCTTTCATGCAGCTAGTAAAGAGGATCGCCAGTGGTGGAAAATGTTTTGCTTGACACGGAAGCTGCATCACGGTATGTCTAAGACCCGAAGTTCACGGACATCAACTACAGGGATGGTCTTATATGCTCATTGCTTGTGGGTGTTGGTCCCGTGTAATTAGTTCCAGGGGGGGGGTTAGGAACTAATATAACTTTTTCGTTTTAATTATACTGACTTAATATAATTCTTTGAGTTTCACAACTCAGTTTTGGTCAGCACGGCCGAGTGATGCGTAAGACGACTTTAGTCAGATACTGACTAGAACTGTTTTACTTGAGAGTTGGGAAATGACACTTTTGTGGTCAGCTTCCAACTCAGCACTCTGATTTACTCAGTGTCAGCTTAAACAATTTATATACTGAGTAAATATAGCAAGCAACACATACAGATATATATTGAGAGAGAGTTAGAAATTACTCAGCACGACTTATCCTGGTTCGACCTCTCCGCCTACGTCTAGTCCCCAGAATTCCTCCGGGCTTTTTCAATCCAATACTGAGCTCTTTAAAGGTAGAGCACAAACCGTTTATAAGGCAGTTGAATATGCAAGAGTACCGTCCTCTATTCGTCTACTCAACTCCTACTAAGTGCTATAACCGAACACCTAGATTTCTCTACCACTGAGTACTTAAAACCGAGTACTCAGCACAACTCTCTCAATTTTACAATTGATACAAACTTGTTCTTTTTCAGACAAAGAACACTTTAGATGATTACAAAATCAATCTAGATTTTACACAGAAATGGAAATTTGGTGTAAGATCTTTTTCTTGTTTTGATGTGCTTTGTATGTATGCTCTTTTCTTCTCTTGTATTTTCGGCAAAGGATCCAAGAAGTGTACTTGTCCTTTTATAGATGAAATCTGAAGACACAATCATTTGAATTCGGATCTATCCGTTGAATTCAAACGGCTCTTTGCTTGCGTTAATGTTCTGGTCAGCTTCAGATTTGCAGGCCAATCCTGTCGTCTGAATTCGGCAAGCGCCAGGCTTGTCTTCTTCTCGCAGGTTTGTCTTCTAGTGCAAGTTTCGTCATTTAGCCAACGGACATTTGAACCATGCGTCTCGAAACTGTATCCATGCATAATTCCAAAGCTTCTGAATTGGTGCAGATCACTGTCGGATCTTGTCTTTTAGCAAACAGATCATTGGTGATGTCCTTAAAATCATTCAACATGACTTTGAGAGTCGTTGTCTTTGATTGTTGCCAATTCCGATACTAAGGTTGCCTTTCACTCAGCTTCCACGGTCAGCTTCGTTCTGCAAGATATAGTTCCGAAGAAGACTTCTCTTCTTTTATGCTGAGTTGCTTTTTACTCAGCTTCTGTGATCAGCTTTATTTGTAAGCTTCGGTTCTGAAGAAGACTTTCCTTCTTTCGTACTGAGTTATTCTTTACTCAGCCCGCGCTATGTTGTCATGCTGACTATGTTCTGTCTTAATTTGATTCCTGTTCTTATAAATATTTTTTATACTCAACATTGAACAAGCGCATTAGTACAATTAAATCAAAGCACATAAATTTAATTGTCTTAATCATGGATTAACTTAAATAATTTTGTCAAATCAAAATCATGTTGGAAAGGCGTTTCAACAGTGGGCACGACAATTTGGCTTGTTCCAAGGCATTCCCGGGCCTTTACCATTTCCCTCTAGTCAAGAAAGGCACGGGGCAAACGAGGATGACATCACAGCTGCTCTAACAGAGGCTGAGACGGGTGTGGAGAGATCCAATGGGATAATTTTTCTTCACCCGGATTATCCGAGTTTTGATTCTTGGTGGGGCATTGTCTTTAACTCGTGTATGCCTCCTACGGGTAAACTTCTAGACTCTTAAGCTCTTTTTATTTTCCTTTTTCTGTTTCTCACCTCTAATTTTTTTTCTTTTTATCATGTTTGCTGTTTTGACTTTTTTAATTTTTCAATTTCATCATTCTATTCTAAATTTTTTATTTTATTTGCTTTTGATAGATGCAAGTGGAAGTTCAGAGGAAGAATTGAGGACTCCGCGGCCTGTAATGACAATATTTCCCAATCCCGAAGACCAAATTACAAAGGTGACGTCGGGTGGGCCGATTTATGACATGAATACAAAGGCGCTCGGGATGAAACCATAGGGTTGGTCTTGGCTTTCATAACACCGACACCAATCCTATCGACTTAACTGAAGATGAGCCGGCTCCTCAAGGTAATGGAACGAAAATGTCCCCTAGGACTTTGATCAAAGAGGAGAAAATGTTAATCGACATTCCAGTGATTTATGCGTGTGTGAATGAGCAATGTGAGGACGAAGAGGAGGTGGAAAGTGATGAGCGGGTGGAAGAAGTAGTTAATGAAGGAGATAGGATCGAAGGGGCTGATCCCGGGATCCGTAAGATGGAAAACGAACCAAGTGAGAGTTCATTTTTGGTTTATGATGATGGGGGGGCTCATGAAGATGCCGAAAGGAGAAAAAATGAAGATGTTGGTATTATAAAAGTCTCGAGCCTCAGTGATATCAACACATTATCGACTTCTTCGACCTTCACTTTCAGTTCTATTGCTGCTGATTCTTCACTGATGCAACCCCCGGCAAGGACACTTCTTCAGAGTTCTTCCTCGCTAAACATTTTGCTCAATTCACATCCTTCACAGGTTGGTTCTCCCTTTTTTTTTACTGTTTATAAATTATTTGCCTTCATCTTCATCTTCTAACTCACTTCTTCTTAAACTTCCTGAACTACATTGTTGCTTGAGTTGATGAATCAATAATTTGCTGCTGATTTTTTTTTTGATGCTGCTGATTTTTAATCCAATTTTTCTTTTCTTTTTGCTGTATATGACGAAATCTACTGCACTCTTTATTTATTTATTACTTAAAATTGCTGCTGTCCTGTTTATGCGTATTCCATGATGATGAAATTTTGTCGATTGTGGCTTGCTTGTTGATGAACTAATTGTTGGATATGCTGAAATTGCAAGAATTTTTCTTTTGAAATCAAATTTTGCTGTTTCAACTAAAGAACAACTGCTGAAATTTTCTTTTGCACTGCTATTAGCCTGAAATTGCAAAATTGATTCGGCTCCTCTTCTTTGACAAATAGAGATGCAAAAAATCCAAAAAAACGCTGCTGAAATTTAACCAAACCATTGGTCAATTTGCAACTCTATATTTTTTTAATGTTGATTATTTTCTTAAGCTGCTCAATTTGGATTTAATTGAGTTGCTATTCTTTTTTTTTCTTTTTCAGGAATCGTGCTTGACCGATGTTCGTCTTGATCCGGTTGAGCTTCAAGTCGAGAATCCATTTGATAATATGGATTTTTCATTTATGATAGAACCTGCCCCCTAGTGTCTTTGAGTTTGGGTGCCACCCATGACGCTTATGGTGTTATCTCGGATCTGATGGCGATTCGGCTGAGCAGTTGGAAGGGCGATCAAGTGGAGAAGGCCACAGCTAGCTTTTTTGTGTTGATCTCAGCGAGCACCGATCCGATTGAGGCTGCTAACTTGACCACTTTGAAGGACAAGATGATTTCTACTTTCGGTTCCTATTCTGAGAAGAATATGTTGGCGGCTCAACTGTCTTTTCAAACCAAAACTGGGTTGGCCGAAATTAACAAGTACAAGGAGCAATATGCCAAGATTCAAGACGATCAATCACAGGATCGAGATCGGATCGAGGCTCTTCGGGTCAAGAGGACTCGACTGACAGAATTGGAGCAAGAAATGGCCGTGATAAGAGCCGAGTGTGATGAGTTGGTGAGGTCTGGGGCTGATTATAGAGACACTTTAAGGCATGTTCAAGGCGAAATGCAAAAAGAAAAAGATCGGTTGACTGGTCAAGTGACTTTGATGCAGACTTGGCATGAGGAGGGCAAGGCGCACCGCCGGGCAGCCATGGCCCTTTGTGATGAGTGACACCGTGGGTCTCGAGCCGACATCACTTTATTGTTATCTTCTCTCCTAGCGCCTTGATTTATTTTTGCTTATTACCGATACATTTTCATCTCGTGTTTTAGCGATTCTTTATTTTTTATTCTTTATGTTTTTTGGCGCAACTCTTTTATTATGTTGTTTTTTATTTTTATTTTATTTTTTAGGACATGTAAACGGACTTTTGATTATTTCGTTTGCTTCTTTTTGTCATGTTATTTTTCACATTCCTATATATCTTTTTTTAACAGATGCTTAATTCATCCTAATATACTAATTATGCTAAAGATGTAAATTAATTAAACAAGAAACTAACCTAAAAAAAATAAGAGAGAAAAAAAATGATAACAGCAAAACACACAAAATTAAACAATACTTAGTACCTCATTGAATGTTAACATTCGGGTCGTGTCCGATTTCGCGCATTTTATGCGTTATTTGTTCCCAAATTCACTATGTCCCACATTGTTTGAAAATACTTTTTCAAGTATCTCCCATTAATGTATCTCCGATGAGGCTCTCCGTCTAGACCTTTTAGCCACTATGCATTGCCCGGTAAGCCTTTATGAACTTCGAACAGTCCTTCCCAATTAGGCGACCACTTGCCTAACTCCGGATCTTTAGCACCAATTGGTAAAACCAATTTCCATACCAAATCACCTTCTTGGAAAGTTTTATTTTTTACTTTTTTATTATAAAGACCCGAAACCTTCTTCTTTTGCACGAGAATATTGTCGAGAGCTTTTTGACGTTCGTAGTCCACCTCTTCTAATTCCATGATCATGGCTTGTAAATAATTGTCGGATTCGAGCTCGTGTTGCAGCATAACATGCAACGAAGGTACTACAACTTCAAGTGGTAAAACTGCATCATGACCAAATGTTAGGAAAAAAAGGACTTACCCCAATAGCTCATGTTTTGGACATTCTCATTGCCAGAGTGTCTCGGATAGAATGGTATGCCAATCTCTCGGGTTCTCTTCGAGCATCTTCTCGAGGATTCCGATGAGAATTTTATTTGACACCTCGGCTTGTCCATTTGCTTGTGCGTAGAATGGCGTCGAATGGATCAACTTAATCCCGTACTCATCCATGAAGTTTTTCAATTCTTCACTTCGGAATGCTGGTCCTTGATCTGTAGTGATTGACTCTGGGATCCCGAAACGGTGGATTAAATTCTCTTTGATTAATCGAATTACATCCTTTTGATCAACTTTCTTCATCGGTATGGCCTCAACCCACTTGGAAAAATAATCTGTTGCTACTATAATGAAGCAATGCCCTTTTGACGACATTGGAAATATTTTCCCAATTAAATCGATTGCCCAACCTCGAAATGGCCAAGGCTTAATTACCGAATGCAATTCTTCTGCAGGAACTCGTTGAACTTGGCCATACTTTTAACATTTCTTGCAACCTTTCGCATATGTCATGCAATCTTTTAAAATCGTAGGCCAAAAATAACCATGCCTATTGATAAGCCATCTCATCCTCCTTCCTGATTGATGTGCACCGCATACGCCTTCGTGGACTTGCTTCATTACCTCCATTGACCTTGGAAATCCGAGGCATTTTAACAACATTCCATCATAGCTCTTCCGATACAAATCATCTGCCAATAGCAATTCTGAGCTTGAACTCGAAGTGAATATTTCACTTTGTTGGACGGGTTCTCAAAGTAGTCGATGAATGACTTCCTCCAATCTTGGGCCAAATTAGCATCAATGTTAAATGACTCGAGTTGGATCTTTCTTTCGGAGATTGACGGGTGGCCTTGACGTTTGATGAGAATTATTTTGTACATGGTCTCCCTCAAAATTTTCATCCCTGAAGCAATTTGAGCGAGCTCGTCAGCTTCCCAATTCTTGCTTCTCGGAATGTGCTCGAGTTCAACATCATCGAATTCCTCCAAAAGTTGCACCGCAAATGCAAAATATGAAATTAACGATAAACTTGCACATTTATATTCTCCGGTCAAATGTCGAATCACCAATTGCGAATCTCCATAAATTTTGACTTCTTTGGCTCCGAAGTCAATGAGAATCTCGAGTCCGATAATCAAGGCTTCATACTCCGTTTGATTATTTGTGCACTCGAAATCTAAGTTGACGGACAAGATAGCTTTTGCGCCAGTAGGTGAGGTAATGACTACACCCGCTCTATTGGAGTTGTCCGTACTTGAACCATCAAACCTTAAGGTCCATGGCTTCTTTCGTACCATGTGAATTGGGAGCTCCATCTCCTTGGGATATTGAAAATTTAAGGGGTGGTCGGCTACAAATTCTGCAATCGCCTTTCCTTTTACCGACGCTTGTGGTAAATAAATTAGCGTGAACTCTGCCAATGCTAGCGACCATTTTCCAATTCTTCCAAAAAGAATAAGCTGATTTAACATGTGCTTGATCAAGTCTGTACTTGCAATCACGTACACCCTTGCCTTGAGCAAATAATGACGCAACTTGGTGCAAGCAAAGTATAGGGCAAGACACGTCTTCTCGATCATGCTATAACGCGTCTCAACGGGAAGTAGCGTCCGGCTTAAATAGTATATTGCCTGCTCATGCTTATTGGAGTTGTCTTGGGCTAGCAAACAACCAATAGACTCCTCGGCATCGGCAATGTATAATTTGAATGGTGTCCCCTCCTTTGGTGGCATTAAAACTGATGGGTTGCTCAAATAATTTTTTATCTCCTCGAAACCGGGTAAATTACATATGTGGTGTACAATCTTTATCCCAAATCACACTTTGGTGTACAACCAAAATTTTATCACACTAAACCGTACGAACTTCAAGTGACCTCCCACTAAAGTGTACAGCCGGTTTTTTTGTGACCGGTCAACGCTGGTCAACTACGCCACATCAGCATTTTTCATTGTAGAATTAAAAAAGTGGGACCCACTCTTTATAAAATGACTAATATAGCATCATTCCTTATAAAATTACTAAAATACTCTTATCTTCTTCCTTCAACCCCTTTCTCCCATTTCTCTCTCTATATCTTCTCTCACTCCTCTCTCTACCATTTATCTGCATTTCCCCTAATATCCTAGAATTCCTTTGCCTGTCAATTTGGTTTAAATCAAGTTCTCCGGTGGGCAACCAGTTCCGTCGAGATTTTCTTCTCAAGAAACAACGCACTTTTCTCGCCTCGAGAAAACTTAAATTACTCCAACGCCTCACTTATCTCAACGTCAGAATCTATCCTTTCACTTCAATCTTCCTCATCGTCTACTGTTTTCTCCCGGCGCTTTCAGTCTTCTCCGACATTTCATTGTGCAAACCTTAAGTACTGCTTTCCTGGTTTATCTGTTGTTGATTACGATTTGTTTAATCGCGCTTGCTCTTCTGGAATAGAGATGGTTGGGGATCGGATTAGAAGAATGGTGGAGAGAGGAGTGAGAGGTTCAATTTTCCAAACGCTATTCTTGTTTGGTCTGCTAATTTTGATAATTCTCCCCTCATACTCTCCGCCGGAGCCTCTATCTCTCTCACCACCACAGGCCACCTGAGCCTCACCAATTCTTCAGCCACAAACCTCTGGCCCGGTATTGCTATCGGAAATTCATATTCTTCACTTGTGTCGACCGTAGATGGAAATCTTGTTTATGGAAACTCAATCTGGGAGAGTTTTAATTATCCTACTGATACATTCTTGCCTGCCCAGAACATAAATGGGACTCAACTTGTTTCAAAGAATGGTAAGTTCAAATTCTCCAATTCTTCAACTTTGGTTTTCATTGCTGATAATTAACCTTATTACTCTACACCCATCGCATTTCTACAACTAAATTCAGATGGTAGCGTGACTTAAGCAAGCAAGACTTCAATTATTTCTGCTGATTTTTCTTCTGATACTAGTATTCTCTAGTTCCGACGCTTGACTCTCGATGGCGACGGTGTTCTAAGAATCTACAATTTTTATTTGGATAATTGGATCGCTAAAGCATTTATGGGATTATATGTAACTGTATAATTTCCATCATATTCAAGACTCAGAAATTTAAGCAATTATATTTTTAAATTATAATAAATTTGAGGTATTGAGTTGCATTTTAATGGTTGCATAATAAATTCGGTTCCTCCTCTTCCTGGTGACGTCTGTCCTTCCCTCAAAATCAAATAACCTTTTATTTCTTATTCTGTTTTGTTTTGTGGATTTTCATTTCAGAAAAAGATCCTCCATTAATGAATGAGAGAGAGAAAGGAAATATGAGAGAGATAAGTTACAATGAGAGAGGATGGGAGAGAGTGGTTAAAGGAAGAAGATTAGGATATTTTAGTAATTTTATAAGAAATGAGGCTATATTAGTCATTTTATAAAAAGTGGGTCCCACTTTTTTTAATTCTACAATTAAAAATGATGATGTGGCATAGTTGACCAGCGTTGACCGGTCACAAAAACCGGCTGTACACTTTAGTGGGAGGTCACTTGAAGTTCGTACGGTTTAATGTGACAAAATTTTGGTTGTACACCAAAATGTGATTTGGGGTAAAGGTTGTACACCATATATGGAATTTACCCCCTCGAAACCCTTTTGATGCTTTTCCTCCCATTTGAAATTTTTCTCGTCTTTGAGTTTTAATAACTCGAAAAACACTCTAGATTTCCCGGCCAAGTTTGAGATGAAGCACCTCAAATAATTTACCTGGCCGAGGAATCTTTGCAACTCTTTTTTATTTCTCGGGGGTTGAGCTTCTCGGATCGATTTAGCTTTATTTTTATCAATCTCAATGCCTCTTTGATGCACTAAAAATCCGAGAAAATTGCCGGCTTTGATTCCAAATGCACATTTTAAAGGATTGAGTTTCAAATTGTACCTTCGCATTCTTTCGAATGCTTTCCTCAAATGGTCGACGTGATCCCTCTCTTGTTTTGACTTTACGACGATATCATCAACATAAACCTCCATGGAAACTCTGAGTAAGTCATGGAAAATTGCATTCATCGCTCGTTGGTATGTTGCCCCAGCGTTCTTTAATCCGAATGGCATGACCACCCATTCGAATGTTCTGATCGATCCTGGGCAATGGAAAGCGGTCTTTGAAATGTCATCTTTGGCTATAGGGATCTGATTATAGCTAGAAAAACAATCACATAGAGAAATCAACTCATTCTTTGACACTGTATCCACCAACATGTCTGCAATGGGCATTACGTATACATCTTTTGGTGTGGCTAAATTCAAATCACGAAAATCAACACATACGCGTAATTTTCCATTTTTCTTCACCACGGGAACAACATTGGAAAGCCATTCCGCATATCTCGCTGGTCGAATAAATTTAGCCTTGAGAAGTTTCTCAATCTCTTCTTTGACTTTCGCCTCCACTTCTTTGCTCATTCATCGCGCCGCTTGTTGGAAAGGTTTAAATTCGAGTTTAATTGGCAACTTATGATCAACTACATGTTTGTCAAGTCCAGGCATTTCATCGTAGCTCCACGCAAAACAATCTTTAAACTCGTGAAGCAATTTCACAATTTCTTCCTTCAAACTAGCGCTCAATAATCCGCTAACAAACGTGATACGAGGCTCGGCTTCAGTTCCCAAATTAACTTCTTCCAACGAATCAACGACCATCGATCCTTCATCTTCCAACTTAGGGTCGACCATCTTCAAATCTTGGAGGTGAATTTCCTCCTCGTGCAAAATTAATTCCATGGAACTCACGGGGTCACTGTTTTCCTCTACCCCCACATTGTCGACCTCGCTTTCTTCGTACAATTTCTCCACCACTTGATGCATCTTTAATTTTTCTATAGCGATCGATGCCACCGCTTTTCCCTTTGGTTATAATAACATCATGGAACTTCTTCAATGATAGGCTCATAGCTAATTGGCCTACGATAAGGCACAATGGTGCTTTTCTTGAAGATGCTTTTCACCTGATCGGTGCATGACTTGTTCTTGCCTTTGGTCTCGATCTTGATTGGACCAATGCTATCTTCGTATAACCGAGACTCCACCATATCTGAATGTGTCTCAAATGGTTTTTTGTTTGCTCGAATCACCTCAACGTCATTTCCTTTCCAAAATAGTAACAGCTGGTGCAAGGATGATGGCATGCATGAGTTAGAGTGAATCCAATCTCGACTGAGCAAAGCTTGATAACTTGCCGTAGAATTCACCACAAAAAATGTTGATGTAGTGGTTTAGGTACCGACGGTAAGTTGCACAGGTAAAACCCCATAGGTTTTAGCGACTTCACCAGTAAAAGCTGAAACAGAAATTTCTGTCGTCATTATGTCGCGTACAGATTTCCCAAGAGCTAGTGCCATCTTTAATAGTATGATGTTAATGGCAGATCCATTATCAACTAGAACCCTCGACAATGGCTTGCCATCAATATGTGCTTTGACGTATAATGGCTTGATGTGCTGTGTCATCTTTGAAGTGGGTTTATCAAAATAAACCCGCTTCATCCGATCTTCCGAATGAAGCTTGTGTTGTGACACTACTTCGCCGTTCTTCTTGGACTTCGTTCATTTCCTCCTTTGGATCTTCACTTTGGAAATTTATTGGTAAAATCAAAGAAGTAGCCGCACATCCAACTTGGATCACAAAGTCTCCGACAAGAATCTCCACTTTTTTTCTTTTCTTGTATCTTTTCCTTCGAAACGTTGCTAGAATTGACACTAGGCGAATCTGTTTCGTTTTTCCTTCTTTTTTCTGCCTCTCTTTTTCTTATTCTTCTTTTTTCATTTTTTGAGAGAGGTTGTGGGAATTTTTTATGTCGGTTGACGAACCATTTATCGATAGGAACTTGTGCCGATGGAGTGACGAAACGCGGTTGGCCTTAGTTTGTGCCACTTTTATTCTTCAACTTTTGTTTTCTCCGGGGCTTTCCTTCCTTCTCCTCGACGGGTTGAAAGGTTCCTTTTGGTACCCAAATTTGCCTTGTTTTTGGGTGACCGAAGTGACTTTCCTTCAGGTTCGAGGTGTTGCTATGGACATCATGCCTAGGAGGTGGTATCTCGATGGAAGTCGCATTTATCATGGTGGCGGCTGGAAATGGATCTTCGCCAATCAACATGCTTTCTTTCTTTTCAGGAAATTTAAGCACGCCTTTGTTTATTATGTCTTGCACAATTCTTAAAGACAACACAAGATTGCATATTGTGGCTCCAACTATCATGATATTTACAATAAGTCTTTCCACAGGTGTCATCTCTAGATGGAATAATATGTCCATGAGATAAGGTGATAAAACCTTCCTTTAACAAATAATAAAAAAGTTCCTCGGTTTTAGAAACGTCAAATGTATATTGCACATTCGTATTTCGTCTAACCACTTCGGGAGCTTTTGGACTTTTTACTAGCATTGGACAAACGCGGGATCCTGTTCTAATTAGTTCGGCTATAGCTACCTCATGTGCCTCATTGGTTTCTATATCCTGATGGTAACTACCTACAGAGTTTTTCTTCCTACGATTATCCTCGCGCATTAATTCTTCATATTCTGACACTTTAGCAACAAGTTCATAATAATCACAAAAATCAATGCCCTGGAATTTCTTCCTATTTTCAAACTCTAAGCCACGTTGAGCAATTTTAACAAACTCTATTTCAGGAATATTAACTCGACATCTATGCCTCATTTTCTTGAAACGATTAATAAAACTTTCAACGGACTCACCTGAGCGCTGAACCATACGAGATAGTTCGGTGACACATATCTCGGGCTCAGTTCGATAGAACTGAGAATGGAATAATTGTTCCATGCGACCCCAGCTTCTGATAGATTCATGTTGTAATGTCGTATACCATGTGAAAGCCGGTCCAGTTAGTGATCCAAGGAATAAACATAAACGAAGCATATCGAAGTCTTGCTCCGCACTAATCCCGTTACATTGAAATGAAAATCGGGCAACGTGCTCGATGGTAGATTGTCCACTTTCACCTGAAAATAAAGAAAAATCTGGAATTCTAAAATTGTGAGGAAATGGGTATCGCTGGTCGTATTCCCTAGGGTAGGCTTTCTGAAACTCCGGGCGGTACACTTCACGGACCGTAGGTCCATAAATTTCTTGCACGATGTTCCGAATACGTTGTCTATCCTCTGCTTCGTTACATATTTCGCTACTCACACCTGAAACACGAGATACGTTATTATTATCACGAGAATTCTCACGAATATTTTCACGAGTATATTCGCGGGT
Organism: Euphorbia lathyris; assembly: GCF_963576675.1. Classification (NCBI taxonomy): domain Eukaryota; kingdom Viridiplantae; phylum Streptophyta; class Magnoliopsida; order Malpighiales; family Euphorbiaceae; genus Euphorbia; species Euphorbia lathyris. The sequence goes on along the minus strand of NC_088912.1, from coordinate 42,195,180 downwards.
ATGATTACGGTCTTGATTTCTCCACGTGCCCCCCGAACCACGGGCGTTGTTGTCACCATAGTGCTCTGAGTGGGTATTAGGTCCGGTGTTTGACCTGAAATGAGGTGCATTTGGGGGTATTGAAAATTGTTTCGAGGTTCTTCGATCTCCTCGCTCATTGAATCTCATGTTTTCCTCATGACTAGGTGGTGGCCTATATCGGTCGCCTTGGGGAGTGCCTTCCCTCGTGTTACCTGAAACATTGTGAGAATTCAAAATTTTAGCATGAATTTCAGCACACCTATCCAGGATTCTATTCATCTCATCGGTGAGATTATTAATCCTGTTTTCCAAATTGGGTTGTTTACAAGCTTTGCACCATCTCGGCTACAAGTCTTTCTAGGTTGCGCATATGGGCTTCTTGTCTCGCAAAAAATGCGTTGAAGTCCGGTTGTGGCATTGATGTCCGATGAGCGTCTTCCAAGTGGCTCACGGTCTCGGCAACGTAACCCTCGGGTACATTTGCGTCGACGTTTTCATCTTGACCCCTATTCTGATTTTCATCAGACTCCGGAATAGGTAGTTCTCGACCTGTATTTTTCCTTGGTGGCATCTTAAACAACAAATGATATTAGAAAAGTTTGGAAATAAATTGCCAAAACAGAATATCAAAGCAAAAATACCACAAAAAATGCACTAAGTAAATAAAATCGGTATTCACAAAAAGTTATTAAAATTTTGGTAAAACTTAAGAAACCGTAGTTTTGGTACTAAATAAAAAAAATGTTTTTAGGTCCTACTGGGCGTGCCAAAAATTGTTGGCGATATTTTCAAAATATCCCAATTTTCAACCTTGATACGCGTTTGCGGGGATTAAAAATGGTAAAAATAATGCGGGCGTGCCAGAGAAGCTAGTTCTCAAAGGGTAAAATGGTAATTGAAGAAAGTAAATAAATAAAATGCGCCTAAATTACTTGAATTCTAAACGAAAAGCGATTGACGACCGTTATAAGGACTGAAAATAAAAACAACGGTCTTGGGGCCCGACGTTACTTGACAGGTCGGTCGGAAAAACAATTTCTTAAGGTAAGTACTAAAAATAAAGGCAATAAAACAACACAAAGATATAAATTTTTTAATTTTCTTTTATATTTTTATTGATTTTGTAAATATTTTTTAATATTTTTGTATTACAAATAATAATAAAGCATGAAAATTACAACTTAAAAACAATAACTTTAAAGCTAGAAATGTAAATAAGTCACAAAAACAAATGTGTACGGGATGAAATAAAATTAACCGATCTCTTTGATGTCGTTGGGATGCGTGAAATTGAGGATAGGACCTCCAGAAAATCGGCTCGGGTGCTGTTGCGTTGTTCGGGTAATGCTGGGCGAATTCGAAGCAATTCGGAGAGTTCAGGGACTTGAGCAGAAATTTACCACCAAGCTAATACATCATCCGCACTTTGTCCCACAAAAACAGTGATTTCATGGGACTTTAGGGCTCAATTTCGGGAGCTGTAGAGGTCGGATTATAGCGAAACGAAGGCTAGTATTTAAAGTTAGTGTGCGAATGAAGGGTTTAGAACTGGAATTTCAGAAAAAGGCCAAGTAAATGAGTCGGAATAAATTATTGAAAATGGGGTGACAGAATAATTGTTTGATGGTTGAAAAACCAAAAGCTTGATTCTGTTTCGTGGAGGGTACTTTATGGACGATTAAGAAGGCTATAAGGGGTCGTTTTTTACGAAATAAAAATTGAGAATTGAAGAATTGATGTCAATAAAGAGATTAAAATTAATTTGGGGTAAAATGATCAGCTAACGAACTCTAAATAAAATTTGGAAAACGGCTCACCAGAAAAGTTGTTTGATGAATTTTTCAATGATGAAAAACTCAAAAGCTTGTTTGTAGGTCTTTTTAATTGATTGAGATCAATAAAAAGTTTCTAAACATGATTTGAAATATGTGTGTAAACTAAGAATGACTCCAAAATGGGGTTTCGGTGATCTTGGTTTCACGGAAAATGCTTGAAGCTTTGAAAAATATAACAATGGTGAAATTTGATTTAGACTAAGAAAGCTTGAACCGAGGATTTGGTGATGATTTTACTGACTTAACTAAGAGATTGCAAGAAACGATTTGAAAATTGGTTGATTAAACTAAGAGAATTTCGGATTTGAAGTTTCTGAAAATTGGAAGCTTTTCCGAGGAACGGAAAATTAAAGAACTAATTCTAGGAATTGAGACCTTGTTTAGACTAATTGGATGCTGAAGAACGATTTCTACGAATCTAAGGATTGATAAAAAAAGGCCGATTTTGGCAGATGATTTGAGAGAAAAATTGAGTTCTGTGTTTGATTGATTTTTGAGTGAGGATTGAAATGAAAGAGTTGAGCTCTATTTATAGGATTTTGGGTAACAAATCCCATGTTAGTGGTCCTTAAACTTCTCACCCATGATTCCATTACCTTCCCATAAGTTGAAGAAATAAAATGGCCGAGTTGGGAGTTGGAAAAATGGAGGTAATGTCGTGAAATACGTTCCTCAAATAGACAGACATATTCAACCCGTTTTTCAGCACTGCTTGTCTTTGAAAATTTCTGCCGGCTTCGTTTTAGCTCCGTTTTTGACATTCCGGATAGCTAACATCCCGAACTTTCTAAAAAAATAATAACTGTCTGATATCTTGCTGTTTCGGGGTCCGTTTTCGTTATCGAAGTTGCTCGACGGGTTACTGAAAAATGGTGCAAATTTGCCCCTGATTTTTATTATTTATTTTTCTTTTCTTTTTATTTCTGTTTTCTTTTTGTAATAATCTTTTGATATTATTTTCTATTTTTGTCACATTTTTATTTTATTGGAAAATGAATTTAATTAAAATAAAATAACTATAGACTAAAAATTATAACCTATGCTAAAACACAAAAAATTAATTAGCCCCCAACAGTAAGTAAGATAAATAAAGGATGAAAGAAAAACCGGTGTTTACTTCTGATGAAATGAAATGAAAATACCTTAAATAAACTGAATCAAAACAAAAGTATAAGTGAATGGAAAGAAGAACAGAACTATATATAATGTAAACTATAACTAAATTGGACATTATTACAATGGACAAAGTCCCTATTTATAGTGCTCTTGGCCGTCCTCTAATCTGAATACGCCTTCTAACCTCTTTAGAATTGGAATGGAGTGGTTGGAGTTGGATTGACTGGACTTCTCGGAGTAGAGTCTCGATAGGAAATGACCTTGACCTTCTTTTTAGTTGTAGCTCCCCGAGCTACTTAGTGGTTTTGTAGATTTTTCTAAGGTTGATTCTGAATCTTTGGTTGACTCTTAATTGATGCTCCTCGTCGAGCTAGTTGATTTTGAATCTTTGGTTGACACTATAAATCAGAGTATTTGGACTCAAAAATCATATAAATAGGGCTAAAGCTATACTTTAAACTCTATATAATACGATGAGAACGGAGCCTGGTAACAATTGATCATACCAATATGCTATTGAATTTATTAGAGTTGTTGAAAATAATCGACACATAAGGGCATTAGTAGCCGTCATAGTCTGGAGGGCCTTGATAATTTTTTTTAACATAAAGAGATGGATCAGTCATACCGTTATAATCCTTGAAAAGTGGATATTTGAATCCTCGAGGCATAGGGTGATTCATGATTTCAACGCTAAGAGGAGTGTTCACGTTGGTAGTTTATGGCAATCTTGACTCTATCCTTCGTCATTTATAGCATGACGAAGCTCCTTCCTAATAAGATTGTACACATCTTATTTTAAGGAAGTTGCCTCCTTAATCTTCAGCATTGGCTTCGGTTGTTGATTTCTTTGATTTGGAGATCTAGACGTATTTGGCCTTTTGCGATTCGCTTCATAGCAGTGAATCAAGGATTCGTTGGAATCATGGCGAACGTCTCGATGCCACTTTTAGGAGAGGCCTCTCAGGTTTTGGAACTTGTCTTGGAGACGCATGTGAACAATAATATCTTTAGTATGATGGACTAACATGTTTCTCCTTTGATCTTCCTTGAATGATCTCAGGCTGATATTCTTCTGAGGCCTCTCTTTTTCTTGGACAGGTTCGAAGGATATGATGTCCCATAGAACAAGCTGTGAAAGCATGTCTATCCTCATACTTATTCACCTCTCTTGCTTCTTTAGTTCTGCACCTCCATTCGCATTGCATTTTCTACCCTCAGAATATTCATAAACTCCTGAACGAAGCCTATTTTATATATCAATTGCTTTGTGAGACCTTCATAAACTAATGCTATTTGTGATCCGAAGATCCCAAATAGGCATCAATTCTATGATCTAAAGCTAGCGAGATGTGCAAATGCTCTAGTGGATAGCTTCTACTAGGTCACTATTAAGTGTAGCCAAAGTACTCGGGATATCAGTAGTTTGCTGAACCATAAATCTATTTAGATGAGCTATTAGCATGAAGTTCGCTCTACGCTTACTGTACCATTTAATGTCTTCAAATATGAAGAACACTGAAGATCGAATTTGAGAAGACTTGAACAAGCAACAAACTGTCAAGGAATGACCGGAGTCTAGCATCCCCTCTTCGATGCTTAAATTAGTACCGTATTTTGAAGAAAATATAATAACTTGAAAGCAGTATGTTATTAGTAGGGCTGTAAATGGGACGAGGCAGGGATCACATTAACCATCCCCGATCACTGGTCTATCAGGGATTCCCCGTCCCAGTCCCCAAATTACAAATGGGAAAATTTTGATTACTATCCATGTAGGGAATCCTCATCCCTATTTAAGTTTTAAATTTTTTTTTACTTTTTTCTTATAAAACATCAATTTATATTATATAATTTTTTTTAAATCATAAACTACTGTTCCAGGACATATAAAATCATAAACCAGGACATATAAAATCATAAGCTGCTAAACATAAAAATTAACTAAACAATTACAAACAAAGATTTAAAGCATAAAATAAAAACAAGTCCAAAATAAATTAATTGTACATATATATTTTAGTTTTTTTTCTATATTTACCCGAGGATCCGTTGAGAATCCCCATTAGGGACAAGGATGGGTATAACCATCCTCGCCCTGTCCCCGATTGTCGAAGACAATAATATACGGAATATTCATATCTTCGAAGTCCGGAATGCGGAATGCATATTAATCCACGTATCTAATTAGTTAAGCTAAACGAATAAACACTCCTTGAAAAGTAAGGTTTCTAATACCTTAAAGCATCTCCAAGACACTCTTAGTGCATTCTCTCAAAATAATATAAATAATTGACTCTTAGTGATTTAAGAGTGACTAAAATATATCATCTTCAACAATGCTCCTTATATTCACTCCTTATTTATTATTTTATTATTAAAATTATTAATTGTTATTATATTTACCAATATTGTAAAGAGAAAGACTCCTCAATAATAAATTAAGAGACACTAAGGGGTAGAAAGATGCTCTCTATTAATAAAGAGGATTGAGAGACTCCTAATAATTTGAGGAGCCACTAAAAGGCTATTGTAGCTGATTTTTCATGGGAAAATTACACAGAAATTCATATTTGAGAAACTATTTACAACTATGTGAAGTCATAATTTTAGATTATGTCAAACTAGTAAAATCAGTTCTTTTAATATATTTTAAGGATTGGAATTTATAAATTAGGGGTCTAGAATATATTTTCTAGGGTTTATAATTTGTGAATTGAAATCTAAAATTTTTAAATTAGGGTATAAAATCATAATATATAAAAAATAATGACATATTAAGAATTAAGTTTAGTGATATGATTTAGTTGTAATTTTGTTAGTTGTAATTTTGTAGTTAAATATGATATTCATGTAATTGACCCATTTTTCATTATCCCTTTTAATATTAATAAAAAAATGAATTAAAAGACACTAATGTTATGGAACTGATTGAACTAAAAGTTCGAACTGATAGTTACGACACCCCCTGATAGTTACGCACACCACTCATCCCGCCTTGTGTTTTTAATTCCACAAATTAATGAGGTAGCCGAAACTCGAACCCTCGACCCTTCCACAAATTAATGAGGTAGCCGAAACTCGAACCCTCGACCGTTTGGTCTAGACTGATACCATGTCATGGAACCAATTGAGCTTACCAATTGAACTAAAAGCTCGAACGGATAGATAAAACCCAATCATATATCTTATATTAAGAGGATTGAAAATTTTAGTGATTTGAGCTGATTTTTCATTCTTGGAAATGCTCTTAACCAATTTGAAGAAGAGGATGAAGTGGTTAGGCTCTGCTGCTTATCTCCCTATTTATTACAAACTCAAAGTTTAGTTGTTGCATTCAACGGAAAAACAGACTAAATATGATTTTGTTGGGAATAAGAACTCAAGTGATGTGGATCAAAAAACCAAAACAGACTAAACATGATTTTGTTGGGAATAAAAACTCCAATGTGGATCAAAAATTTGGACCTCGATCTTTAAAAAATGGTTGGAACCGAAGTGGATATAGCTTGTGAATTTCTTAAAAGAATGAATCTCTTTTATCTAATTGTTTTCTTCTCTGCTACAAAAACTACTTTTTGGTGCCATCATTGCCAAAGATAAATCAATGGAGATAGATTTGTGAGGCATGAAGTAGGCGAAATCAACATCTTATTAACGAGAAGAGAAAGAAAAGCATACATTAAATATTACAATCACCAAATCAACATTCCATTATACACACTAAAAAACCTATGAATTAAACAAGCAATAGCACAGCATACATAACATTATAAATTAAATAAAACGTGCATTTTAATGGTTATGATGGCCAGGCAATATATCTTTGATCTTCTCCATCACACTCTTCTTCTCATGTTCTCCGCCAGCAGTGGTCGTTGTCGATGACACAGTGGTACCATGACCTGCAGGGTGATCTTCCTTGTGCTTTCCAAGAGTCAATTTCTCCTTTATTTTCTGCTTCAATCCTTTCTTCTTCCTTCTCCCTCCTTGCCCATCATCCTCCGACTTCAATTCAAAACAATTTCATAAGAAAATCGAGTAATAAATATCATATTAACAAAATCAATTGAAGAGTAGAGTAAACAGACCGAGCTAGAGCTTGAACTGCTGGATCTCCGAACCTCTTCTCTCGAACCCTCATCCTGCTGTACTGGTACTGGCTCTATCTTATGCTGTACTGGTTCAGTTACAGGTTCAGGTTCAGGTACTGGTACTGGTTCAACTGTTTCAGATCTCTTGTCAGTATTGGCTAACAATCCAGTATCCGGAACGTCCACGGTGGTTCCGAGGGTTTCAGAGGTAGCGATTCCGGTGATATGAACTGGATTGCCATGCTCGTCAGTGAGTCGAACTGGGTAGCCATGTTCGTCAGTGAGTTGAATCGGATTCCCATAAGCATCCCTAATATCTGCCATTTCAAATTTAATGGATTAAGTTGATCATCAAGTAAGAGGATATATTATATATGCATGGCGGTGGAAATTGCATACATGCAGGCAAGCTGCTTTCTACACGTGGTCGTAATAAATTGACACGTTAATACCTACGTGTTCCACACAATTAACTTACACTACAACATAAGACAATAACACTAATTGGTTTTGAGATATGGAAACTACTTTTTTTAAATTAAAATATTTTTGTTTCTTTTTTACATTTATTGGTTTAACTTTTTTTTTTAGGAGATAATCTTAATAAGTTTGTCAAAAAAAGAAAAAAAAACCCGGATCAAATTAAATTTGTAATTGGAGGATTAATCAGGACGGAATTATATAATAAATAATAAAGTAAATATTTTTTTTTATTAAAGATTGGTTAGCGAGGAATGGTAAGCGGCGGACATCCCAGCTATGCTGACACCCCACCACAGACCAAAAAAAAAGCCCCGAACCAAATTTATTAAAAGAGTAAATAAATGTCATAATACAAAAAGAATAAAGAATAAAATGAAGTCAAAGAATTAGGAAAAGCGATAAATGCAACGTCCTACACGATCATGAAAAAAGACCGATCCACAAAAATTCGGGACACCATCCCACCAAGTCGAAGCTGTTGCCGTCCGTCCATAATTTGCAAGCGAATCCGCAACATGATTTCCTTCACGAAAAATATGAGACACCACAAAAGCCACAGAATCGATCTGATTTAAACAATTGAACCATTTTTGTCTAAGCAACCAAGGAACCGAACAAGATTTAGATTTGAACATCTGCACAACATACATTGAGTCGCTTTCAAGCCAAATTTTCCGCCAACCTTTACTGATAGTTCAGCAAGATAAGCAAAGGAACTTTCAATCGGAAAGGCAAACGCACATGTGGCAGACGCATCAGTATTGATCTTAATCCAATCCCTCGAAGGTGGTTGCCAAAAAATCGGAGTAATGTGCGGAGCCTTAGTAAGACGCATTTCAATCCCGAGCTCACCTAAGATTTGAAGTTCAACTAGCGAATTTCAAACGGAGCCTCGTCCAATGTGAGCATATTCACGAACAACTCCCCAAATCCGTCTCAGCGTGACGGAAGTATCAACCCTCTCATCCTCAAAAATGGACCTATTACGAGCAAGCCATATAGCCCAAATTGTATTAACAATTGCTGCCGCCCACAAATCAGCGATTTGAGTACTGAAACGTTGAATAACAGCATGATCAACCAGATTCTTAAGAGTCGAGCCTGTGTTAATTCGTCTTCCAAACAATGAGCTAACACCATGCCAAATAAATTTGGAAAACCGACAGGAGACAAAAAGGTGGTCCAACGTTTCAGAATCTAACGAGCACAAACTGCAACGAGAAACAACTTGACAGCCGCGCAAATGAAGCTGATCATGTGTTGGCAAATATCCAAGATAAGCCCACCATCCAATAAGCGAGTGTGCAGGAGGAACACTCTGATACCTTAAAAAACGACTCCAAGGCTGTTGAGTAGGAGGAGATCTAAGCCAAGCGTACAGGAGCTTAACAGTTAAAACCCCACTCGTAGTAGGCTTCCAAACACAAATATCAACATCGTCCCTACCCCGCCTAATATTCCACAATCTATTCTCATCCGCAGGTAACATGGGCAGATTATGCCAATTATTACCATCCAAATAATCCTCCACCAAATCAAAACAACGACGCTGTTGACTAGCAGATAGGCCAACCTGTGCAGCCAGTGAAGGACACATCCAGGCCCCATTCCAAAAATTAAGTTCAGAGTGTTGACCAATCCACCAAAAACAGTGATGCTCAACTTCAGAATAAATGGATTTTATCGAGCCCCAAATAGAAGAATTCATGATATAATGTCGTGACTGTCCCGCTTTATTGAGAAAACGAGTTCTAAGTAAGTTAAAGCAGAGAGACTTTTCTTGAAGAAGACCCCAAGCCATCTTTCCATTCAATGCCTTGTTTAGAATAGACAGATTCTTGATTCCAAGACCTCCATCCTTGAAGTTTTGACAACAAATTTTCTAAGGGACAGTGACAAGCTTCTTGCAATTAATGGACCCAGACCAAATAAAATTCCTCATATGTCTAGTCATACGTGTAAGCAGCCCAGAGGGCCACTTATAAATGCTAAAAGAGTGAATGAAGCTACCAGTAATTACAGAATTTACCAGAGCCACTCTCCCAGCCATAGACAAACAATGCCCTTTCCATTTAGCAAAGTGAGCAAGCACCCTATCCATCAAACTAGTCATATGTCGTGTCTTTGGTAAACCAAAAAACAAAGGGACTCCAAGATAGCGAAATGGAACAGACCCTTGACGAATACCAATAATATCAGCAAGACGATTGCCACGTCCAGAAGAAACAAAGGAGCCCAGAAATAATTCAGATTTGTTCCAACTAACACACTGACCCGAGATAGATCCATAAAACTCAAATACACCCTTAATAACAGCTAGATTACCTGAAGAGGCCCTGTAGAAGAGAAGAATATCATCAGCATAAAATAAATGAGTCGGAAACACCTTTGTAGAAGTATATTGCATTGGATCAAGTCACCCAGTATCCACGAGGTGAAGCAACCAACGGCTAAGAAAGTCCTCGGCAATACCAAACAAAATAGGAGACAACGGATCGCCTTGTTGAACCCCTCTTGAACATCTGAAATATCCACTAATGTCTCCATTGTTCAAAATTGAAATCCGAGATGCAGATAAAACATTCAGAATCCAGTCTCTGAATTGAATAGAGAAACCAAAAGCGTCCATCACAGCAAGTAAAAAATTCCAATTTAAAGTGTCAAAAGCTTTCTTGATGTCAACCTTCAAGGCTAAGTTCCCTCCAAAACACTTTTTACGAAGCATATTAGTGCCTTCAGAAGCAAGCGAAATGCATTGGTGAATACTTCGTCCAGGAATAAATCCAAATTGATTCTGAGAAACAATGCGAGATGCAATAGAAGCAAGTCTATCAGCCAAAATTTTTGCAATTATTTTATAACTAAAGTTGCTCATTGCAATAGGCCTATACTGATCAAGAGATATCGCACCCTCCACCTTCGGGATAAGGACCATAATACTGGAGCACAAGCCAGGATGTATCATGCCACTCATAAAGAAGCTTTTGACAACAGCAAACACATCAGCACCAACAATATCCTAGAAAGACTGAAAAAAGACCCCAGAAAACCCATCAGGTCCAGGAGAACTACTGCTATCCATTGCAAAGACTGCCATACGAACTTCATTTATATCCGGGCAACGAGTAAGCAAATCATTATCCAAGTCTTAACATATTAATAGATTCATTATATTATTATAATTTTTTAAGTTTTATTTTAATCAACTTTTTTTATTTGTTTCTGTAAATGAAAACTCAAATTGCTGTTAGTTATTTGTATAAAAAAATTTATCTTTTAGTTTCAAATTTAATTTAAATAATATATTAAATTTTGTAAAGTATATATACACAGAAATTCATATACTTATATATACTAATTATTAAAAATTTATTTTTGTTCTTTTAAAGTTTTATTTTGTAATATAATGTCGTTAAACTAATATTAAAAATTATTATGAATTTTCAATAAAAAATTTAAAAATAATTATTTTTTTGTTTTTTATTTATATAATTTATTAGAGATAAATAAAAATCACTTTTTACAATTTATATAATTTTGCTCCTATTTTGATAATATTTTGAAATATTTTTCATTCATTTTTTAGTCAATACATTTTACGCTACTAAATTAGAGTTCTATAATTATATAAAATTTAATAAATTAATTACTCAATATTATAGAGATTATGATTATATATGTAGGAAAAAAGGAGAAAAAAAACATAAAATAGAAAACATAGATGTTTTATATTATTAAAACATAGAGTAAAGGATAATTTTGGTATTTTAAATTTTATTTAGTATACTAATGTATTAGATAAAAACACATGGACCTTATAATTATTTACTCTAAATAATATATATATTCTAAAATTATAGATTAGATGACATTAAAATTGTTTTTTTAATTGAAACTTAATAAATTCTATTGATTCATTACCATTATGCTTCAATACAATCAAAATAATTTTCACATCAAACTGTTATTATGTCACAGTTAAGTTTTTTATTATTTAAATAAAAGGAAAAAGTGAATAAATAAATTTAAAATCTAATTTTTATTTCAAAAATAGTGTTTTTATTTTTATTTTTATTTTGAATAGAATTCTTACTAGGTTGTAAAAAATTAATAAACCTAATATAACCAAAACCGAAAACCTAACGGATTCCTAATCCAATCAGTTCTATCCGGATTTGATAACATTGCATTATATACCCGTGATTAATCTGAATTAACTAATTAGCACTATATAATTTAATTGTCACAACAATTATTGTAAAAAAAACTATTATTCGTAATTTATCTAAAAAAACACATCATCATTTAATTGTAATTCAAACTTCTTTGCAGAGCGGATTAATGGGAGAGTTGGTCCAATCGCTCACATAGGACTTTTAATTCAAGAGATTTCTTATTTAGGAGAGACTTCTGGAAGTCTTTAATCCAAAACTTATTTTAATTATAATAAATTATTGATATCTCAATTATTAAAAAAATTTATAAATAATTATCTTTCCTTGTTTCAATTTAATAGTAATTATATAAAAAAAATATGATGTTCATACAATAACAATAAATTAAAATAAAATAAAATAGAGAAAAAGCTCTCGATGTCCCTGTCCGAGCCCGGGGCTGCCCTAGGGCCGTCCTCGTTGGACCACCGCCGTCACCCGTTCTCTGTACCGCCCGATGACCATCCTTCTCCGCCAACTAGCATTCCGCCACCACCGAAGCTCTCCTGGAAAGATATTGCCACCGCGTCCTCAACGTCTCTGCCTCTTTGACCTCGTAAGGACATGTGCGCGACGGGGTTGATTCGAATCAACACCAATAGCGAAGACCCCCTTTTCCCAATTGTCACCATTGATCTCAAGCTCAAGAAGAGTTTGACAAAGCCCTGGGAAAACACCCTAATCATCAAGATTCTTGGTCAAAGCTTGGGGTACGTTGCTCTTCAACGAAGAACCATAGAACTGTGGAAACCAATTGCAGGTGTGAGTATGATGGATTTAGGAGAGGGCTTCCACCTGGTTCAGTTTGACAATGAGCTGGACAGAAACCATGTGATCAATGATGGTCCTTGGATGGTCGAGGGACACTACCTAACAGTCCGCACATGGTCCGCGACATTCAGCCCAACTGAAGCAAGTGTGGAGAAATCCATGGTCTGGGTACGTTTTCCTCAACTTCCCCTTTTATTTTATGATGAGGATGTACTATTGGGAATTGCAGCCACCATCGGAAAACCGGTGCGTGTGGATGAGAACATGGCAAAGAGAGCTAGGGGACGGTTTGCCAGAGTATGTGTGGAAATCGACCTCCTGAAGCCATTAATTGCACAGTTTGAGCTGGATGGAGAAATACAGCGTGTGGAATACGAGGGTCTTCATATAGCTTGCACCAATTATGGTCGATACGGACATCTCAGAACAGAATGTTGCTGGCAGAGTGCGGTGCCTGCAAAGAAACCCCTGGAGACTAATGATATGGTAACATGAGAAACAGACAAGGAAGTTGACAGTAAGACACGAACAATCGAACCCTCATTGATTCCAGAATCAGGAATTGGAACCCCGGTCATGAGCTTAGAAGTCTATGGGCCCTGGATGCTTGTGCCTATGAGGAAGTACCCAGCCCGGAACACCAACCAGGAGATTGTTAATAAAGGGGGACTAGAGGGCTGGAAAGAACCTTCTCTGAATCCGTTTGCAAAAAATCATGAACGGGATCAGGCAAGCACAAGCAGAGGCAATTTTAAAGGATTTAGTGCGATGGAAAAAGAAAGGAGTGAGAAGGAAATTACTGGTGGCACGATAACCCGAAAACAGAAAAATAAGGGGTCGGGGAAGCCTGCTAACAAACAGAAGGAAAACAGGGAGCAAGGGCTAATCGCTCATCTAAACAGGTTTGCTAATCTGAGCCAAGACTCAATGGAGATAGAGAAAGGAAGTCGTATGACTGGTGAAGGGATTCAGGAGGGTGACATAACCGACACTGTGGCTGGGAGAGGGAAAAGAACACGGTTTGATCTGGATTTCAGAGAACCACTTAGTGTGCTGAATGCCAACGTGCCCTCAGACAATCCTATCATGAAAGAGAATGATCGGCTGATTCAGAAATTGAGAGAAAGATCAGCAGTACAAAGCTTAGGTAAAACGGTAAGAATGGAGGATCAACCTCCAGGATGGCACCTAAATTGAGTTGTCGTTGGCATTTGATCCCTTGTTTATAAAGATTATCATGTGGCACTGCTTTTCAGAGAACTTTGAAGCATATGGTGAAGGTTCATAAGCCCCATATTGTCGGCTTGCTAGAGACTCGCATCCTTGGATCTCGGGCTCCTGCAATTGGTAAACAGATGGGGCTCACTAGGTGCGAGATTGTGGAGGCAGAGGGTTTCAGTGGAGGTGTTTGTCTTTTCTGGGATGAAGCCCAGGTTCAGATTAATGTAAAGGTGAAGAATTACCAGTTCATTCACTGCACTGTCGCTTTGAAGGAGGGCGAATGGAAGGACCAATTTTTTGATCTTACCGCGGTTTATGTGAGACCACAATTAATATATAAACAAAAATTTTTTTGAGGATACCTGTCAGTTGAAAAGGCACACCACAGGTCCTTGGCTCTTTTGTGGGGACTTTAATTGCATCAAAGATGGCAGTGAAAAGCAAGGAGGGTCGGTTAGAATGTTAAACAGGTGCGGTCTCTTTACTTCCTGGATTAATGAGCTCGAGTTAGTAGGTTTGGGGTATGAGGGGCCAAAATTTACATGGTACATGGGCTCCACAACAAGAACCCGTGTGGCGTGCAGACTGGATAGGGGGATGTGTAACTCAGAGTGGCGACTCCGGTTCCCTTCTGCTGTTGTGAGACACCTTCAGAAAATTCAATCAGATCATACTCCTATCTTGATTGATGTTCTCAATAACATAAGCAAACCCGAGAGCTCCTTTCGTTTTATGACTGCCTGGCTTAAAGGCAACTCTCTGAAAGATATGATTAACCATAACTAGAATAGTACGGCCCCGCTTGGCAGCGCACTCAGTGACCTGGCGGACCAGTTGCTGGCTTGGCATAAGAATGACTTCGGCAATCTTTTTAATCGAAAAAAGAGAGCCTATGCTCGTCTGGGAGGGATTCAGAAGATATTTGCATCTCAATGTATGAATGGGCTGCTGAGGCTTGAAAACAAAGTTAGGAAGGAACTGAACACTATTCTTAATCAGGAGGAGTTGTTCTGGGCTCAGCGCTCTCAGGTTCAGTGGCTTAAGGAGGGTGATAGAAACACAAAATTTTTCCACTTGTCAACCGTAATCAGAAATTGCCGAAATTGGAAGATGGGGCTTCGCAGTATCGATGGATCCTGGATTTGGGATGAACGGGTGTTGCGTAGCATGGCTGATGAGTTCTTCAAACAACTTTATTTTGAGGAGTTACCGAACAGGATCCACCTCCCTTCTGATCATGGGTTTCCTGCGATCAGCAGCTCGAGCTACTCGGACCTGGATCAACCATTTACTATGAAAGATGTGAAGGAGGATCTTCGGAGCATAGCTCCCTGGAAAGCGTCGGGGCCGAATGGGTTCCAATCGGGTTTTTTTTCAGCGGTTCTGGGATACAGCGGGAGCCAGTACTAAGGATTGCGTTCTTCGTGGCCTCAACACGGGGGAGTTTGAGGAGGGAATGGACAACACTCTCATTTCCCTTATCCCAAAAGTGAAGGACCCTGAGAGCCTCACACAGTTCACACCGATGAGCCTCAAATCTATCCTTCCAGATGTAGTTGGACCTATGCAGAGTAGTTTCATCCCGGGAAGACAGATCTCGGATAATGTTGTGCTTATGTAGGAAACCATTTTCTCTTTCCAATGCACTAAGAATAAGAAGAAACAAATGCTACTAAAGCTCACGCTGGTCAAATCTATCCTGTCGGCCCTGCCTGTCTACACTATGCAGACCTCGGTATTTACGGTAAGCATTAGCAAGCGACTGCATAGCATTAACAGGAACTTAATCCGGGGAAGCGAGAATAGCAGGAGGAAAGCTCATCTTGTGAAGTGGGAGGTGGTGTGTAGACCAAAGGAGCAAGGGGAGCTTGGTCTACGGTAGACCAGGAAAGCCAATCTCGCGAATGTTGCCAAGCTAGGCTGGAGGCTTCTCACGGAGCAGGGTTGCGTTTGGGCCAAAGTGCTCAAAGGAATTTATGGGGAAAACAAGATGGGTCTGGACCTGTTCAGAAAGAGGAATCTGTAGATCAATGTTTGGAAAAGTATCCTTCAGTGGGCGGACATTCTGAAACAGGGCATCAGCCGGTTAGTGAAGAATGGGAAGGAAACGAGTTTTTGGTTGGAGAGGTGGCTATGTGCTTGGCAACTTAGTGAGAAAGCTCTCGGGCCCTTGACGGAGGAAGAAAGGGGGAAGAAAGTTGCGGATTACTGGCATGAGGGACAAGGATGGGACTGAGATAGCCTTCGCCTTGTGCTCTTTCAAAATGAATTATATCAGCGTGCTGCAACTATTCTTTTCAGTGAAGAAGATAATAAGGATGGTTGGACTTGGGATCCGAGTAGCACGGGAAGCTTCTCGACGAAGACGGCCTATGATTTACAAATCAACCAAACTAGTGCTACTGCTACGGCTTGGTCTGTTACGGATTGGAAAACCATTTGGAGAATCAAGGTTACCGAAAGGATTCGGCTTTTCCTCTGGACCGCTGGACATGAAGTGGTGCTCACCAACGCAGACCGGGTACGACGACATATCAGCAACGAGGATCAGTGCGGTTGTTGCGGAGCCAGGGAAGACCTGTTACACCTGCTTCAGGACTGCGTTGAGGCGCGCTGAATCTGCATGTTCTTCATACATGTGAATCTGCAGCTGGAGTTCTTCTCCGAAAACGTTAAGACGTGGTTGATGTGTAATCTGAAGTCTAAGGAGAGATGGAATGGTATTTCATGGGCGACTGTGTTTGGAACCTGTTTCTGGTTACTCTGGAAGTGGAGAAATGAATAAGTTTTTGAAGGGGTTGGGCGTGGTCTGGTTGAAAGGATAGACGATGTTATCCGCTATGTAACGGAACAAGCTAGGGCTATGCAAAGCTGCCAAAATGATAGCCTGGCGCCGCCTTTCTTGGCAGATCGTCTGGTTCAGTGGACGCCCCCAGCGGAAGATTGGATAAAAATCAATAGTGTGCGGAAGCAATACGGGCTGGGCTGCCTGCGGGGGCCTAGCTCGTGACAGTCGCAGTAATTGGATAAGGGGTTTTTGCTGTAACTTAGGAATTAGTACTGCAGAGTTAGCAGAGATATGGGGCATGTACTACGGTATTGAGCTAGCTTGGAGAATGAGATGGAGGAAAGTCGTGTTTGAAATGGATTCCCAGTCAATCGTGGAGTTAATAAAGAAGAAAGGACATCGTTCACATCGTTACGACTGGTTGATTAAAGAGTGTCGGAGACGGATTGGGATGTCAAAGTTGTTCATATCCTTCGCGAAGGGAATAGAGCAGCGGATTTTTTTGGCAAATTTCGCAGGAGCAATGAGTTTAGGGTATCACGAGTGTGACAATCCCCCTGCAGGCCTAATGGACATCATCAATACGGACAATTCTGGTTCTAGCATCCTCAGGAGAGCTCGGTTCTTGCTTGAGTTCCTTTTGTTTTTTATTTTCGGGGCCTAGTCCCTTCCTTCTGTTAAAAAAAAAGTAATTATATAAAAAAATTAGGATGTGGCATATTAAAATAAAATCGAAAAGTGACAATAATAGTACAAAAGTTGGGATTTTCAAAATTTGTTTCATAACTTTTTTTAACTTCACAATAAGGGTAAAGTATATAAAAAAAATTCTAATTTACCCGATTTATACACAAAATCTCATATTTTAAAAACTTGCAAATAAAAGTTAATGGTTTTGGGCAACTAACAGGGTTTGGAGTTTTCGATCAAAAAATATTTGTGCTTTTAGTAAATTTATTAACTCAAGATGTATATATATGCAGCAATTTACAAAGTGAATTTTTTTAATTTCTTCACATCGATCATTTTTGAAGATAAATACGATAATAATTGTTGACGGAATGACTGAGCTTACAAATTGCACAAAATACATGTCCTTTGTTTGTAATACAAACACGGATTGCTGCTGGGAGTCGAAGTGATGGTGCAAGGAGTCGAACCATGCACATTGGTTTATCCTGGACGCTGCTTATTACTGTGCTAGTAACTTCTATTATTTAATATTTGACGCATGCACTTATTAATATCGATTAAATGTTCATAATTTATTTAATTCATCTATATTTTTGTAATTTATGTTTTAAAATGTTAAGGACGATTTTCTAAATAATGTTACATATGTTCTAAACTTTATAATTTGTGTTCTAAAAATTAAGTATAATGTTTTAAAAAAATCAGTAAATATCTGGATCATTTTTGCATTTGTTCTATAATATAATTTATAACTCATATTCGAAAAAACATAACGCATGTTCTAAAAAACATAACATATGTTCTAAACTTTATAGTTTGTGTTCCAAAAATTAAAATATATAATCTAACGTATGTTCTAAAAAATATGTCGTACGTTCTAAACTTCATAGTTCGTGTTCTAAAAGTTAAAATATATATTCTAACGTATGTTTTAAAAAATATATTGTATGTTCTAAACTTTATAGTTTGTGTTCTAAAAATGAAAACATATGTTCTAAATTTCATGTCATAAGTTCTAAATATACCGTATGTTCTAAAAATATTAATATGAAATTTTATCAAAATATAAAATATATTTTTATTTTAAAAATATAGTATTAGATTTTTTTTTTTAGTATTAGAAGCACTTAATAATATATAAATAAAAGGATTGCGTGTATTTTTATTTAAAAAATATAGTATTAGATTTTTTTTAGCATCAGAGGCACTTAATCATATATAAATAAAAGAATTGTATAATAACAAACTAAATCAATTGTCCCAACGGTAGTTGTGCGCACGTTCTACCCCTTATACATTTAAAAATCAATATACGTTTTTGCTATAATGTATAATTTCTTCAATACATATCAATTTCTAGTGTTAACTTGGACATTTGAAATGCCAAAACAAGACTAGATTTATCTACGAATCAAAATCAAATTGACTCTTCCAAGCTATATGCAGTGATCAAATTGACTCTTCCAAGATATAAATATAGTAGAATTTCGTCGCATGTCATTTCTACACTTTATGATATTGTCACATCTCACCAAATCATATATAGATAATTGCAAAAGACAGTCAATAATTTTTAACCTTTTCCTGGTAATTACTTTTCACCTAGTTCACACAATCTACTAATTCAGGACCAGATGCAACAATATTTCTGAAACAGAGAGTCGATGATATAAATCCCACAACATGATAGTATGGCTTATTGACGTGTGTGAAGGTGTCTTTTAAGTTTAAACCATACAAAGGTTCAATTCAAGAAACAATTATCTGTACAAAATAAGAATTGAATCGCCAGTCTTGTTATACATTTCCTTCTACTATATTTTTCATGATTACTGTAGGGACCTTTTTCCTGTAAATTTCTTTACTTTTTTACTTTTATCTTTACACTGTAACTCCACCAATGTATGCAGATCCATACACTAAACCAAGCTTCAACAAATGACATCTTCTGCTCCTCACAATCCCCTTTTACATTGCAGAGAAGATCAATGCTGTATGTAAAAAACTTAGTCAAGTGCCATAAAATCGAAAAAATTAGTAATTACAGAGCTTTCAGTGATTTGTGCTGGCAAAATCATAAATAAAGCATATGCTCACCTCATAACAACTTCACACTTTCAAGGACCTTGTCCAGAAGAATCCCTTCTTTTTCATTGTGTTGCTCTCTCCCATGGATTTACTAACCTTTGATCCAAATGAAAAATGCCTCTTCAAGAAAGGTTTTGCTGAGGAGCCCTTAATGCTGGAACTCGACCCCATCTTCGGACCTTTTCCCTCGTGTGCGTTACTTTTCATCCGATCCAACACAATAGAATCAACGTCGAGATCACTGTCTACAATCCGATTCCTTGATCTTTTACTTTTTGCCTTCAAATCCGTTTCTGCTTTATAAGCTTTTTGAGAGAGCTTACGGGTCTGCTTCTCCCCCATAGTGCAAACAGGGCAAGAAGGATCATACTTGCAAATTTCAGGTGTTAAAATTTCCAAACACTCTGCATGATAAACATGCCCGCAGATCAGGACAGAGACAACTGAGAGCTCATTACTCATAACAAGCTTCTGACTACTCCATAAAGATTTCTCTGTCAAAAGCTTCGAGCAAACTCCACATGTTTGGAGATCAACAGAGGCAGACATTGATATTCGATTGCTGGATATGCTTTTCTCATTATTGAAGCCCAAGGAATCATTGTCAGAAGACCACTTTTCTCTATGAGAAGTAGCCATGAGCTCTGAAAATGCATGCATAGACCAACCATCTGAAGAGCCACCATGGGATCCTCGAGTTGATTCATTGCTCCATGAAGGGACTGAGGGCCTCTGTTCGGGTACTGAAAAGCTGTTTGATGACTTAACTTCTAGAACTCGGGTATCAGACACATGACCAGAAGATTGAGGGGGCCAACTTGGAGTGGTTATGTTAGCAGGACGTAGGTAATTTTGGGATGACGCTGGAGATGTTACAGATGAAGTTGAAGGCAATGAAAGCGAAAATTTCATGGAAGGGTTTGAAACTGTTGGGGACTCTATTGACTCCTTAACCTGAAAGCCGAATAAATAGTAAAGAACTTGTCATATTAGTGCCAAACTAAAGAAAGTAGATCAAATAAGTACTCTTCATAAGGTAAAACATTTACCTGTTCCAAACTTGAGTCCATTGACACATTCCTTGAGACAGATCGATCTGCCATAAATGCAAAAACAAAAGCTCACTAACATAAAATGAAAAAAGAAAAACAACTAGTGAAATGTATAGCATTAAAAAGCAGCCCGTTGAGGTTATCATCCAACATCACTTGCAACTGTAGAATAATTATTATATTCAGAGAAATGACTAGTTGACCACAAAACCATATAAGTATCACAAGCAGGAATCAAGAATTTAGCTCATAACAGTTGAGCAGAAAACAGTTTATGCAGATTTGAGGATAGGTAAACTATAAACATGACTTTAATATTGAGAAAATGGAAAACAAATGACACAGAATTTGGAATGTTGATAATGCATAGAACTAACTATTCAACGTCAGAATTCTAATAAGGGAACTGGAAAGAATGTCTTATTAAGAGTGCATACTGTCATTGAAGGGAACTGGAAAGAATGTCTTATTAAGAGTGCATACTGTCATTGAATTCCATTTTTAATCTAATTGATGGAGATAGAGCTTTATCTGCTTGACTTTGTACAAGCCAACAAACTTGAATGCAACATTTTTGAAGTTCAGTTCGTCTGCTAAATAAACAACCCCATTTTACAAAAATTAATAAGAGTTAAATTTATGTACAAACTCTCAAATACACTTAAACATAATCTTTTTCTTTTTGTATACCACACTCTTATTATGACTAGGAGTTCATACAACAAACACCTGGAATTGCAAAACTTAAAAGAACCTGAATGAATATTATTTATGTATGTGTATAGATGAAATTTAAAGCTAATATCTAAGTTTACCAATTATTATATGGCGAACTGAACTCATTCAAATTCACAGACATTAAAACTCATCAAACTCAAATTTGACCCGTTTACAGGATAAGCATTATTTCAAACTTGGCTCTTTCATGTTAATGACAAGCCAGCTGTCTAATATCTCATAATGGATTTCCACTTTAAGTAAGCAAGCTAATGAGTTTGATCTGTTTAGCGTCATCTCTATCTGTCTATCTATCGATCTACCTATATAACCAGATCCCCTCCTCTAACATTTCAAACAATTTCCAATTTTTCTTCCAAACTTTAACCATATTAAGGGACAATTTCAGCAACAATGTGCTAAAAAGGAAATTAAATTACGTTGATCATCTTTCAAAATATGTATGCATGTAAGCCAACCGAATGGGTGTTTTCCAGCCTTTTCCATAATCACTAAGTTTTTTACTTTCTAATGATCCAATTCCCCAGTTTCCATAATCCTTTGTTTGGAGCATTATAAAAGAAATGTAAAAGCTTTTAACCCTAAATCTCCCAGCATTTTAATAAGGATAGCACAAGAGCAGCTGACATTTGACAAGAAGCATAACTGTGCATCATGCCCAGGGAACTAAGTAATCAAAGTCAAAAAATAATTCTATTTGTGCCACTACTCAACTCCACCTATTTATCAAATTATATTCCTTTAAAATGATAAAACATTTTATATATACATAATCCACTCTCCGGAGCTTTGGGTAAGCCAAAAGAAACTTATGCTAGAGCTATAACAGAAAACCATGTAACCAATAGAACCAGAGCTCCTCCTAAAGAAAAAAGGTCTACATTTTCAAAAGATAAGGCACTCAGAGACCTAACAGCACATTCACCTAGCTATTAATCAATGCTACATTGGTGAAAAACTAGAGCTTTCCTAACAGATAAAAAAATTAACAGTAATACACAAGGATATAGGGGTGGAAAGTGGAAACCAACATAATACAAGTTCAATACAAAAAACTAACCATTACATATGGTGATAAAAAAAAAAAAAGGGCGGCCCGGTCGCATTACGCGTCCCCGCTGAGCGAGGGTCCGGGGAGGGGTCCCACCACAAGGGTGTATTGGGGGCAAGCCTTCCCTTGCCAATTTAATTGGCAAGAGGCCGCTCCTAAGACTCGAACCCGTGACCTCTGGTCACACGGCAACAACGTTTTACCGTTGCGCCAAGGCTCGCCCTCAACCATTACATATGGTGATATTGAAGGAAAAACCAATTTCCAAAATCTTCTATGCAAACGTAATTGGTGATTTAATAAGGTCATGGGTAAGATCCGGAACCATTTTTGCTACAGTTCCTTTTCATGAAATGGAATACAAAAGTTTGAAGCACTCATTGTTTCCTAGTTTCTACTCTGCACTTGCATGCACTAGAAGCATCCGAGTAATAAAAGAGACAACAAATTACCACAATGACATATATATATATATATATATATATATATATATATTGTTGCAAAAGTATGTTTTACATCAATCCCATCATGTTATTGTACAGCTAAGAGCAAAAGAATCATGCGACCGTGTTGCTTAAAGGGCATTATAAGGGTCAAATTGCAGAATGAATTAGAATATTATGGAAAACAATCAATCAAAAGATCAATCCACCAGAACTTCACCTGAAGCTGGAGTCCTCATAAATGCAGCAGTACCTTCAGATGCTGGGGACTTCTGCCACGTAGACCTTTGAAAACTATCCAACGGGCTACCATCCCCTGATGAACGAGTGGAATTGTATTTAATATCTGACCCCTGATTTCTATTATTACCATCTGAAAACCAAGTTAGAGAAGTCTCCTCTCCTGCTACTCGCCCTCTGTTATCCCATCTAAAGCTCCAGGATGGTGAATGCCGTATATTCCTATGCAAGATCTCACTGCTTGGTCCACTTACAATATTTTTATCTCTAGCAGCAACACAACAAGCACCCCCCATAGTTTAACGCACTGTATCACGAAGTGTTAATATGAAACCCTACACTTCTCACTCACATGTTCCAAATATAAAACGCAGCTTAATATCCAGCACTAATCCTCCAAGGGGATAGATTACCTAGGAATGGTCATCACCTGCAATTAAAGAAGGCAAAACAAAACCCATCATATTTACTACTAGTACTACGCGATTCAATTCATTGAAAATTCAAGCAAGAGGAGTCCAACAAGAAAGAATTGAAGAAATAAAGTTCCTTGACCACTGAAAAAGAATAAATTACAAACCCAATTCATTTAACTCGCCAGAAAAATTAAGCTTTTTTTTCCCTAGTTGAAGTTAAAAAAATTGTTCGTACCTTAAACATCAGTTGGAGCAGCAGTGACTAAAAAAATGGCTTCAACTTGACTGCGCTCAAAATACCCAGCTCCACCTCGAAAAAACACTAGATTCGAGCGCGCACAAACAATATAGTCGGCGAACACAAATAGAAACTTATTCTTCAGAAGGGTTCAAAAGCTTACCCAACTTTGAGAAGAAAAATGGGTTTCAATCGTCAAATTGAATGCTACATGAAGAAAAAATAGGGCAAGAAAATTCAAAGTCAAATTACTTCATCAATGGTCAATAATGATCCAACAAATAGTTCACAAGGCTGAATTAGAAGATGAACAGGAAAACAAAAAGAAAAAATTCTCAGCTTCCACCACTCACTGGTTCACACCAACCCCACCAAACCAAACCACTAGACAAAAATATATATTTATATATATATATAAAACTGGCAACAAAGAAAAAGACAAATTACACAAAACAATTTAAAAAAAAATATAGGGAATAGATAAAAGAGGCCGATATTCGGATCAATCTGCTACTTTAAAGGTACCTGAAGATTGAGTCCCAATCTAAAAACCTCTAAAACTAGCAAAATCAGAGAATAAAAATGGAAACACTGCACATGTCAAGGAGATCCGATTTAATAGCCGAAAAACTTCGCCACTAGACCAAAAAAAAAAATCGATAGAAAAAATGAATTGGAAAACGTAATAAGAGCTAATACGAGTTACAAATGAAGCACCGAAAAATAAAAAACCGAGAGGATCGAGTAATACCTCAATCGGATTCAATACGCGACCATATCAATACACAAATTGAAGTTTCTATAGAATTTAAGAGAGGAGAAGATGTAGAGAGAAGATAATAATAGTGCGAGCGAGAGGCTGCTTGTTGTTGTTCGTTGCAGAATGAGAGAGACAGAGAAGGGGGATAGAAGAGAGGGATCGTTTCCGACGGTTCAACAAACGGCGTGAAATATAGTTGAGGAGTTATACTCTCTTATGTATATTAACGGAGTTAGTTGACGTACCTGTAATTTTTTTTCTTTTCTATACCAGGTGCCACGTGTGGTACACATTTTCCCTCCTATACGCGGTAAATTTTAAAATAAAAATAAAGTGAAATTCTTTTTGGGGATTAAAAGTAAAAAAACAGTGGCGCGACTCTCTCTCACTTTTGTTGTGCTGACTGGACGGCTGTTTCTTTTTATTTATTAAAATAGTAAAAGAAAAAAAAGCGGGAATAGAACTGACTTCCACTAAAAAAGAATGCCTTCTGCAGTACGCAGAGTGCGTAGTACGCATGCCATGCTTTTCATGTTAGAGAAAGTAATCAATCAGTGAGAAAGAGGTTTAATTATCAAAGAGATTCTGTTTTGGAAAAGAAGTTCAATTATTATTAATTAATAACTATTTTATTTCTAATTTTGGATTCTCTTTCTCCTTCGCCTTCTAACCTTTGATATTACCTAATTTTAGGGTGAAGGTTGAAATTTGCCCTATTCTTTTTTATTTTCTTTGGAAGGATAGATTTATTCCTCACCTATGAAATCCGATAATTTTATTTTAATGTTTTGAAATTTGCCCTATTCTTTTTTATTTTCTTTGGAAGAATTATCGCATTTGTGACGAAATGCGACAAGAGTTGTCGTATTTGTGACGAAATACGACAATTGTTGTCGCATTTATGACGAGACTGTTGTCGCATTTGTGACGAAATGTGACAAATTTCATCACAAATGCGACAACAATGGAGGAAAATAGAAGAAATTGAAATGATACCGTTACAGGTGAAGAAAGAGGCAAACCCAGCGAGGAAAACAGGCGTATAAGCTAAAAACATATAATTTTTTATAGGAAATTGGATATAATACTTCAATAATCTCAAAAATCGCTAACGATTGGTATCAGAAATTGAAGAAGATGAACCGAAAAAGAAGTTGAAACGAAGAAGAAGAAGAAGAAGAAGAAGAAGAAGCGGACGAAGCGGACGAAGCGGAAGAAGAAGAAGCGGGAGTAGGAGATGAATCGGTCGAATAGAACTAAGTATAATTTTGTCCAAAATGGATGCAAGTGTCTAATTTGGTGAGATGGAAACAAAGTGAGTTAGATATGTAAATAGACCCCTTCAGTTGGACTAGATTTGTAATTTGCCCTTATGTTTATTACTTTATGATATTTTTGTTTAATTAGTTTCTCTGTTTATTTACATAATATAGTTTCAGTTTTAACGACATTGTTTTATAATTTCCGGTGAATTATATTACTTATGGACATTAATTTTTACTTGTTTCAGTTGTTTTAATAATGTTGTTTAATGATTCATAAAAAAATGTTGTTTTAAAAAAAATATTTTCGTTGAATCGTTACTTTTCACATATTTATAAGGATATACGTTACAAACATACATGTTTTTCTATTTTTAAGTTAAATTATTATAAATTATTATTTTTAAATAGCATGATACATATTTTAATTGCATTTATATAATAATTTGTTTATTAAAAATACAAATTTGATTCATTCCCGATTAATTCTCGATGTTCCTGTCCACCTGATTAGCCTTAGCGTTTCTTATAATCTTGTTTTTACCACATAGAAAATTCAAACAATGTGGTTTACAGTTCGACCCAGGCCCGTTAAAGCTCACCTACATCTAGAGCGGGATTGGATTTTATAAAAATAGCATGGGTTATCTAATCTGATCCGCCCTATTAATATTAATTATAAATTTTATGTATTAAATATTTATTTTTAAGTATAATTTTAATTTATACTATTACAAACTATATATATATATATATATATATATATATATATATATATATGGACTTATTTGGGATGGGTTTTCATTTCTAAGCCCGAACTCGAACCTCTCTAAAATAACAACGAGTTAGACTAGGCCTTGTCTAAGTTTTTTTTTTTTGTTAAAGTATGTTAGGCCTGGCGTAGCTTGGTCTATAAATAAGTTTAGTCACTGTTAGATTTAGGTTTATTAGAATCTGACTTTAAGATTATTTTAATCTCTACCATAGAATTTTAATTAGCCTAGATCTAACTGTGATTAACTAAATTTATTTAGTCAGTCATTGAGCAAGTGAACACCAGTTTTGGAAAAAGTTATTTTTAAAGCATACTCTTCAAAACATATATATGAAACAAAAATAGAAACGAAAATGAAAACACTACTGTGGAGGAGTTTCCATGTAACATAGGATCGCAACATAATATATTCACTGCATCAAAATCATATAAATTATAATAGAAAGTGACAGATTCAATATTTTTTTTTATCATCCATAAGTGCTCAGTTGATATTTATTTTTGCTTTATAGAAAAAAAATTAAAGCTACATGCATAGTTTTCATGGAGTTTTTCAATGATCTATCGTCGGAAATAGAACAACCTTTCACATTAACTCCATAATAACATACTGAATAATGTTAACTATTGGACCTTTCATAAAGATAGACGTTTTCCTATATGTACGAAATATATTCCAATTGGATGAATCAGGTAATCCAATTTCTATTCGGAAAGGGGTTTTTGATCTAATGAAGTTAGAGTTGTGATGAAGAGTACTATGAATTGAGTTTTGCTTTGACTAAGAGTCTCATCCTTATGCAAGTCTCAAGTGATAATGATATAATCTTAATTAGTCACTTTTCTTAATCTTGCTAATTACCACTGGTAATAAAAAGATCTCACTCTCTAAAACAATATTATTAACTTTAACATCTGAGTTCCCCTGACCGCATTATCTTTAAATCATAACAGACAATTCTTATTTTATTACATGCTTCCATTATTCCATCATGTTCTTCAAGGGTATTAGCTTTCATCAACCTAAATTGTAGCTTAGCACCATCATCTAAAGTAACATAGCAGCAAACGATATGACTCTCTCGAATGTTATAGTCGGATAAAGTCCTCGTTCCACCTTCAATATGCTTTGTAATAGTCTCATCTTGAATGCTAAAGTCTGGTAAAGACCTCCTTCTACATGCAATATGCTCCTTTTCAAACAACAAAAACCTATGGATTTAAGGGCGGACCACACATGTCTTTAATCTTAGACTTTAAATCATTAATTGTGTCAGAGCTTTCAACTTCCAAGGTGTTTCTGTGGCCAACAACGGTAATTAAAGTAATCTGCATACTGCCACCTCTAAGATGAAGAACAAGGTGACATATAGACTCATTCTGAATGTTATAGTCAGCAAGCATACGACCTTCCTCAAGTTGTTTTCCAACCAAAATCAACCTTTGTTGGTTCGGGGGATCCCTTCCTTGTCTTGAAACTTAACTTTTATATTGTCGATCGTATCTGAGCTTTCCACTTTAAAAGTGTTGGTATTTCTTGTAAGACTTTTCATAAAAATTTGCATCTAAAATTATATATACAACAAAACAAAAATTATTATAAATCATGTAAATTTCACTTTTACAAATATCACACCAGAACCAATATAAAATCATATTCAACCTAATTTCTCAAAATTCCAAATATAAAATATTAAAAAAATCAAGATAAAATCAAAATGCTCTAAAAACAACCAACCACACTAGTGTGATTCTAGAGAATATCAACATTAATGTCCAAGTTTCAATAAAGAACAATTTACATCAGAAAAGAAGCACATCAAACAGTTCTAGAAACACATAATTTACATAAAAAAAATTGAACTCTTTAAATAAAACATTATATATATATATATATCATCGTAACCTAACAAACATCCCAATACCTAATTTCAAAATTTCAAAAGTTAACTGCAAAATCAGAACGGTTCTCTTCTAACTATCCAATAACCAACAAGATTAAGGTATAATTTCCCTTTATCGGGCACCAAACGTAAAAAAGAAAACCCAAATTTAAAGAAAATACAAAAATATCATGAAAGCAAACACAATATAGCAAATAGAACAATTGATACATCAATCCAAGAAACAAAACTAAAAATCAAAGAACTAACCCTTAAATAGAAAAGAAACTTATTGAAGAATCTTATAGTCCAAGTTGGCTTGAAATCGAGCCTTAATTTATCCACAAACCAGGCCCACTTAAACTCTTCTCAGCCCAATACATAGTCCATCCGAGCCCATTTCTTCATCCCAGTTGTATAACAGCCACAGAAATTGGAAAACCAAACCGAATAAACGGTTAATCAAACCAACAGTTTCGGCTTCGGTTTATATAAGTAGATTTTTTTTTTTGGTTTACGGTTATGATTTTGAATGTTAAAAAGCCAAGGTTTCGGTTAATAGAAACGTTTATTATTATTATCATATTTATTTTTTTGGTTACATATATTATATATGAAGAGTTAAAAAAAATTATTTGAGTATTAACTCTTTTAAAATTCATTGTTTATTGTTAAATTATCTTATGAAAAATTATTTAACTTTCTGTAAATAGTTAAAATGCTATAATTTTTTAGAGCACCGGGAAAAAAAATTGGATAACCAATAGGTCATATGTACCACAAGTATGAACTTATTGAAGTTTAGATACACAATTGTAATTTACCCAATTTTTATTTTGAAACAATTTACCCAATATTCTAATATCACAATATGTAGTCAAATAAAATTTCCAAACAAATATTGTGGACGTAACCTTTCATCTTCCAACACATCATATCTATGATCATTCATTTTTTTTTTATTAATGTGTTTAATTAACAAATTAATTAGATATGAGCATTTGATTGGTTTAATTTTTTTTACTTATTTCATATCGCTCTAAAATTGTATTTTTTTATAGTTGGTAATAAAGTTTTTACAGTTTTTCTATAGTCACGTCACACATATAAAACAATGCCTTTGAACTATTAACAATGAAAATGAAATGAATAGTGCAATATTAACCAAGTTTTATGTTTAAAATTGATTTTTTTATTTTTTTTTTCATCATGGATTTAATACAACAAAAAATGAAAGATGAGAGCCTTTAGGATTATCAATGTTGCATATAATATACTAGGGTCGGGAAAACTCCAATACCCATTTTTGTAGGGTCGGAGATAGGAAACAAAATTAAAATAAAATTAAAGACTTTAGCAACATGAATCATATAATTTACAAGTTTAGACCAGACTTCGAATACTATTCTCGTTTTGCAAGTTTAGACCTATTTAAAAGTTCAATGCATTATGTTAACTCATGAATTATATATATATATATAATCACTAGAAAAAATAAAGATAACAAAATCCTATATAGCAAAAATATTAAAAAGTGTAAAATGTCATACTTTCTTTTTGGGGATCCAAAATATGCAGCTTAAGACATAAATGAGCATATTTGCTTTCTTAGGTTCTATGAATGTTTTGTACAATATTTCAATTTCTTACGTCTAAAGTTTAAAATTGTATAATTTTAATTCTAACGTAATAACTAATAGCAATTTTATCCATAATGTTGACAAGTTTGGTAAATTTGAGAAATAATTCATCAAATATATCTTCTTAGTCATGAAAAAATATGCAATTCTACATATTTAAAAAACTGTGAGACATTTGCTTAACAATGCCCATGAACCGAATCATAAATCACAAGCTGAAATAGTGTCATCCATTGCCTCAACTATTGCATTACGTTCCTTAAGAGTCTTAGCTTTCGTCACCATACTATGTCGCAATCACCCTCCATATAGTTGTCGAAGTGAACGACAGTCCCCTGTTTAATCTTGTAGTCGGCTAAAGTCATATTTCCATCTTCAAGATACTCCTCACCACACGATAAAAACTGCTCGTTTGCGGCGACACGTACCTTGTCTTCAATATTAGCCTTTAATTCATCAACTGTGTCAAACATATCAACTTCCAAGGTGATTCTATGGTGATCCGGGGTAACCAAAATAATTTGCATGAGACTTCTCGGACAAAGAATATGATGGAGCATAGACTTTTTCTGAATGTTATAGTGAGCAAGCGTGCGATAATCCTTAAGCACTTCTCCCTCAAATTTGAACCTCTGCAGTTTTGTGGGGATCCCTTTCTTGTCCCAGATCTTAGCTTTTACACTGTTTATAGTGTCCGAGCTTTCCACCTCTAAAATGATGATCATTCCAGAAAGAGTTTTTACAAAGATTTCCATCTGAGATTAAATGTACAACAAGACATACAAGAATTATTATACATCGGGTAAATTTCACTTCTATAAACCAGTATAAAATCATATGCAGACTAATTTCTCTCAATTTCAAATTTAAATCAATAACATTGATTGTAGGTCAAGCTAAAATTAGAATGTCCTGGAAATAATCAATCACACTAGTGTGATTTCAAAGAACAACAACCTCAACATTCAACAAAGAACAATAAGATTCTACTAGGATTTCCGCAATCAATCATCCCTACAAACATATTTCGGATAACAGACAAAAACATGAGAAAAGAACTGCATCAATTAGCTCAACAAATAAATAATTCACATCAAACAAAGGAACTCCTTACATAAACAAATTATATATGAAAAATTCATTTTTTGATCATCGTGGCCTAGTAAACACTCCAAAACCTGTTTCAAAATTTTAAAAGTTACTGCAAAATCACAAAAGGCCTCTTCTAACGATCTAATAACCATTATGAATTAAGGTATAATTTTCATCTATAACAAATAGAACAATTGTTAATCTACGAATCCAATGAGTTATTCAATAAACGAAAGTTAAAATCGAAGAGAAATAGAGACTAACCTTGAAAGGGATAAGAGAACTGTGAAAGAATTTTATAGACAACAGAATTTTATAGACAACAGAATTTTATATCTCAACCTAGAAACGAGTGAGGCACTTATTTATAGTTATCCTGCCTCACATGCCTTGCAACTTCAACTTGTCGTAACTTAAACATTTTTTAATATTGAAACTCTCTTGTGTAAGTTTCTTCATTAAATCCAATTTGTAAGTTACAGGATCTCCATGAATTTTCAAATCATGTCTTCAATTTCTCGTAGGATTTGCTTTTTTTTTTAATTATTTGAGTATTGATTTAATGTTTAATTAGTTCGTTAACTCCTATCTTAAAACTCAATTAGATCTCTAACCTTCTAAAATTATAAATTAATTAACTTCTATCTTAAAAGTCGAATAAAACGTTTCATTAGTTACAATTGGGATTTAAATCACGTTAATAATAATTAATTTGCGGAATTAATTTCTCATTAAGAAAAATATATGTCACATATAGGTTAATCACAAAAAAAGTCAGAGTGTCCAAAATATTTACTATGTTATTAACACATTTACAAAAGTCTGCCAAAATGTAAAAAATTACTTCAATTTATGGACAAATTTGTTTGGAAGATACGATGTGATAAAAAATAATGGTCAAATAATTTTGTTCAAATTTTTCGTTATGTGGGGGCATGGTAGTAAGAACCAAATTGGAGCAGCTGATTTATCCCAATTTAATTGTAGTCGGTCACCATTCTGGTTAAGTTGAAGTTAAACATCTCTACTTATGAAAACTAAAAATGTTGCAAGTCCATTTCGAGCAACAAAATGACAATTGCTGAAATGGTTACGAAGATCTGGGGGTCTACTCTTTCCCATCAATCCACTTCCCTACTTGAATAGGGAAACACATTACAAATGAATTCCGGTTGAAGGTCGAGGTCCCATGTACGGTTTAATGGCTTTCGATCCTTTATTTTGCTATTTTTCTCACTCTATCTTTCTTTGCCTTTATGTTTAGTCTTTCTCGTGTGAGACCGTCTCTCCCTCATGAGAGAGTTTTTCTAAGGTTCATTTTGGTTGATCAGAATGTTTGCTGATTTCCACTGTTTGAGTTACGACTTTATCCTCTGATTCTGTTATTGGAGTTGCAGCTTTTAGGTATCATTTTTGGGTATTGTTTTTGGTCATCGTTTTCTGGATTCACGTTTTTGGGTTTCAATTTGGTTCGTTCTTCTAAGTAACGTAATCAGTTTATTTTTCCTAGGTATCAGTTTGGATCCATTTTTTCTGGATATCGTAATTGATTTACGTTCTTTGCATATCAATTGAGACTCTTTTTTTCAGGTAACGTCTTTGTTCTCTACATTTATTATTGCCTTTTTTGTATTTATTTTTGCTGTTTTTGTTCTCTACATTTATTCTTGCCGTTTTTGTTCTATGCATTTGTTCTTGCCATTTTCGTTCTCTGCATTTATTCTTGCCATTTTCTGCATTTATTCTTGTCGTTTTTGTTCTCTGCATTTATTCTTGCCGTCATTCTCTACATTTATTCTTACCGTTTTCTGCATTTATTCTTGTCATTGTCGTTTCCTGCATTTAGTGTTGTCGTTTTTGTTCTCTGCATTTATTCTTGCCATTTTCATTCTCTGCATTTATTCTTACAGTTTGTGTTCCCCAATCCAATAAATTTGTTAGCCATACATAGTGTGTGTAGGATTCAAGGACAAAGGAAACTAAAAATATTGAAATCTCTCTTTGCCTATAGTACCATTCTCTGTCTATATATGTACACAAACCCTTTTTTCCTTTCCTTTCCTTTCTATCTGCTTTGTCACTCTTTTCTTCTTCTACGCCTTCCTCTTTGATTACTTCAAGCTTCTATTACTCAGATTCTCATTATTAGTCCTTGCTCTTTGCTTTCTTCATTGGACGGTCTTGATTTTTTTATCGTCTCCTCCATCACACGATTGAGGCTCTTTTGTCAGCCTCCCTTTACATTACTCCATGTTATGGAAGAGGCTATGGTAAATTTAACTTTACCCGCCGATGAGTATGAAGTGTTGGAATTTCCCGTTGTTGTGATCCACAACAGGAAGGAGAGAAGTAATCTTGTGTTAGTAAGGAGATTCCTTACCAAACATTTGATAAATGTTTCCACAATGAAATTCAAATCAGCTGACATTTAAATGCCAAAATGAGGAGTCTGAATTATCGATGTTGCTTCTAACCTATTTACATATGAATTCTACCATGAAGTGGACTAGAATCAAATGTTGGATGAGGGGCTCTGGTTGTTTAATAATAAGATGTTGATTTTGGCTAAATTGAAGAATGGCATTATCCTAGAGCAGGCAGTGCTTGTTTCAATCGACATATAAGTTCAAATTTATGATTTGCCTGTAGGTTATATGTTGGAGGCTGATAAGCCCAAAATATACCTAACTTAGCATGCATAAATATGTTAAATTTCATGTAAAATATATGTTAATTACTTTATTTTGGAAAGATTTCATGTGGGTATTTGTTGTTTGTGTGCAAGGTGTTAATTATTTGGAAAAAGCTAAATCGGAGCAAAAATGGATTAGAAATGAGTGAGAAATCAAGCTTTCAACATAAATCACGTACGAGAATTGAAAGTCATGTCTGAGAATTGAAACACATTGCAAAGGAGGAAAGGAAAGTCTCCATCACTGCCAGGATTCTCAGAATCTCGACAGGACACGCACAGGAAGTGTAGTGCGGCTCTCTCTCTCTCTTCTCCCTCCTTCTTGCGATCGAGATTATTAAATCTCGTCAGTGACAACGAAGCAATTTATCTGTTTTTCCATGTTTATTTCTCCAAACAACGCATCCTTTCATCCGGATCGAGGCAACTCTTCACCAACGGACACGTCTCTCCAGCATACCTTTTGGAAGATTATAAATAGAGGAAAAATTCTGTAGAAATTTGTGGTTCAATTACAAAAAGATACACATACTAGATACAAGTTATAGATTTTATTATTTACATTAAGGCTTACCCAAGTCGAGTTTATGCTTCGAAGTTGATCGAGAGATTGCTATTTTCGAAGACTCAACGAGAAGATCTAGAATTGAAGGCGAAACACGGTGTGATGAACCTACGAAGTTGAGTAAAGGATTGATAACCCGAAATTCATGCTTCGGTCAAATGCTTTTCAAACTTCTTCTTTTCTGTTAAACTTGTGATGTTTATAACTCACATTAATAAAATATCTTTTAATTCAATTCCATTTTCACTATTGTTTTATTTAAAGTTTGATTTAACGATATTCTTTAAGTAATTTTAATTGGTGTTTTCATGTAAAAATATTTGGAAATCAATTTGATATTTTCTCATGCAAACTTTGTTGAACACTTAAGCAAATTCGGATTTACATTTGGTCATTGCAATAATTCGAATAATCGGGTTTAGATTCCGAATTTGATTAAGATTTTTAGTCTTAGATCGAAAGTAAAGATTGATAACAGCTCAATTCCTTTAAATTAAATCAATTGGTAATTTATTACATCTATTTAAACAAAGTTTAAAGTTTTGTTTTGCTTAGTATAAATTAACCTTGGAATAAGTCATAATCTAAATTTAATCTCTGTCATTGTAATTGTAATCATAATTAGAATTAGAAACCATTTAACCATTAACGATTTTCTATTTACCTCGAGAAAATGAATTTAATCAAAACAGTAATTTTTTGATCAAATTATCAGACGTTCCCTGTGGGATCGATATATTTTATTACTACAAGCGAAACCGTACACTTGCGAAATTCGCCCAACAGAGGCTATTGGAAAAAAATTTGAGGATTTTATTGGAACTTTTCTTGAATATGAAACTAAGAATCCTTCGGGTACATGAAGGTCGAGTTACATGAGAATAAGGGTCGCTATGGACATTCGAAAACCTTTGAAGAGATGTAAAAGATTTAAACAGACTGGAACAGAGTGTATTAAACTTAATTTCAAGTATGAATGCCTGTGCAATTTCTGTTACATATGTGGTATACTTGGTCACACGGAATGGTTTCGTGATAAACTATTTGGTCCTCATACGAAGGAGATTAAACATGAATGGGGCGAGTGACTGATAGCATCGATCAAGAAAGGCATCAATCAACTTGTGTAACACCCTATTCCAATACCATGTAGATATTGTACGCTTTGGTCCAAATCCAACACCTTGGGCCACACGGATTTAAAACGCGTATGTATATATTGGATTCACACTTTACTAATAAGCCCTAATCACTCCCTCTCCATTTTTGATGTGGGATTCAGTTCATTCCTGCCCCCATCGCCATCCCTTAGGGTCGCTCCTTGCTCAGGCCTTCTACCCCGGTGCCACCCTCTCCAGACCGGGTCGTTACAACTTGTCTCTCATTGGTGTTGGTCCCGTGTGATTAGTTCCAAGGGGGGGGGGTTAGGAACTAATATAACTTTTTCCAAATTTAATTATGCTGACTTAATATAATTTCTTGAGTTTATTAACTCAGCTTTGGTCAGCACGGCCAATTGTAGCGTAAGACATCTTTAGTCAGATGTTGACTAGAGCTGTTTTACATATGAGTTGAGAATTGACACTTTTGTGGTTAGCTTCCAACTCAGCACTCTTATTTACTCAGTATTAGTTTAAACAATTTATATGCTGAGTAAATATAACAAGCAACACATACAGATATAAATATATATTGAGAGAGAGTTAGAGATTACTCAGCACGACTTATCCTGGTTCGACCTCTCCGCCTACGTCCAGTCCCCAGAGTCCCTCCGGGCTTTTTAAATCCAATACTGAGCTCTTTAAAGGTAGAGCACAAACCGTTTACAAGGCAGTTGAATATGCAAGAGTACCTTCCTCTATTCGTCTACTCAACCCCTACTAAGTGCTATAACCGAACACTTAGATTTCTCTACCACTGAGTATTTAAAACCAAACACTCAGCACAACACTCTCAACTTACAATTGATACAAGTTTGTTCTTTTCAGATGAAGAACACCTTAGATGATTACAAAAAATCAATCTAGCTTTTACACAAGTATAGAAAATAGGTGTAAGATCTCTTTTTGTTTTGATGTGCTTTGTTTGTATATTTTCTCTTGTTGTTAAGCGGCATTTGATCCAAGAATGATCATGTCCTTTTATAGTTGAGGTCTGAGGCCAGATGATTTGAATCCTGGATTTGTCCGTTGAATCCAAACGTCTCCTTTTTGAGACAAGGCTCTGGTCAGCTTCAGATTTGCAGGCCAATCCTGTCGTCTGAATTCAGCAGTCGTCAGGTTTGTCTTCTTCTCGCAGGTTTCATCTTTTTGTGCCAGTTTGTCTTTTAGCAAAAGAACAATTGACCCATGCATCTTGAAATTGGCTTTTGCATAATTCCAAGGTTTCTATTATTGGTGCAGACAGTTGTCGGATCTTGTCTTTTAGCAAACGGATCATTCATGTTGTCCTGAAGATCACTTAGCTTGACTTTAATAACCACTGTCTTTGTTTGTTGCTAATACAAACACTGGGTTCTCTTTTACTCAGCTTCCATGGTCAGCTTCGTTCTGCAAGACAGGGTTCTAAAGAAAACTTTTCTACTTTTGATACTGAGTTTCGTTCCACTCAGCTTCGTTGATTAGTTTGATCTTTAAGCTTATGTTCTGAAGATAACTTATCTTCTTTCACACTGAGTTCCACTCTACTCAGCTTGTGTTGTGATCTTATGCTGACTTCGTCCTGTCTTACTTTTTATTTCTATTTGTATTTATATTTATACTCAATCATTGAACAAACATATTAGTACAATTAAATCAAAGCACTTAAATTTAATTGTCCCTTAATCATGGATTAATTTAAATAATTTTGTCAAATCAAAATCACGTGGAAAGGTGTTTCAACAAACTCCCCCATTTTGATGTTGGCAAAATATTTAATTGATGGAACTCAGCATTGAGATTCTCCATGATTGAAATTATTTTTATGCTTCTGAAATTACTCCCCCGTAAGGGTTGCATCTATTGACTTAACTTAACTCTAAACCTTCTAAGATTCAATTGAGTAAAATCAAGGCATGCTTATACTGACTTAGTTCATTTCTAGACCTTCCAAGATCTAATTCAGATGAGCCTAGGTCAGCTTTCAGAAGGGGTCAATGTATGTTTTGACTCAGTTTTGATACATGGTTAGTTTGATATCAGAGTTATGGGAAAATATTATCAGAGCAAATGTATCAAGTCTAATGTGTACTGAGTAACCATTTCTTTTGTTTGTTTGTTCATTAACATAGATCAGCATAAAGCATAATACTCATCACATAAGATTAGTCAATTTTGGATAAGAGATGCATAATTTTATAGATAGTCAGCAAGACAAAATACGCCAGATAAGGGAAACACAAAAAGTACAAGTCAAGAATAAAAACTAGCAAACTAGTCAAACTATTTCTTCCTATTGACTTAGGCAGTATTGACTTTGCCTTTTCCCTTTTGTTGCTGCTGACTACCAGATGCTTCTCTTGTGTGCTGAGTTCTATCAGCTTGTTCTTTCTCCCCCGTTTTGCCAGCATCGGGCGGAGGAGGAACGAAGGTGTTGTTGAGAGCAGCACGAGTTAATCTTACGGAATAAGCCTTAAGCCTTTTCGTGCTTTCCCTTAGACCATAAAAAACTAGAACACCATCGTCCAAGGTAGCACCGGGAATTTGGATAGAGGCACTGAGCATACTTAATATATATTCTTGAGATTTTCCTACCCATGTGATAGTGTCAGTCAGCATAGCATAAGCTTGATGGTACATCTTAAGCAAAGCCGAATCATAGAACTGACGTTGAGCATTCGTGTGGCGCACATGTTTGTAGGTGGCTCGGGAGTATTGCAACAGTTCGTTCATCTTCAGTTGGTCAGTTTCCATTTCTTCCTTACTCAAGTTGAGTAGGCGGACAGCTTCGCTAATTTGTTCGACCAAACATTGGGAAGTTGAGGAGATTAGCTCGCGAGTGCCGGTCAGCTCAGAGTTCAACTTAGTAAAGTGTTGATTCAACTCAGCAAAGGTAGCATAGCCCGTGTTGACTGCAGAAAGAGCATTAATTTGGCCTTGAAGGGAATCCATGTGATTCACCATCATTAACTGCAGTTCGGCCAGCTTGACGATGGATTCTTGCTTGGGTTGCTGTGTTTGGACCGTTGTCATGACACTTACTAGATCTTTGAGACCCTTGATCTTATTTAGGAGCTGAGTGACAGACGAGATTTGTGGTGACTCAATATTTGCAGACCCAGTAGCATCGGCATGAGTAGTGTTTAAATCCTAGAGAATAGTTTGAGCGGAATCAATAATTCGACGCCCAGACTCAGTAGCATGAAGATAAGCATATTGTGCCTCAGGATTTTTCTCAGTTGCCGGAATTCGAGTGGAACCGGAGGGGCCAGCTTGGTCAACAGCTGGGCTTTTATTTAGGTCAGCTGCAGGAACTGACTTCTCAACATTCTGCGATCTCGGATTGGAAGGAGGTGGATCGGCAGAGATATTGACCTGCTCAATGTTGGTTTGAGTTGGTGCAGGAGGAGTCAACTCAGTTTGAACAGGATTTTCCATTGCATGCTTTTCACTTTGAGCAGCTTGGACTTCGAGCTCTTTCTCGGCAGGGATTGGATTTTCTGGAGTCTTGGCTTGTTCCTCAGGATGAGTAACAGAGGCTTGCTTTTTCTGAAGTTCCTTTGGAGAAGGCTCTGTGAACTCAGCATCAACTGTCTTTCTTGGCACAGTTAGATTCTCAACCTGCTCAATATCCGCTGTTTGTTCTTGCACAACATTATCTTCCTGACATGGCTCAACATCATCACGCTGACCTTCATCGTTTCTTAGTTCTTCTGCTTCTTGATCAGCAGGGATTTTCTCAAGGTCAATCTCTTGGCTTCTCACGAAGTGGGAATCATCAGAAACAGCAAAACCAAGAGGGACAGCATCATTTGGACTTAGACCAGAAGATCTCTTCTTCTTCCTCAGAGGTGTTTCCTCACTTTCGATTTCCTCAGGCTCATCTTGCCTTTTTCGTTTACCAGTTGACTCAGGTTCTTCCTGACCTTGCACATCACTATCCTTCTTTCCCTTAGATACGAATTGAATCTTTTTCGGGACATCATGAACATCTTTGGAACAGGTTTGAATGGCTTTCCTCTTCTTTTCTGGCTTAGCTTGGTCAGCAGGTTCAGCGATGGCGTTCTTCCCTTCCTTGGGTTGCACATCCAGTACATCATCGACTTCTTCCTCATTTTCCTCAATGACCCCTTTTCCCTTCATAGACTTGAGGGGTTGGTTGTATACTAACCCAAACAGCAGAGCCGCTGTGATTTCAGTTCCCCAAGTCTCAGTTTCATTAATCATGTCTATTTGATGATCTTCAAGGATTCTTGTAATGAGGGACCCCATCCTGAGTTTCCCAGTACTTCGTTGTAGTGCACCAATAAGAAACACTAGCATGTTGAGTGGTTGATAAGTCAGCATGTGTCAGATGAAGCACTGATCGAAGTTTGAAGCTGATGATGCTGAGTTGATTTTAGGGAAGATAAAGTTAGTCAGGATGTAGTGAGCCATCTTTTGATTCTGACCCATGCATGTACTAGCTATTTCCCCTTTGTGGTCCTCCAGCTTACAGAACGTCACTGTGTGGTCAAGTTTCTCCTTTGTAGTCCTGAATTCTTTCCCTTTGGCTGACAGTTTTAGCAAGGTTGCTAGATAAGATGAGGTAATCGTTATTTTTTGGCTTTTGACATGGGTTACCAGATGGTCAGCATCTTCTTCGTCAACATAGAGGTTGGAGTAGAATTCCCTTACCAACCTAGGGTAGGCTTTACCAGGAAGGGAGAAGAGTCCAGCCCATCCATTTTTCGAGATCCACTCACAGAACGGTTGCTCAGCCGTTACGAAGCTTGGAGAGAACCACCGACAGTGAAGTACCTTATGGTTCTTAACACTTTTATAGACTTTAAGGAAAACCTTTTCATTGGGCTGCTTGTCCTTGTTTTTCTTCTTCTTTTTCGAAGAGGTTGCGAGGTCAGCTTGAGGGCTCTTGCTTGGAGTTTGGTCATGCTGACCTTGTCCTTGAGACTTGGTGGGAGTCTCGACGTACTCCTGTTGAGCAGGAGATGGAGGATTTTCATCGGAGTGATTTCTGTCGTAATCACCACCGGAGATATTCTGAGAGTCCGACATGATTTTCTCAGAGATTTTCGAGAGGTTTTGGAATTTAGAGAGCGAGAGATTTGAATGCCAAGGATTTAGAGTGTTAAGAGAGTTAAGTGGTAATTCATCCACTATTTATAGAGATTTGAATTGATCCAATACGTTGAACTAGCCGTTTTACCTCGAGATGATCAATCGACAAAGATCCTGGCATTTATGACACATTTGGCGCATTTGTTTTCTAATTATTTCTTACGTCACCCTAGGTGGCTATTTAATTCCCGTGCTAGCATTTAATGATGCAAATAGGCTTTACTCAGTTTGTTAGAATACTGAACGTTTGTGAAACTGGGTGCATAGTTTTACGTAGAGAGTTTTCATAATACTTTAGTAACTCAGCTTAAGATAATCACTCAGCATGTATGTCTTACTCAGCATAGGGTGATTTTCTATAACACATATTAAGCTCAGCATGTAGAAGTTACTAATTTAGCACTAGTCACTTAGCATGGTAACCACTCAAC
The DNA here is from genome assembly GCF_963576675.1 of Euphorbia lathyris. Classification (NCBI taxonomy): domain Eukaryota; kingdom Viridiplantae; phylum Streptophyta; class Magnoliopsida; order Malpighiales; family Euphorbiaceae; genus Euphorbia; species Euphorbia lathyris. The sequence continues at coordinate 42,154,321 of NC_088912.1, read as the reverse complement.
ATTCAATTAGGCACATAGTATTATTGAAGAGGATTAGACATACCGATTGCTTCCCTTAGTATGTTAAATTGCTCACGAGCCAGAGGCTTAGTGAAGATATCCGCAAGCTATTAATCTGTTGGTACATAGGTCGGCTTGATCTCACCCTTGAGTACATGATCTCTAATGAAGTGATGCCTTATGCTGACATGCTTCATCCTGCTGTGTTGGATTGGATTTTTGGATAGGTCAATAGCGCTTTTGTTATCGCATTTGACTTCAATTATTTCTGTTTTGACTCCGTAATCCTCAAGCTGTTGCTTAATCCATAGGACTTGAGCCACACAGCTTCCATCAGCAATGTACTCAACTTCAGTTGTAGACAGGGCAACTGATGACTGCTTCTTGCTGAACCAAGATACTAGACAGCTTCCAAGGAAGTGACATCCTCCCGAAGTACTCTTACGCTCTAGCTTATCTCGTCCATAGTCAGCATCAGTGTATCCAATGAGTGTGAAGTCATTTGAATTTGGATACCATAAACCTGCATTAACTGAGCTCTGCAAATATCTAAAAATTCGTTTTACAGCTACAAGGTGAGATTCCCTGGGGTCAGCTTGATATCTAGTGCAATAGCATACTGAGCACTGAATATCAGGTCTACTAGCAGTAAGATAGAGTAAAGAGCCAATCATACCTCGATATAGCTTACTATCTACTGACTTACCTTTCTCATCCGTGCATAGGACAGTGTCAGTACCCATTGGGGTTGATATGGGTTTACAATCTTCCATATCGAACTTTTTGAGCATTTCCTTGGTGTACTTGGACTGACTAATAAAGATGTCATTCTTACCTTGCTTGATTTGTAGTCCAAGGAAGAAGTTGAGTTCGCCCATCATAGACATCTCGAACTCAGTTTGCATCTGTTTACTAAATTTTTTGCACATAGATTCGTCAGTAGCACCAAAGATTATATCATCTACGTAAATTTGTGCTAGTAAGGTATTTTTACCCTTTTTCTTAATGAACAAGGTTGTGTCAGCTTTGCCTCTGACATAATTCTTGGTCAGCAGGAAATTGGTCAACCTCTCATACCAAGCACGTGGTGCTTGCTTTAGGCCATATAAGGCCTTCTTGAGTTTATAAACGTGGTTTGGAAATTTTGGATCTTCAAACCCTGGAGGCTGACTTACATATACCTCTTCGTTTATAAAGCCATTAAGAAAGGCACTTTTAACATCCATTTGATATAGTTTAAAGTTCATATAGCTAGCATATGCACACAATATACGTATAGCCTCTAACCTAGCAACAGGAGCAAAGGTCTCACCATAGTCAATGCCCTTTTGCTGACTATAGCCTTGGGCTACAAGTCGAGCTTTGTTTCTGACTACGTTGCCTTGCTCATCTAGTTTATTTCTAAAGACCCACTTAGTTCCTATGGTCTTTTGATTCCTAGGTTTTAGTACTAAATCCCATACCTCATTTCTTGTGAATTGATCAAGCTCTTCTTGCATAGCATTGATCCAATATTCATCGTGCTCAGCATCGGCGAAGTTCTTTGGCTCATTTACTGAGACGAATGCAACATTCCCGAGATACTTTCTAAGCTGATCTCTTATCATCAACTTGTTGTCAGCGGCATCAAGAATGGACTTCTCCGAATGTCCTCTTGGAATTTTTATTTCTTTAGGTAATGTTGAGTTGTCTGGAATAGGTGTTTCTACAATATCTACAGGAATAAATTGGTCAGCAAAGGTAATTTCGGGTTCGTGTTTACCTTTGGCCAGCCCTTGTACTGATGACTCAGTAGCTCCTGTTTGGTCACTGGAAGCTGAGCTCGGTTCATCTTCGGCGGACTGAGTTGTCTTTCCTGCAGGGTTAGTTTCATCGAACTCTATATGGACAGACTCTTCAACAACTTGAGTTCGTTTATTATACACTCTATATGCTTTACTGTTATTTGAGTACCCTAAAAAGATCGCTTCGTCAGCTTTAGCATCAAATTTTGCAAGGTTATCTTTTGTATTGAGTATAAAACATTTACACCCAAAGGCACGAAAGTAGCCAATGTTGGGATTTCGTCCTTTCCAAAGTTCGTATGGGGTTTTCTTAAGAATAGGTCTAACTAAAGCCCTATTGAGTATGTAGCATGCTGTGTGAAGAGCTTCACCCCAGAAATACTTTGGAAGCCTATTTTCGCTCAGCATTGTCCTAGCAATTTCGACAATTGTTCTGTTCTTCCTTTCAACCACCCCATTTTGTTGGGGCGTTCTAGGAGTAGAGAAATTGTGGTCAATACCACCAGCTTCACAGAATTCGTCAAACTGTTGGTTTTTGAATTCTCCGCCATTGTCACTTCTAATATGAGCTACTTTTAGGTTTTTGTCATTTTCAAGCTTTTTAATCAATGTTGTGAACATCTCAAAAGTTTCATCCTTGCTACTCAGCAAGATGATCCAAGTATACCGAGAGAAATTGTCTACAATGACTAAGGAGAATTTCTTACCGCTCAAGCTGAGTGGCTGGACAGGTCCGAAAAGGTCCAAGTGTAGTAATTCCAATGGTCGCTTGGTTGAGACAATATTTTTACTTTGAAAAGACTTTTTCGTTTGTTTACCTTGCTGACAAGCATTGCACAATTGATCTTTTTCAAATTTGAGTTTGGGCAGTCCCTCAACTAGTTTCTTTCTAGCTAATTTGGCAAGGAGGTCCATGCTTACATGACCAAGTCTCCTATGCCATAGCCAGGAGTTATCCTCTTTAGACACTAAGCATATATTTTTCGAAAAATGTTTTTCTAAACTCAACATATATACATTGTGAACACGAGGGGCAGTTAAAATCAAATTGTTTGTTTTTCCCTCGAGTATCCGACACTGAGTAGCATCAAATACAACCTGTCTACCACTATCACATAGCTGAGCTACGCTCAATAGATTGTATTTGAGACCCTTAACTAAGGAGACTGACTCAATAGTAGGATTACCTCCGATAATACCTGATCCTACTATCTTTCCCTTTTTATTGTCTCCAAAGCTTATGTTTCCATCTCGTTTAAGCTCAAGTGTGATGAACTGAGTTTCATCACCAGTCATATGCCTCGAGCATGCGCTGTCAATATACCAAAGCTTTGACTTCTCCACGCACCTCAGGCTCACCTGCATTTTGAATCATTCATTTTTAGGTACCCAATTCTTTTTAGGTCCTCGTTTGTTAGCATAGACAGGTGCAAAGTCATGTTTTAATTTGTGACGGCATACTTTGATGGTGTGGCCTTGTTTACCACAGAAGTCACAATGAGTTACCCTTTTAGGGTGACTTTGTTTTTGGTCAGCACCATTGTGCTGAGCATGCCAACATACCTTAGTGGTATGTCCTTTCTTTCCGCAGAAGTCACATTGGACAATCCGCTTGTTATACCAACACACATCTGTTGTGTGTCCTCTTTTCCCACAACAATCACACTGAGTAAACTGTCTGCGCTGACCAGTACCTGAGTACTCAGAATGGGATTTGTTTGAACCTTTTATTTGGTTCTGAAGGTTTGTGACATCCTTTCTCAGTTTCTTTGAATCTGATTGGACCTCCGAGACAAACTTGTGCATAATTTCCATGTTGCTATGCAAAGTTGAATTGTCTTGGAGAAGATATCGAAGGTCACTAAGTTTGACCTCTTCGATCTCGTCACATCGCCTGTTGAGTGTCTTTATTTTCTTGTTACACTTTTTAGTCAGTGTATATAAATCACTCAGGGCGTTAATCATTTCATTTCTAAGCAAGTGTAAGGATGTTACCTCATTTGAGTATTCCTCCTGTTCAGATTCTTCAGAAAGGTCGGCTTGCTCAGATCAAGTGTGGTCAGCAGCGTCATCGGCCATGAATCATATGTTTGCCAACTCAGTGGCTTCAGCTTCTGACGATGTTGAGTCGTCGCTGTCACTCCATGTGGCCACCATTGCCTTTTTATTTCCTTTCTTGTCTTTCTTTAGATTAGGGCAGCTTGACTTAATGTGCCCAGTTTGATGGCACTCAAAGCACGTGACAGGCTTGGAGCTGTCCTTTTTGTATTTGTCACTGGACTCAGCTTTGTACCTATCACCTCTTCTGAATGGCCTCTTGCTGTTCTTTTCATTCTTTCTGAACAGCTTCTTCATCTTCCTCGTGAATATGGCCATTTCCTCATCATCTGATGAGTCAGCTTCAGTTGAGTCAGCTTTCATGACAAGTGACTTTTTGTTTCTTGTCTTCTGACTTTTCTTTTGCTTCAAAATTTTCCATAGAGATCCGATCAGCTCGTCGTATTTATATGTGGCCAGGTCTTGAGCTTCCTCCACGGCAGTTTTCTTAGCTTACCAGCTCTTGGGTAAGCTTCTCAGGATTTTCTTCACCTGCTCTTCTTCAGTGAAGTTCTTGCCGAGCCTCTTTAGCTCATTTATGATGTTGGTGAATCTAGCGTTCATTCCAGAGATGTCCTCATTGTCGTTCATCTCGAACAGCTCGTATAATCTCATATGTTGGTTCACCTTTGATTCTTTGACCTTGCTTGTACCTTCATAAGTTACTTCAAGCTTTTTCCAAATCTCCTGTGCTGACTCGCAACCTGAAATCTTATTGTATTCTGCAGCATCTAACGCACAGTGAAGCATATTGATAGCTGAAGCATTGTTTTGTAATTTTTTAAGGTCATCTTCTGACCACTCAGTTTCACTCTTAACAATTTTCTCATTGTCAACAGTTTTATAAGGCACATATAGGCCTTGAACTATTGCAAGCCATGCACTCATGTTTGTGGCTTGAATAAAGTTCTTCATCCTATTCTTCCAGAACGTATAATTAGATCCAAAGAATAGGGGAGGCCGACTAATTGATAATCCCTCAAGGAGTATCTGTGTTGTTTGGTTCCCTGGAAGGAAACGAGTGTTGTTCTCAGCCATTTGTCGGGATCAGCTCAAGATAGTTATATCTTTGAGTAGTGAGCTATTAGGCTCTGATACCACTTGTTGGTCCCGTGTGATTAGTTCCAAGGGGGGGGGGTTAGGAACTAATATAACTTTTTCCAAATTTAATTATGCTGACTTAATATAATTTCTTGAGTTTATTAACTCAGCTTTGGTCAGCACGGCCAATTGTAGCGTAAGACAGCTTTAGTCAGATGTTGACTAGAGCTGTTTTACATATGAGTTGAGAATTGACACTTTTGTGGTCAGCTTCTAACTCAGCACTCTTATTTACTCAGTATTAGTTTAAACAATTTATATGCCGAGTAAATATAACAAGCAACACATAAAGATATAAATATATATTGAGAGAGAGTTAGAGATTACTCAGCACGACTTATCCTGGTTCGGCCTCTCCGCCTGCGTCCAGTCCTCGGAGTCCCTCCGGGCTTTTTAAATTTAATACTGAGCTCTTTAAAGGTAGAGCACAAACCGTTTACAAGGCAGTTGAATATGCAAGAGTACCTTCCTCTATTCGTCTACTCAACCCCTACTAAGTGCTATAACCGAACACTTAGATTTCTCTACCACTGAGTATTTAAAACCAAACACTCAGCACAACACTCTCAACTTACAATTGATACAAGTTTGTCCTTTTCAGATGAAGAACACCTTAGATGATTACAAAAAATCAATCTAGCTTTTACACAAGTATAGAAAATAGGTGTAAGATCTCTTTTTGTTTTGATGTGCTTTGTTTGTATATTTTCTCTTGTTGTTAAGCGGCATTTGATCCAAGAATGATCATGTCCTTTTATAGTTGAGGTCTGAGGCCAGATGATTTGAATCTTAGATTTGTCCGTTGAATCCAAATGGCTCCTTTTTGAGACAAGGCTCTGGTCAGCTTCAGATTTGCAGGCCAATCTTGTCGTCTGAATTCAGTAGTCATCAGGTTTGTCTTCTTCTCACAGGTTTCGTCTTTTTGTGCCAATTTGTCTTTTAGCAAAAGAACAATTGACCCATGTATCTTGAAATTGGCTTTTGCGTAATTCCAAGGTTTCTATTATTGGTGCAGACAGTTTTCGGATCTTGTCTTTTAGCAAACGGATCATTCATGCTGTCCTGAAGATCACTCAGCTTGACTTTAATAACCGCTGTCTTTGTTTGTTGCTAATACAAATACTGAGTTCTCTTTTACTCAGCTTCCATGGTCAGCTTCGTTCTACAAGACAGGGTTCTAAAGAAAACTTTTCTACTTTTGATACTGAGTTTCGTTCCACTCAGCTTCGTTGATTAGCTTGATCTTTAAGCTTCTGTTCTGAAGATAACTTATCTTCTTTCACGCTGAGTTCCACTCTACTCAGCTTGTGCTGTGATCTTATGCTGACTTCGTCCTGTCTTACTTTTTATTTCTATTTGTATTTATATTTATACTCAATCATTGAACAAACATATTAGTACAATTAAATAAAGCACTTAAATTTAATTGTTCCTTAATCATGGATTAACTTAAATAATTTTGTCAAATCAAAATCACGTGGAAAGGTGTTTCAATAATTGGCTGCGAGAACTATGAGGTTTTGTGGAAGGAAGCAGAAGTATGGTTCAGTTGATACTATGGGTGCAAGTACTGATGACATATCTGAACAAGTTTATTCTTTACATAACAAGGATAAAATGGGGTCTTCTGATACAGAAACGGTGACGTCTGATGATCAGACCCACCGAACATTATGAATTGCTTAAGTTAGAACTGTCGGGGTTTCGACAACCGCCATGTTGTTCGATCTCTAGGTGAGTTATTAAAATCTCATAAGCCGAACTTGGTCTTTTTAATAGAAACTTTAGTGGATAAAAATCGTATTAAAGGTTTATATAGAAAATTTAGCTTTAATAGTTGTTGTTCGGTTGATGCACGGGGTCATAATGGAGGACTAAAAGTTTTGTGGAATGATGATTAAAAGGTTTCGGTGAGCAGCTTTTTGGCTCATCATATTGAGGTTTCGATATGTGACATGGTTAGGGAGATTGGAGATTGATTGGATTCTATGGGTTTGCAGATAGAGCCAGTCAACATGAGTCATAGGATCTTTTATGTAAAATTATGGAAAAATTCATGTTTCCTAGCTATTTCATTGGGGCCTTCAACTGTATTCTCAAACATAAGGAGAATACGTTGTCATTTTCCATCATTACAACACCAAAATCTCCTGGTGTATAAGATGAGAAAATTCCTTTTGAGGTGTGGCGTGAATAGTAGCACCACTATTAATCACCTAACTAGTCTCCAAGGTTACAAGATTGATAATATCGACATCATAGACAATGTTGAACTCGCTAGTAAGGTTTGCTTGTTCATCATCGGTATTGTCATCTCTCTTCTCTTCTTTGCCTTTGCTTTTCTCCTGCTTGAGTTTCCTATAGAATCTTCTGATGTGGCCTTTTTTCTTATAGTGGTGGCACTCAACCTTGACATACTTGTTGGATTTTTCTCTACTCTTGTCTCTTTGGATCCTTTAGCTTCGCTCCTTCCTCTAGAATTCACAACTAGAACATCTGATGGTGATATAGAGGCTCCCTGCATCTTGTCCCTTATCTCTTCATTTAAGATTCCAGTTTTGACAAACTCCATGCTAATTTTTCCATATAGTGTGGAGTTTGAAAGAGAAATTCTTATAGTCTCATATGACTCTAGTAAAGAAGCCAGCGTCAGTAAAATAGTGAGCTTATTTTCAATTTCAGTCCCATACTAGACAGTTGATCCACGATCCTTTGAAACTCATTATTTCATTTGAACCTTCTCGATATTGCATTTGAACCAATTTGGTCAAATAAAATAATTTATTATTGCCAGTTTTTTAGACATATAATTCCTCGAGCTTATTCCATAAAGTTCATGTATAAGTTTCACCAGCAATATGATTATACACGTTGTCTTCGACAAATTATCGGATAAAGCCGCAGACTTGCTCATGCTCGAAACCCCAGTCCGCATCTGTTTTGCCATCAGGTTTATGTATCCTAAATATCGATAAACGCATCTTCATCATATATAGAAGATCCATCATTTTGTTTTTCCATATGTGGTAGTTTGAGCCATTTAGACTGACCATTTTGCTTGTCAATTTTGCCTCTATATTGTCTAGGCTCTGATACCAGTTGTTAGGAATAAAATGAAATATTCTGTAAAATAAAGATGAGAAGAATAATCAATAAAAATGGCCGAAAATTTAACGTGGTTCACCATTTGTTTGGGTTACGTCCACGACCAAGTTCGAGAATAAATTCTTCAACTATAAAATAGTAGATGTACAAAGAGGGCGCTCTCTAGACAATTTTCTAGAGTTACAAAAATATGCAAGCTAAAATAAAATAGTGGCACTCAAGTGTTTTCTTATTATAAAAAAAAAGTGTTTTCCAAAAATATAAAAAATAATTATCTTAGTATTTTATCGTTCCCCAAACAATTAGACTATCTTCAAAATTCAAATTACTCAAAAACTCCCCAATACAATTTTGTATCTACTTTCTCTCACTCTATATATCTTGCCCCATCCCTCTTTGACCTTTTATAGTGCCAAAGAGGGACATTGCCAGTTGCTTAATTTCTTGTTCGGTGCCACCCCTAATTAATGTAATTAATTTTTTATTTAAATCAAATTTCATGCCCTTCATTAATTGGGACTGCACACCTAACATCGAGGCCCTTATAATACTGATTTAATGTTCTTAAATTCATGTAACTATTTACATGTATCCTAAGACATTATGAAAAGTTGATGCAAAAAAAAAATAGACATTATGAGAAATTAACCTTTTTATTCCTTCTAGTCTCTTCCGTGAGCGTAGCCTAATATGCCTATCTAAAGATGGTGGTTAAATCGAACCTCTACTTCGTCTTACCAGTCATAAATGAGATTTAGCTAGCTTTTATGACCATCCAAATTAGATAGTAATCACGTGTATAACTTTCGAAAACCTAATAGAAACCTCTCAAGTAATCCATTGCTCTACGATATCAAGTCCAACATGAGACACAATTAAGTCATCCTCGTCTGTTGCTCAGACATTTCTTAATCTCTAGTCAACTGATAATTAAGTTCGAATGAGCAATTACATATTGCCCCATTCGGATGTGACCACATGCTTCTCAGTCCCACTAGTTAAGTTGTCTATGATATCTAATCTTTATAAGATATTCAGCAATCCATTGCTTAACTCATAGCTTCTAAGCATGACACACATTGTACTTGACTGAGCCCATACTTGGCACCTTGTTACAGGTTTCTTAGGCGATCAATCAAAGTACAATGTACGCCATTAAGAGAGTAAATGCATATCTTGGGGTGAAGAAATATCTAAATGCCATCTAGCAAGGACTTCCCATGAAGGAAAACATTGAAGAACAAGTTGTAATCAATACATCTATTGTAGTAAAGTTATAATCTAATTGTTGAGTAGTTTAGTAGCATCAAATACTAATATTTTCTTCATGCTTTTGTGGGGTTTATGATGCGGACATCTTTTCAACAAATTCCAAGTCCAGGTTAGGGAAGTAGCAAGGTAACAAATTTCGTCAGGTATGTGGGGAAAGTGATTCAGAAGAGGCGGAAGACACACTTAAAGTTCAAGTATATCCTTTTTTTTAAGTGTGTCTACCTGGGCGGATCTCTTAGACGGATCTCCTTGATGGACCTCTTCAGCTGACCTCCTTTGAAGGATCTCTTCGATGGATCTCTCTGATGGATCTACGTTGACGGATCTCTCTGATGGATCTCCTTTGACGGATCTCCTTTGACGGATCTCTTCGACGGATCTCTTCGATGGATCTCCTTTGATGGATCTCTCCGATGGATCTCCTTTGACATATCTCTTCGATGGATCTACTCAATGTATCTACTTCAGTGTATCTACTTCGACGTATCTCCTTTAAGAATCTACCTGGGATGATCTACTTCGAAGTGTCTACGTTGATGTATCTCCTTCTGGTATCTACTTGGACGGACCTACTTCGATGTGTCTATATTGATGTATCTCCTTCAGGTGTCTACTTGGCGGATCTACTTCGATGTGTCTACGTTGATGTATCTCTTTCAGGTATCTAGCTGAGCGGACCTACTTCGACATATCTACATTGGCATATCTACTCATCGACGTATCTACTTCCATTATCTACCTGAGTGGATCTACCTTGGCATATCTATTCATTGTATTTCTGTCGATGTATATCTACTTCGACGGATCTACCTATTGTATCTACTTCGACCCAGATTGGCGGATCTCACTCTACATTGAATCCTGGCAGATCATATTCAGATATGGGCAATACGAACAACATGCGCGCCTAATGGCGTATACCGGCTGAATAACTGAGGCGGGTCTTAGAGATTACTTCCTTTACAAGGAGTGAACTTTCCTCCCTTGTTTAAAGACGGATAGCTACAAGCTTTCATTCCTTAAACAAGGAAGGATATACATTCTTCCTATTTAAGTCTTCTTTTCTTCATCACTCATTAGAACCGGCGGATCCTAGGCGCATCGGATCCTTGACACAACCTGGCGGATCCTAAGAGGGGCACTAGAGTGGCGGATCACTGGGGCGTACGAGAGGCGGATCCTCAAGCTATTCCTGGGCGGATCGTTAGGTTTACTTCCTCCCGAAGGAATTCACCAACAACCCTGACAATCCGTACCTGTACCTTTGTACTGAATTATCGGGGCGTATCACCTATTTTACCCTTTATTTTCCTTCTTTAGTTGTAACCCTAGTAGGGGTAATTATGTCTTTAGTTTTCTTTAGGGGAGGTATTTAAACCCCATCTTTGTAAGGATATGCAACTTTTTATCAATCAAATTATATCTTCTCTTTGAGAGTGTTTTTAGGGTTCATCCCTCTTAACAATGCGGATTTCTAATTCCTACAAGTTTAGCTTGTGAATCCGGGGTTTCACGGCTCCTTCAAGTTTAGCTTGAGAATATCTTTGGTAGTTTACGATTGAAAACTATCGCCCGTTACCCGATCTGTATCAGTTGGTATCAGAGCCGATCGTTTCCTGACCCGAAACTTCTTTGACAATGGTTCAACCTCGACAATCACAAGGTTCTATGGAGGCCAGTGACCGAAAATATGAAAAGCTGAGGGAGCGCCTCGCAGAACAGATCTAAGCTAGTATTGAGAGGCAGAGGCAAGCCAACCAACGGTTCCAGGAGTTATCCACCTCTTGGGCAAACTCCCGACTGGCGGCTCTCGCCCGACTCAGACCCACCGCCGGAGATCTAAATCGGAGGAGGGAAGAAGTCCCTGAAGATGGAGAAGCCACTATCTCACCTCCTAAAGATTCAGGCCAAATCTGTCCACTGTTGCGCCAGGAAGAGGTAAATCCAAAACTTTCAGTTCTTGATGTGGAAGTTAAGGGTATGCCTACTATTAGTGAGGATTTGGTTGGTTGTGATGTTGTGAGTGATTTAAGTTCTCATTATGGAGTTGTTAATAATGACTTTGTGAATGAGGACTTAAATGTATATGTGAACGAGGAGGAAGAGGGGATAGCATGTAGGAACTTTGAAGAAGTTCAAATGGAAAAGGGTGCATACTATGTGTTTGATGAAATGCCCATAGGCAAAACTTCACTTGTATGCTTAATGAGGGTGATAACCTTAATCTTAAAGAAGTGGATGGTGATTTTGGGCTGGCGAATCTCTTTAAGGCGGGTGATGAATTCATTTTATGTGTGGAGGTTGATGATTATGGTGATGGGAGAGATGTTGGTGGATCAACAATGCTCGGATGTCGAACGTCGTTTAAGTCGGACCACTCGGCAAATGGAATGATCGGCTTGAACTATAAAAAGGAGCGGATGGAAGCGAGAGGTCGTGGGAAAGATTGGGTGGAGGAAGAGGAGCTGTACAAATTTGAAAGTAATCGTGAAGGAGATGAACTCGAGTGGAAGATTGATAAAGAGGATGACCATTATGAAAGCGAGTTGGATAGCAACAATGAGCTTGAGTATGATGATAATGGGTCCCGGAATGGGAATGAAGGGGAAGAGAGTGATTTTGATGGTAAGTTATATGATGAAGGTAGATTTCGTCATCATGAGAATAAATTTGATTATGATGAGGATGATGAAACCTATTATGATGAAGATGAACATCAAATCACTGAGTGGGACCAAAGTGAGGCCACCTATGAAGATGAGGAGAACAAATTTCATTGTGATGATGAGTTGGAGGATGGTGAGTGGAACCAAAATGAAAATACTTATGAGGCTGATGAAGGTAGGTTTTATGAAGAGGAGTCAAGGAACATTGAGTGGAACAAAAGTGGAGCTCCTGATTATGAAGATAATGAAGATAGGTTCTACTGTGATGATGAGTTGGAGGACGTTGGATGGAGCCAAAATGAGTACACCTACAATGACGATGACCAAGAGCTTCATGGAACACTTGACGAATGCGAAGGGCAGTTCGAGTGATAAAGAGCATATGGTCTGCTGGTGTTTAAAGGCAAGTGTGATCCTATTTCTTTTTTTTAAGAAAGAGAGTATGATGCGGACATCTTTTCAACAAATTCCAAGTCCAAGTTAGGGAAGTAGCAAGGTAACAAATTTCGTCAGGTATGTGGGGAAAGTGATTCAGAAGAGGCGGAAGACACACTTAAAGTTCAAGTATATCTTTTTCTTTTAAGTGTATCTACCTGGGCGGATCTCTTAGACGAATCTCCTTTAACGGATCTCCTTGATGGACCTCTTCAGCTGACCTCCTTTGAAGGATCTCTTCGATGGATCTCTCTGATGGATCTACGTTGACGGATCTCTCTGATGGATCTCCTTTGACGGATCTCCTTTGAAGGATCTCTTCGATGGATCTCTTCGACGGATCTCTTCGACGGATCTCCTTTGATGGATCTCTCCGATGGATCTCCTTTGACATATCTCTTCGATGGATCTACTCAACGTATCTACTTCAGTGTATCTACTTCGACGTGTCTCCTTTAAGCATCTACCTGGGATGATCTACTTCGAAGTGTCTACGTTGATGTATCTCCTTCTGGTATCTACTTGGACGGACCTACTTCGATGTGTCTACGTTGATGTATCTCCTTCAGGTGTCTACTTGGCGGATCTACTTCGATGTGTCTACGTTGATGTATCTCTTTCAGGTATCTAGCTGAGCGGACCTACTTCGACATATCTACATTGGCGTATCTACTCATCGACGTATCTACTTCCATTATCTACCTGAGTGGATCTACCTTGGCATATCTATTCATTGTATTTTTGTCGATGTATATCTACTTCGACGGATCTACCTATTGTATCTACTTCGACCCAGATTGGCGGATCTCACTCTACATTGAATCCTGGCAGATCATATTCAGATATGGGCAATACGAACAACATGCGCACCTAATGGCGTATACCGGCTGAATAACTGAGGCGGGTCCTAGAGATTACTTCCTTTACAAGGAGTGAACTTTCCTCCCTTGTTTAAAGACGGATAGTTACAAGTTTTCCTTCCTTAAACAATGAAGGATATACATTCTGCCTATTTAAGTCTTCTTTTCTTCATCACTCATTAGAACCGGCGGATCCTAAGCGCATCGGATCCTTGACACAACCTGGTGGATCCTAAGAGGGGCACTAGAGTGGCGGATCACTGGGGCGTACGAGAGGCGGATCCTCAAGCTATTCCTGGGCGGATCGTTAGGTTTACTTCCTCCCGAAGGAATTCACCAACAACCCTGACAATCCGTACCTATACCTTTGTACTGAATTGTCGGGGCGTATCACCTATTTTACCCTTTATTTTCCTTCTTTAGTTGTAACCCTAGTAGGGGTAATTATGTCTTTAGTTTTCTTTAGGGGAGGTATTTAAACCCCATCTTTGTAAGGATATGCAACTTTTTATCAAGCAAATTATATCTTCTCTTTGAGAGTGTTTTTAGGGTTCATCCCTCTTAACAATGGAGATTTCTAATTCCTACAAGTTTAGCTTGTGAATCCGGGGGTTTCACGGCTCCTTCAAGTTTAGCTTGAGAATATCTTTGGTAGTTTACGATTGAAAACTATCGCCCGTTACCCGATCTGTATCAGTTTATGAATTGTCTTATATTGTTTGATTGCTTATTTCCCATGTTGATCAGTGGGCTGCATGTTTAGTGATATTTCAATTTCCTTAAAATGGCATTGTTACTAAAGTTCAAATTTAAATTTCATGTAGAAAAGAGCCCTTTCTTTTTTTCTACCATATTTATATGAAACAGTAATTTTCATCTGGTCAGTGACTGAGCAAGTGATTTTAGTCATCGTAAGGTTTATATTCGCACCTCCTAAATCTAACGGTGACTAATCAATATTGGAATAAAATATTATATATATATATATATATATGTATTTGCTGATGTTTTCTCTTTCTATCTTTCTTAAATTTTATAGTTCATTCAGACTATAGATTTCAATTTTTTCTTTCTGAATTCTAAATAATTCAGATATATATTAGCTTTTTCGTATAAGAATTTGAATATATAATTTACTTAAATCTTATAATATTAATATCGCAAAAATATAAAAATTGAAAATGATTTGGGATCCATTTAAAAAACAGAAAATGATTCGGGATATTTTACTTCTTTTTTCAACCCAATTTTAATATTGTTAAAAACAATTTTTTTTTTTTTTTGAAGTAGCAAAATATTGTTTTAAGATCAGAGAGCCAGCTCAGAATAAATAAAAAATTGAATAAATCCATATGAAATAATTACGATTGAGCATGAACTTTAGAAATTCTAAATTAAAATTAAAGAAAACTATCTAATTGAGCCGAATTTAAACTGTAAAATTTCGAATTGACTCTTAATTGAATATATCCAACTAATTAAATGAGGATTGCATATCAAGAAATAATTAATATTAAAAAATAAATGTGTACTAATGATATTATTTGATTGGACGACGGATATATTACATCGAAAGTATATTAGAATTTCTCGTAAAGAATGCTGCACTTAGCTGTGTTGAAATATGTATTATAGTATGCTAAATCTACTCATTCATATTCTAATATTAATTAATATAAAGAAAAGAAAAGAAAGTCCATCCCCTAACTATCTTATTATTATGTTATCAAATGAAAAAGAAAAAGGAAAAGGAAAAGGGGAATCAACTATGGTGGAATTTCGATCATATCATCACTTTTAAAAGTCACTTCATTAATTATGATTACATAATATATAAATAAATTATCAATAATGCATTACATCTATCTAATTAACATTATTTATTAATTCTACTTTGAAAAAATGTTGAAAATTCTAAGTAGCTGCATCAATCGAATCAACTTTTTTATTTTCATATTTGATGTTTCTCTACATATTCAACACAAGAATTTCATAACTTATGCTTTCTTTCACTTTAATTATTTTTAAAATTAAATTTGTAGAGTTCCTATTTTTAAAATAGAAATTCTAATATATTTTTGGATTTACCATCCAACAAAAAGGATATATATTAAATAAAACAATTTAAATGTATTATATAAGGAACACTATTAATAATACAGTCCATCGTGGAGATTCCTGATTAAGATGCATGTGAAAATTTCTGATATACAGTGGTGAATGAGCAAATTCATGTGATAATACATATCAACATAAAATATAATATGCATTCATTATTATTCTTGAGAATATATAATATATTACATCCAGTGGTGATATGTAGAATACAACCCAGAAAACTTAATTAATTATACAGAAATACTTAATTGATCTAGTATAAAACATCCATCTATATATAGGGTTCAAAACTTGGTATACATACATGCCTATATGTATACATTATTTATTTGATATATATTTATACATTTCTAGAATATAAGTTAATTCAGTTGGGAATGAGCTTGAAAGGAGGCCTAACAAGAGCAGGTGCAGGATCATAGTTTCCATAGTCTTTGTTATTAGCTCTTAACATCCTTTCATTTATCATGCCCTCTTCCTCCACTTCCTAATCAAATAAATCAAATAGGTTAATTAAGTTCAGTGGTAAGACTATAAATAATTTTTATATATATCCATATATATGCAAATGTTCATTTGATTTCAAACGCGTACAATAGCATGTACTGAAATTTAATCAATATTTAGAGTTTTCGGTGTTTAAATTGGTTTCATGATAGAATTTAAGAATAGTTTTTACACTATTTCTAACACTTAATGAGTTTTGTCAAGAAATCATTTTATCCAAAAAAAACTCAAGTTGATAGGAAAAACTTAAAATTAGTTTTATTATTATTCCTCACATCTTAGTTATCATGTGTTGAAATACCAGTAACAAAGGGAGTTACTCTCGACTGTTAAGGAACCAAAATGTTAAGTTAAGACTTAATAGTAGATTTTATTATAATCTTTAGCACATCTTGCACAACACAGACTCATCATACCATGTGTTGAAATTGAACCAATTGCTTTGATACCATGTCAACCTATTTAACCAAAAGCTTGAACTCATAGTTAAGACCTAATAATAGATTTTATTAGTCAAAAACTCAAGCTGTTAGTTAAGACCCAAAAATAGCTTAAAACTTAAGTTGATAGTTAAGATCCAAGAATAGCTTTTATTATTATCTCGACACACCCCTCACGCAAAGTTCATGTAAGTTTGAAGCGTGTACAACACATGTCTATTTTACCATGTGTTGAAATTTAATCAACAAATATGGTTGTCACTATTTGAACTCTCAACTATTTGGTTTTAAGAGGCTTTATATCCAACATTTAGTTCAAGAGGTTCTAATAAACAAGTTTATTCTTCATTATTTTTTATATATTTGAGTTTATACGTGTATAATACAAAGTAGACTTATATTAAACATAATTAATAAATAGGATTCGCCAAAACTCTAAATCTATCTCTTGGACCGTCTTAAACTTTTTAAGGCCCCAGTGCTAAATTTTTATCAAACAGTCAATATCTAATATAATTTCGTATTACGAAAATATAAAAAGAAAAGAATGAATGGTAAGGTTGTGAATTTTGAATGGTTGAATATTTATCAAACAGTCAATATTTAATATAATTTCGTATTACGAAAATATAAAAAGAAAAGAATGAATGGTAAGGTTGTGAATTTTGAATGGTTGAATATTTAAATCGCATATGTACTCAATGCAGTGAAAATGTGTAAATAAATCTTATTATATTATATATTTTGTTTAATTTAAACTAATATCTATATTAGACTAAGCACGTCTTAAATTTTGGGGCTCTGTGTGGAAGGGCTCCTTGCAAACCCTCATCTACCCCTCTGTATATCTCCAGTGTGTGGGAGGTTCTGAAACACATGTTAATGAATTATTTAATCCAAAATTAGGGTAGGTTTCAAGAATAGTTCGTCTTGATTATCTCGTTTTTATAGTTTCAGATTAAGTAGTAATCAAAAGATAATATGATCATCAATCATATACTACAAACCTGATGAGTAGCATCAAACTGCTTGTTGACCAACTTATCTACAAATTTGGTTCGTCGACCTGCATCTCAAAGTAATTCAAGAATCAAAAGAAATACTTGTTGGAGATAAAAGAAGAATATAAGAAGTGAAAGAAATATAGGAGGAAGCTTTTCTTAAATTTTATTTCTCTTTAACTTGTGCTTCTTCACTTTTAGCCTATACAAGATAACGCCTAGGGATCCTCTAGAGTTAAAATCCTCTAGAGTTGGTGGAGTTGTAATCATCTCAACTATTAATTGCAAAATGAATGGATGAGATTTGATTGATCAATAACTTACTAATTAAATATTAAAATTTATCAATTAAATCTCATCCATTAATATCCAAGCTAACTATTTATAGTACATGAAAATGTAACTATTACAAACCTAATAAATAACTCTTAATGACTAGTTAAGAGTGTAACTTAACATCACATAACTTCTAATAAGTTATTCTAAAGTAACTTAATAACAATCAACATAAAAACTATTAATTATAAATTTATTATTTCTAACAATACTTTATAATCATCAAACTTGTGTCAAACAACCCTTTCACTAAAAGTTTAAACTGATTGTTAATCGTTGAATAATAGTTTTTATTATAACTACTCAGACATCCCCGCGTGCAAATATCTCTAAACTTGAAACGTGTATAACATAAACTTACCCTAATAAGTGGAGATTGACAGGATTCGAACCATCGATATAACAGTTTGAATGAACAAGTTTAAACTGGTAATTAAAAGTTATAAGAAATTGAACTTAAAGAAGAAACATAGAGAATTAAGCCCTAGTGCAACAACATATAGAGATAAACATGAACATTAACATAAATGGAAACTAAAACAAGATCATTAGAAAGTGATTTGATCAGGAGTTTATATATAATGTGATAATTTTGGTGGAAGATGATGATAATAATGGAAGATAATGCAAGAAATAAAAGCTGCAGAAAGAAAAGAAGAAGACCTGCAGAAGTAGAGACAGAGAGTGAGGATGAAATAAGGAGGAAGAGAAGAAAGAATTTCTTCATGAAAATGATTGGAGACATTATTAGTTGCAGCTTTTGAATAAGGTCTTCTTGTTCTTGTTCTTGTTTCTTTTCTCTTTAAACGAGAAAAACAGTAGCCTATATTTCCTGCGAAAAGATGAATAAAGTGAGTGATTGAAAGTGGCCAAACGATTTTTTATTATTTCATTTTCAAATCGAAAAGGCAAAGAAGACTACTTTTGCTCTTGTTTCTTGCACTAACAACAACTCTATCAATTTAGTGCATTTATATACTATTTTAATACTAAGTGGAAACTATCCTTATACCCTTGCCTCTCTATTCCATTTAATTAACTATTTCAATATTTATACATGCATTAACTTTAATAATAGCATCAATTAATAATAACAACAAATATTGATATAAAATAATAAAAATAAAAATAAAAACAACAAATATAATAGATCTATTTTGTAAATAAATATCTAACTCACCCTCAAAAAAATATTTTAAAGGAGGACATATTTGACTCACACTCCATTCATTTGGTGCATGACGTTAATATCAACGGCATCCAATATTGAACCATGGTTATCATACCATGAAAAACTTCAGTATGAAGTTATGAATCTTATATCATTCAATTGAAAATACATGAGAGATCTATACTGTTTATATACACACTTAAAACAAGAAAGAGAGTAATAAAAAAGAAAGAGAAGTAATTAATTTAATAACTGTTTTGAAAGCTGACATTTATGCTTGGAGCCAAGGTAGTGAAACTGTGCACATTTTTGTGACTTCTCACTAAAGTGTACATGCGTGACCAGTCAACACGCCACGTATCAATTTTGACTTTGGAGAGGTCAATTGCTGTCGTGGCGCGTTGACTTCACATTGAACGGTTATAATTACCAGTTGTACACTTCAGTGGAAAGTCACCAAAAGATTGTACAAAATTTATGTGCAAAATTGAAGTTTGTACACCAAAGTGTGAAAAAAGATAAATATTGTATACCACGTATATAATTTTTTCTCAATTTATTAACTACTTAAACTTATTTAAAGTAATATATTGTCCCTCTAAATTTAAAGTAATTCGCATTTTAATTTGTCTAACTTTTCATTTGCTCTACCACGTAAGATTTACAAAGTTAATCGTATCATTTGCAGTTTAATGTTAGTTTATTTTGAAGTTGCTTCATCTTTCTAGACAACGCGGAGATTGGAAAATTGATTGACGATCGCAGACCTAAAAATAATTTCTAGACGGCGCCACTCTCATCTCTCATCTCCACCAAATCAAATCCTGATCTGTCTTTCGGAACCCAACCTCTCTTCCACCGATCATCTCTTTGCCTGTCGTCGTCCGCCTGTTTCATCTGTTCTTCGCCGTCGGTTCTTCGCTGCCTACCGCTGCCTTGCCTTGTTGACGTGTTTTGGCTTTTGAGAAAGACATGTCCTAACTTCTCTTTCGATCTGCCGTTGCGGTATTGCTGGTTGTTTGAGGGATGCGGGGAGATTAGCTCTAATTCAGTACACGGGTTTGAAGAGAGTTAATTGGAATAAGTCGGAGTTATTTTTGGGTAGCTCGATTGCGTATCGACGTGGTATTCGCTTGGCGGTGATTATTGGTATTAGGCTTGGGGAGGTCCCTTTTCATTATTTGGGTGTTCCTCTTTTCTTTGGGGCTCATCGCAAACAGGTTTTAAAAAGTTTAAAGGATAAGGTTTTGGCTAGATTTTCCAAATGGAAGGTTCATTGGTTGTCTATGGCTGGTCGGGTTGCTTTGGTTAACTCTGTTATTACTGGAAGTTTCATTCATTTATTGTTTACAAATGGCTTATTTCTTTGCTTAGAAGTATGATGGGTTGTATGAGAAATTTTTTTTGGTCTGGGTCGATTGACAATCGGAAATTAGTTTCGGTCCCTTGGAAATTGTGTTGTGGTTCTATTGATTCTGGGGGACTTGGGGTGAAGAATTTGATTTTGCTTAATCAAGCTTTGTTGGGTAAGATGGCTTGAGGTTTGATCCAGGAGAAATCATTTTGTTTTGACTTACTTAGATCCCGTTTTCTTTCTAAATCGGGTCAGCATAGGCCTTGGCTTCTCAATTCGTCCATTTGGGGTTCGGTTAGAGGGATGTATTCTTTACTTTTAGATAATTGTTATTGTTAGATTGGACGGAGATCCGGTCTAAATTTTTGGAATGGTAGATGGATTAGGCCAACTGTTGCTTTACAATTGGGTCTATCGTCCTTGCAGTAAAGGCGTGCCTTGGATATGGTGGATGATTTTTTGGTCAATCATGATTGCGTTGGTTTACCAATTATACCGGTTGAGGTGGAAGAGGGTATCAAGCGGGTTTGTAGAAGTTCTGAAATGGAGGATTTGTGTATTTGGAAGCCTGCGACTAGCAGTATTTTTACGGTAAAATTGTTTTATGATTGGATGAGGCCTCTTAGGTTGAAATTGGATTGGTGTGTTTTTTTTGCGTCGGTTTATTCCTCCTGTGCATTCATTTATTTGTTGGAGGGATTTTTTGGGTTATCTTCCTACTCACGAGAATTTGAGGAGGCGTGGCTGCTTGATTGTTTCTAGATGTCCGTTCTATCTTTCTCATGAGGAGACGGCGGATCATATTTTGCTTACATGTGTTTTTTCACAGGAGGTTTGGCGAGGAGTTTCTGCTTTGTTTGGGAGGCGTCTGGTTTTGGACGGTGATTTCTAAACTTTGTTTTTGGATGCTGTTAAGCAGAGGTTTAGTTCTCAAATTACTGAACTTTGTGTTGAAACACCTTTCCAACATGATTTTGATTTGACAAAATTATTTAAGTTAATCCATGATTAAGACAATTAAATTTAAGTGCTTTGATTTAATTGTACTAATGCGTTTGTTCAATATTGAGTATAAAAATATTTATAAGAACGGGAATCAAGTTAGACAGAACACAGTCAGCATAATAACATAGCACGGGCTGAGTAAAGAATAACTCAGTACGAAAGGAGAAAAGTGTTCTTCAGGACCGAAGCTTACAGAACGAAGCTGACTGTAGAAGCTGGGTAAAAAGCAACTCGGCATGAAAGAAGAGAAGTCTTCTTCGAAACTATATCTTGCAGAGCGAAGCTGACCGTGGAAGCTAAGTGAAAGACAACTCGGTATCGGAATTGGCAACAATCAAAGACAACGGTTATCAAAGTCATGCTGAATGATTTTAAGGACAGCACCAATGATCCGTTTGCTTAAAGACAAGATCCGACAACTGTCTGCACCAATAATAGAAACCTTGGAATTACGCAAAGAGTCAATTTCGAGATGCATGGGTCAACTGTTCGTTAGCTAAAAGACGAAACCTGTATAAGAAGACAAACCTACGAGAAGAAGACAAGCCTGGCGCCTGCGGAAGACATACGATAGGATTGGCCTGCAAATCTGAAGCTGACCAGAACATGTCGCAAGAAAGGACCGTTTGAATTCAACGGATAGATTCTAATTCAAATGATTGTGTCTTCAGATTTCTACTATAAAAGGACAAGTACACTTCTTGGATCCTTTGCCGAAAAACAAGTGAAAAAGAGCATACATACAAAGCACATCAAAACAAGAAAAGATCTTACACCAAATTTCTATCTCTGTGTAAAAGCTAGATTGATTTTGTAATCATCTAAAGTGTTCTTTGTCTGAAAAAGAACAAGTTTTATATCAATTGTAAACTTGAGAGAATTGTGCTGAGTACTCAGTTTTAAGTACTCAGCGGTAGAGAAATCTAGGTGTTCGGTTATAGCACTTAGTATGAGTTGAGTAGACGAATAGAGGACGGTACTCTTGCATATTCAACTGCCTTATAAACGGTTTGTGCTCTACCTTTAAAGAGCTCAGTATTGGATTTAAAAAGCCCGGAGGGATTCTGGGGACTGGACGTAGGCAGAGAGGCCGAACCAGGATAAGTCGTGCTGAGTAATTTCTAACTCTCTCTTAATATATATCTGTATGTGTTGCTTGTCATATTTACTCAGTATATAAATTGTTTAAGCTGACATTGAGTAAATCAGAGTGCTGAGTTGGAAGCTGACCACAAAAGCGTCATTTCCCAACTCGCAAGTAAAACAGCTCTAGTCAGTATCTGACTAAAACTGTCTTACGCCTCACTCGGCCATGCTGACCAAAGCTGAGTTGTAAAACTCAAAGAATTATATTAAGTCAGCATAATTAAAAAGAAAAAGTTATATTAGTTCCTAACCCCCCCCCCTTGGAACTAATCACACGAGACCAACAAGTGGTATCAGAGCTAAATAGCTCACTACTCAAAGATATAACTATCTTGAGCTAATCCCGATAAATGGCTGAGAACAGCACTCGTTTCCTTCCAGGGAACCAAACAACACAGATACTCCCTGAAGGATTATCAATTAGTCGGCCTCCCCTATTCTTTGGATCTAATTATACATTCTAGAAGAATGGGATGAAGAACTTTATTCAAGCCACAAACATGAGTGCATGGCTTGCAATAGTTCAAGGCCCATATGTGCCTTATAAAACTGTTGACAATGAGAAAGTTGTTAAGAGTGAAACTGAGTGGTCAGAAGATGACTTTAAGAAATTACAAAATAACGCTTCGGCTATCAATATGCTTCACTGTGCTCTAGATGCTGCAGAGTACAATAAGATTTCAGGTTGCGAGTCAGCACAGAAGATATGGAAAAAGCTGGAGGTGACCTATGAAGGCACAAGCAAGGTCAAGGAGTCCAAAGTGAACCAACATATGAGACTATACGAGCTGTTCGAGATGAATGAAACTGAAGACATCTCGGAGATGAACTCAAGGTTCACCAATATTATAAATGAGCTCAAGAGGCTCGGAAAGAACTTCACCGAAGAAGAACAGATGAAGAAAATATTGAGAAGTCTTCCCAAAAGCTGGCAAGCTAAGAAGACAGCTGTGAAAGAAGCTCAGGACTTGACCACGTACAAATACGACGAGCTGATCGGATCTCTGCTGACTCATGAGATCTCTATGAAAAACTTCGAAGCAAAAGAAAAGTCAGAGGATAAGAAACAAAAATCACTTGTCATGAAAGCTGACTCAACCGAAGCTGACTCATCAGACGATGAGGAAATGGCCATGTTCACAAGGAAGATGAAGAAGCTGTTCAGAAAGAATGAAAAGAACAGCAAGAGGCCATTCAGAAGAGGCAATAGGTACAAAGCTGAGTCCAGTGATAAATACAAAAAGGACAGCTCCAAGCCTGTCACATGCTTCGAGTGCTGTTATCGTCATAATTTATAGCATTTTTAGTATTTAATTACTAGTTATTTTGTACTATTTTAATAAATTTTAATAATGGTTTTTGTATATTTTCTTCATTTTATGTATCTAAGCCACTTTGTGTGTTTTTAGGCACTTTCACAAGGTTTTCGGCACAAATAACTAAGTCGGGGCTTAAGGCGACAACTTGGGAGTAAAAGGGACCAGAAAAAAGGAGTTTTTGTGACATCAGCATACACTTCATCGCGGATATGTGCTGTAAG
Source organism: Euphorbia lathyris (assembly GCF_963576675.1). Lineage (NCBI taxonomy): Eukaryota > Viridiplantae > Streptophyta > Magnoliopsida > Malpighiales > Euphorbiaceae > Euphorbia > Euphorbia lathyris. The sequence continues at coordinate 42,130,383 of NC_088912.1, read as the reverse complement.
ATAAAAGTCCAATTGTTCACACTAGGACAGATTTGACACATTTTCGTATTTTCAACGTATCTCTCTCATACGGACTCGGATTGAGGCGATTCAAAATGCGTTGGAAAGCTAAGAGAAAGATGAACAAGTGACTAATAATGACTTCTCCAAATTCGAAGTGTATCAAGCCCAGAAAATTATCCAAGTTGATGAACATGTTGAAGCCTATGATTCCTTTCCCACCTTTACACATTTCAACTCCTAAATTGTCAAAGTCTTCCATCATCCTCTCTTAAATGCAAAATTCAGAAGATTAGGGAATGGGAGGCCATAAGGAGACTTGGTCTTTGGAATTTTATATGCCATTTTACTATAAAATGAGACATTGGGTGCCATTTGAAGACACACCAAGCTTAGGCTTAACTTCTCCCTCTATAATGTTACTTTGCTGATTTTTCTCTTCAAAAATCAGTTGTTTGTGTTATTATAATTGTTGTTATTGTGCTCAAGTTGTTGTTTGTGCAAGAGTTCATTCAATAAAAGTAAGTTTTAAGTTATCGAGGAAGTTCATTCGACAATCGTCATTACGGTTTCTTCTAAACTTTAATCTCTTTTATTACTATGAACTCCATTATCTATCTTACTAATGTGTGTTTTAATCTAATCATGGGCTAAAACCCCCTTAACTAAGGCTAAAAGCGGATCTTAACCTTAATTATGTGATAATTACGTTTAACCTATTTAAGTTATCTTTATCCTTTTTAAGAACTAACTTATGATTCTTAATGCTTGTAGGAGATGGGCCAACTCTCTACTTGGGTATAATTAATCGTTTATATTGATCGTGATTAAATTGATTAATCGAAATTCATAAGTTGGACCTAATGACCATTTAGTGTGGCTTATTGGTTTTCCAAGGTTTTTCATGAATCTTATTACAAATCTTAGATTTATTACTTGAGCCGGACCAAGGGAAAGTAATAAATCGAAGGTTTGGAAATAAGAAAACTTAATGCTTCTTTGGATTAATTACTTGAGCCGGACCAAGGGAAAGTAATTAATCGAAAGTTTAGAACTAATTACTTGAGCGGTTTTTCTTGAATCTTAAGTAATCACTTTAGCCGGACCAAGGTAAAGTAGGTTAAAAAGGTTTAGATTAAATCTTATTACAAATCTTAGATTTATTACTTGAGCCGGACCAAGGGAAAGTAATAAATCGAAGGTTTGGAACTAAGAAGACTTAATGCTTCTCTTGATTAATTACTTGAGCCGGACCAAGGGAAAGTAATTAGTCAAGAGTTTAGAACCAATCTCGAGAACTAATAGTTAATAAGAAAAATCGTCATCTTAAAAAGGATAAAACATCTTAAAAAGGGGTTAAGTGTTATTACCAAGTAAAGAGGTTAAGTGAAGCTAGAAGCCTTAGTTTCTTTAATATAAATAATCTCTCAACTGATTTGCCTAATTTTCATTTCACTTGTTTATTAAGTTTTAACTTGGTGATCCATCAAAACTCTACATTTCGGTTGTTTAAATAATAGATAGTAAGCAAAGAGAGTAGTACTTATAATCACCATCCTCGTGGGAACGATACTCTACTTTCACTTTATTACTTGATACACGACTAAGGTACACTTGCCTTCACATGCACGTATACGTAAAACGCGCATCAAGTTTTTGGCGCCGTTGCCGGGGATGGTAGAATTGTAATATTAATCTTGTCGAACTTCTATTAATTTAAACGTTTTTTTTTGTAAATATTTTGATATTTTTCTTCACCTTTTTTTTAATGATTCTTTTGTAGGGAGATGGCGATGAATTATTTTTCATGGAAAATACATTCGTCGACAGAAAAAGTTTTCAGCTCATTTTACTCAAATTGGGAGGACAAATATCAATATGATGGTCCAAATTCACCACAACATATCGGTGATGAAGAAAAGACTATTGAAGAACTAACGATTGATTTTATTTCTTCAAAAGAAAATCAATATGATAGTTCCTATACTTTAATAAGAGATGTTTGCATTAAACACAGTCTACTAATTGATTTAACTGCAGATATGTCAATTAGAGAGTTTGATTCAGATGATCGGATTGAAGTATTTATTCCAAATGAGCCTCATCACGATAATTTTCTCGATAGTTCTTTGGAGCCAATATTAACGGAGAATAATGACCGTCCAACCAAAAGAGAAGAGTTGAAAATTTTAAAATCTACGATAGATGAGTTCGAGATCATCCCGACTCAAACATTTTATGTGTTATATGACTTGCCAAGGGAGTCAAAAAGGGAGAAATCGAAACTCGTACATAATTTTTTTAAATTTGTGTCGTGGATTTTATTTAGTTATCTTCCATCTGATAATCCAATGTGCATTTACAGGATTTTTATCAACGAATTTGGATTCCTCATACGACTTCATGCGTTCACATAAAAAGGGAAGTATAAGTCGAGCTAAACGACTTTAAATTTAGCGCTTGTCGGGAGGCAACCCGATATTTCTAACTTTTAACTCATTTTAATATTCTCGAGTATTATTTGTGTTATATATATATATATATATATATATATATATATATATATATATATTTATAACAAAATAAAAAAAAAAGAGAAGGAAAGAAATTTTATTTTTAAGATTTATTGTTGTTTACATTTATAATATAAAAGAAAAAAAATCAAAAAAAAAAAAAGTCAAAAAATCAAAAACCAAATAAATAATAAAAAGCAAAACCAAAGCTGAGCATGGGGAATGTTGAGCATAGGCGAAAACGAAAAAGAAAAAGAAAAAGGGAAATATGTGATATATTTTTTTTGAGGTTACAGTGCACCTCGTCGAAGCACCACTGCTTCGACGAGATGCATGAGTTCCAGGAGGTTTCTAACCTCCTGGAACTCCTCACCTCGACGAGGTATATCCCAACCTCGTCGAGGTGGGTCATTAAGGGGTTAATTACCCATTTAATCCAGTTCTTTTCCATTACTGATTTTCTGCAGTAACCAGTTCCGCCCCTCAATTTCTCAGGTCATTTTCCGGCAACTCCCTCGACGGAATTCACCGATTTCACCTCCAATGCGCTCCACCAAAACACTTCATTTCTACCACAAATCCATCCCAATCCCACCAATGCACAGGGAGTTCTTCTATCCTTTACTTTCTGCGTTAGTGTTAGTTTTTATTTCGCATTTCGGGACTAAATGCTACACTAATGGGGGATGAGAGTAAAGGATAGTACTTTATCTTTACTTTTAGTAATTGTTATTTTCGTATGTTTGTTTCTAATTTCAATTGTGTGTTATTTTGCACTCTTATTTTTACTATCTTTTTTTGAATTTTTGTTTTCACCATCTTTATTTAGGTTTTAAATAAATGTTTTTGTTAAATAATTTTGAATAAAATCCCACTCTAAAGTTTTGCTTTAATCGAACATGAAAATCAAACAAAATTTTGTCTAGAATAAATGTTAAATTTTGATAGGATGAAATTTTATTTGAAAATCTTAAATTTTGTAAACAAATTTTAGACTATTTTGAATACGTAAATTTTTTTTTTATTACACTCAGTATTTAACAAATCGACATTTACATTTTGAGGAATAAAATTGAGTTAATTGGCACACATTACCATTTTCAAAGTGAGTTTTTGAGCCTAATTTAAAAAACATTCACTAATGCTTCATTTTTTTCTCACGAGTGTTCCATAATTACACGAAACTTGAGAATTTGCATCAAATACCGGTCAAACCTCACGCGTCTAGCTCAAAACACGATATGATTAAGGCCTTCCTTGTTTTAACCCCACATTTCAAACTCAAAATGATAGCCCACCTTAAACACATTCTCCGTCATTCACCCCTTTGAGCCTAGACATTCCATTCATTCACCACGTTACAAGTGCATTCCCTTCATAAATACTATTTTTGTTCCCACTAAATTTACGAGTAATTAGTAACCAATATGCTTGAGATGATGATTCACAATAAATACGAAATTCAGACAAACACTTCTACCGATATATAACGGTTATACCTCTCCATTTTCGTATATTTCATACTTTCTATATATATATATATATATATATATATATATATATATATAAATAAAATTCATATTGATATTTATATATATATATATAAAGTAAAAATAAAATATATATATATATATATATATATAAATAAAAATAAAAATATATGGTATCATATATAGATATAAATAAAAATAAAAGAGAGATCTCCGTTGCAAAAATTCTGAATTTCCGAAAGACAAAATCTCTTTTGTGAATCTATCAAAAAATTACCCGTGAATTTATTTACCCACAAATCTCCTCTTCTCCATACCTTTACCTTCAACCAACGTTACAACCCGTTAAAGACCTTTTGATCGTGTTTATAGTCAGTCGTGTTTGGTAAAGATTTGGATGACCATGCAAATTTTTAATAGTTAGTGTTTCTATCGGATTTGAGCGAAAATTTGATGCCCTAAACACTTGAGCGTAAGAGTGACTTCCATGCGAGGTGTTTAAATTGGTTCAATTTTATTCAACATAATGAAAAATGTCGGTTTGGAAAATAAGAGTGTAAAAACAAATCATTTTATCCAAAGAAATAGTCCGAGATTTAAATATAGAATTTTTGCTCATTTTCGATTAAAATAATTCATGTCTTTACGTTAACTTATTCGACGATAAATTTTGTTTTCAGCTTTTCTTTGCTTGAGGACAAGCAAAGCTTAAGTTTGGGGGTGTTGTTATCGTCATAATTTATAGCATTTTTAGTATTTAATTACTAGTTATTTTGTACTATTTTAATAAATTTTAATAATGGTTTTTGTATATTTTCTTCATTTTATGTATCTAAGCCACTTTGTGTGTTTTTAGGCACTTTCACAAGGTTTTCGGCACAAATAACTAAGTGAGGCTTAAGGCGACAACTTGGGAGTAAAAGGGACCAGAAAAAAGGAGTTTTAGTGACATCAGCATACACTTTGTCGCGGATGTGTGCTGTAAGATAAAAGTCCAATTGTTCACACTAGGACAGATTTGACACATTTTCGTATTTTCAACGTATCTCTCTCATACGGACTCGGATTGAGGCGATTCAAAATGCGTTGGAAAGCTAAGAGAAAGATGAACAAGTGACTAATAATGAATTCTCCAAATTCGAAGTGTATCAAGCCCAGAAAATTATCCAAGTTTTTGAACATGTTGAAGCCTATGATTCCTTTCCCACCTTTACACATTTCAACTCCTAAATTGTCAAAGTCTTCCATCATCCTCTCTTAAATGCAAAATTCAGAAGATTAGGGAATGGGAGGCCATAAGGAGACTTGGTCTTTGGAATTTTATGTGCCATTTTACTATAAAATGAGACATTGGGTGCCATTTGAAGACACACTAAGCTTAGGCTTAACTTCTCCCTCTATAATGTTACTTTGCTGATTTTTCTCTTCAAAAATCAGTTGTTTGTGTTATTATAATTGTTGTTATTGTGCTCAAGTTGTTGTTTGTGCAAGAGTTCATTCAATAAAAGTAAGTTTTAAGTTATCGAGGAAGTTCATTCGACAATCGTCATCACGGTTTCTTCTAAACTTTAATCTCTTTTATTACTATGAACTCCATTATCTATCTTACTAAGGTGTGTTTTAATCTAATCATGGGTTAAAACCCCCTTAACTAAGGCTAAAAGCGGATCTTAACCTTATGGAGTGACAGCGATGAGTCAACATCATCTGAAGCTGATGCCACCGAGTCAGCAAACATATGCTTCATGGCCGATGCTGCTGCTGACCACACTCAATCTGAGCAAGCTGACTTATCTGTAGAATCTGAACAGGAGGAATACTCAAATGAGGTAACTTCTTTACACTTGCTTAGAAATGAAATGGTTAACGCCCTGAGTGATTTATATACAATGACTAAAAAGTGTAACAATAAAATAAAGGCACTCAGCAGGCGGTGTGATGAGATTGAAGAGGTCAAACTAAGTGACCTTCGATATCTTCTCTAAGACAACTCAACTTTGCATATCAATATGGAAATCATGCATAAGTTTGTCTCGGAAGTCCAATCGGATTCAAAGAAACTGAGAAAGGATGTCACAAATCTACAGAACCAAATGAAAGGTTCAAATAAATCCCATGATGAGTACTCAGGTACTGGTCAGCATAGACAGTTCACTCAGTGTGACTGTTGTGGGAAAAGAGGACACACAATAGACGTGTGTTGGTATAATAAGCGGATTGTCCAATGTGACTTTTGCGGAAAGAAATGTCATACCACCAAGGTATGCTGGCATGCTCAGCACAATGGTGTTGACCAAAAACAAAGTCACCCCAAAAGGATAACATTTTGTGACTTCTATGGTAAAGTTGGCCATACAATAAATATATGTCGTCACAAACTAAAACATGATATAGCACCTGTTTATGCTAACAAACGAGGACCCAAAAAGAATTGGGTACCTAAAGATGAATAGTTTAAAATGCAGGTGAGCCTGAGATGCGTGGAGAAATCAAAACTATGGTATATTGATATCGCATGCTCGAGGCACATGACTGGTGATGAAACTCAGTTCATCACACTTGAGCTTAAACGAGGTGGAAACGTAAGCTTTGGAGACAATAAAAAGGGTAAGATAGTAGGATCAGGTACTATCGGAGGTAACCCCACTATTGAGTCAGTCTCCTTAGTTAAGGGTCTCAAATATAACCTATTGAGCGTAGCTCAGCTGTGTGACAGCGGTAGACAAGTTATATTTGATGCTACTCAGTGTCAGATACTCGAGGGAAAAACAAATAAATTGATTAACTGCCCCTCGTGTTGACAATGTATACATGTTGAGTTTAGAAAAACAGTTTTCCAAAAATATATGCTTAGTATCTAAAGAGGATAACTCCTGGCTATGGCATAGGAGACTTGGTCATGTAAGCATGGACCTCCTTGCCAAATTAGCTAGAAAGCAACTAGTTGAGAGATTGCCCAAATTGAAATTTGAGAAAGATCAATTATGTAATGCTTGTCAGCAAGGTAAACAAACGAAAAAGTCTTTTCAAAGTAAAAACATTGTCTCAACCAAGAGACCATTGGAATTACTACACTTGGACCTTTTCGGACCTGTCCAGCCACTCAGCTTGGGCGGAAAGAAATTTTCCTTAGTCATTGTAGACGATTTCTCTCGGTATACTTGGATCATCTTGCTGAGTAGCAAGGATGAAACATTTGAGATGTTCACAACATTGATTAAAAAGCTTGAAAATGATAAAGACCTAAAAGTAGCTCATATTAAAAGTGACAATGGCGGAGAATTCAAAAACCAACAGTTTGACGAATTCTGTGAAGTCAGTGGTATTGACCACAATTTCTCTGCTCCTAGAACACCTCAACAAAATGGGGTTGTTGAAAGGAAGAACAAAACAATTTTCGAAATTGCTAGGACAATGCTGAGCAAAAATGGGCTTCCAAAGTATTTCTGGGGTGAAGCTGTCCACACAGCATGCTATATACTCAATAGGGCTTTAGTTAGACCTATTCTTAAGAAAACCCCATATGAACTTTGGAAAGGAAGGAAGCCCAATATTGGCTACTTTCGTGCCTTTGGGTGTAAATGCTTTATACTCAACACCAAAGATAACCTTGCTAAATTTGATGCTAAAGCTGACGAAGCAATCTTTCTCAGGTACTCAACTAACAGTAAAGCATATAGGGTATATAATAAACGAACTCAAGTTGTAGAAGAGTCTGTCCATATCGAGTTTGATGAAACTGACCCTGCAGGAAAGACAACTTAGTCCGCTGAAGATGAACCAAGCTCAGCTTCCGTTGATCAAAATGGAGCCTCTGAGTCATCAGTACAAGGACTGACCAAAGGTAAACACGAAACAGAAATTACCTTTGCTGACCAATCTACTCCTGCAGATATTGTAGAAACACCTATTCCAGACAACTCAACATTACCCAAAGAAATCAAAATTCCAAGAGGACATTCGGAGAAGTCCATTCTTGATGCTGCTGACAACAAGCTGATGACGAGAGATCAGCTTAGAAAGTATCTCAGCAATGTCGCATTCATCTCGGTTCATGAGCCAAAGAGTTTTGCTGATGCTGAGCACGATGAATAATGGATCAATGCTATGCAAGAGGAGCTTGATCAGTTCAAAAGAAATGAGGTATGGGATTTAGTACCAAAACCTAGGAATCAAAAGACCATAGGAACTAAGTGGGTCTTTAGAAATAAGCTAGATGAGCAAGGCAATGTAGTCAGAAACAAAGCCCGACTTGTAGCCCAAGGCTATAGTCAGCAAGAGGGCATTGACTATGGTGAGACCTTTGCACCCGTAGCTAGGTTAGAGGCTATACGTATTTTATGTGCTTATGCTAGTTACATGAATTTCAAACTATATCAAATGGATGTTAAGAGTGCATTTCTTAATGGCTTTATAAATGAAGAGGTATATGTTAGTCAGCCTCCTGGGTTTGAAGATCCAAAGTTTCCAAACCACGTTTATAAACTCAAGAAGGCCATGTACAGCCTGAAACAAGCACCTCGTGCTTGGTATGAGAGGTTGACCAATTTCCTGCTGACCAGGAACTATGTCAGAGGCAAAGTTGACACAACCTTGTTCATTAAGAAAAAGGGTAAAAATACCCTACTTGCACAAATTTACGTAGATGATATAATATTTGGTGCTACTGACGAATCTATGTGCAAAAAATTTAGCAAACAGATGCAAACTGAGTTTAAAATGTCTATGATGGGCGAACTCAACTTCTTCCTTGGACTTCAAATCAAGCAAGGGAAGAACGACATCTTCATCAGTCAATCTAAATACACCAAAGAAATGTTAAAGAAATTTGATGTGGAAGAATGTAAGCCCATATCAACCCCAATGGGTACTGATACTGTCCTTTGTGCTGACGAGAAAGGTAAGTCAGTAGATAGCAAGTTATATCGAGGTATGATTGGCTCTCTACTTTATCTTACTACTAGTAGACCTGATATTCAGTACTCAGTATGCTATTGCGCTAGATATCAAGCTAACCCCAGAGAATCACACCTTATAGCTGTGAAAAGAATTTTCAGATATTTGCAGAGCTCAGTTAATGCAGGTTTGTGGTATCCAAACTCAAATGACTTCACACTCATTGGATACACTGATGCTGACTATGGACGGGACAAGCTAGAGCGTAAGAGTACTTCTGGAGGATGTCACTTCCTTGGAAGCTGTCTAGTGTCTTGGTTTAGCAAGAAGCAGTCATCAGTTGCCCTGTCTACAACTGAAGCTAAGTATATAGCCGCTGGAAGCTGTGTGGCCCAAGTCCTATGGATTAAGCAACAGCTTGAGGATTACGGAGTTAAAACAGAAACAATTGAAGTCAAATGCGATAACAAGAGCGCCATTGACCTATCTAAGAATCCAATCCAACACAGCAGGATGAAGCATGTCAGCATAAG